>NC_091938.1:10197500-10920000 GCF_041260155.1 Ptychodera flava
ATGGAGCATTTTGAAAGGAGAGCCCTGGAAACAGCATGTAACCCACCATCATTATGGTATAGGTATGTTGATGACACATTCACCCGTCTAGGTGACCTTGACGTGGATGAATTTTCCCAACATCTGAATTCCATAGATCCACATATTAAATTTACATCTGAACAGGAACAGGACAGAAGACTACCGTTTTTGGATACGTGTATTCACATCAATGATGATGGCTCCACTAAAGTTACAGTGTACAGAAAACCTACCCACACAGATCAATATCTCAATTTTAAATCCAATCATCATCTCGAACACAAAAGATCAGTGGTCAGGACATTGTTTCACAGGGCTCAATCAATAGTCACAGAAACACAAGATAAGCAAAAAGAAGTTGAACACGTCAAGAGAGCTCTCAGAACCAATGGATACCCAGAGTGGATGTTTAGGATTCCCAGAAAGAAGGATAAACCCAAGGACACAGACAAATCAAAGAAAGTCAACATCAATGTAGGCATTACGTATGTGAGAGGCACTTCTGAAGTGTTACAGAGGGCTTTTAAATCCCATGGCATCAACATGTACCATAGGCCATTCAACTCCATGCGACAAATACTTACCCACGTCAAAGACAGAACGGAAAAGCTAAAAAAGTGTGGTGTAATTTATCGTGTTAAGTGTGAAGTCTGTAACCAGGATTATATCGGGGAAACTGCTAGACAACTAGGAACGAGACTCGCGGAACATCAGAGTCGAGAAACCTCTGCAATTTATGAACACTGCAAGAAGACAGGACATTCAATCAATCCTGACAATGTCAAGATCATCTCATGCGAAGATCATTGCATCAAACGCAGAGTGGAAGAGGCTATTGAAATCAAAGCACAACGGCCAGCCCTCAATAGGGATGAAGGGATGGAAATTCTAGCAGTTTACAATGCCCTCCTGCGGTCAGCAGACCGGTTACGTCATCGTACTATTCACAATGACACAACAGCTGATGAAGGCTGAGTGATTCAGTCGAAATATTCTACCGAATGCAAAAATAGCTCTGAGTTACAAGAATTACCGCGAATAGAATTTACTTCCTATTTTGACTAAAAACATCGGTATATGGCAGGTGCCACGCGGGGCAGGATGGGCACTTCTTGGTTGTTCAACCAGATATCAATGCATTTCACGACTTTGACTATATTGAGTGTATCGATACTTTGTGTTATGCTGTACTGTGTTTGGCCTACACTATAACTGCGTGATACGACTTTTGGCTTATGTTTTTGATAACAGATGGGTGTGATTGCCATTGATGTAAAACATAAAATGAGATTCCTGTGGAATCAACGTGAACACAACAAGAACTTAGTAAGTCTTGCATGGATTACTGTTCCAACCACTTTCCCAACGAAACAGGCGCCACAGGATGGTGTCGTGTATTTCCCACAAAGTAAAAGAATGAATGGAGATAAAAAAGTACTTATTTTTTTACCTCTACGGTGTATGTGAGAAATGTCACAGGGCCAAGTTGCTTCAGTAAATAATGATGACTCCAATGCATATTTGTATAGCAGTTATCTATCACGCGAATCGAAATTAATGGAACCTTCTCATCAAGAATAATAAATAAGCACATTAATGTACAATGTATGTCACGCGTATATCTGATCATAAGAAACTGAATAGATTTGTATGTCAGTCAAAATGTATTTTAAAAACGTTTCCTTTACCCACAATTTTGCTTAACAATATCGTCATTGTGGAAGTAAATGTATCTTTAGTGAAGGAAGATTCAATATAAATATTTACGTTTTTCATGAGTCGAGTTATCAATATCTTTATGACAGATCAGTTTAAAACACACACTGTCTATTATTTTTTAATTATTCAACAAAATATTACCTTCTTAATAACACGACGTTCAGAGCGAAATTAATATAATGCGACAAACTCCGAGAAAGTGTTTTCATGGCAACAACGCCAACGACTTCAAATTGATTGCAATACAGAGGTTTAGTTTCAGTCATCTCACACGCTCCTGGAAATTGAAGTTAGTGGCATTAAGGATACATTTCCCTACTGGGCGATTGATTATCTTGTGAGAAGACACTGTCTAGTTACTTTGCCAATCCATGGTAGATTTCACGTGGCCAACTTGTAATCGATTATCAATGATATAGACATCCTTTAACAATTCCAACACTCGGCTCGCCGCTCAAAGGTCAGTTGCTCAAAGGTCAGTTAAATAATACCCTTTGGGCCAAAAACAGTGTCTGACACTTCATCCTTTCTTCCATTACTAGGTCGTAAATAAAATTCAATGAATTCTCTCTGACGTAACTCGAGCAGGACATCAGCTTTCGCCGCGAGAAGGCGATCCTACCTTCACAGACTGCATATTGTGTGACAAGTCGACGTTGGAAGATTCCTCTTGCTCCAGCTGAGTGAGAAACTATGGGCACACCTTCTCACACTGCCAACTTCATTTTGTGTTCAAATATTTACCAGACGTGTGTCATATCTGGCACTGAAGCGTGCAAACGTACATCAACCCATAATGATTGTTTAAAACTATCGTTTCGGAGATGTTTGCTCATTTGAAGAACACAATTTAAACAATTTCAACTTCGCTAAATGATATTTGTATGAGAACAACGATTGGCAATGAAAGTTCTGTAAACAATGTTTTCTATTTAATGTGCACTAACTATGGTTAAATCAGTCCCACGTACAAGCTGCTTGGTACTGCTAAAAAGTACTTTTTATGCAATAGTAAAGTTTTCATAATTCAGAATTTTACTCAACTCAAATTTCTCTACGGCCCCTCCGAAACCATCATATTTTATTTTTACTTGATGAGTCGACTCCTCAAAGATTATCATCTTGGTTACGGGTGTCACGGAGATGTTTAATAGATGTCCCGTGCGTGAAGTGCAAGTGGTTTTACGAATTACAGTTCCCTGTTTACCTACTTAATAAACTGTGATTTCAACAAACATATACTATTTACTTTGTACTTAGCAATTGCAGAGGAATACCAATTGCCACCATTTTGCTATCAGGCCACTTTGAATATTGGGTTTATCTACGTAAAAGGTCATGAAGGGATGGGACTTTTAACAATCGCGATACATAACAACATGAAATTACGATCGGCTCCAGAAGTACTATTATAATTCTAGCTTTGTCGAAAAAGGTAGTATATAGTTGCATCACGATCTTTATTAAAAGAAATGTTAATCATAGTGCGACCTGAAATTGTCGATAATACGGACGCTCTGAGATTTAGAAATCAAACCTACGTGAGTCCAATTCATTCAGGATATTTAGTTGAATGTGTTGTTCTTATTCTCCAAGAAAAACCGTGTCCATGTTCAACTGACAACACACCCCATTTCTCTCTCTCTCTCTCTCTCTCTCTCTCTCTCTCTCTCTCTCTCTCTCTCTCTCTCTCTCTCTCTCTCTCTCTCTCTCTCACACACACACACATACATACATACACAAAATATACATCCACAGACACATACGCACACAATAATTAGTTTGGGCAAGATGTATTGAGATAAGCAGATATCTGACCACGACCTTCAGTACAGTTGTACAGTTGTACCTTCTATCGAAAAGAAATTTCGGTTAAAAGTCCCAGACGCAATTTTGACTTGCGTTAGGAGATGTTTTATTTTCGATATGTGATTGTACTACAGTCAGATCGATAAATTCGATTATCCGAAAACACAGGCGGCTTATCGAGTGATGCCATTTCCTTAATGGACTTGTTCTCGAAATGTTGGCCTGCTGATTGCATTTTGGGAATAATCTCTGATCACAAACAGTACGCTCGTCAACGTGCTTATAATTCATTGGGATCAGAGTGTCACATTATTGTGGCAAGCTCTCTGTTTAGTCGTTTTGTAAACAATCTTACTGGAAATGAGACTGAATTTTAATGTGACATGACCCACTTATAAGCGTGTAGATTTAATTTTTGGAAAAGGAAAGATAGAGACTGGAGGGAAGTAGCAGGACGGCGAGTAAGACCGAGAGAGAGAGAGAGAGAGAGAGAGAGAGAGAGAGAGAGAGCCTGATAAAAACAGATAGATATATAGCAGACTGAGTATTATATGGCTAAGAAATTGATAATGAACGAAAGTTTTCAATCTTTGGATAAGCTACAATTCTGATCGATTCTGTTGCTACAATATTATCTTATGCCATGCACTGGATCAACATCCATGATGATTATTTGTCGAATCTCTTGATCGAGAAAACAACCAACAGAAGCAGACTAGTCATCCCATGGGGAGATGGTCAAATAAACTATACAATAGTTGTTCAGCATATCCGTTTACGAGTCCGGTCATGTTCCAGACGGACGCCAGTGATAATGGGTAACCCATGACATTTCGTTCTTACACGCGTTGAAGATTGTATGTGGCACTAAAAGCCATGGTTCAAGATGATAAATACACATTACGTGTGTCTTCATAGGTTACGTTATCCTTGAAAATGTCAACTGCTGGCAAAGGATAACGCATACTGTGTTCAGATAATGCTAATGAGTGCTCACGTTAATTTAGCTGTATAACCAGGTGCCTTGAATCGAAGTAAGTGAACTCTTCTTCATATGTGTACGTCCTACAACATCTCTGTCGCTTAGATACCAATAACCAAACCTCATGTGCGCTTACTTACGAACATATAAATGGATACACAAACAGACAGACATTGTCGGACATCAACAGCTCATGTTTGTGTACGTTAGCGTGGTTTTAGGTAAATGTCACTGTATTTGTAAAACGATGTGCGTCATTTCAATAGACACTGAATCTAAAAATCAAGTTACGTCATTTATATATCGTATTTTGTTTTCAATTTTCGGTATTACATATTCAACCAACACGCTTTAAAATTCATTGCAAGGATCAATCTTTAAAGTTTTGTTGTTTTCTTTTCTTTGTGTGTTGCATGATCGATCATCCAAGATACATGAAGAAATCTTAAACACATGAAGACGAGCGTCTGGTCACCCGGTGTCATTTGTAAAATCTATACAAGCCTAGATGTCGTGTAGAATATCATAAGTCTGTGTCGAATAAAGAAAAACAAATTTAAAAAGCTGTCACAATGATGAAGCATGTTTTCAAATTGAATACAGATCGTTGATTTATTGACTAAAATAAGCTGCACGATTGAATAATACATTGACAGTGTTGATAAAGCAGGGTATATGAGTATAACATTATATTAAAATATGTCCATCAATTGACGTGATAATATGTTGTAGCTATTAAAACTTAGAGCTGTTATCAGCACTCCTGCTCTTCGAAAATTCAACGGTCCCTCTAGCAATAGTAAAATCTTACTTTGCGTCAGTTATGTAATGTAACCAATGTTCTACGTTGATTCGTGCTTTGGCCTTTACTAGGTTTAATGTAATCTTGAATATTACTAGTTCTTTACAGATCTGGCTTAAGACTTAACAGTGTATTTTCACTGGGACGGTTTTCGTGACTAGAAGTGGTGATAAGCTGTACAGAATTTAAACACTATTTCCACTTGTAAATTACTCCCGAGCAGAGATTTATTTCGGATCAAGCTTAGGGAGCACATTATGAGAGTCTCATGTATTGAATTACTATTTCGTAAGCGTTTTAAGGCCGGACATGTAAGATGCTATCAACCCGCATTCCTTAAAAAATCACGTAAAATCTACCTTCGATACATTCACAGACCCCGGATCACTTCGCGACGTCTTAGGTTTTGCACTCATCTGAATGAGCCAGCAAAGCCTATGGCAAAAGCGAAGCAAATTCGACGCTGACTTGAAGCCCGCAAAGCCGATCTGCACTGTACTTTAATTATCGAGGGCGGGAGATGACCATACTACTTTGCCCACGCGGGTCTTCCTGAAAGTGAACGATACAGTCAATTGTGTAGGAATGTAAGGTTTTAGTGGGTTAACGGCCATACAGTTTATGCAAGTTACTAGTCACTACCCTTTTGAGATATAAATAGTTTACTCTTATAATGATATCAAACATATCTCAGCGACAAAGTGTTGATAGATAGTTATTCCCTTCCACTTGACGACGGAAAAGGTGTCACTTATCACTCAATAGTGGCAAATAGGTAGTGACGCAGGAAATACCAAGGGATCTGACACACGACTCATGCGTGCAATATTACGAAAGCCGTTCTGTGAGATAGAAAGCCGCACATTGTTGTGCGAATCAGTGAGTGGGTGATTTTACTTAACCAAGACTTCTTCGAAAGATAGAAAAGTGCGAACCAACGTTTGCCGTAGGCACTAAAATGCATTTACCGAGTTGCAAAGGCAAGTGAATCACTTAATACACGTTCATAATAAATGTGCCTCACTTTACTAAGTTCAGATGTTTTTGTTCAAGCTCCAGTTATATCATTCAGACTATATCAAATATAGAATGCGAAATCGACGCAAAATGAAAGACCCACACACCACGAAAGTTATGATTAACCCATAAAGATGTACATTGAAAAATTCCAAGTGATGACAATATCGAAACTGAACAGCTTGATAAGCTTGGGGTCGACAAATAGGTTATATTCTTGAATTTCTATTCATAAAAAATCACACGCAAATTGGTTCATGGCAGTATAATTAAGGCATATCGGTACATGTTACAGATGGGCATTGTAGTCAACATTTTTGTTGATAATAATCGGTAAATAGACATGTTTTAAATGATAAAGCCGTCTTCAACATTTCAGGTGCTCACAATTATTATTCTCTTGTTAAATACTGTAGGTATCTCCTCTTCACGCTTGAGAATATGAATCCTACGATAATAAACTTTCTAAACCATTTAAGCCACATATGATAAAAAACATTCTAGACTAAAGACTGACTCGGTGTACCCCGAGCGTGTGATCTTCGTATAGGTCAGTGGACCTGTACTACCCATGATACCAGACATTAAGTGAGATTTTTGTGACAAAAAGTGGACCACAACACAAACACTACTTCAAGTACTAATTAATAATTATGCTACTTGGGTTTCATGCATTCTGCAATCGTCAGATAGACAGAACAAAAGTTTTCTTATTCTCATTTATATGGTGGGGACGTACCATTTAGTGTGTTTTAGGTAATGTTGAAACCCGATCAATAGTACTTGTTCTCGTGGCCACATTTCGAAACCGCTCAGAGCGCTTATTTAACAGCGTAGATATTAATTATGTGTATTATGTATACAGCGTATATATATGGAAAGTTGTTTGAACTTAAAATTTTACGAATATGATGCTCCTTCAAATGGCTATACAAGTATGGTACAACAGTTTTAGTCTCAATGAATATACAGGTCTTATATGTACAATCATATAACAAGTCAAAAGACAACTTCATGAACTAGATGTTGATTAATTCCAGCAATTATAAGGACACTATACACAGAAAAAGCAGGGAGCATAAACTCCAATTATGAACCTTTATTTGATTCCCAGAAGACAATTAAACAATTACATCCAATATGTTTAAACTTGTGTTATGTTGCTCATACAGACGTGAACATTTCGACGTATCTTCTATCAACTACTTTCTTCAGTCGGCTAGCCGGCGAAACCTTTGGTTCGGGTTTCGTGGGTGTGATCGGTAGCGAGGAGGAGGAATCCCTCGCCCTAGACTGTGAGTCTGATGATGTCGACACGGCCGGTGCGATGTCCCCGTCGGAGTGGTATGGGCCAGCGAAATTTACGCATGCCGTCCTGTGCATGAGCGACACTGGCGTCGTGCAGGACCCGGTCCTTGTTACTGCCGTCTTGTAAAACCGTGCAGAGCCATAGCGATAGTCATAATTCATTGTGCCAGAGCGACCGAAAAGGCTGATTCTGCGACCACAGCACAGCCTCTTCAACTCATGGAGCAGGTTACCGCTGAACGCCATGTAGATCCACGGGTTTGTACAGCTATTCAACGTCGCCATTATTTGTAAAGTGACCACCAAAGGCGCTGCGAACAAAATGGATACTTATGTTAGCTTTTACTTTTAAACAATGTTGGCCGTGTTCCGTTTTTATGATATTGAACTTTCGTCTTTCGAATTTGCAAGGCACATAGTATTTACGTCCGAAATCGCCAGGGAAGCCTTTATTTCGGAACAAAACTTTGTTGTAAATAATTGATATTGGAAAAATATGATTCTTCAACTGTAAGTTTTTATGCAACGTAGAGATGATGGAGCGGAAAGAAAAGATAACTTACGAAAGCATAGCGTAAATTTACCAAACTCCCTTTCTTAAGGTCAGAACGTTTAAGTTTCGACATGAAACAAAAGTTAAGACATGTAACTGAGCTGAAAACGATTGCTGGGATGTCGTAATACGTACCTTCAATGTTAGGATTGGTATCCCACACCATCCAAAGCTGGACGGCAAAGAATGGAGTCCAGCATAAGAAATAGACAATAACAATTACAAGTGTCATTTTGGCCATCTTGATCTTTGCTTTTGTGATTCCCCTTCCCGCATAATGTGTCCTGGGCATAAGATTGCCTCGAGCATTAGACTGTAAGTCACCGTTTCTTAGACTGTTAGAGTAGCTATGCGCATGACTGTTGACATAGGTAGGTCTTTGACCCTTGTTCTCCCACTGTGATTTTAGCTGGGCGTTTCTCCACACTTCTCTCCATATCATCCCGTAGGCCCATGCTAGGATGATGGTCGGGAGAAAGTACACGAGGACGGCGACGCAAGTGGTGTAAATGCCTTGTCCCTTGACGAACCAAGATTGGGATTTGCAGTATGTAAAGTCAGGAGTTATATAGACAAGGTTAAAAATGAAAATCTGGGGAATGCTGAAGGCAAGAGACATCATCCACGCCGTTCCGATCATGAAGCGCACGCGTGCCCGTGTTCCTTTCATTCCTGACATGGGATGGCAAATTGCCATGTATCTGTCCAGAGCTGTCATCACCAAGACGTAGGTTGGTAAATACATACCGACTACTTGCACATACTTCATCAGGCGGCAGACGAAATCCGGTGCCATGAACTCAAAGGTGATGTCCCAGATCAACTGAGGTAACACACCAAAGAAAATGCTAATGAGGTCAGCTATGCTGAGATGCATTATAAATACATGCATACGTGTCATCGTCCTGCGTTTTCGCCAGAGAGTCACTAGGACACACAGGTTCCCAATGAGGGCCAGAACAAATACGACAGTTTGCTCCAGGATTTCAATTCTTGCAAGTTTTTCATCACGTGTTATATTTTTCACGGCCGTTGAATTCGCGTCCTCCGCCGCTATGTTGGCGAGAGACATGGACCATTCCGTGCTGGTACTGGTAGCGTACGAGGAAATGGTGGCTCTCTGGTTTTCAAATAGTTCGCTGTAATCACGCTGGTTTACACCAAAGAGACCAGCCGTTCCTAACGGAACATAGTCCTCCATCATGCTAGCAAGGAGACGAAAGCAAAACTGCAACTTCAAACTATAGACTACAGAGCCTCAAAAACTGGCATTACGGCAAGTGCTCATGCTAGGACGAAAAGTGCTCTCTCAGTGTTAGGAACTGGAAAGAAAGAAGAAAAAACAAATCATGAAGTTTGTCGCTTCCAATTCTGAACTGGGAATTCGAAAGTTATCAAATAAATCGAATGTGTAAATTTCAGCATTTACATTTTTGGCTGTTTATTATTGAGGGCCGGGACTGTTATGTCAGCTTCTTCTTGTAGCCTAATTGGGAAGCTGTATATAGTTTTAAACTACTGTTCACAAATGCTAACGCATTAGTTTACCTTGAGATAGAATCACAGAGCGTTCCTGATCAAGGCTTATGGTGCTCTAACCGTGATAAGTGCTATTTTTAAAAGCATCTGGTACTAAGTACGGAAGATATATCAATGAAACATTACCGCCCGTGGCAAGTTTGTGATATCAAGTTGACATTTGTTGATATTTACATAAACTATTTGTATTACTCAATTATAACGATAAGATTCAACCAGCCAATTGGATAACAGCTTCGGATATGCTGCACATTAGCCCTAATGTCATGATGCACTGACGACAAGGACCGTATTTTTCAACTGCGCAGACGAAAGTTGTCGGTCGCGATACATATAAATTGTCAATGTGATAGTTTGTTACGTTTGGTAAAACATTTTGCTTGTAGATAAGTGCAACGACCTAAAACTGAAAGCAAGCAACAGAATTAACAATAACTATAATGGCGTTTTGGTGTTTCATAGTTCAATTCGCTCAGCTGTTTTATGTACATACCATAACAATAAGTACGCTTAGCTGGAAATGGTTCCCGTTTCAGTGAATATATGATTAATATTTTAACATGTTAAAATAACGGTTCATACTAGAGAGAACTCTCTAAGCAATAGGAGAATGACAGTACAGGCTAGGCATAGCATGTATGATAAACACATGTATCTCGCCTATGTGCGCATAAAAGTGTTTTTACTCGGAGCAGTTATCGAAATTAACATGGTGCAGTAGAGACGTTAACGAAGATTGAACAAATTTATTACAAGATGCTCTATTTGTTTTATAAATGTTACCAATTTGTAGAGGAAGGGAAAATTCTATTAGCGGATACGCACAATCCAGTATCGTGATACATCAAATATTTGATTACACACATTTAACATGTAAACTCAATATTTTGATGACATTTAATGGTCGACTAAGACAAAATGAGGCAAATGGAGGGTGACATTAGCGTTCTACTCTAGATTTAAATAATACTGTTTGAACATATTACGCATAATACGAATTTTGAATCGGAAGGTGTCTGTTACAGAATGAGTAATTGATATATTAAATTTTCCATTAGTTAAAAAGTACTCCATAATAACACGTCGTAATCATGTTCGTCGATGCAGTTCTGAAATTTGACTCTGAAAAAATAATGTAGGGTGGTTTTCATCATCAGCGGACGCCACATTCCATTTGATAATGAGCCTTTTCAACAGAATACGATACTTCAATAGTAGGGTTGTGAGGTTTCAAATATAGTGTGATTATTTTAATGCAATTGCAGAAGGTAGTACACATCTCGGACATTGTAAACGTTTGCTTATACGTTGCACAAGGAAACTTTAAACTGTTTTCTTTCAGTATAATGACGAAATGAAAATGTCCATAATAGCACAGCTATTCGTATTCAAAACGGACGCCATTATATTCCATTCTTCTGTGCACTCATTGGTATATTTTCCATACTTTTGATGTCTGTTTCCATGGCTAACCTCAAAGCATTATGCGTAATTTTCCTTGGCGGCGCCAGTGGAATAGCAAACTTTTGATCTTCAGATGTTCATGATATTTTGCTAAAATGCCGTATAATATGAATCGTACTCATTGGGCCTATCAAAATGTAATTGACTGGTTTTATGAAGTTATTTGTGACGATAACCTTGGAGGGGATGATATTAAATTGGCCTAGTTTGCGAAAGTGGTTGCAAGGTACTTTATCACGGTACATTATGCCATATACAGACGTGAGTCACCGTATGTTGTATTTACATTTGGCATTGGCGAATATATAACTCATGATACGTGAGTTACATCATGAAACGTTGATTCAGGTGGATTTTGAGTGTTTTGCAGTGGTGAACATGATGCATTTGTACCAAGGATTAATACTTCACAGCCGTTCACTCCTAGACCCTTCTGAGCAGGTCATTGCTTACCATCAGTAACAGTTTAAGAACAGTTGGCTAATTAACAGATTATCAAGTTTACGGTGCCAAGATCATAATGCATATTTTCATCAAGTGTAAAATATACCTGTAACACGAACAGCTTCTTAACAACGCCTGGAGATATTTTCTTTTTATCGCGTGAGAACATGTAAAGTTATACTTGTTATCAGTGTGTGACGAAATGATTGCAATTTGTACGGTTAAACTCCGCTTTCCACTCAGCTACTTCCAAACTGCTGTCCAATTTCACTGCTCCATGGTAGAGTATACACAGATAACCGTGTGATATTTGCACTTGTTTTGGGGTTCCATAAGATAAACAACAGAGACTATGCAACTCAACTGAGTACATAAACTATATCAGGAACGTTCAGATAAAATATCTTTCTATTGAATGTGTTTCTGTCGTCAAATGGATAACTAAATGACTCAATAGATATGATATACATATGTTGTTATCTGCATGCTGATATATACTGGATGTGTGGATTGATTGATAGGTGGATACCTGGAAGGGTACAGACTCGGTAGGTCGCTCGATAGCTAGCTAGCTAGGCAGTTAGGTCGCTAGTTAGGTCGGTAGCTAGGTAGTTACTTACTAGGTAGCTAGGCAGACAGACAGGAAGGCAGCAAGACAGAGACAGACAGACAGATAGACAGATAGTAGTTAGATAGATAGATAGATAGATAGATAGATAGATAGATAGATAGATAGATAGATAGACAGACAGACTGAGAGCAGACAAACAGATAGACAGACAGATAGATAGATAGATAGATAGATAGATAGATAGATAGATAGATAGATAGATAGATAGATAGATAGATAGATAGATAGATAGATAGATAGATAGATAGATAGATAGATAGATAGATAGATAGACAGACAGACTGAGAGCAGACAAAGAGATAGATAGATAGATAGATAGATAGATAGATAGATAGATAGATAGATAGATAGATGGATAGATAGATAGATAGATAGATAGATAGATAGATAGATAGATAGATAGATAGATAGATAGATAGATAGATAGATAGATAGACACATGAAGAGGTAGCTAGCTAGCTAGCTAACTTATTAGGCCTATGTCATGGTAGACATATATTAGACGGGGTTAACAGAGCAGGCATTATAATCCATTGATAGCACTTAACCGATGACTCAATCTATAGAACTCTTTGACTGAAGTTGTTTCTGATAAGTGTTCACTCATTTAGTTCTGTCATAATAGGAATCCTACTCGTATTCCCGGTGTTTACAGAAGGCAACCTCTGACACGGAAAGACTCGGCACTGTGCCATTTTTTCAATCGGGTGTAGACTGACAAGCCCAATCAAAAATATCCTTCCTTTGATATGCTTTGGGACCGAAATGAGGTTTATCGCAAAGGCAGTTCCAAGATCATGTGATGTCATACCTGACATTTAATTAACTAAACATTTCAAGATGACCAACTTCTTGTGTCTGCATATGAATGCAGTGAACTGTATAAAGGTGAAAATGAACTGTTAGTAAAAGAGCCGTACGAAAATGAATTTTTTATAGTTGCTTGAATCATAAAGGGTGAAATGCAAAGTGAACTCACTATCTATTAAGACTGTGTAATAAATCCAAATTCATCCTCCATAGATGTTTTAATCAATGTCAGTTTTCACTATCCTGGCCATAAACAGCGAGGTAAGTAGCAGACTTTTGTTAAATCATTATCAGTATATGGAAATTAGAATGCACATTGAGCGCTAGAACAAGTAACAAACGGACGAACGTACGAAAGAACGAACATGTACGCAAAGTAACAGCACAAAATTTTCTATCAGATACAATTAATCGGACAACAATCCAGAGAGCGACAGATATGCCCTAAGGTTTATTTCATTGTCGAAATATACGAAAGCTGATAATACTAAGAAGTTCTCCTGAAGCTTCAGAAATATGTGACCGCAAAAGAGGGATTTATATTTTGATGCCGTTCAATTTTTACGACCCGCAGAAAAGAGACTTGCTTCCTTTAGGTCTCACCGGTTTACGAGGCTGTCGCGTGTCATGCATGAATGGTTTATGTAAAATCTCGCAAGACCTAGAGTTGATCCCTCCTTTGGGAAGTATGACCAATTACAGAAAGCTCAAGATATGAGATTGGGTTGGTTATGTACCCTACCATGAGAACCTGTTAGCTTATTTTCAAGTTTACAATGGGCATTCGGTAGAATGTAGCCTTTAAATTTTACCTGACAGAATTTAGAATTAATCTTAACAAACCTCATAGATAAGACATATACCTTATTAACTATGCACGCGAATGAAAAAAAGCGAGAATTTGAAAATTTTTGACGATTGCGCACTGATGTTGCTATATTATGCTCCCGAATTTGAAGGATAAGTGCCGAGATTACAGTCGATCAACGCGCTGAACGCCTTGTGTGATTTCGCCCACACTTACCGATCATCGATATGTCTGGCTGTCACTTCAAAAAGTAGGAACGAATGCTCGTGAGGGAGAAGCCCAGGAGCAACATCTAAGCGAGGAAGGATTAATAGGAACATCCTACCTCCTTTCTGAGACTTAATGGCATGGGGCTCCAGCGGAGAGATCTACGAAAGGTACTTAGTGCCCTCACTGCGAGATGGCCAACCCTGTTGTTGCTCACACATCCGGGGGCTCGGGCCATCTATTGACCAATCACAGCGGATGACTCCATCCGGATACATTTGTCATTGTCGGAAATGCTCGAAGCGTTTGGGCGTTCAGGCCAAGTCCTGTCGACTAACAATGTGACGCTTACTTATGAAATGTACGACGTATATTGTCTCTAAATTGCAATTGGCGGTTTGATATAACCAGTTGTTATCTGAGGCGAAAGGCTGGAATTGGATATAGTTTCAGTTTTACCAGTGGAAATCATTGACTGAAATTCAGTAAGGCGTGAGTTAGTTCATGCTTTGCAGTTAAAATAATTTCTGATAGGAGAACAAATATCCAATTCAACTCATGGCAATTTAACTATGTCATGTTTTCAGGCATTCAAACTTAGAAATTTGAAATACGCAGATTAGGTTGTCGCGATAATAAGAAACTCATCATGTGCTTCTACTTTAGATTTTCATGCATTATGTTATCAGAAGTTTGCTTTTAACAGACTAATCAAAAGAAAGCCATGTTAATTTACGAAAAAGTAAAGCAAGGCATGTAGTACTAATTGAAGAAAAACAGCATCCAATCATTTTGTATCACAGTGGTTATTAGAGAGCAAGCGTGACTTGTTTACAGTCCATCATTTGATTAGCGCTGATCCTCAGTTGTTTTATTCGTGTGAACGTTACTTTCTTAGCACCAGTGTTAGGAAAGGGCAATAGTAACGTCCTCTCACTTGATATTTTGTGCGAGACTGCAAAAGGAAAATCCACAACGTATGTAATCTCCCTAGTGAGTTGAAGTACGTTGTAATTAGACAGACGACAAGAACAAAACACGCTCACAGTGAATAGAAGATGCTAACTCGATACACTTTAAATGTTTTAGGACTGAAAGTAACGTTTCGATGCAAATGTTTACCCTGTGCTTAGGTTACATCATGTCACAATTATACAAATAACGACTGTGTTCTTTGTTATCCGTTGACTAATCACTCAAGTCATATCAGAGAGGCACAGAAAGAAAAATAGCAAACACAATTTTGGTCCGAAGTCGCAGTCCCCACTGTCCAAAAGCACGCCTATGCGCAAATGTTTCAACCTGGACCAACACAGTCGAGCAACTTACATCGCTGTCTCAACTAAGTGACATGTATAAATGATAACATCGACAGCAGCTGTCAACAGCTAATCGTACTAAGTATTCAATTTCAATATATGATAAAAAACACATTTTCACCCAGAATCGCATTTGTTCAAAATTATCGGCAACCTATTTTACATAAGATCACGTTTACTCTAGTTGGATAGAGTATCCATGATCAGATGATGCAAGCAAATTGAATGGAGATCATACACGATCGCTTTATATTTCTGCATATGTCTGTACTTCTATGGTGTCAATTTTTTCATAAAGAATGATCTCTATCGGATCCGCTCCAGGGGTAGGAAAAGTTGACACTTTTTGCGCGAGGGAAAATATTCAAAAATTGCAAGCTCTCATCGGAAAAGCAGCTGTTTTCCCGCAAGACAGAAGAACTGTCCAAATTACCAAAAGAATCATTTTTGCATTCCTTCAGCACGTGTATAAGGATGAATGTCAATCTTCGGCATCATTAACTTCACTTGGTAATTCTTTTCGGCGGGAGACTACGGCGCAAAGGTTTCAGTTTTACTATAATCGTTCGAAGCTAGGATAAGGTTACGCCTAAAAGAAGTGACGTGCGTTTACGTCTGGTAACAGACGTGGCTTTCATTGGTGTGTCACCAAAGCGAATGAGACTGACAAATTTAAAATTACACAGAAATCACAAAAAGTTTGAAAAATCACATATCGCTAACAATGTGTCCTTGACAACTGAGCAGATGACGTAAGCCCTCAACTTTTAGCAGCTGGACTTCTGTGAAATTTCGGTATTCCTATAATTTAAGAATTCGCAAGTTGACATGTACACAAATACCACTGGTCTATCATCAGTTCCTTGCGGGGAACGGGGGTCGACTTTCAGCTATTGAGTTCAGTTCAGTTCAATATATAACCACTCCGGTAGTGACCTAGCGGCTGTGTTGCAGTTTAAATTTATCATGGGCTTGAGGCTTCAATTCCAGAGGAGTTGGATGAAAAAGTATCGGGTTTGTACAACACAAGTGAGGAACTCGATATTGCGACATCTTCAAAGAGAAAAATAAATTAAGATTTGATGTTCTTTAATTAGGTATTCATAGACTGTTTCAAAGTTACGGTTATCCGAGCCGAAGTTCTTGCAACGTAATAACCTTGATATGTATGAAAATAGTTCCTTCGAGGAAGGAGGTTGAGAAGGTTTAGAAATTTGAGAACTCTGTACCGCTCCAGTAGATTTCTAATATTCAAAGACACGCACGCATGCAAAGTATTCAATGGTGCAGATGTTACGGACGGATAGCATTCTTTTCCTCCAAAACAACAAGTGCAAACAACAACCGAGTGACTGCACATGCGTATTGCTGAATTGGAAGGAAATAGCAGTTCCAATTTTATGTTAATTTGATCGAGCAGGTTGGTGAGAAATTTATTGGCTATTATGAAACTCTTTAATTCAAAACGGATCAGAATTCTTTCCAGTCTCTATAAATACTCTTGTGTCTGGAACTGCTGCTTCAATCTCAAGAAAGTACAGTAAATGAAAAAAGCAGGGCGTTAAAATAAGGCTATCGAGATCATGCATTTCCCGAGAAATTAGTGCTTGTAGACAGGACAATGGGTACACCCTTTTAGAAAAAAATTGTAAGCAACAATCACGTAAGTCGTTTACCGTTCGATTGCTTCCAAATGCAAACTTAGCTCATACATAATTTGGTCAAGCTCACAAACTTGACAAATATCGGTGGTCGAGAAGGTAAAAGTAAACACTGCAGGTTGTAAAATGGCCACAGTCTCCCTCCACGGTTTTACATGTATTGCAGGCAAGGTTATTTAGAATCTGACAACAAGACATATGGATAATTAAAAAGAATCACCGCGCAGATTACTAAAAATGGTTGATTCAGACAAAGACCGTCGACTTCTCTATGGGGTTCGTGAGCGACGGAAGATTTTATCTCAAGTAGATATCGAATACCGAGCACAACTTGTAGTATTTAATCGGCTGACTCCAAGATCAAACAATTATCCCTCTTGCAATAGGATTTATACATATGCGATAATACTCCTAAATACATCAAAGGTATGTCCTTGAGATAACATTTAATGACACAACAGTCTTCTCATGTATGTAGCCTCCGAGTCAACAAGTACCACAAACAAGGAAATTAGGTTATATACTACACGAAACAGATTACTACTACAGTGTAACTACGCATTTCCTTCTTGATTGGCCTTCAACACATAAAACGCTACTGTATGACACACAGCCACCAACCTTAGATACTCAGATAACCTTGTTAAATCAATAAATCGTTTTTGTACCAGTTAACGTAGATAGACTTTGATTTATTGTTTACTACAATTATATATTATTTACAGTTATTCCCTGTAATAAAACAGAATAGTATAAGCCAGATCGATTGCAAGTCTTTCCAGGTGCGTTAAGAACTAGCAGTGTCTAATGTCTTTACTGGCTAAAAACTGACTTTTCTTTCGCAAAAACCAGTACTTGTACTGGAATGTGTCATGAACTACTTTAATATAGTTAACAGTCATACACGTTTTCTCTATAGCAAGAACGGTAAAATGAAATTTCAAAAAATAGAATGAAACATAAAGGTGAAGTTTATTTTATCGCGAGATAATTGCGCTTACATTGAAAATGAAAAACTTAAAAACTTAAGTTTTCAAAATCTGACGTTCAAAATGGTCACTCTTACCACAGCTGTCACAAAACGTCGAATAAGTCATGTTATGGAGTTCAATGATGATGTCGGTATCACAGCGTTGGTCATCTTGTTCTATGTTTCCGTATGTATTCTGAGGAGGATTCTTGGCATTCTACTTGTCACTAGATGCATTTAAAAGACTCGGACACGTTTCAAATTCACGCTCGGCACTAATGAAGTCAATGTGACAGTACAATGGATGGAAGAGCCATGAACAGTTTCATTACTCAACACTTGGCTGACAGAACACTTGACAGATAGAAAATGATACCTCGACTAACCTTCTGTGATGCAAATCTATCGTACAGCTGGTATTAAAAACGACACGTCTGAAGAAGAATCTAGGATGGATCATAGATGGTTCATCGTGTTATCAATATCCCGGGAACCATCGGAGATTTACTGCGATGGCGATCGAATGATATCACGATTGAAAAGGCATTATTTTCGAGGACCTCAAGGATAACAATGGGAAACACAATACACTATGTTTGAACACTTTTTTTCAAATTGATTGATTTGAGCAGATCACGATCGCTGACTTATTTTTTATTTGTAATCCCGAAACTTAGGATGCTCCAACAATTGAGTTTTACTGACAATATGACCCATTTTCAGATTATAAATCCTGAGTGACAACGGAAAGTCGTACAAAGCTTTCTACATATTCACAGTCCTTCGACAAGAGGATTACACAATCCTAAATGTAATAAAATGCAAGATATATTGGATGACTATTTTCTAGAAAATATGAAATAAAGAATGAGTATGTATGTATGTATGTATGTATGTATGTATGTATGTATGTATGTATGTATGTATGTATGTATGTATGTATGTATGTATGTATGTATGTATGTATGCGTATACGTGTATTCGTCTCCTTATATACGACCACTTAAGTGCGAAGTAGGTCACTTATTGCCCGATTCGACACATGCAAGACAAGAGGACGTGTGTATTTATCATATCACTTGCAAACGCTATATAGACTTTCCTTGTCTCCTTTCCTTCTTACCGGCGCGTTCGTTTCACATTAACTTTTGGTTTTTAATTACAAAATTGGCCTGATGGCAGCGGCTATACCTGCTGCCAGCTACGGAAGCATCAGGTTTCAAATTAAGCATGTCACCGATCTCAAACCGTCAAAAAATTATAGGGCTTTAAAGGTTTTTCGACAGTTCAAACTTCCAAACCCAATACTAACACTGTCCTGACATTTTCATCCTAGGAAATCTAGGGCGACGATTCTGCTTCCTGCATTTGCCTCGAATTGTTCCGTTGGGTAAGTTTTAAACGTATTAGACGTGTATCAAAGTTCACATAATTGCAATCTAAATAGGGAGATCTTGAAAAAACGGGTAAAGGTTACATATATATGACTTCTCAAACACAATCGTTGTCCTCATATTAACATTTCGTCAATGGAAACTGCTTTTTATAAGAGAATTACATTATTTCCATTCCAGCATGTTGCATACTTTTACTCTTTTAACTCAATGGCGGATTACGTTACCCTTCATGACCAATGTTAAAGGTGAATCCTCGCATCCGAGACATGGTTAATCGCGGTTTTGTATGTTACTGTAACCACAATGGTCTTAATCAGAATTTGACACCTCGGGGTCATCAAAATGCCATCCGAACGAAGTCGCAGATCATTAAGTGAACAGAAACAATTACGATTCTTTTATTGCCGGTAAGGAGATGAAGCGAAGATATTCCCCGTTTACATTGAGATGTTACATCGGCTATAGATGTCGCTTGCGAATGAGCACGCACTCATCTGTCTTTTTTTCAGTGTCAGACTGTTCAATAATCACGAAGGCTCACAATTTGAAAGTAGGACATGCCGTGCGAAATTACCTTTACCATGACAATTACAATGAATTTCAAAATTGCTTGGAATTACTATATGCTAGGGTGATTAGAAAAAACTTTTTTGGCGATGGAAAATATCGCCTGCTGCATCCATTGCTAACGTTCTCTTTTGATAGATTTTGCAACAATTTTACCCAACACGACGTCCACTGTTCTCACTTAAAGAACACGTTCAATGTAGGAAATAACTACCGTTGTACCGATCCGTGCACACTGTACCGAGAAAAAACCTATCGTTAGCGTTTTGTGCAGTTTCATCGACGGGAAATGTGATAAAGGCAATATAAGAAAGTTCAAACAATGTACACTAACGATGTTGACTGTGGTACAGTGAACGTCGTATTGGGTTAAAATTTATCGAAGAAGAACATTTCAAATAAATGCAGGTGGCGTCATTTTCTATCGCAAGAAACGTTTTTCTTATCACCCAAGCAGGTTTTAATTCCAAGCTATTTTGAAATTCACTGTAAATAAGCAACTTTGGCCATACCAACGGTCGTTAATTTGACATCCGAGGTCGTGACTGTATCATATAACGCCATGGCTGTGAGTGTACACATCATTTAAATTATATTTCACTAGGTTGAAACAGTTGGAAATAATGATCTGGAACTGTCGTGAAGATATAAGCATATCGAATGACTCTAACATTATAGGTTATAATTTACAGAGTCATTAAAATACGACACTGTATTTCAATCCGATGCTGATAGCGATTTTCTCATAATTTCATTGTCAATTTACTGCTTACTGAGTCACAGGAAATAGATTATGACGACACGGATATAAATTAGAAAAATATATTGTAACCGATCAAGCAAAATTGATGCATCTTTCATCACTCTAGTCGGCCTAGAGCGGTCTATTTTCATAAAAGTGTTTGCCCAAGGGATGTCTTGAAATCGTTTATCAGAGACTGAATTCGAAACCTGCGTAAGGCAAAATGTATAGTGGAACAGGTGTAATAATATCTGTACTGGAATATAGAGAAACTTGAGTCTCACTGAGAACACTCGAGCTCTTGACAACGTTTCCACATTATAAGGTGGACGAGCTGTGAATCGAAATAATGTTAACATTATGTCCACATTCAAACTGGGAGTTATATTCATCGCTTGATTGACATTGCTTTGTTCTGTTGCCATTTAAGGACAAAATGTGACGACATTCGCGGTCATCATGATATGACTTTTTGAAAATACTATCTTGAAATTTGTATTGATGCTAGGGTGTTTACTCTCTATGACAGGCTGTAATCTCCGGCTGCTTGACATTCGAGATACAGTTGTTCCTAAACCTTCTTTAAATGATTTCCGCAAGTTTTTGTCGCGAGTAACAGGAAATACAAAAATAAAGTACCGCATATTTTAACGTGAATAAAGCTCGAAACGTTATGTATAAATAATGTCCTGAGCATTATTTTGCCAGCGAGTCATAGAACTAATCAATTTCCTCGTCACGCTTTATATTATGAAACTTATTAGTCTCAGGGGCGACACCTCTTTGTTTACTTTATTATATAGGATCTAAATGATATACCGAGTTGCATTGCTTCAATTCCCCATGACGTTATCTTCACAGGAACTAATAACTGGCCTAGAAGCAAATTGCACCACACATTGATTCTGATTTAGATAAATGGGTTGGTGTGGGGTAGTACAATTTACATTGGGTTTCAACGAAAGGGTCAATGATAGGGAGATCAATTCAGTTGTCTGCCTACGTTTCCTTTTTTCAACATCTTGTCTAACTGACAGTTCTCATACGTCAGAAGTGATTAGTCAGTTCGGTTACGTATGCGACGGCAAAGTGACCTACAGAAACGGCAGCCCATTTCCACTCGTAGGAAGTCGGACTCATGCACTCAAATGCTGATTTTCTCAGAGCTTTTCGTAGTACCCCACCTTTTTGATATCAGTTGAGTACTTTTGTAAAGTCTAGCTCACTATATTTCGCTTAATCCTGGAGTTCACAGGCGTGGTTCAGATATAATTCTTATATATTATTAACTTCAATTCTTTACTTCGCGACTTTTTACGTTTGGATATATTTTTAAGTTTTTTTTATCCATGATATGATGACACACAATCTTTGTCTGACAACAAAAGGACTGTGATGTTAAAATATGAAAAGCGTTGGGTAGCCGTGGTCTCAAAAACCGACACGAAGATACATTTCAAATATCCAGCTCCCTTCCCATCAACATGGTACGTCTGAACATAAATATAAATGTGCTGAAGGTTAAATTAAGAATAAATCTGTGTCTCTTTGGTGATCACTACTAGTACAAATGGCATAAAAAGGTAGTCGTGAGACCGTGTTTTAACCTATAGATACGCATACAATGTTTTCAAGGAAGACACGCCTGTATTGCAGCATTTGATTTTCTTTTTGCTTGCAATGACGTGAAACGCAACAGTTTTAGTGGGGATATTGAATCTAGAAACGTTTAATATAGTGTATTGTTGGTTAAAATATCCCGCAGATTTCCTGTTTTATTTCATAGAATTCGAAACAGTTTACATCCAACGTTTGTCAAGAGGATGATGTTCTGCAGGCCGAAAATATATAAACGGGTAGACGTAAAATGCAAAGTCTTTCCAATAAACTAGGTTTGACGCTTTCATCCGCAGTTTCTAGGACGCGTAAACAGGATTATCGGTATGAACTTGCTGTTTATCAAGCCGTAAAAGCTTACCCTACTTTCATATGAAAGACGACAGTTGTCCAATATATACTTTACCCTCGCCTTCTCGACGTTCAAGAAGCAAACGAGCCATTGTAAATGAACCGTTAACTAATTTAGTGTTTTTATTACCGATATAATGAAAATGATCAAATCATGATTGTGCCAATAAATCGACAAGACTGCTCAAAGAATCCCTAGGGCAGTTTGAAAACTACCTCGTACAGAATATTTTTGCATGATATTATTGGATATGTTTACTGAATTGCTCAATAGGCACATGTGGATATCCAATTTAGTAAAAAAGGCACAGCAGTTCGTCGCCAAGAATAAGTCTGCGATGATTCACTGCAGACAAAATGAATCAATCAATCCACGGGATCTTTATTGCCATTTCATGTATTACGCTACAGTATAAAATCAAAACCTAGAGGTACACGATGAGGACTTTTCGGAGTAAAACCTTTTCCAGAAAACAGATGAGAGAGTTGATTTTAAAGCTCATGATAAAAGTAAAACGATACTGTAACAATTGAATATGATACGGAATGTATTTTCCTGATTGAATTCCATCTCATCGTAATCGTTTAAAGCCTTTTCAAGCAACTTTTCGATAATAAGAAGCTGCCGCTCTCACAATATCATAATATAAATAGAAAGATGAATGCGGTCATCTCAGTTTGATATTGACTCTTATCATGACAAAGGCATTACATGGATCGCGAAAAGATCACGTAGAAAAGACGGAATATTGCCAGTGCCAAGAGAATTCTTGTTAGCATTCAGTGTATAGAATATCTACGGTTTCCTGTCACTCACAGATATATGAATGGTGATAAGATCAAATGGAATGCACATTGGCCATGCTAATTCCAACTCCGATCAGGGAATTAATGTAGACGGTTATGTCTTACATCTTTCAACTTTGAATAAATCTTGACTTATGACTTCGTTCTCACTACATGCAAGGTTTGAAGTATCGAAAAGCTGCGGCGGAAATATTCCGATGCGAACACAGTGCAATGAATTAAACTGTCTACATGCAAAACCGCCGAGGGCAGACACGGAAATTGCATAGCTAACATTTTAAAAGTAACGACTTTGAGACATAGTATGACATAGAAGCTAATCAAGCTTATCATTAAAACCTGGGTTTCAAAGACGAAAGCAATTAAATAAAATTCTTTACCAGAAGGTAGGATGGGAGGATGGTAGGTAGGTAGGAAGGTATGTGGGTAGGTAGGTATGTGGATAGGCAGGGTTGATGGTATTGGTAGTTGGCTACAGCGGGTTCGGTTACGGGTCACCGGAATAAGAACGGATATGATAATGGCTCACGCGCAATGACTAAGCTTACGAAATGTAAACGGAATCGCAAAGGCAAGATATTTTAATATTTGATTAGGTATGCAGTCATTGTATATCGCAAATGATTATGAAAGACAAATCTATGTTAACATCAAAAGACAATGTGAAAGATAGTATCATGAAAAACCACGCAATGTAGAAACTCGGACTATATACGCAGTATGTACAACATTCGTCTTGTTACTTTGGCTTTACATCTTGTGTACAATACCAGGGAATGTTATCAAAATTTTAATATAACCTGGTATTGGTTCTTACACAAGATTCTCGCGTTGTACGTTACAACGAAATATGTACCATTAACAACCTATCATCAAAAGGATAATATCGTCTAGGGCCACGATAAAGGACATATGCGATAAAGTACGCAATTTGTAACAATTTTCGACAGTATTTAAATGTCACTGGTAATTATAGTATGTCTACACACCTTTCAAGATGTATTTAACATGAGAATATTGTCTGCGGTCTTGTTGGTGTCTGTAAAGACGCTAATCAATAGTGTTAAAGCGTATGAAGGGCTATGATGGTTTTTTAACTTTGTACGTGTGGGCGCTGGCTTGGAGGTTTAGCAATAACATGTTTGCCTGAAGACATCAACGAGATAATTGACCAAAATACGAGAATGCCACTGCCTTTTACGCAAGCTTGTTGATAGATGAGCCCACTTTCCTGTCCGTCTGAACAGGGATTTATAAGAATACGACCGTCTCACGGCCAATTGACAAGTTGAAGTATGATAAGTCAGTACCCCCTTCATGTGCCGCCATATTGTCATTCCGACCTCATAATTTTGCTCATTATTTGTCCTTGCACTGTACCGTATCCAAACCGGAACGTGCCGTCTGTCACAATTCCTTTCTCTCGGCCTCGTCTCTCTGGACACTGTCCGAATGCTCAAGAAGACAAAATAGTGTGTCTCTTTCCCAGTGTTTGCGACTATTGACGAAACGATCCTGTGTTTTACCCCCGGGATCACCTGGCTGCTAAACCTGTGATCTTTAATGACTTTTCTCGACTTGAAAGAGATTATCTCCTTTGACCGTTTGCACCGCTCGTCACGATATATTAGCCTCCAGGTTACGGGTGCATCTCCCATAAAAATCCCCTCCTGTAAGTACCGTGCGATTGTTGCTAATTTGTAGCTTAATTCAATCTCTTAGTTGCACTTATACGTTGATAGTGTCCTCTCATTACTCAGTGGACCAAATCAGATACTGTGTCTACAGTCCAGAACATTCTAGCAAACAGACTCACAAGTCTTAGAGTTCTAAGAAAGCTAAGACCTCGTAAAAGATTTCAAAACACATAAGAATAAGTATGAGTATAACTGTAGTTTGTAATTTTAGCCTCTTATACACTGAATACTTAGGGTAACTGAAATAACTAAAAATCTGTAGTGACAAATCAGGATATAAGCTACCGTCACGAACTCTCTAGCAGGATCAAGAAATACGAGCTAATCTCCCATCCATTTTGTTCTCGCATACGTTCCATCGTTATTCGTGTTTACACTTCTTTTAAATTAATACTTGACGCCTGTACAGTTAACAACTTGCTGCTAACTTCATGATCCATTGGATTTAGCATGTTTAAAAGGAAATGTTTAATCTTTGAGGTCAGAGTATCAGATTTGTTTGTTGTGTTAAAACATTATATATAAGTTTTGCTACAGACATTGGGACTGCAATAATCTCGTCATCTTAGATTACAATTACTTATGCCCTAATCCCTTTTCTGTCGCAAGGAAAGCGATAATGTCGTGAGAGCCTTTCCATTTATTAGTTTGAATCCAGCTAACATTGCGATGTACCCCATGTTGTCTTTGATTCTCGTGCAGTGGTGCCAACTTTTATTTTGCAAAGAGTAATGGTCATTGCCCGAACACCATGCACACTCATAATTGTAACGAGGAGCAATACTACCACCACTGATTTAAAAATAGCGGACGCTAGACGCGTCTTTACGCGTTCAAAATGTAGATGTCGGTGTTCAAATTTGAACGGCTAGTGTTCATATTGTTAACACTAGTGTTCATATTATTAACAATGATGTTCTAAACCTGAACACGTAGTGTTAACAGCCATCTCCTTATAGTGTTCAAAAACTCAGCATTACAGAAATTTTACAATACAGTGAATCTATTGACAATCTTTAGTGTTTTCACTTTACTGTGGCTATATTAAATTTACTACTGCCTCGCTGTCCGGCAAACGTACACGGATTTTGATGTAACGAATTTCCCACTAAGTGAAAAATATCTCCGGTCTAAAATTGCTGAAAGCATGCTTTTTCTAAAAAAGGAAGTATACAAAATAATTTTACACGTTTATTACGGGTTGAAATTTTGAAATTTTGAAAAGAAAATCAGATAACCACCATGAACGTTTTAATTTTAACATCGGCGTGCAATAGGCGTTCTACTCCTGAACACTTTGTGTTCAAGTTTGGTGCCTTTTCTTATCCCATCATGCATCAAAACGGAAGTTGGGACATTTTTCTTCTAAACGCACGCTGAAGTCATGATCGTGTGGAAGCAAGACCAGAACGGGTAAGTTTTCTCTCCAAAATTTAAAATGTGTTACATTTTGAAGCATCTGTATTTTTATCCTTTGAAATTAATTGCATTGTACCTTGGAATAGCTAAAATACGCGAAGAAACCTGTTTTCTTTCAGTGGCTGGTATACCATACAGTAGCTGTGAATAGGCAACGGTACTTTGGGCCATCATCGCCTATCGATCGCACTCGGGTCAAGGGTCATCGCAATAGAACTGTGAGGATAACCCCTGACCGAGTGCAATCGATAAGCCATGCACAGTAACACTACGTAATCACGGCTAACACATACATGTCTTTCAGTAGGCACATTTGCATGTAAAACATCAGTTAAACTTCGCAGAGTATACAGTATATTATTTCAGGATATGAGAGTCGGCTTTTTTACCTTTCACCAGATGATGACAAGAAGAAGCCAATATTTTGTAACAGTTTTGAAAAGAGGCACTGTATATGGAATTCTCCCCTTTTCTTAACCTAATCAGCCCCTTGTCATTCATTTTAAGTCTAGCTCATCTCGCTATATCACCTATTGTTGCATTATTTTCAGATATGAAAAGTTGGATTTAACTGGAAATCGAAGAGTTTATACAGAAGCTGGTGGAACAGAAATTGAAGAAGATGAGTGTATAGGTAGCTATCTGGAAACAAGCTTGAGAACCTCAGTTCATCCCTATAGACTCAAACTTTCAAGGGTCAGTAACTGAATTTTGATAAGTTTTTGTATTTTTGTTCTTAATTAATCTAAGCTTTGGTAGCACGCTATGATCAACTAAATGTTGCTAGAGAATAAGCTTTCACAGACATGTAGTCTCACTTATCAGATGCAAGGTTGGAATGAACAATTAAAGCTGAAAGCGACAGAAAATTTGTATCTCAAAACTTACCGGCCTGTTAGCTTTGATATTTGCTACACACGTTCTTAGGGATGATCTTAATTTGATAAGTTCAAATTATATGATAACTTCAATTGTGTATTTTTGCAGCTTTTACCATTTTTTGTCAGACAATCCTTAAGTGAGCTGTCGCAGATTCTCTACATAACACAACGAGCACTTTCGACCGCTAGGTCGCTTGTTGTATTCCTATATTGGTGAGAAAATGGCTAGTATTTTGTTTGTTGCCATTGGTTTCAGGCGGCACTTTCCTTTCACAAGCCAATTTCAGTAAGGACTGAGATTCCAAGGTTCAACATCAAATGCTTGTTGATACACAGAACAAAACTAATGAAACAAAGTCAAAATTAGGTAATATGTTTTTAATTTCTGAGAAGTAGATTTTTTGAAATGTCACTGATTTATTGCAGGGTTTATTTAAAGATATTACAAACAAACAAACTCTTTTGTTTATGAAGGACATTTTTGGACAAGGAAATAGGTTTTACACTGCCAAGGACGCACTCTCCCCAATTTGTTCATGTTGTGCCTTACTGTGACAGTTCGACAACTTGACATGTTGTGTTTACTTTAGTGTCGACAACTATGTATCATGTGCACTAGAGAAGCCTTGACTATACTTTTCAAAAATTTACAATTGTTTATACAAGAGGCAATGTCTTTAAGAAACCGTCTTACATCAGTGGAGTATTCATTTCATATATACGTGTTTCAACACAATAAGTAAGCCAAATTATGAGCTTTTTCAAAAGATTTTTTTGTGCGTTTTTAACAAGTGTGAACATAAAACGTAATTTAAGTAAAACCTGCTTTGTCATTACTTTGTTCGTATTATTTAAAACAATCTACAGGGTTTATGGGAATTTTCTTCTGTTTATGTTTTCGATAGGAAGGTGTTAACATCGTTGGCGTTTGCCTCTGACAAACTTTACAACGTGGCTATATTTATTATCCCATTTTACACTAAATTATTGTATTTTACTCAAGGAATTTATGTGTAATTTTAGAATAAAAATAATTTTACTGAATATCAGTGGTCTGTTTTGTTATTTCCAGGCTTTAACACCCCCTGAACGCCCAAAATTAAAGGTGTTCAACGAGTGCATATCATGTGTTCTATCCTTTAACACATTTATCGTTGAACGGCGTCCATGCGTTCAAAAAGTGTTACATCCCTTTGAACGCGTAAATGCGTTCAATTTTTTGAACACATTTCATGTGCAACGTGTGTTCAGATATGGAACATATGGTGTTCAATATAATGTCTGATGAACACACAGTGTTCAAATTCTGCACACGTGTGTTCAAAATTTAACGTTGATTGAACACGTAAGTGTTAAATTTCTGAACGTCTAGATGCGTTCAAAAAGTGTTACAAAAAGGCGTTTAATTGGTGTTCTATCCTTGAACACTTCACTTTACAGTGTACCACCATTGATTTGCAAATCGCGGCCGCTTTTGTTACGGACAAGAAAGTTTAATATCGTTTCGAAGCAAAATGTCACTTTCTTCCAATTTTCGCCAAATACCAAACTGTAAAGAGGAGTTAGGCTGACTAGTGTATAAATGAAACAATTCAGCAAGGTTCAAAGTTCGCTTTGAAGAAGGTAGAAGTAGCCCTAAATTTATCGTTGGCTTGATAACGGTCCTCTAAAAAGAACCAGATACTTTTAAAAAACCCTTTACCATTCATTCAGGTAGTTTCATATTAATGTCTTTGCATTGCAAATACTTCTAATCACTAAAATATTGATTTTTCAGTTATTCATACGACTTAAGTACAATCACGTCCCTTGAAGCCAGCGTAAGTGATACATTGCAAATTCTAGAGGACATTGTTGATATTTTTGAGTGCCACAGTATATCCAGCCGGAAAAAATATGATGATCAAGCCATCCGTATACATTGATCCGTATCATCAATAATATAAACTATGCAACAAAGCATTTTAAGCAAAATGTGTTTTTATAGAGAGTGTTATAAAGCATATGGGAATATTCAACAACCTTCAATGGCACGGTTGTTATAGTTTTCACATTGCTATGATCATATCAACTCGTTTTATTGTTGTTAGTTACTAGCTCTGCATTTTCGTATAGTTGTAACCAATGTTTGTACTCGTACGCCAGTATTACCGATCATAACTCCAGTTTACTGTGTGTGGGTATAGCTTTCAGAGCTCTTAAACAGAAAACGCGTCTGTTCATATATGTAGAAAGGGTTCGCAATTCCCTTGATTCTGTGTTCGTTCCACGGACAACCACCGGACACGGTGAGGTCACCGAAGTCAATACACACGCACTGGTGTCCCGTTATTATCAAACTTTGTATCTGTACATTCTATCGATTTTGGGTAACCTATTTTGAATGATACAAAGCCGAATGATCTTCAGTTCATAAATAGCTCTCATAATTCAAAAGTGCCCATAACCTATTCATTGGGAACAAAGTTAACAAGTAAAAACAGGCTGATATAACTTACCTCCCCCCCCCCGTTGCAATAACTGATGACGCTTTGATTGGAAAATTCCCATGATGCAATCTGTATTCTCTTTCGGGAGCAGGAGTAAGAGGCGTTCTGAAGATTGATGCACGAATGCATATACACATAGAGGCCATTGCGAGTAAATTTTGTGTAGAACGTTTACACTTTTTGAAGTTAAGGTTAACTTGACGTGTTCATCAAGTCTTGGTGGATTAATTTTTGCATGAAGTAAATATACATATAAACTGAGCGATGAACAAAACAAGTTATATGGCTTTTGGTATGTATGAACTGCTGAGTTTTCTTATATGTATGTATATCTGTATGTATGTATGTATGTATGTATGTATGTATGTATGTATGTATGTATGTATGTATGTATGTATGTATGTATGTATGCATGCATGCATGCATGCATGCATGCATGCATGCATGCATGTCATGTATGTATGTATGTATGTATGTATGTATGTATGTATGTATGTATGTATGTATGTATGTATGTATGTATGTATGTATGTATGTACGTACGTACGTACGTACGTACGTACGTACGTATGTATGTATGTATGTATGTATGTATGTATGTATGTATGTATGTATGTATATATGTATGTGCACGCCTGTGTCTGTCTATTAGTCTGTCAGCATCTATGAAAGTGAAGCCGTTTGCAATTAGGGCCTATTTATTATTGATTTCAATTTTAACGTATTTCAAAAAAATTCCTTTTGTATAACATAAAATGTGCATCAATGCTTTGTAGACAATTTGTTAGCAAAATTAATCTTGTAGATAATTACTTTATATTTTGCCTGCTTGAATATTTAAAAGAATTGGATAGAAGTTTTGCTTTCTGCATGCTGGGACGAAATCGCAGACGTGACATGTTTTGAATAATAGCTAAATTGTATACGTCGAGTTATATACGTATTGGAAATTTATGTTTTCAAAGTGAATAAGATAAATTAAGATGAGTGTCATTTGTTGTTGTATGGTTGTCTCGATTGCTGTCATTGACCTATCCTTGCCGTTCGTTACGGATGCAGATTTAAAAAGGACCCAAAAAGTGCACGGAGTGCGTTTATAGACATACCACATGGGAAGACTCAACAACTTGTTTTGTGTCACAACATCGCTTAACATGCAAATTGAAAAAGACATTTCAAGCCCAGAGAGAGACTGAGAGTAACGTTGAAAGTGGGGAGGAGTCCCCGTGAGAATAAGGTAAATTGAAGTAGAAAGCAAAATGCTTAAGGTCACATTATACACAAAATGTTACATCGCGCTAGAAAGCTACACAGAGGTGCGAAGCGACAATGTTTCGCACACAACTAGATCGCTAAAATCGACTCGATATTAGATGAAGTAGATAAACTAAGTATGAACAAAGTATCACAGTTATTCTTGATAAAACCTATATCGACGCCACTACCAACAAGGATTACCAAACGCTTGCGTAACTTTCGACATCAAGGAGCCACAAGTCTGATGAACGTGGTTACTCAGACTTGTATCATTACTTTATCAAGAATCCTATTTGCAACAGATTCAAAGTAATCAGAACTTGGATTACAAATAATGTGAAAGTGTGTACAGTATGCACATTAACAAAATCTCTCGAGCACGATGAGCTGTTGTTATCGGATGAAGGCCTCGTAGCACGAAGAACGAGCTACCAGTTTTAAACGTAATTGCTTGTTTTCGATTCTAAAAACAATCAACTTGTTTACGAGAACTTGAACGATTTTTATGTTTAAGCATACATGTCACGACTTGCCTGTGAAAATCTTGCTTTGATCAATGTACTTAGTAATTCTGTGCCTTGCTGCTCAGATATTATTCTGATAGGTTAATCGTTTAATTTATTTGTTTCGGGTAACATTAAGGCCGGCTCACGATTTGATGTGAGTACTCTCTATCCAAATGCATTTCGGTAATTTAACCGATGCAAATAAAAATGTTGTCCACCCTCTCCGAGAATTACCCAAGCAAAAATTGCTTGCTTATCTCTTTCTTTACTGGTCAACATTTTCGAGAAGAAGTAATAGAATTGTTTTTCTTCCTTTTCAAAAACTTCTACATGTATTTCAAAAAGGATCTTATTTTGGCAAGAAATGAGCTGTCTCTTTCTGGAGAGTTGCTACTGTAGTAGCTTACGTGAGGCAGTCCGAAAAACACATACTGATTGGTCTCTTAATGATCCAACTATAAGAATACAAACAACTCAATACTTGAATATTCATAGAGACGTACGCCTCTCTTTTGTGATTAAATATTGGAATTAGAGTCTCCTCACAGAAAGTGCTTATCCTTCGACTTCCTTGGTCAGGTATATTGTTGATGAAAACTAACACATGGCCATTGAAATGTAGAATGCGCTTCAGAAACATGTATTGAGACTCTCAAACGTTTACCATTTGTTTTGGTCTACCGGGTACCACTCTTGAGGGCTATGATCGTAACCCTTTCGAGTAAAAGGTTTTACCGGCTTGTTTTTATGAAAATAAAAACAAATATTTTGTACATACAGCTAATACAGAGGTGGTGGCCATTTTAAATTTCAAGTATCGGAAAGCATGTGGTAATTTGTTTCTCTGGTACCAAACTTTGAAGGACTACCAATTAATTGTATGCTCTATTCTGAAAAGGACGAATAGTTGACAGTCAGCAATTATGTTTAAGAACTGTTGCTTCGGTGGCTAAAATGTCAAAAGAACTAATGAAATTACGTATTGAGTAACACTTTCCAGACGACTCGTGATAAAACCAACCGCTTTCATATAAGCTTAAGCACAACGTTCCACCTACCTTTAGATAATTAAAAAGACTCGACCAAACAAGGACCTTTCCTGTAAAATGTCACATCACTGATATCTCATTCTCGGTTCATCGTCGAAATCTCGCTTGACTTCGACGACGTAGATTGAAAGGCTTCTTTCGCCGCAAGGAGGTAATAAACGTATCAACCGTCTGCCTTTCTTGCTGCTCATTAAACAGCCAACAGCATGCGAGGCAAGTGTATACGTCAATGATGAACCAAGAACATCCATCATTTACCTATCACCATTCAGTATCGAAACTTAAACTGCGCAGGTGCAAAAGCATTGTTTTTCTTGTTCGTTTCTCGCAAGGGAGCGTCAGTCGACCGATTCTCGACAAGCTTCAGTCTCAAATACGCCATATACAGATCGTCTGAGCTTATATTTTCAAATTGGACAAATTTAGTTTCGTTCTTCACCAGCAGCCAAGAGGGATAGTGATTAACTTAATTGTGACTAAAGGAATGTTATGGATATTAATCGTACGAAAATGTGAATGATCTTTGAGCAAAAACAACAAAAGCACATACAAGAAAGTTCTGAAAAAGTTGCATACATTTGAGTTTCAGGTTTATACCAGTAATTTCTGGGTGGCATCGACAATGCTTATGATGCAGTACTACACCGCGTTACATGAACGGTTTACAAAGCACTGTTACAATCTTTAGTGATTATAATATTCCGACACGTGATTGGTGACTGCGATATCATTAATTATTTCTAAGAAAATGTTATACATAGTCTCTTACGGCCCCTATTACTCTAGATAAATCATCAAATTGGTATTCTGACAAGATCATTTTCTGGTACCCACTGCTTTCTGATGACCATTGGGAATATTGTTCAGAATGCAACGAAGATTTGTCTCTCGACATAGAGCATATATCTTCGAGGGTATCTGCCGACGGACCTTAACGAGGCCCGATTTTCACTAGAGAATATTGTATCAGCCATTACATGTGCTTGTTCAATATATATTCCCTTATGCTAAAACACGAAACAACAAACAAGAAAAGAATTTTTCCTATATTGAAAGTAAATCTGATTAAAAAGTAAAATACGTTCGTTGCAAAAAAATTGGACAAAAAATTCTACTACTCTTCATAGTGCATGACGTTTGTGATGTTCGCTGAACCTCTTAATGTCTTAATGCTTTATCAATTTCAGAGTATCAAATCTGAGCAGTCAGATACTGGGCATACAGTTCCGTACTATATACACAGTTACTAACAAGCCTGCAAACAGGCCGGCTGTATTTCACGCTTTAACGTTGGAACATTGTTAGTGCACGCAACTATGCACTTCATCAATAATACAGTACCTAACAATGTTAGCACATCTTAAATTTTAGGATTATCATATAAACCCTGATTGATTCAATATAAGATAAAAAAATTCTACTTTAGGTTTGTAATTTTTTATACTCGTCAATCACCATCTCGCTAGTGTTTCAATGCATGAGACGCCCGTCAGTGTAGGACATCGCGGCAAATCATAAACATCTCGAGTAAAAGTGTATGATTGGCTAAGCATTCGAGCTCATCTCTGTTTGTACCATAGCACAGCTTGCACGAAAGAAACAAAATACGTAGTACTGATAGGCGGGAAATTAAAACAGCATGTACACACATTGACGAGGTATCCGCTCTGTAATCTAGACTTATCAGTTGGACAAGAGCCTTGTATTCATAATTATCGATGAGAAATGTTTTCAATTTACCTTGAACAGCTGCCGATTGATAAATGTCACCAGAAATACAGTCAATGTTTAAAATTGAAAGAAGAGCTGGTGTGGTCCCCTCGGGAGATATCAAATTTAGAATACGGTGTTTAAAATGTTGTTTACAATTGTAACAATTGACTGTTGAGGCTAGTTATACATGCCTGATATTCCCAGAGAGCCTATCGACATAGCTTAAACGCCCTCACGGTCATTAACTTTTAATGTTGATTTGATCAATCATCACGATATTTTAAGAATATGAAGTATATTTCTTTACGTCAGATGTGGCGTAGCGTTACACAGATGAGGAAATAGAATTTCACTTAATATTCAGTTTCAGATGTGTGACCTTTAACGGAAATTTCCTCTACATAAAAACAGTACTCTTCGAAATACAGAGAGCTGTTTCTCTGATATATTTTCGTTGAAAAATTTCTCAAACTACATATAGATAAATTAAACTCAAACCGAGTGTTGGTTACTCATACAGCTTTAAAACTTTTCGTGGTGGCATATAAAATATATCTAGTACTGCTGTTAATTGTCAGATGAAATATTTAAAGATAACATACGAAAAGGAAACAATTGCTAAAAGAAAAAGGCAGCTGACAGTTTATAAGGATTATAAGAGGAAATATTTGAATTGTTTGGGATACATTTCTTTACACGAATACCCGCCCATTCATTTCCGATATCAAAGGAATTAAACGAAGCTGACAAAAAACTACATAGGAGCAATAAGGGATGGGAGTTTGTTGCTTTACGCTGGTGAGAACATTGAATCCCGGCTAGTAAAAGGGCGCTTTCCAGAGCTATTTTAGATAAAGAGACAGAGAAAACATGACTTACCAAGAGAACCTTTGGCCGGATTTTACAAATCCGAAAGCTTCAGTCGATAAGTCTGAAAATACTACTCAAAGTCGCTTGGAAAGCCTAGGGACATATGTAGACTTTAGAGACGTTAAGCAGTGATTGAAACAATGGCAGAATACGACTGATGCCTTTCAAGGTACGTTACTTACCGTCAACTACATGTCACACATGCCTGAATTAAGGTCAAAGGCAATTTTATCGTCGTTGCGATTTTATGACCCTTTGAGTTGCGATCGCACCCTGATCGATGTAGTATGAGTAGTTGTACAACGATTATGGCATATTATACATATATGCAATACACTGCACTATCTGCCGTAACTAGAAGCATCTAGGTTGGCTGTGATGCGAGTGACCGGGTTACTAGGCAACCATCACACGACTGCGTAATGCAGAGCAAAAGGCTCTATCATGTAAATGGCATAACAGAAATCGTTCTTCCCTCTTCTTGTTTTCACTTTGTCACATGAAAGTTTCGTGACGTGCAGACTTAATCAGTTAGAAGAATGCCTACCAATGTAATTTTCATAACTGCCTCTTTTGATTTCACGAAGTCACAAATGTGATCATTAGATAATTTTTTAATGATCGTCTGCTGGCCACCTCCTCGGTAAGTCAGTCAGCCTGACTAGAACGTCTGAATACAAAACAGGCACGATGATTTCAAATGTCACTCTGATTTGATGCATTTTTATGTTTTGAACAGGATATCTGCGAAAATGCTTTTTTCCACGTTGTGTATGACCTTTCTCACTTTGCCCTTAGAGATTTATTTCTCTGTATTTAAAATAAAACTCCCAGTATAATCGTCTTTCGCTGTAAACATGTTTTTCAACAAATGTTTGTTGCGACTTAACACCCGCAGGTTAGGATAACGTTCAGTGGCAGCAATCTGCTAGTCAACAGGTAATAAGTTGGAAACATTTTTTGATAAGTAGTTTTAGTCAGGAATGCCCATGTTACAAAAAATGTATTCGTCGACATGGGAGCAGATTTATACCAGACAGGTCGTACATATTTCTCTTGTACCAGGTAGTGTCGAAAGTTACAGAAAAGACACCAGTTCCCTAACTGCAAGATCTCCTCTTATTGTAAGTATGGTGTGATAATCATAAAAACAATCACTAATAACAAGAATATTTATGCCTAAAGTTTACATTTCAGGAGAGTAATAGCATTTTAATTATTGGACATTTATATACAAATTTTACCGATGACATTCTTATACTAATACGCTTCCTAGCGCACCACTTTAATCTTTATCAGTTCATTTTGTCACACCTTAACTGCGCGGAGCTGGAGAAATAGGAGACTTGATGTACGCATGTGCATTTTTGAAGCGACGTTGGCGACGTTAGGTGAAACTTAATAAGGTGTTTAAGGTCACCTATTGAAAGTTGCCTGACATCTACTTGCCAAATAAAATTTTCATATTTCCCTTTTATCGCTACAAGTACGTGCCTTTATTGCCTCTCTGGGACAGAGAACAAACAGTAGTTTGCTTGCTTTATTGTAAAGTTCATGCAGAAAAATAAAAAGGTAATTAATTCTTATCTGTTATATCTGTACAAGGACGATTTTCTACATGTGTGTTTACAGAAGGATATCAGAAAAGGATCTTCCGGGGGCCGTTGAACGGAAGTTTGCAGTTTAATGCCATTCCTACTGTGTCTGCACTAACTTGACAAATTTGAATTTACTTTTTACTCGACTTTATCATTCTGAGCAAGATGATTTTGTAATGACCTTAACTTTAACATTACAGAACCTTATCACTGGATTCTACGCTGATATTTCTAAATTTACGCCGAGTGCTGTTACAGATATACACAACCATTTACGTGATTACAAAATTGATGCCGAAAGGTAGAACTGTATTTTAGAGCATTTGCTTCAAGGGTACTTAAATACTGAAGAAAAAAGTAATATTTCTCATGGCCTATTGGACGCACTTTTTGAAGCATAAGAGTGGACGACCTGAGCGTGATGCCTTTTCAAGTTTACAATGCTTACAAAGTCGCAAAAAGACGGCCAAGAGAAAAGACTAGGTGAAGTCGACTGACATGTCATTTTATTTTGAGCCCTTAAATTGCAGAGGCTGGCAAACGGTTATTTTTTCTTTCAACTAGGACTTTTTGTTCGTCACCGGAAATTATGCTGCATGTTGCGCATGCCAGTTATTTCTCAATGAAATTTCCATTAAACAGCAGGTGTGGCGCGGATTCTCGAACAAATCTCGGCTCACAGTAAAACGCGCCATGGGGCATTTTGAGGAATCTTGTCGAATAAATTGTATCGTTCAAGGGCTGGTAAAACTTCATTTAACGATTTTATTCTCGCGAGAACCACATATAAACTTTTTTACTTTGCTTTAAACTGACCATAATGCTGTCGCATGATCCCTGACCTTCTGGACAGGATAAATGTGACATAATCGATTCAAAATGTGACACCTTCTTTTTAAAGGTGAATATTTAAGAGTTTACGTCCTTACCGTTAGTGGAATATTGAGAATGGAAATAACACGCGATTGTGATTTTAGAATGATCCAACCAAGGTTACGTACGCCAATTTAAGCATCAAGGTCAGTGCTTTGAACCAATTTTCTGAAAGATGCGGGACTTTGAATATGGCAATGAACCTTGGCTACGAAAGTGCAATTAGATTGCATGCACTTGTGAACATCAGGAAGAAAACTATAATTTGTGGTAGTTTTAGAAGGTAAAACATAAAACCGGGAAACAAGATAACAAACACATTAATTGTGACTGCTGTCTGAGATTGTAATGAGTTGTCAGTATGATCATCCGTCTTACGACTTATCTCTTGGCGGCGAATTACATGAAATGTAATTCCATCTTTCACGATTGCGACCTTTGTTGTACAGTCACTATTTTTGTCAACATTGTCTACATGATGCATCAAAGCTTTTAATCCTATTTTCTATCCTTAAAAGATAACAACAGTAAGAAATACGATGGTAGATTATAACCTCCAGGTATTGATAAATTGCATCATTTTTTCACCAGACGTCTCATTCATATTAGACACAGGATTGGTTTGCTGATTCCCCGTAGAATCACCTCAGCATAGTCTGGGTCGATATGCAATAACCTTGCGTAATCATTTTAGGTAGCAGATCAGTGAACTCGGCGATATTGTACAATAATCGGAATGTGGAGTTGTTTTTCGCTTCAAGGGTTAGGTCGGTTGGTTGAGTTTCGCAAGGCATATCAAGTTTGCCTTACCTCCAAGAATCTTCTTCACAATCGGACGACCACTTAATAGACAACACACTGTGACTCACTTCTACATATACTTTCCAAAGCAAGATACATGCAAATGAACTTAACTCTAGACTGTTAAGTGGTTTGAGATGGTAATGTAAGGTTCACGCTAAAATGTCGATAGGCTAAATACTAAATTTACGTGGCTACGCATTCTCAAAATACAAAAGTCAGCACAAGATTTAATATTCAATTCGGTAAATCAGCAAACCTCTCAATAAGGATATAATACCCTTCGAGAATTGGTAATTTCAAACGATCTGTACTAACTGAGTTACTTCAGAATGCTGCAGAAATGTGTTTTTAGCGACAATGCTGGCAATATTATTAAACAAATTTGAGGGAATGCCTGTTGTACACGAACTACATGCAATGACGAGATAAACGTTTCACAGATGATTGCAAAAATGCACTCCCAATTCCAACCTTGAAACAATGGATAGCAATTTATTGTAAGTGACACCGTCCCCGCCTGTAATTAGGTGATTTGATTATACACAATTGAATTTCCCTTTCCTGGCGACGTTATCATTGTTCAATTAGGTTGTCAATACCTTGTCATCCCACAATTACGTCTATTTAGGTGTTTGAAGTTTGACATTATACTTAAGACAAACAATGTAATGTTTTACCAAGCAGCCTATGGGTGTACCTCATACGCAAAAATTTAAGACTGTGAAAGGACATCGCTGTATATTTGTTATTGTTAGTCAATAATTCCCTAAATACATGTATCAGTCTCGCTTTTATTACTTAACAAATCAACTGGAATATGTGGATTGTTTTTCAATATAAAAGGCAGTGTAGAAAACAGCAGACAGGAAGATATGTAATATAAAGAGTCCAACTTAATATCAAAATGGGCACCCTGAAGCTCAATGGAACCTTTAATGTTGCAAGTAAACTTTTAGAGACATAAATATCATATTACTCTTTCCCAAAAAGAGCTGTTGTGCCGACAGATAAATGGGGTATTATACGTCTGAAATGACGGCAACTATCATCCTTTTGGACCCAAAAACCAACTCGTCTAGCAGCCTTAGTCAATGCTTGACAAGAATATTTCTATCGGAATGAGATGTAAATCTACGTTTCAATGTTGATAGATACCTCGTTCACTCTCTTTAACATACCTGTTTTAAAGTTAACAGCTGTTGAGATAGGCGCCTGCACCTGAGTACCTGAAAAGACATTAGAAAGACAGCAATGGCAAGCAGCCCTTATTTGTTTTCGACAAGGTAGCAGTGCTGAGCCTCTAACATAATATCTTCTAGTTAAAAGGGCAAAACTTATAGTATGCTTCGCTTCTATTTTAAATAGGAGCGCCTACACGTCAGAATAGAAAAAAACACACACAAGGAGCTTTGCATCGCTTTAAACCTATAACGGCGTGCAGAACCAAACATTTTGAACTAGGAAATCCGATATTATTGTCCCCTGACATAGACTACAACATGTCTAGACTATTCGAGGGAAAATTCAACTTTTCACCGGTCTGGGAACTTGTTCAAAATGAACAAATTATCTTGATCAACATTCGAGTGACCATACAGCCAAAGATGTTCGCCAACAAAATCTAATATATATTTCAATGCGATCTACTGGATGAAGATCATGGCTTAGCATTAGTCAAATATACGCGATGCTTTAAGAAAGACTTATGGAGATGTGCTTTTCTATGATAGGGGGCATTTGTGACGCTATACATTGGCTGGATTTAGCTCCTGAACAAATTACAAAGTTATATAGGCAAGGAACGGCGCCATCTTATCAGATTAAGATATGTACAAGAACCGGAGTGCTACTAAACAGACGAAAGTACCGGAAAAGACGAATTTTTCCGATTTCTACACTAATTAAGACAAAGTAAGGTCATTCACAATAGCCTTCGGCAATTGGGAAAACAAAACAGGCAAATCAATCGGTGACTAAATCAAAATAAGTTAAATGTGATTGGGAATAACCAAAGACTACAGAATACATTGATAAAGTTTGTATTACATCGCGAAGAACGCCTTTCAAGGACATTGATGTCACCATACATAATCTTTGGCTCTGCGGAGTACTATAAGAGTACTATAGGTCTCTGAGTACTTTGGTCAGCAAATATAACACAACCTATCGAACTAATATAACTCGTTTGGTGTCTGTCTGTCTCGTCTCTGTCTGTCTGTCTTTGTGCCTGTGTCTGTGTGTCTGTTGTGCGTTTGGTGTATTGTAGAATAAACCAAAGGTTTGTTGAGCTGAGTGACATAAACGAAGTTCAATACTGGATACTTCAACTGCGATAGAGATCTTCGCAAGGGATGACCTCTTATGTCTCTGTTTGGAAATTTTTAAGCAAAGTAAAAAGCAAAATATGGGTATACGATGTGAGTGCAAATACGTTGCATTGAAACATATTCTCAAATGTTTTTCTCTGACAGAAGACTACTGCTACTTGTTCTTCGACATGCAGAAGGGTTGCACTTCCGGTCAGGCCTTAACGCAAAACAACAAGTTAAACACAACTATACATAATCTAGACTTGGAAAAAGATAAATTAGAGACATGTTATTGTTCATATACAAAAATAATAGCGCCACTGACTGATAATTGGGAACTCTATCTCACAAGCTCTGTAAACCTTAATTACAGTTACAAATTGAACATCAACAAATATAAAATAAAAACTCGGTTATGATCTTTTCATCACGCAATGTAGTATAGTACCTTTCTTGCCACTGTTGAATGTGTTTATTAATAATTACTACAAATTTCGAAATAGTGGAACATTTCGAGAAGATAGGAACAAGTTCGTTTGGTGTACACATGTACATTTCATGACGATTACATGAACATTCTATTGTCGTACAAATAAGTACTGTCAGAGCCTCTGAAGTAGAGGGGGCTGTTTATTGCACGGACTTCTACTAACGGTACAAATGGAGGCCGTGGACCAAATGTTTATCTGCGTACAACACACATCAATTTCTGTAAGATATGTTGTTTTGAATCATTGATATAGAACTTTAGTTTGCTTATGCTAAATGTCATTGATATGGTTATGGATGATGCAAAATCAGCAGTCTTTCCTGTATGATTGGTAAATTGACTGCCCTTTCTGGTATCAGTGTTTGCCTCTTCCAAGAAGAGAGCCCCTGTTATGTAACAGTCTTTACGAGACAGTCTTTCTATTGATGCTACGTCGGGTCTGTGTAAAAAATGAAAATGAATCAGAACCTCAACGGTGTTCTTGACCTTTCAATTTCTTGAAAAAAAAAACGATTTTCATCAAACTATTCCTAAAATATTCTTACTATTTGAACAACACTAACATATACAAGTGCACCATTACCGATAAAAAATATCATTTATCGTATAATGTCCTGGATTTTACCAGGATTTACATTAAAATGTACTTTCCTCAGTCACAATCGCAGACTCAATAAATCTTATTTATAATATTAATTAAGATAACCATAAACTGTTCGCTATCTCTCTGTCATGAAGTTGGATTATTGTGTAATGCCAGTGAATGTTTATACAAATATTAATCAATGTTTGATTGTACCAGGTGTATAAGTAATACTTTGGCAACTTATGATTATCTTAAAAACCCAAAAGCTTCTTAAGGTAAACACCTGGTAATATTTTAATCCTTTAATTAAGGTGCATTGTTTCATGATTTCTTAGAAGTTGATCTGATGATCAGCTTAGATAATTGCAAGCTGCTTAATGATGTTATCGCAATCTTTTAATTATACAACTTAGAAGACAAAAGAAGCCAAAGAGATTCTACTAGAATGTAATGTTAATGTTTAACTTATACAATGATATTTGAATATTTTGTATCTCTGACGAATCCATGGCAATTATTGTGTCATATGACTATGGCTAGCCAATTAGACTAGCCTTTGAACTTATTAGGAGATGCTTCTGTGTTTTGGCATTATAAATTTAGTAGTTTTCTGTGGAATTGTTAGATCTCTGTTAGACGCAAGTGCGGCGTAATAAACAAGTCTCCTTCTCAAGAAGTACTGTCTCTGCATGAGTCTGTGTGTGCTGCTGTGTGTTAAAGTTACGTCCAAGTCCAGCCTGAGCTACAAGTCCGACAGAGTTAGTAGAAGTCCCGACTTCTGACTTCGTTACATGGTGGCAGCGGTGGGATCCTCTACTAAGCTACTCAGCACCTGAGCTCATCGAAAGCAGTGGGTCTCATAACAGAAGAGCAGCTGGAAGAACAGCACAGAGGAACTGGGAGGAGACAGCTTGAGAAGTAAGTCAGCACGATTGGTAGTATTTGACAGAGGTGAAGTAAACCTGCTGTATCAGACTACAGAAGCTGACAGGAAGGACGCTTGGAGAAGTGTTGGAAATCAGCGTGATTGGTAGTATTCGACAGAGGTGAAGAGGGCCTGCTGTATCAGACTACAGAAGCTGAAAGGACAGACACTCGGAGAAGTGTTGGAAGTCAGCGTGATTGGTAGTATTCGACAGAGGTGAAGAGGACCTGCTGTATCAGACTACAGAAGCTGACAGGAAGGACGCCTGGAGAAGTGCTGGGAACAGAACCGTTGGTGAAACTCAGCACAAGTGGCATGGCAAGAGGTTGTGGTGAAGATCAAAGTCGAAGAACCAGAAGCGGTGAGTGATCACATATAGAGTCAGTAAGAGATTTTGACGTGTGATTTATTGCTTGTATTGTTAAATTGTGGGAAAATGTCTATGGCCTTCAGAAGTAGTACAGCTAATGTTTCAGCTGACAGGGATGAAAGTACAAGGACAGAAACACTAGAAGACCAAACTAGTAGCCCAAAACTTACAGCTGACCAACTATTTCAATTGGAATTGAAAAAGTTAGAGATAGAAGAAAAGCGGGCTCTGAGGGAATGGGAGAGGGAAGAAAAGGCAGCACAAAGGGAACATGAAAGGCATATGGCAGAACGCACTGAGACTAGGTTTGTCAATTTGCCAGCTCAACGTATAGATAGTAATATCAAAATATTACCTCTCGATGAGAAGGATGATATTGATGTGTATTTACGTACATTTGAACAAATAGCTAGGACGAGTATGTGGGCTGAAGATACTTGGGTGGTTAGATTAGCCCCATCCTTGACTGGGAAAGCCAGGGAGGCATACATTGGGTTATCCCCAGACGATGCTACAAATTATCCAAAACTGAAAGAGGCCATATATAAGCGATATGAATTGAATGCAGAAGCCTATAGGCTTAAATTTAGAACACTGTATCCCATGTCCCAAGAGACATACACAGAATGGGGAACAAAATTAAGGGCCATAAGTAATCGTTGGTTGGAAATAGAAGAAGTTAAAAGCTTAGATAATTTGAAAGGAGTTCTGCTGAATGAACAAATTTATGCTATGCTACCTAAAGATCTGTGCCTCTGGATAAAAGACAAAAAGCCAGCATCAGTTCAGGAAGTTCTTGGCCTTGCTGACGATTATGTTACAAATAGAGGAGGCATCAAACTAAATTCTAAGCCTGAAACCAGTTCTTATAAACAGGGTTTGAAATTCAGCAACCAAAATAGTTATTTGGAACCAAAAGTGGGAGAGAGGGATAATTGCCAGGATAATGGAAATTTCTCTGGTAAGTGTTTTAACTGTGGGAAAACTGGGCATAAATCGGTACAGTGCCCCGATAAAACTACTAGAGCTGAAGCAAAACCTGTCCTAATGTGTAAAGATTCTAATGCCAATGGTAAGGTCCAGCTTAGCCCGTACGAAACATTTGGTACAATAAATGGACAGAAAGTTCGAATCTTACGTGATACCGGCTGCACCCCGACAATTGTTAATAAAAAATTTGTAACCCCTGAATCTTATACAGGTAACTCAGTTCCAATCAGTGGAATTGATCGTATTCCCAGGGAATATCCATTAGCTAGAGTTTTCTTGGACTGTGAATACTTTTCAGGTTGGATATGTGTAGCTGTTCACTCAAAGTTAGGGAGGGATATTTTGTTGGGCAACGAGATGGGTAGTGCATGGGATGACTATTTCTGCGCTCAACATACAAGAAACATACAGGATACAAATGAAGCTTTAATAGTTACACCTAGCAGGGAAAAGAGGCCAGATGAACAAGCTAAACAGAAAGAACAAGATATAAAAAGCACCAGAGTCAAGAGTATACAAATTATAGATGATCAGGAGATAAAAGAGGAAGTTCCTTTGAATACACATAAAATAAGCTCAACAGCTGTCACTAACTGTCAGAAGACAGCACATGCTCACAAAGGAGATAGAGCCCCACGTAATATACTCCCAACTATCGATGCCCACTTCAGTAGAATATGCATGGATATTTTAGGTCCCCTTCCCGGAGACGAGTCAGGGAATGGCTAGAGAAAATGAAAGATAATTACAGCCATTTGTTACCCTTCAGTGTTCAGCACAGGCAAGGAGTTTACAATAAGAATGCAGATGCATTGTCAAGAATATAAGTGATGTTTAGCTACAAGAAGTTAGTAGATACATGTATTAGTCTGTTCTTTTTTTTCTTTTTACTAGAATTTTGTGACACACGTCAATCTCCTTGTTGATCTATTTGTGGTTCACTCATGTGTTGTACCATGGTTGAGTGTAATAACTTTCAAATGTGTACAAGTTTACTTTTAGAGACAGTAGCGGTGGACGATGCCTGCTTGCTGATATTGTCATCATCGACAAGAATAAGAAAAAGCGAACAATCAACCAAAGCACCACTTTGATTATTGAATTGGAGAGATGTCACAGTATTTGAAACTAACTCAGGACCACATTATTGTATCATACATGAACACTGAATTTTACCATCATTGATTGTAATAACATACACGATCACTGACTGACTTTTATCATCACAGATTGCAATATTAAAAACAAAAAAGCACCGCTTTTTCTAGAGGAAGGATGGAGATGTCATGAAGTTATAGGATTATTGTGTGATGCCAGTGAATGTTTATACAAATATTAACCAATGTTTGATTGTACCAGGTGTATAAGTAATACTTTGGCAACTTGTGATTATCTTAAAACCCAAAAGCTTCTTAAGGTAAACACCTTGTTAAATTTTAATCCTTTAATTAAAGTGCATTGTTTTATGATTTGTTAGAAGCTGATCTGATAATCAGCTTAGATAATTGCAAGCTGCTCAATGTTGTTATTGCAATCTTTTAATTACTTAGAAGACAAAAGAAGCCAAAGAGATTCTACTAGAATGTAATGTTAATGTTTAACTTATACAATGATATTTGAAATTTTGTATCTCTAACGAATCCATGGCAATTATTGTGTCATATGACTATGGCTAGCCAATTAGACTAGCCTTTGAACTTATTAGGAGGAGCTTCTGTGTTTTGGCATTATAAATTTAGTAGTTTTCTGTGGAATTGTTAGATCTCTGTTTAGACGCAAGTGCGGCGTAATAAACAAGTCTCCTTCTCAAGAAGTACTGTCTCTGCATGAGTCTGTTTATGCTGCTGTGTGTTAAAGTTACGTCCAAGTCCAGCCTGAGCTACAAGTCCTACAGAGTTAGTAGAAGTCCCGACTTCTGACTTCGTTACACTCTCACATTAATAAAATCAATGCAGCAAGGGACAAACGCAAATTTCGGTGACCTTACCTCTGATGCATAGTAATCACTTGATGCATACAACGAGGAGTTGAGACTATAGTCGTCTGCCGCGCTGAATTGTTATTGAGTAGACAGGATATAAACAAATGGTTGCAATTTATACACTTATACTTTTACTTCTACATACTGGAGGTTCAAACGATTGTTAAGGACTTGCATCTTTGACGGAAAGCATATGGCAGAAGAAATGATTGAAGAATTTGAATCGATTATTTTTCCTACAGTTGCTTCCCTGAATATTCAGCTTAAAAAAATATACCGATAAATATTAAAAATTAGTTAAAACGTTTCCATGAATCTGTTGTCTCTATTAGTGCTCTACTATCTATCTATCGATCTATCGATCTATCTATCTATCTATCTATCTATCTATCTATCTATCTATCTATCTATCTATCTATCTATCTATCTAACCTTCTGCTATATGTCAATATTCTACGGAAGCGTATTCGTGCCATTTTTGTAAGAAAAAAAATTAAAAAAATCTCGTAATTACGAGTTTTGATTCTCGTAATTACGAGTTTTTGATTCTCGTTATTACGAATTTTAAAATCTCGTAATTACGAGTTGTTGATTCTCGTAATTACGAGTTTTTGATTCTCGTAATTACGAGTTTTTGATTCTCGTAATTACGAGATTTCAATTCTCATGATTACTAGTTTCTGACCCTCTTAAGTATGAGCCTTGATTTTACTACATATTATGAGACATAAACTATAATAACTCATAGTCTTTCTATGGTGTTTGAGCTCTTTAGTGTGAACCTCTGCTCATACGTATTGTTGATCATAATTCAACGAATACAAATGTTAACGTGAATCTTGACTCGATCAGGTGTAGTGAGCAAGTATAGTAAACTTGTTAATGAATAAATGAATGAATAAACTTTGGGGCTGTTACATGGCTTATAATTGTAGATATTCAGTAACTTATCCAGCAGATCAAAAGTCACGCAAAGCATCATGCCAAGCATGGCCTATAGATTTTGTCTGTCCGGATAGACAATACATTCAGAGTTAAAGATGCAATGCATAAGTATGCTATTATGCCAAAACTTCACTCCTATAAACACCTATATTTGGGTCTTCTCCGACAAGCTGAAAAGCTCCCCTCTCAGGAGATAACACCGATACTACATGTGCCTGCCTAAGTGGTGTTAACTTTTTACATTTAGTACAGACCGTCAGTTTTTTCATGTTGTGTCTACACTAGAAATCATGATGAGAAACCAACATCTTCTGAAATATTTGAACTATCCGACTGTATGATTTCTATGTGTCTGTCCGACATCCCCCTTCATGTACGAAAAGCATATCTAAAACAGCAGTAGGCCTCAACAAGAAAGTTGGAAAGATTTCAAAGCTTCATTTCATGTAAAAATAATGTACATAGACAGATAAAGAGAAGTATGACTTGTGTATGATGAGTGTCCTTTCATTGTTTCCTCTCAACATAAAATAACACTACACGAAAAATGTGTATTATCTATTTGATGAACTAATTGACATTTACATAAAATCCCTTTCAAGAACACAGGAAAATGGCAAATAAAAGCGAAAAAGTGATGATGAAATGATAATATTTAAATGGAAATGAAAAGGAAATTTCAATTAGACAATCAGATGGAATCATATAACACAATGAAAAGTAAATTTTCACTTGACTCGTGACGTTACGACATGATCATTATGCTCACATGCTGGCTTTTTGATAACTACACCATTTTAAAAGTTTAGGAATTTCCGATTTGCCTACTAGAAAAAAGCTTTTGATCATAAATATTCAATGATAATGACAATTACAGACTTTACATTGTAGTGAAAGATAATTATAAAATATGTTTCAATATCCATATTTATGAGTTTCCGATTCTCATGATTACATGTATTAAATTCTCGTAATTACGAGTTTTTGATTCTCGTAATTACGAGTTTTTGATTCTCGTAATTACGAGTTTTTGATTCTCGTATTTACGAGTTTTTATTCTCGTCATTTTGAGATTTGAACTCTTGTAATTACGAGATTTGAAATCTCGTAATTACGAGATTTGAAATCTCGTAATTACGAGAATCAAAAACTCGTAATTACGAGTTTTTGATTCTCGTAATTACGAGTTTTTAAATCTCGTAATTACGAGATTTGAAATTTCGTAATTACGAGAATAAAAACTCGTAATTACGAGTTTTTGATTCTCGTAATTACGAGTTCTTAAATCTCGTAATTACGAGATTTGAAATCTCGTAATTACGAGATTTGAAATCTCGTAATTACGAGATTTGAAATCTCGTAATTACGAGAATTAAAAACTCGTAATTACGAGAATCAAAAACTCGTAATTACGAGTTTTTGATTCTCGTAATTACGAGTTTTTGATTCTCGTAATTACGAGATTTTGATTCTCGTAATTATGAGATTTTAATTCTCGACATCACCTTTCTTGTGATATTTCTGCTCAGCAAATAATATTTGCGTGGGCTCCTTGGGGTTTTGTTTTATTTAACACTTCTGTGCTAAAGCGTCTACTTGTAGCCAACTTCTCCTTTTAATGACACGTGGTGAAAGAGAACGCAACATGCTTCAAAGGGACGAGTCCTACCATGCCAGCCATTTGACCACACCAACAGTGCGACATGTTCGAAGTCAGTCAACAATTACAAACATTTTAAGAAGCAGGAACTTCATTTGGCAGTTGTTTGAGTGTTACCAAATGGAAAGGTAAGATCTGCAATTGAACGGAATTACATGAGCATACTACATCGTCGACTGTTTTCAATGACGCCATTATCAGTGAATGTAGTGTTGTCAAGGTCACTCACAGCCACAGCTAAGCTAAGGGCGGACGGAAAGTTCTTGTCGGAAACGCGGTGTAGTTGGCCTGAATTTTCACTGAAATGTTTCTTTCTAGATTGGTCAGTTTCCTGTTATGGATAAGAGACGCACGCCAACCAATGATCACCGATGTGCTAGCCACGAATGCGCGGCATAAGAGTGATTGACCTATATGACCCCTACTTCAACAGTAACCCACCATGCATATGCTAGCCCTGCGTACAGGTCTGTGTGTTCCCGGCGTTATACGGCCTCTGGGGGTCCTTAGGAGGTAAAGGTAGGCAGGGAAAGGATTTTGCCCTGATAGAGTAGAATTTCGGCCAAAAAGACCGTTTTTTCGTTGCGGTCCGGATCCGGACCGCAGTCGCCAGTTATCTCCATAGACCGTTGCAGGGCTGTGGTGGAGGCCGTATAACGCCGGGAATACACAGACCTGTACGCAGGGCTATGCATATGCATGCTGTATGAACAGCTCCATGTTTGCTGTGCGCTCACATCTAAGTTGATGCAGGGCGATCTGTTTAATGTCCCTATCAGTTGATAAGTAATAACAGGAATTAATTGAAAGAAGTCAAGTCAATTCCTGTTAAAGAGCATTGTACATATTACCTACTAATTCTGCTTAATGTAGTTGCAAAATATTTTCATTGTACAGCTTGTCTTGCATTGTGCGTTCATGCGTGCAGTGTGCGTTGTATCGATGGGTTTGTTAATACATCATGTTGTGATGGAATTATGTTCTAAAATATCTTATTTTCCCATCAGTTTCAGATTGACCGGATAGTGATCCAAAATATGGATGGTGAACTTTGAGTAAATCACATGGAAACGATTGCGATAGGCTAGACACAATTTAACAAACGCACCTGTTTGAGAATACCAATGCCATTTGCAATCAATATTTGACTGTTTTCTTCTTGTAAGTTTGTTAGTCATCAATTGTAGTTCAGTTTAATTTTATTTATTACATTTATGCTGTGAATAAATGCATTTTTTCAAATATGGTTGCGATGTATCAAACTTTTTGACATTCGGTGCAAGTGAGAACTGTAAATTTTAATTTTGATTTGCTGATCCACTAAGTACAGAGTTTACAGATTACAAGTTGCCCTTAAATTGGCAAACTAAGCAACATGGCTGAAGTGTTTTGTTTCTATACAGGCACAGACTTCCTTAACACTATTGCAACATTCTCATGTTAATGGCTATGATATATCATGCCCACAGACTGACCAAAGTCTTGTAATAATGTTAGATAGAGGTAATAATGTAGCTGGAGGAAAACTACAATGTGTAGAGGCCATGATAGTACGCCATTTGAGTAGATAACGAGAATGAAGACACATGATTACGAGAATTAAAACCAGTAATATCGAGATTCAAAAATTCATAGTTACGAGAATTAAAACTCGTAATTACCAGAATTAAAAACTCGTAATTACGAGAATTAAAAACTCGTAATTACGAGAATTAAAAACTCGTAATTACGAGAATTAAAAACTCGTAATTACGAGATTTAAAAACTCGTAATTACGAGAATTAAAACTCGTAATTACGAGATTTAAAAACTCGTAATTACGAGAATCAAAAACTCGTAATTACGAGAATCAAAAACTCGTAATTACGAGATTTTAAAACTCGTAATTACGAGAATCAAAAACTCGTAATTACGAGAATCAAAAACTCGTAATTACGAGATTTAAAAAGTCGTAATTACGAGAATTAAAAACTCATAATACGAGAATTAAAAACTCGTAATTACGAGACTTGCAAACTCGTAATTACGAGATTTTTAAACTCGTAATTACGAGAATCAAAAACTCGTAATTACGAGATTTAAAAACTCGTAATTACGAGAATCAAAAACTCGTAATTACGAGAATCAAAAACTCGTAATTACGAGAATCAAAAACTCGTAATTACGAGAATTAAAAACTCGTAATTACGAGAATTAACTTGTCATGAGAATCTATAGTCCGTCATTGTCATTGCGAATAAATGAATACATCGTCAAAAACTACAGTCAAGTAATCGCAAATTTCTAAAAATCTCAAAATTATGAGGTTTTCAAATTGCCAGAATGTTTGCATAATGATGATTTTGTAATTTCAATGTTTATGGAAGCATATGAAAATTTAACTATCACTGCGTTATTTCAACACATCGTCTATTTTGAGATTTACTTATCACTTCTACTTGATAACACCTGTGATAAAAATAAACATATTTTCGCTGTTATTTGCCATTTTCAATCATTTCTTGGGTTCTTGAAATGAGTTGCACTTCAATTTGGTCATTCATCTTGATCATAATCAATGTTTGTGTACTATTCTTTTACATTAGGAGGAAGCAATGCAAAGACACAGATTGCTAAACATTCTTTACTTTATCTGTCCCCATACAAACTTTGATTGTGTCAATCTTTGTTAGCAAATAATACTAATCTGGAAGTTTGGAAATCTGTCCGACATCCTCATTCACTGCTGTTTTTGATAATGTCTTTTTCAGACATGAAGGGGTATCAGAAGATGTCAGTTGTTCGTCATAGTTTCTAGTGCAAACCCAACATGATGACAACTGCCAATCTATGCTGGATGTAAAAAAAATAACATCACATCGGCAGGTATTCGTAGTTCGGGGATTATCTCCTTAGGCGGGGAGGGGGTGTTTATCAGGTTGTGAGACTCTAATAAAGGTGTTTACAGATGTGAAATATTTGCATAATGTCATACTATCGATATTTCACCCTAAAAAGAGTGTTTATCCAGCCAGACAAAATCTACACGCTATTATGCTTGACTTTTGATCTAATGGATAACATACTGAATATCTACAATTGTAGCTATGTAACAGTCCAAAGTTCATTCATTTATTTATTCATCTACGAGTGTATTATAATTGCTTACTACACCTTATAAATCAAGATAATACCATATTGAAAACACCATATTCTCATTGAACAATAACCAACAATATGTATGAGAAATAAGAGCTCAAATCTGTATAAGGACTGAGTAATTAAGGATTGTCTGATAACTAAGAGAATCAGGGCTTATAGTGTCGAGAATCAAAAACTCGTAATTACGAGAACAAAAACTCGTAATTACGAGATTTTAATTCTCGTAATTACGAGAATTGAAAACTCGTAATTACGAGAATCAAAAACTCGTAATTACGAGAATCAAAAACTCGTAATTACGAGATTTTTATTTTTTTTTTCTTACAAAAAATGGCACGAATACGCTTCCGTAATATTCCTATATGTTTATTTATCTCTTTGGTTTTGCTTGTTTGTATGTGGCTTTCTTTTTCTGAATTTTTTTCTATCTAATTATGCACAAACGTATACACGCAAAAACCACACGTAAGGCATTGTGGCTACTTGTGTTTGTCTGTGCAATTATGTCCTTGTCTGTTCATTTACGTATGGGCATCGGATCGGTTATCTAAAGCAACGGGCATCGCTAATTGGCATCGCTCAAGTTCAGATCACAAAACAAAAATTGGTGCGAAGGAAGTTGATTTTCTGGAGACCCCTGACATTCATCATATACTAAAGGAAACAGTCCATCAGATGAACTTCCAAAGGTCAACTTTCGGTTAAAATAGTGTTTCAAATTTCCTAACTGCAGTTCTGTTGCCATGGAGTCAAGTGCTTTGGTATTACCGTCTCCGATTACATAAGCGTAACGTCAAGATAGTCCTAACACGACTATGATTAAAAGCCTGCTTCTTGTACCACTGATTAGATCACGGCTTTTAAAGGCCATATACTTCAATTTGTTAAGAGACTTTGTTCGCTCGATGATTTCTATCAACGCATAAAGCATGATGGAGTCAATGAATGTTTTGCATGTTGCAAGCAGACATGATTTTATCTCATTAAGCCTTTGACGCCATCCTGAAAAGAAGTTTAACAACTTGACCTGTCAAAGCTTCTAGTTTCAAAAATTTAGCGATTTAGACGGTGATGATTAAGAGACAAAAGTAACAATAAAAAACAGAAAGCAACGGCAATAACATCATAAACAACAACCACAGGCGACAACAACAAAATAGGAATATAACAACAACAACAACAACAACAACTAAAAACGAGGAATTGTCGTTTAAAGTTATGTACATGTGTTCATGTAATTTCGTGATATCGTTCGCTTTAACAAATTCACAAACATTTCTGCGAATTGTCATTTATATCGAGGTCAGAGTCTTGAGTAATGTTGAACGATATTACAATTCAACTTAAATCAGTACACACAATTGTGCTTATTGCCTGTATATATGTTAGTATGTTCCTGAAATGTTGGATCTGCAAGGACAATAATGTGATTTGAGCCAAAATGTCGTCTATTGTTGTTTGCGGCTTCACCTGATGTCAGTCAAAATTTTGAGAAGTTGTGAGAGGAAAACGTGATTAAAGCGATACCGAAGGATTCAAATTGCTAAGCAACGTTGCTAAGGGTACTTTCCAAAATCAATCAAAATGCAAAGTTTTCATGGTTTTTTGCATAATAAAGATTTATAGAACAATACAATTCCAAAAGACGCAGGTTTGTCACGAGATTGATCAATGACGTCACTCATATACAAATTTTCACAGCTCTATTTTAAAACGTTTCAACTCCTACAAATTTGCACCAAATTTTCCAAAATTTCAGAATGTAACACATGAGAGACCTGTTTAGAGCCCCTAGCATGGATTAGGTTATCAGTTCAAGTACAAACGAACAGGAATATATCTACTGTGTCATTTTGTGAAAATTTGAAGGTTTTTACGGCGATATCTCAAAAACTGTCTGGAAATTGTAGAAACGCATGCTTATCTATAGTCTCATCTATGATTTCAACATTACTACAAAAATCAGCTAAATTGGTTTACAATTGAGAAAATTGAAAGATTTTGAGCATTTTCAAAATAGTAGGAGTCGAAAATCCATAGAAAACACCGGAACGGTAAGATTTTGCATGTGCAAAAGTGCGCGTTTGGAACGTTGCCAGCGATAGCAACCAACGCGCGCTTTCAATCCTTCGGTATCGCCTTAAGTAGACCAATACTCAATATCTCACTGAAACAAATAATTGATTAACGTATTTATGAAATCATTACGTATGATCATTCTGCATTCTCGAGAAAATAATTTCCTTCCGATGGTCAATGCAATTAGTGAAATGCTTACAATTTGGTTGAAAATTTCGTATAAGTTAGTGTGTTAGATAAACATCGAGAACAACGCGTATTTTGAAACATTAGTCTTATTCCAGTGAAGAAAGCGGTTGCTTATACAATTCCAGGCAAAAAGAAAGGCATTTAATAAACCTTTGTTGGTAAGATCCAAGGTAAAGCGACAACGTGGCATGAACTTGCTTGAAGGAAATTTATGATTTCCTTTCAATGTGCAAACGTGATTTTAAAGTTAGTTAATGTAAAGGCAGCAGCCTTGAAGTAAAAAAATGTTCATTTTCAAGTATGGAGCTCTATGATTGATCTTCAGGATTTAATGTTTAAGAGCACTATTGTTAGATAAGCCAGCGTCATTAGTAATATATATTGAAACTCCACGAAGAAAGGTTTTTCGGGTATTCATGTTATATATTTATTAAAATATGTAATTCAATTAGAAAGGAAAGTCATATCATCAAACTTTTCTAAAAATCACACGTCATCAAAGGTCGCACTCATCGGCGTCTGAGTATGGCACCTTTAAGGCCTAAATTTTTATTTCAAAGGGCTTTTGTGACTTGCTGTGCAAGTTATCGTGAATACCCCTCAGCATTTTTTGTGTGTTCTAGGAAAATCCTGGTCGTCTGAGATGATACTTGGTTCCTCCCTGACATCCCTAATGATGACCTTGCGATGGGACCACTTGTCGATCGTTGCATTTGAAAGGCTGGATTTTAACGAGGAAAGAAGGCGTTTACTTAAGCGATTTTCACTTCCATGAGCAAATCATTACAGGACACAGTCGAATATTTTGTTCCTACTCACATTTAACCTATCTCCATGGTTTCACGCACTCCATTAGAAACAATTCAAAATATCTTACGAGTTCGGCAAGACTTGATTGCAGTAACCACGTTATTTTATTTTCAAGATTCCAGCCCTGTCTCATCAGATGATAAAAGCAGTCTTGATGAGCGAAAATATGTTAGAATCGATGTCTGAACGCATGAATATACTACGCTTATCTTTGCTGTCCTCTATTGAGTAAAGTAAACTGCGCCTCGGGGACAGATATTCTCACACTTGTCAATACCTTTCTGATTTTAAACTTGTTTGGACTAATTGGAAACTTTTTATTTACCGTCTTATTTTAGTGAAAATAGAAAATTGGCTTTTCCATTGAGCTGACACGAGTATGGAGGCCATTTTGAATTTCGAATATGACAGGTGACTTTAAAATAATTTGTTTCTATTGTACCAGCATCTCCACGGTGACCCCTGATTTATATTTGAAAGAGACTGTTGATAGTTACCCTTACGTATGTCAAGAAAAATTTGAACAAATGCTAAGGTTTTTCATGATCAAGACTTATAGTAGCTTACAAAAAGATTATATTCAGGTTAATCTTCAGACAGCTGCTCCTCTGGATCCACTTAGTCAAGACAAACGCGTTCTCTCCTGGTTTAGATTCTCCAATACGATAACAATTACAGAGATATAACGTAAAGAATGTAAGGAATATCGACACATCGTCAACAAGTCAAGAATGAACACAAGAAATCTCTTCTTTGGGGAAGAGGTAATACAATTGCAACATAGAGAAGACAGTGATACGTACAAGAAAATGAGGAAATGTCGGAGTTTACAGCGATATTAGTTTCTACACCATTCGTATGGATTGATGACAACCGTGTCAGCATTTTTTCTGGTGCATTCTATTCCACCCAACTGGGTTATCTTTTCGCCCAGTAAGGGTTTTGGAAAACAATGAAGTTAAGTTCTATATACACATGTATGTACTTAATGATATCACGTAATTTTATCTGAAAATGTCGAGAATTATAGTAAAGGCTAACTTATCAGTTTACATATTTTTTCTGTGACTGTGTCATAATCGTCGAGTAAAGAAGTCGTCTGTTGTCATATTTCCGAATATTAGTCAATAACACAGCAATATCAACTAGAGACCAAATGTCGCGGGACTGATATACTGGCGTAATTACCGACATCCGTTATATGTATGTAGCTTAAGTAAGGAAGCTGAAATTTACTTCTAAGCACAGATGTCACGGTGATAAGAGGCTAGCATGGTGCACTTCAACCTACAGAAGAAGCTAAACTGGTCAAAACAAGAAATTTTAACCGAAAGTACCTAAATTATTGGCTGTAATACCAGTGCATGCGATATCTTATTTACTTCAGTTGCTAATTTGTGACTTGTTTCACATCTGTCCACTTGCGCTGATGGATGACCAGTCTCTGTCTGTCTGTCTGTCTGTGTATCTGTCTGTCTGTCTGCCTCTGTCTGTCTCTGTGTCTGTCTGTCTCTCTATCTGTCTGTCTGTCTGCCTCTGTCTGCCTCTGTATCTGTCTGTCTGTCTGTCTGTCTGTCTGTCTGTCTCTCTCTGTCTGTCTCTCTCTCTCTCTCTCTCTCTCTCTCTCTCTCTCTCTCTCTCTCTCTCTCTCTCTCTCTCTCTCTCTCTCTCTCTCTCTCTCTCTCTCTCTCTCTCTCTCTCTGATAATTTTCGGCGACAGAAGTTCGATGATATTGCAGGCAAGAAATCAACACGGCAACGGAAAAGAGGAAAATTGTTAAGGTGCACTTTGTCATTATGAACATCTGTTTTCATGTATTCCATACACCGATAATACCTTTGACGTTAAAGTACATTCGCACCCTAGCAAGAGGACGAAGTGGGATGTTAGTGAAAGGAGAAGCATAATTGTATTTCGAAGAAAAGGTACTTTTCAAGGAATTTCAAGGAAGGAAAATAATCGCGTTTGAGATAGCCAGGCACTCTATATGCAACGGTGAAATCACTTTTTGTGGTAAATTTAAAAACAGTATGAAGCGGAAAAAGATTACGAATTTTTCTGTCTCTCAGTAAAACGCAGCATGTTCTCGGTTGAATAGTTTTCTTCCTCTTATCTGAGTTCAAAATCAAAGTAGAATTATTTGAGCTTGAGACGATAACAAATTTGTCAGAAAATTCATTAAAAAGCCGCCACCTGCGTAAGCGGTAGACAGATCGGGCGTTGATCATGATAAATCGATGGCCAAAGATTCGCACGGATAACGAGATGAGCAGACGTAGAATGCAAGACCCATCCATCAGTAAGGGACGGAGACGCTGCCTTAAAACGCAAGTTCACTCAACGTCAAATTAGAGGTCATTGAAAAGGGCAAAAAGGGCCTTTTCAAATCGCCAGTTGATGTGTTAGTTGTGAGTTTTCACGGTTGAAAAGTAAATGTGAAATTCATCACACTCTTAAAACATTACACGTGGCATGATGCTTAGTCAAGCAGACGGTAGATTTGCGTAGAGAGAAACAATTTTTGTGTATTTATACATGCATAGCGCATATGATTGGTTCGGTTAGAACTTGGTCTTATGATAAATAGTCTTAAAGAATAATAAAATAGGCTTTTTCGCGAAGCATTATTCACTCACTCGTGTAGAGTATTTGCGAAATTTAGCTACAGTACAGTTAAAAGAGAAAAAGTATTCCTTAATGCATAATTATGTTATGAACATCTTAGCAATGCATTTCCAATTTTTCTTTCCATTAATGTCAAAAAAGATACACATTTTTCTGTGCAAGATTAGACTACATCATGATGCACACTCAAGCTCGTAGATCTACCTCATTAAATTAAAGTGCTACCAGTACGGGGCCTGAAACCTTAGTTTATGTCTCTCTGTTTATGTGAGACAATGTTTGCTTGTTCATCTCTAGGTGGAAATGGTTTGCTCTATACACTGACAGGGCGATGTTATTTGCCAATGAGAAAAAAATTTATCTCGCGAGTAACAAGAACAACTATGAGACTTTTTGCTGATCGACGATTAGTTGTTGTTGGAGAATTCTTGCTTACTTTTTACAACGATACGCATGAATGTATATGTATCCAAAATAATCTCTAATCCATGAACCATTTAAATCCACTTTATTTATAGCAACTTAATATAACCTCTTGAATGTGTTGCATTAGAGGACTAACATTTATTTCCAGCATCAATATAACCGACGAAAGTTTTTTGTGCAAATATTTATTTATGAGTTCTTATTAATATTATGAGATGATTTATGCCTGTCAGTTTCGCAAATTTTTAGCAAGTACTTAAAAAAATCCACCACATTTCTTTATAACCCCTTCAGCAAACATATACGTGGTAGCATCGTCTCTGGTTTTTGCATATGGCCAATAAAAGTAGCACATGGCAGAGATTAACCCCGGCTTTTAATTTCGAATTTATTCGGTCAAACTAATTTAACATGTATTGAAAACCACCGTAACGCTAGTGCCGCACATTGTCCTCAGCTAAACATACTTGAAGTCTTTTCTAGGTAGTCCTGTTAACGTGATGAAACACAGCAGACGATGCAGCGATAATTTTGGCGTCAATGCAAATCTTACTATCTTTCCATCTACATGTAGTATCTTAATTCTGCCGTAGACAGATGCAAAGGGCCCGGCAGTACTAGAAACTCGCACTGCATGAAAACCCAATAATACAGATAAATTCACATGAATGAGTTGCCTGTATTATAGTATAATACATGTGAATTCACATGAATCCACATGAATACAGGCTTGCTGAATACAAAAAATGGATTCTTGACTATATTCATCTGTATATGCACTCTTCAGCTAAAATACAGGCAATAATCCATGTTAATACAGTAAGTATTATGGGTTTTTATGCAGTGTCGGTCTTACCGAATTGTAGCGTTTTCAATCACAGCATCTCAAGAAAAAGTAGTTGCCCATTAAAACACTCACATATTAAGTTACAAAAATCCTTGAGGTTCCAAGGCAAGAAATTGACCTTTTAAGCTAACAATTCTCTTGTGCTTAATAAGCTCAGAACCACCGTAAATTATATATTTTCGGAAAGCCTCGATATAAGGGAACATTTTGGTTACCTTAGTGTCACCATTGTTTACATAACTATCATGTGACAGGTAATTTGCATAACCTTTGAAAAATTGGTTTTCCATGATGTTTTGTTTCAATGCTTTGAGATATGTGGCTGAAATTTGTGTAAGTGCAAGCCGTTCTAAGGATCTTCCAAAGTATCGACTAAATTCAATGGCTGCCAATATTTGTAGACTTTTTCTTTTTATTTCAATAAGGCACTTAACCCTAGCCTAGCAGCACTTAGCTAAGAAATTGTTTTGGGTGCTTCTAACGAAACGGAAATGTTTTCAGGGAAATAGCATTGCTCTTCCAGTTCGCGTAATAGGTCAAGGTTACTCTTTATCACCACTGACATAGATCAGCATAAGTACACAATAATATTTGCCGGAAATAGCGATCATGACAATTTTCTGAAAGGGCTTAAACACAGACGCTTCATTGTGATCGAACGTAAACGCCTTGATGTGGACGTCATCTGAGACTACTTATTACCATTGACTTTTAACATATATTAAATGTCGTGAAAGTGATATAATCTGGACAAGGTCAGTACCAGAGTTAACTGAGTTATACAAAATGCTTGCTAACCTGGACTTCAGTTTCGCGAAAATACTTCCAGGTACCTAAGACAACAATATTAAACCTCTACTGATACATCTAACCTTATTCGGGCACTGAAAAGGTAAAGAACCTGGCAAATGTGATATACTTACGAAGAGATTCCTGAAGTTAAAGCGACGATGCACGATTCCAGATTTCCATTGTTTCAATACAGAATACATGTATTAACTAACAGACCAGTTTCTGTGAAGATATTGTCGATTTGGGGGAAAGCACCTCCAAAAACTAATCGTGGGTTTTGAGCGGATCTTGTTATACAGAGCCAGTCGATATCTGATTTAACAATACGTTTGTCATCCATCAAGTGTTCAGCAATGTTTGTATGCTCTAGTAAAGCACTATGAGGTCAAATAACCCGCTTCGCTCAGCCTCGATAAAGATTTACAAACGACATGGACTCGAAGACTTGAATTGTACACGTTTCATCACTTCATCTAAAAAGACTCTCCTTAAAAAGCGCCAATTTGAAACGAAAATAAATCATCAATGAAAGGGAAACATCATCGTTCGTATTTATCATATACCTATTACTTCACAGTATATCTCCATCCCATTAGCGTTGATATTTTTAGGTGTTACCAAACTTCACATGTATCCAAAAGTAAACAAAGGAAACGATCGGTACGATCTTTGCAAACAACGTATGTGACATGAAAATATGAATGGCTTTGAGGAACAGGCACACTTTTTGACTCACTAAGAGACAGAATGTTGAGTTTTGTATAATTTTTCTGTAAGTTTAATCAAAGTAATTTTGAAATTCGACTTCTTCTCGTATCTCAATCAGCACAAACAACACTCATGCTGATATGACAAAAATTGGCTGAGAGTAAATGATATTATAAGGAGTTACAAAGTAAGTAATTTTATGTGAATGCAAATGTTCATACAGCGCCACCTGTGGTGGGGGTCAAGAGGTCATCCATCAAGATGGTCCGCTTTTGTCGCAGACAGTGCTCCAGGAGTTGACCATAGCCATCATAGATTTTGTGTATTTGGGCCCCACAACATTTGGACAAGATTAAATTGGTTTCTTATGTAAGTGAAATCTTTGTTAGACTGCTAACTGGTCTCCGATTTTGTGGACCACTTCATGTATTTCACAGTTGATAGCATTTTAATCATTGTAAAGAAAAGGGTTTTGCGCGATAGTTTATTAGTCACTTGTTTTGTTGGCTACTTGATGTATTCACAGTTCTCCTTGCCTTTGATGCATTTCACCACTTCAACTTCATCGCCGGCATGTTTTGGCTATTGTAAGGGCAAATGTTTTGCACTATAGGTTCCTTGTCATCAATTTGTGGTCCGCATGATGTATGTCACAGTTCCAGCTTTTCATCCAAGGGTGATCCATTTGGTGACCCATTTTCATCCACAAAAACATGAGCCAGGTATTCCTTATTTTCATCAGTGTTTGCAACTGGGATAATTTTTTTAACTGTTTTGTATTCCAAAATTCATAGCATAAACTTTCTTTTGCAGAAGCAACTATTTCGAGATAAATGTCATATGGATAACCTCCGAGTACCAGAAACGTTCTAAAACCATGTGATTAACTCAAAGCACTTGATTGGGATGAGCTATCAATAGTTATGTGCCTTTAAGTCTGACTGACTGGGTATGTAGAGATGTGACACTAAACATCTTTAATAATTGCGCAGAGTTACAGAGGATGGGTATAAAGTAGAGAATTGTGTAACCTAACGTTAAAGCCTAACAGGTCGACATGTTAACAGGTTGTATTCGACGATTTAAAAAACGATAAAACTTAATAGTCTTCACATCTGTATGTGCAGATCCCTACATTAACGGATAATTGAATATTATCCGAGGTATACAACACGTAATCAATTGGCCTAAAGCAACGGAAACTTTAAGTGAGGTTTCTTCTTTACGGGGCCCATACATTTATCGACACTTAAATGCTTACGTTAAAAATCAAGCAATACGAAGGGATCTTTCCTTTGAACGCTTTGAATATCTTTGGTCCTGGTAAATAGTTGCTGTTTTTCAATCTGCCGTTTCTTCGACGTTTATGCTAAGATTGTTTACCGAACGCTGAGCCGCCTTTAAGGTTTAGCAGCAATCGCTCGGACTTAACATCATCTTTCGACTGTGTCCCCGTATGAACAAGCAATCAAAATGGTTACAAAAATAACACGACGGCTCGGCGAAACGCTTTCCTGTAAACATCAAAATGTTGCTGTATAAAAGTATTACGTTGGACGAATGTAATAAGCGAGAGAGTTTTCAAACGTTCACCTTGTTCTTATGTGCATCATTCCACTTACAATCCCTGTTCATTGGCATTTTGTTAAAAGGCCCTTCAGGTATTTTCGTTCACTCTTACCAGAACCTCATTTCAACCTTTTGATAAACAGGAGCGCCTGTAAAGGCACTTCAGTCAGAGCGTAACAGTTAAGAGCTAATGGGAACGATGGTTTGTTTTGATACATTTGTTAACTTGACCACAAGACATGGCATTTAACAAATCCCAGTAAAATTTCCCGAGTAGTTTCGCTGTCTTGTCGACAATGGGGGTGTTGCTGATTCCTAGTTTTGCTCCAAGTATCAGAAAATCTTTAAGAAAATAAACATGCAGTGCCATATTCAAGGTAATCTCAATTCAGCTCAATTCCGTTCGACGAGATTTTTTTCCGATGTTCATTAACCTCCTGAGATAAATCCTGTATGTACTATACTATACTAATATAATAAGACACTCATTCTGTTTGGTATCACATGCACATAAAGTTTGCAAAGAGGGCCTTGCCTGATTATTTTTTTTTATCATGGAATGACTAAATAGGTTTTAAGTGGTGAATATATCCCTGATGACATATAAGGGAGCCGTCATTATTTACGGCCTAAGGGGGGGGGGTCGGAGGAATTGCTTTCGAAACTCCAAAATTTGAGTAACCCCCCTGTCAACCATGACGTGTTTGAGTAACCCCCCTCTCTGCTACAGAAATTTTGAGTGACCCCCCCCCCCAAAAAAAAAAAAATGGGAAAGTTTAATATATATGCAGTAAAATGGATTGCTGCTGCGACAGGCTCTGTACAGACCCTGATTAAACCCTGTGGTATAGGTTGTGTCAGAAAGAGGTTCCATTGCTGTGACAGGGGCTGATGACTTGCAATGTTCTCCGTAGGATTTTTTTACAAGAGGGGGAAGATGTGGTGCAAAAGCATCACAAGCGACCGCTTGTGCCATTGGAGCTTTTGAAAAACAGATATTAAAATGGTGTTATTTGGTGACACTTTTGGGAGTATTCTTTCAGATTTTTTCGTATAAAAAACTCAAAGGAAAAGAAATCTGAGACAGTATTCCAAAACTTATATTCCAGTTCACTGATTTCAATTACATTTTTTGAAAACGAAAAAATAGTGACAGACATACATTTATTCACATTAATTATTTATTATTATTTTCCTGCAATAAAAGATGGGTTTGTTGTCAAGGCATTCCACTTGTTTAAACTTTATAGAATCAGAATTAGCTTGCTTTACACATTTTCCCCTATCGGTAACCTATACAATGTAGAATATAGAAAGCAGACGTTCCTCATTAATGATCAGGCAAGTATACCAATCTTTAACCAGGAAATACTGAAAAATGTATCCACTACTAGCCTCTAACATAAGGCTTGCCACGTCGAATAGCTGATCATTCTCGCCTGAAGATCACAATAACGTGGAACACATAGTGTAATGAGATTTTAGTTTCTACTTGAAACCACCTGTATTATGATATATATCTTATATATATATATATATATATATATATATATATATATATATATATATATATATATATATATATATATAATGTGTGTACACAAATACTGGGTAGGAATATACATATCTTTACTATTATTGTTGTATCAAATCGTAACTCCACTAAATGCTTCAGTACATATCAACAAAATTGAGTAGGCCCCCCTTTTGTTCTCCACTTTTGAGCAAACCCCCCCCCTGTAGCTTTCGATTTTTTGAGTGACCCCCTCAGATTCCTCCGACCCCCCCAGGCCATAAATAATGACGGCTCCCTAGACTGTATTACCATAAATTGTACCGCATGGCTTTTTGAATATGGTTTTGAAATGTCGGGCAATATCACATCACTTATTATCAAACACTAAAGTCCTGACTGTCACGGTGTTTAGTGTGGCCGTTTTGGCATGCATGCTACAGAATTTCATTTCGTAGAATCTGCTTTTTCTAGCGCATGTTGATGCACTCACGCAGTAAGAATTCGACAAACTGCGCCAAAATGTTAAATTTTACACCGCATAAACAAAAACGCAATGTTAATGACAAATCATTTCTACGAAAGGGCAATAGTTGAATGAATTTGCCATGACTATGCACGTAGTAAATTGCGATGGATTCAGATAGCTGAATTTATTCTACATTCACAAAGGAACGAATGTATGAATTTATGTTGATAACATAAAGGGGCTGAGCTATAGAATTGTTCCCAAAGCTTACAAACTTAATAAACTGTGTGTGTCAAATTACATTGCACCGTAGCGACTTGAAGACTTTATTTTCCCGCTGAAACGTTAAAGCAAATACTCTGAACAAGTCATGATTGGATATTAGTATATATCATTTGTGACCTTATTCTAGATGGACTGAAAGTCCCTTTCGGAAAATACCATGGTGCTTTAAAAGATGATGAGTCCTTTCAACAAGACAAATGATTTAAATTAGTGACATGTTGTTAAATGGTCTTAAAATTACATGCATATACGATTTATTATACCATGGAGCATCGACAGACAGCTTTGCAGTTTTTATTGACCGACGATGAAGCGATGAAATGGCATACACGTGCGGCCGAGAGTTTAAACATAGAAAGTTGATAGTGGCGTATTTCTTTCTAAAGTAAGTACATAACATGTTTGACAACAGGGACATGTAATTTGTCAACAGATGATCATCTGTCATTTTGTCATCTGTACAGAATGTATGTTTATGAGTTAACATTTGTCTACATCGGTAATACATCGGTAAAACAGAACTTTGAGAGATTTTACTTTTAACACGTGCCTAACCAAAGATTGATTTCAATGTTCTTCCTAATGAGAACACATACCTGCGTGTAGAACTACGCCAATCATTCGGTCTTAAAGATAAGGGACCTGTAATGACGTCACTGAGGTCATCACCCTGGCTGTAATCAACGACCTTCGCACAAACAACACCAAGGACATTGATGAAGGACTCAGATAAGATTTCTAGATAACTTTCTGATAATTTCGTTGGTCAAAATACCAAGGTCTAATGAAATATATGTGCTGTTTTCAACTCTCATGTGATTTTTTAACAATAGTCTTTCCAGTCTTTTCCGGCTTTTATCTCTTTGCCTTCAAGGAAATATGACTTTCAACAGTAGAAATTTAATTCATTTACTTTGACAATTATCTCTAATTAAACCTCTCCATTAAAATATATATGATATGTATCTTTAGAATAAGTGTACAGACAAATGACAATTGTGAATCCTTAATGATATCAGTGCAATGAAACTAAAGCTTTTATTTGACTATGTCTGTGAAAACAGATAGCCTTAAATATGCCAGTGATGACAAAAATGACTATAATATTGCTCCTGTGCTCTTTTTATAAATTAAGATAGTTAATCTATATCGTTATTTGGAAACAGACAAAACAACTTAAAATCAAAATTAAATCAGATCAAAACATATACACCTACTTTTACAAAGCTTCGTCAAAAATATTAGTGGGCTCATACGAATGGCCAGGGGCTACATCACAGGGAGAATTCAACAAGTAAATGGACCTCTTACAGAAGCTAACATCGAAAAGTTCCATAATTCTGTTACAAAGTAGGGACTCGTTCAGGAAGTGTCGATGTTAAAAATAATCTTCTCACATCACGCCATAATTCTCAGTTTAATAAGTTATACTTGTTCACAATCGGATACCTGTTAAATATGATATGCTTTTAATATTTGACTTCGCCGAATGTTGTGAGTTCAAACCCGATTCAAAACTAGCCGCGGCGTATTCCGTAGCAACGACCTTTACCGGAGCTAGAGTTTTCAGGCAGCAATATTAGCATAACGTCGGCAACTTCGGGTTTTCCAATGAATGTGAATGTCACGCTTTAGTCAGCAGGAACAACAAGGTATGTTCAAGTAATCTCATTGCGTGACCCCTGACTGCAATGAAGCAAAAAGGGGCAGAAGCAGAAAGCCCAAGACTTTTGCGTTTGCTCAAGTTATAGAAGAAGTAATTTATATTCTTTGTGACAATGCAGTTGGTGACGGAAACAGTTCAGTGAAACAGATTAGGAAAGACTACAGTGAGCAGAAAAACACTTTGTTCGTAAAGACACTAAATTCATTTTCACTGTCTATTTAGTATCATGAGCATGTTGACACCTAGTTGTAATTTGAAGTCAAAGTCTATGGTATGTGCCATTAACTGAGAGAAATGACAAATTTTGGTGCAACTAAGCTGGCCAAATTGGATGAAAGCTATAATGCAATTACCGGTCAAGTAATTTATTTTTTTTTACCTGTAATGGCCCTGGTAGAGCATGCCGTAAACACTGCTTGTAGAACAGTCTGCCCAAGCGCAATGTTAGTTTTTATTTTGCCCTTTGGAGTTTCACCAATATTTAATTTTCATAAACCCGACACAAACTCTATCTTTAAGGCAGAATTATACGAAGCGTGTATTTATAAGATCTTTTGAGTTGAAACTATAGTCAATTATATGCATCATTTTCTTACATAACTATTACTTTACTACCGTTGACCCAATATCAGGTCTTGTTTCAAAGACAGCAATAATATGATGTAAATCCAAGAAATGGAGACCGTTAGTCCTTTCATACACTAACCACTAACGCCTTCGAATTCCAAACTTGTCACAACTAATGCTTTATTCATGATAATGATAAGTAGGCTGGCATCATGAACAAGCCTATATTATATCATTATTATGAATTTATGATCACTGGAATTTTACATTAACTGAAGTAAGACATTACAATCAACGCGCCCTCCTTAAATGTTTGTGCTAATGGATTGCTCCTCAATGGCTACTGGTTTAATTCGATGTGTATTTCACAAGCGGACGGAGGAAAATCGAAACCATACTCTTCATTTGTCAACGGAGCATTTTGCCTTATTCGTGCATGTAAATCTTAAGTCGGAAGTTCGACGCTAAAGCATTCCAAACTAACTGTTTACCCATGCCATCCTCGGTTTTTCAAAGTAATTTTAACATACGCAAGACGCTGAAAAATCTGCACTTCTTCTGTAGCACCAGTAAAGTTAGAAATCGCTACAGATTTATATATAAAATGAATGCCTCGAGTAGCTCCTTGTAGGTGTATTTCCTTATTGTTAAATTAAACTGAATTAAAATTCATTTAATTACAAGTAATAAATTCCGTTAAAATTAATTTGACCTGCTTTAAGACATATACATATATGCTGACAACATTCAGGAATGCCATATATGTGTCATAAGGATACAGTACATATGTACATATTTGTTGTGTCAGGTGTAATATATATGAGAAGTAGTTGGTATGGGACGCTATCGACTGACAAGGATAAAATCGCACGTACAGATGACATTGTTCAAGACTTCCCGGATAAGCCCCAAGGCACGTAACCTTGTAGATAGGTGATATAATATGCTATATTGGATTTTCCCAAAACCCCCTTGAAAAATGTAAACATCAGCTCCGTATACAATTGACGCATTGTCATTGGTTTAAAGCAAATAAAACCTGAGAGGCCGTTGACCTTTATCAATGGTTCTGTATAACAAATACTTAAATCTCTAGGCTACCGACAGAGATCAAGGCTCGGTCGTCCGCATAAATATGCTTCATCATGTATCTAAATAAAATACACGACATCGCAGTAGGGTAGATCAAAGTTATAAAACGAGATTAGGACAACTCAAAGATAAACAGATAATTTAAATGGCAAGATAAGTTATTTAGTAGAACATTTTCTTCACGCTTCATCATACAAGCATTGCCAATTTCACTGTCTCAGTATATCGCCCAGTAGCCAAGCCAGTATATCTCTTGCTAACAATTCATGGTCCTGGTACATGTAAGTGAGTCTCCGTTCTGCGACAGTCACTAAATTTTAAAGTATGGTTTCTTGTCATTTTTGGCAAGACATTGAAACAGTGGAGATAAATTAGTTTAAAACACATATGTTCATGAAAGATGATATTATACATGATATAACACGATACGGTGCAATGCAGTGCAATGCAGTACAGTACAGTACAGTACAGTACAGTACAGTACAGTACAGTACAGTATTCTGCAGTACAATACAATGCAAATACGATATATTATAATATAATATAATATAATATAATATAATATAAAATAAATAATATGATATAAAATACATAACCTACAATACATAAGATAACATAACATAACAAAAAGTAATATAATATAATAATATAATATAATATAATATAATATAATTAATAATATATACATATAATAAATATATATAATATAATATAATATAATATAATATAATACAATATAATATAATATAATATAATATAATATAATATAATAATAATAATATAATATATATAATATAATATACATAAATAATAAATATATATATAATATAATATAATATAATATAATATAATATAATATAATAATATAATATAATATAATATAATACAATATAATATAATATAATATAATATAATATAATATAATATAATATAATATAATATAATACAATGTAGCATAATATAATATAATATAATATAATATAATATAATATAAAATTGATAATATAATATAAAATACATAACCTACAATACATAAGATAACATAACATAACAAAAAGTAATATAATATAATATAATATAATATAATATAATATAATATAATATAATATAATATAATATAATGTAATATAATACAATATAATATAATATAATACAATATAATATAATATCATATAATATAATATAATATAATATAATATAATATAATATAATACAATGTAGCATAATATAATATAATATAATATAATATAATATAATATAATATAATATAATATAATATAATATAATAATATAATATAATATAATATAATGTAATATAATACAATATAATATAATATAATATAATATAATATAATATAATATAATATAATATAAATAATACAATGTAACATAATATAATATAATATAATATAATATAATATAATATAATATAATATAATATAATATAATATAATATAATATAATATAATATAATATAATATAATATAATATAATATAATATAATATAATATAATATAATATAATATAATATAATATAATATAATATAATATAATATAATGTATTCTTGTGTACATATACGCCTTTGGCCAATTTGCGTTACTTAATTAGTTCATGTCAACTTTAAATTATTTGTTAATTGTTAACGAAACAGACAAACTTTTCACTATGACTCATAAGGAATGAATCAGTACAAAGATATAATTTTTTGTAATTGTTTGAAATCTCTGAAGCCCTATATTGCAGTATCCCTTAATGCAACACAACAGTTATTTATATTTACAAACTGCTCGAAAGGCAGCATGAGCGCTTACAGTCGCCTAGTGAAATAGTACTTATCACTATTAGCAAACAATAAGGAGTTTATGAGAAAATACATAATATTTTCTCTATTTCTTTACTATGGAAAGAGTTGCACCATTCTTTTGAAAATTGTTTCTGTTTTAGACTATTTGTCCGGTATTGCAAAACAACAAAAACAAAACTATAGTAAATCTCACCTGACGAAATTGAGATACACCAGCACCTAAACCTTAAACCCTTACCACTAAACTTTAAAATGGCTATTTTTAAAGGTTATGCACGCTCATCGCTTATCTTGAAGTTCAAGGTTCTTGAGCAACTTTCATATCCAAACGCTAATATTTTAAGGGTATCGGTAAAAAACAACAGTTGGCATGTAAGGACCGATTGACAACACTACCGGAATATTTTAACAGTATTTTGCTGTCAATGCATACTAAACGTCTCTTTTTACTTGACAGCCCTTCCTAGTTTGATGATAGTTACTGGAGACTCCTTGCTAGGCAACTCAGCGGCTTTCTCTCACTTGACATTTCTACGAGACGAAGATCGACTTCCAAGCCACTTTCCGAAGCTGCCAGACAAACTATTAGCGACAGAAACAATAATGGTTCTCTAAACGATATGCATGACAACTGCGTAATATTTCCAGAGATTTCGAGTTTGTGAACTCTGTGCGTGGCACTTAAGTCTTGATCAATGATCGTCTATCGTAAAGGTGTATTTTAAAGATCAAAAGCCTCAAAAATGACATTACATTCTAAATTTGTCGATATATGCCAAATCATATTATTTATGAAAGACAGTAGAACAGAAGGTCATATTTTATTCTTACTTGTGTGAATTTGAAAACAGGGAAATTATGAAAGCCCTAGAAATAGGAATATGTGGTTGACATGGAGCTGGTGAGCACTTAAAATGATTAAAGGTCTCAACCTTCAATGAAGCCATGAGGGAAGATACTGAAAGTAAACGTCATACAAGCAACGATGCTTTCGAAACTATTACTGATTGTTCAACCTATCAAATTTACATACTATGTCCCAAAACGAAAAGAACAACCGATATCGCCGATATCTATTCGTGAGGTTATCTAGTATCAGTCAAGTGACCTTTTGTAATACTAGGCGGTTTATCTGCGCCAATCTTCATATATTTCCCTGGAGACGAGGTTGGAACAAATTGGCGGAAGAAAATGCCGTGAAAATTGGCCAACATATCATCACTATAGATCCCGTTAGACACCTGACGGAGAAAAACTTAAACGCAATCTCATCATTAAACCCTAAGTAGTATGCACCTCGAAAGTAAAAGACTTAAACGTTTGCTTAAACTTTCCTTATAGAATCTTTCAATCATTTTCTTTCAAAATCAATAATAAAAATCAGGGTCATCGTGCAAATTTTGGTGTAACCATTATTGTATTACAATACAAGCGTAACTCTAGCCACATTTAATTAAAATCCTGTAACAATATCGACAAGGCAGGTTCAGGTGCATGCTTAGAGTGGACGGCAAGAACCATACGTAGCTATTTGTGGACTATACCACAGTTCCCCATCTTGTCTATATCAACACCACTTATTTGAAGGTGAGCGTCACAAACGTCGCTTTTTTGCTGCTCCTAGAAATGCCCATTTTCATCCAGATATATGTGTGCACAGGCCTCAGGGGTTGTAATCTTAGCAACGGTCTGTGGCATTATCTCATACTTCGATATTTTTATAGAGTGATTTAGAAAAGCAGTCCGATCCTGGCTTCGATCTATTTCTGCCTTTGACAGACGATTTCGTTAGCTAAGCTTAGGTCCCTGATTCACCTTATACAAACAGAGGAGCAAAGGTTGACAATTGCCTTAAAGGTTTAACTAGATTCGCGTGACGATATTAAATTATGGTTTACCGTTACGTTTTTCTATCAATGTCTTGTTCCAATAATATTGTTCTTCCGTTTTTCCTTATACCCGGTACACCAAACGATATTTAATATGGAATATTAAATCTAAGTAAACTTAACTATTATAATGTTCTTCATGCCTGCTGGCCCAATAATTCGTTTGCAAATTGTGAACATATATGAAGTACAATATGTGAATAGATGTAGGACGCTGTGCCGTCAATGTTGCAATCATACTTAATAATTAAGTTTGTAATTTTAGCAAGTGCACTATGGCCGGAATAAATCAAAACCGGATTTCAAATCGGGATATCTTCAAAAAACAACAGCTAATATTCGCGTATTTCACTTTTGGTCTTGCCTGAACATCACAAAGTGAAAAATGCTTATCATGATCGCGCAATATATTGCGTGTCTTATTCTTGCGTAATTACAAAACGAATGTTCCATCATTCTGTTTTGCCAACGGGCGCGAGAAGCAAAGATTTAGTTCTTAGCGTGGAAATGTTATTTATTATTTATTATTATTATATCTTTATTTCGGACTTGAGCGTCCATATAATAGTCAAATAAGGCAATAGTATGAAAATTCAGTTACAAAATTAAATTATGGTTGAAAAGATAGAAAAATTGATTATATCTACATACATAATCCAATGGGTTTCTTTTTAAACAGACATTTAAACATAGAGTAACTTATTCCAGTGTTTTACCATCTCTGAGTTGAAGTACAATGATTTACATACATTTCGTACAATTGCATTGCTACTTTTCAAAAGTCTTTGTCTCAGGCTGTTTATCTGATTTCTCAGAAGAGCATCAAAGTTGCTTATTCTGTTAGATACAAACATTAGACTCGCGCTGCTCCGTTTCTCATAACCCAATAACAGTCGTGCAGCATTATTGTAAGCAACTTTCAATTTTCTCAAGACATTTGCATAATAGCTATTCCATATTGGTCCCCCTTACAACTGATAACAATACGCTTTAAATAGAAATCATTTAACATGAAAAGTACACATGTGGAATTTTCTCATTAGCATATTCGCTACTACGTAAAAATATCTCGTCTGCCGCTCAATGTCATCATCATCTCTGAAATGGTCAGTTAACACGAACCCTAGATGTTTTTTCTTAACAACAAAGGTTAATTTAACCCCGTTCAGATACATACATGGAATGCGCCGAATCTTACTGTGATTCGCAAACACGCACATACAGTTAGTCTTTTTACTGTTGAAAATGATGTCATGAATATCACTATAATGAGTACAGAGATCTATTAACTTTTGTGTACCTTTGACAGAAGGACTAATCAAGCAGATATCATCCGCGTACATTAAGTGATTAACAAAAATGCCACCAATATTACAGCCAGTATTCAAGTTTGATAAGAGAACACTCAAATTATCAATATAGATATTAAAGAGCTTTGGTGATAAAATACCACCTTGTTATTATAACTGTTTAGAATACATTCCCCTCCTGCTAGCGCAGGGACATTATTGTTCTGTTTACCAAGCCCCAATAACGACCAAATTCGGTCGCACTGAACCAATGTAGATAACGTTCAAATTAACTCACTTTTCTACACGCATGACGTGTTTGCTGTGCTTGTTAGAGCGTTTTTCTTGCAAAATATAACTTCGCTTTGAATAGAGCGACGAAAGTACGATTATACCATTCTGAATTTAGACACTCAGACAAAGTAAGGTTAACAAAATGTAGTAACTTCGAAGTCGCAAATACCGACTTAGTGAGTTGTTTTGCCTTAGAGACATGGTGAAATGCTGTATTCGAAAGCGTACACCTGAAGCGGCATTTACAGTTTTGAAGTTTCGGTCAAATTTCAGTGGCATAGTGTTGTTCGCTAATTCAACTTACACCATTTCTTATTTCGTCATCAAGTATAATGTCGTCCACCTCTCCTGTTGGACTAACGTATCCTCTTAATTCAAAATAACAAGATGAAGGAATTCTAACACGTGTCAAATGTCCTTGCACTAAAAATCTGAACAACATTGCATTAAATGTGCGAGAGTCCGTCGACTGTCATCGATCGATCAAATGGATATACGTAGAGAAGCTGGATTAGGTAAAATAACACCTGCAGCTATGCATACACAACTGAATACTTAATTCTCGGAATTATTTTCGAGTTCAGAGAAGTAGTTGTAATGGCTGCTTTATGTAAACCTTACATATTCAGCAACAACTTGAGCAACAAGGCAAATCGAGATAGACATCAAAGTAGATGACCAATAAAGCAATTCATTAACTCATCAACAAAAGTATATGATTCGTTAGGGTAAACGAAAATGCGTTATTTGAATATCTCGATATATAAGACTGAAGGCAAACCGCTTGTACTGATATCCATAGGACACTGCAAATCACTGCTTGTCAAACATAGTCGTCACGATACACAGAACACATATATGTAGATATACATCGTGCAAGCCTGGTCGTACAATTACCAAAATACGGTACGAAGGTTATTGCAACAGAAAATGTGAGTAATCACAGCTTAATTGGAAGTAATTTAATTACACCAGTCCTGCAAATGATATACGCGTAGATGACAGACGAGGAAGCTGCGGACACAAATTAACCTGACACTGAACTTACAACAAATAAGATTAAGGTGACATCCAACCGAAAGTGTATTGACTTATCGCATGTTACTAGTCTAAGAGTGAAAATGCAGGGCGTATGATTTTCCCAATAAGTGCGTAATTGGCCTCAATTGATACCTCTTTAAAACACATTCATGACGTTCTATCCATTGACTAATCGTTTATTTTTATCAGAGTAGTAGTATATACATTGGATTAAACAGTTGTTTTATTACTTGAAATAATCCAAACGCGTTGATACCAATGCCATGCTCACGAATAATTTTTCCGACATCTGAGTTCGTCACTGTGGTGTTGGACGCTGTTTTTATGTGTCACCTTTGGAGGGGAATATCTTTAGTGACAAAAGTACAGACACAAATATACGCAGATTTTCAATGTCCACTTACACAGGTCTTTACATCTGAAAATGTTCATGTGATGGCATGACGAGCCATTCCTATGTTATGGAAAAAGAGTCGCTTTCCATAGATGCCTACATGATGTCTGGAAACTGCAAAAAGGGTTTGAGGTGCTTACTAGAACCCACTGTACGAATAGTGTCCCGTATTGTGCCTACAGGTTATTTTGCAATGACGGAGAGTCAGCACTGTAACATTTTTCCTTGTAGACATTTATCCTCGAAGCGTCCCTCACGTGGCAAAGGCGTCTGAAGGTCGATTCAAGATCGTACAAAGGAAAAACAGGAGATAGCGTCATACTTTAAATTAATTATAGGTTAAAATGTCAATGAGGACAATCGAGAAAAGGATATTCCATGGTGTGATCTTGTTTAATCGTAAGAAACAAAGACTGGCGGGAAAATGTCAATGTGATGACCATTGTAAAATGATGATAATTTTGAAGTTATAACACGATTGGAACTAATTTGGGATAATGGGATGGTGAAGTAATGTCGCTTTCATCTACAAATGTGAATGATTTGCGATATTGCAACATTTAGCTATATGGCACCTAACACTTTTGAGAAATTTTAAAAATATGAAAATCCAATTATCCCAAATTAGTTCAAATCGTGTTTTATATAAGTTTAAGAAAGTTAAATAACTTTGTATTGAATGTACACTGATGATCAGAACTTTAGACGTGGGCAATTACGGTTGCCATCTTGAATAAAGATTTAAATTCATGCTATAATCATCATGTTGTTGTGTCGACTTCAGTTAATGAAAGCATTACGATCCAGACTGGTACCTTAAATCGTAATTCCCCTAACTACGAGCGTGGCAGTAATAACCACACTTAAGTGTTTTCTCCCAGAAATCCTTCTATACAATTATGCAGAAGAGTATCACGCAACACTAAGTGTCATTATAGAGAAGCTACAGAGACGTTCAACTCAAAACTTTTACATCAGATTCTATAAATCACCTTAATATAAAACAAGACCAGCATAAGTGCTGATAAATAAAATAAGTTCTTATGAGCGGTTTCACCTACTCGCGTATAAATTTATCAACAATCTTTTTACAATCTCAACGATACCATTAAACATAAATACACGTTTTACACCGATCACATTACAATAGAGTGGCTCATGCTAAGTGTCTTCTAAGTTTGTCCAAAGCATGTACAATTACGACAGCGGTCTTTATGCGGAAATGTTTTGCAGATTGAGAGAGTTAAATTTAAAAGGGTTCAACTCCTGATTGATCCAAAATGTAAATGCGGTATCTCCCTCATGACGTAAATGTGGCACTTCGATAGTACAGGACAAAGAGTAGAAGACAAATGTACAAAAAGTTATTCGGAGTGTTCCACAAACCCAGCAAACATGATGATTTAAGTGCTGACATTTGCTAACTAGTTCGATGCCGTAGTGGGCAAGATGTGCATCGCATATGAGATCGCGATTCGAATCATGGTATGTGTAAAACATTGGTGCGATTATAGATCTATTTATCCTTAGAACGCAATTGAGCGAGCAACCAACAGAAATACAAAGTCACAACTGTGCAATGCTGAATAATTCAAAACTTTTGCGTATATGTTTTGCACATGAAGAGTAGCTTGCAGTAAATCAAAATATTTGTTTGGTACTTTATTCGAGTTGTATCATTACTGATTGATGCCTCGTATAACACCCTTTCCGATCAATTTATGCAGACATTACCAGTCGTTTGCATTTAGAATGTAATGATACTAAATGGCAGGCGAAAAGGCTTTTGGCAATAACGTTTTGTGCACATACTAAATTTTCCACGGGGAGTGCACCAGAAGGTGTCACGCGCCTTAAAATTGGAATATTTCAACTTTAAGAATTTTAAAGAACTATTTATATAGAGGCGACCTTTGAAGTCTGTGGGCATGTACTCTGCAATCAAATCTTCGGAGGTCTTTCAAATTTGCCATTATTCACCGGATGTGCACGGGAACTAAGCCGATGGGATTTATCTCAGTTGTTGATCATTTGACCGATGCTAAATCTACATGTACGATTAGCTTAGTACAGTTATAGCACTAACAAGGTAGTATGTCCATGATTGTTATTCTAACCCTATTCCCTATCCTAACTCTATTTGTAAGATTGTGCTCGCCTTCCGAGTTACCGGATCATTTCATTCCAAGGAAATATCTCACCTAACTCTGTAGAAAGCTGAACACACACTGGACACACTCTGTATATGGATACAATATGCTTACAATGCTCACGTTATGAGCAATGTTTAAAGTGATAACTGAAATACCCGCACGCGAAAAAATACTTCAAACTTCAATCTTTTAAACCCTTTATAGTGGGTGTATGGCATTTAAATGCACAAAAGGGACCTCGAATCGTTCTAACTTCGATAGTTTATGGTATCGTGTTTTGTGAACCCGATCGCTCGATAAAGAATAAAATAATTCAATCGTGCTTTTAATGTGTCTTCTTTTTTACTGCAAAGTTGTTCAGTGCTCACCGAAAAAAAAGGAATGGAAAGACGTTTAAATGTCAAGACCCTTTTTCGTGACAATGTTGAATAAAGAAGAAGTAAAACATCTATATCTAAGATAGTCTACTGAAGAACGAACAGTACCCTAGTAGTAGGTATTTTGCACGCTTCAGAACCTAGTTTCAAGGGAAAACATGTTTTGTTTAATTTATTGACAAATCGTGATATCGCTACCGAAATTTGATCTCCTTCTCTTAATTTTTCCGAGAAAAAATATAAAAGTAAGTTTAAGCAACGTCTAGACATAATTGTTGCGGTGCTCACTATAATAACAACGGCCGGGAGCCTTTTCCTTGACTGCAATGAAGTCTAAAATGCAAGAAGAGATAATTCGGGGTCATCCCTGCATTCTTCAATAGGTATTTGTGATGATTAAAATAACTCTAAACTAACTAAACAACCTTCATATCAGTAAGTGACGATGCTACTCTGACGCTACATTGAATAGCACCCGGAGCAAACAATCCCCAGGCAAATACCACCAGAAACTTCTTTGGTAAATTTCACTTTTACTGCGCCAATGCATTTATCGACCCTTAAAACAGGATTGTACCGCATAACTTACACTATATATTACACAACATTCAAGGAAAAGCTGTTTTACAAATGCATTGTGCGTTGAACAAAGTACTTGATATTTCTGAGCACACAAGGTATGTTCTGACAGTATTACGTTTTTTGTACACATCATGATAGTACACATTAAAGTACATCCGAACTATAGCTTATTTATTATTAAGTTATATTTTAACAAAAGATTTATTTTAAATTGTAACTTTTCCGCTTAATCTTGTTGTCAAAGGGAGCAGTGCAGATGCAAAATTACTATTTGATACGTAGAGCAGTCGCAATCAAGCTATGACCTTTAACTATTATTCATTAATTATTTGGTATTTTTATCTAATTATTTTGTATTTTTTATTGTTGTCATTTGCTGTTTTGACAATATACCAAACAGTATTGAGCAAAAATCAAAGTTGATAACTGGGCGTCGACTTTAGAGTGACTGTCTGCGGAATAGTACATGAACTGGTACAAGGTATTAGTAAATTAGACATTTAGTTTATATTGTAGTCACTGGAGTGCAGAATACGTTCAAGTGGTCGATGTCATTTCAGAGAAACCTATAGCTACCCAACGTGCGGCGCAGAAAATGTGAGAGGACCATATGGAAAATTACCAGTTGATAATGCCACCCTTCACGATTACTCTCTCACGCATTCACTGTACGGTTGCCAGGACAACTCCGGAATAATTAGCCTGCAGAAGACGGGTTTCACACCATTGGCATTTTCTAGAATATTACTCCGAGTCTCGGAACAATAGTAAACACGACACAATTATGTACACGACACATGCCCCTTTTGTGTCGTTAGACAACTAACATGAAAGCACGCATCTTAAACAGACATTACGTGTTGAGTACTGTGCCTTTCATTAACTGAACATTTCTGAAAGGTTCTTTTTTCAATATTCAGTGCAACTTATTGGAGTTGAATGAAACAACTGGAACGTCTGAACAAGATAATTTAATCAAACGATAAAGTTTGTCTAAGGAAATGAATTGATAAATGAATATGCCGAAGCATCTACAATTTTTTCTAAGAAAAACAAACTAAGTTTTCAACCACAATAACGTTTTGTGATCATCAAACAAATATGAGGTAAGAATTTGATCATAACATAATACACGAAAAGCGTATTCGTAACATGTACTATATGTCCGTTTCAAGATATTCCTGTGCGTGTTGCTCCGTCTATGCCAAACTTTCTGCATATAGATGGACAGTATTTTGATAATTATGTGTGGAGACAGACATTACCTCGTAAAATGTGATGTTCAGCCTTTGGCGCTGCATCAGTTTGTCTCTGAAAAGTTCACTGCACGTTGTCATTCCTGTAAAAGGGATATAAACGTGGCTGTAAATCGAATAGTGAATCAGTTATGGTGGTCGTATATGGTCCATCGATTTGATCGTAAATCATAAACCTGTGGGAATCTGAAAGACTGTTGCAGTAAGGATTTACCTATCTTGGTCAAATATCGCAATCGATGTTGAATTGTTTTCCATTAAAATTGTTTTCACGTTCTTCCCTATGTACATCCATCTTTTCATATTTGCCCATTCTCAGTCTGTGTACAGACCAGCTGGAAATGTCTAGAAAGTTTAAATAACGGAAAGGCTCTCGTTTGCAAGAATTGTGACTCATTCAATATTCTCTATAGGTTTGCTTACCTATGTTGCTTTTAACCAATACCGTTTGGAGAGGTAAATGTGAGTGTGTATCGTCAACAAGGAGTGAAACCTATTCGAAATAGGTTTTAAGAGCAGCATTGTTGAAACGCATATTGATCGACTGCGTGTCGATGTACGACCTGTTGGGTCAGTTTGATAGCGGACTCTAGCGAGTTTTAGCTGACATGGGAAATTGATTTCAAGGAAATTAAGCGCTGATATAAGCGTCGTCATACTCTACGCTAACTTCCGGTTCATTGCGGGTTTGCATGACATCAATTTCTCTGTGGCTCTAGAAATATTTCACATTGTTATGAAGGCGACAATTTTAATAGTGCAACAGCCAATCGCATGCGTAAATTTATCTATCTATCTATCTATCTATTTCTGTCTATTATTTTACTAACACATCTATACAGCTTTTAATATTCAAAGTTAAACAATAATCAGTGGGACTATTAGTGAAGAGGGGAATTAATATGCTGTCTGGAAGCTGTTAATTGTCTTTTGAAAGCGTTGACATCAGGAGAGGTTTATATTCTTAGGTTAGCGAGCTCCAAGCACCTGAGCTGATAAGGAGAATGAGCGGCGACCGTAGATAGCCTGATTCAATATACATGTCTGTAGAAGAGCGCGATATAATTAAGTTCCAGAGATGTTGCTGAGAGAGTCACTTAACGGCCTTGCAAGCGATAAGCAAATGTTTTAAAACAATATGATGAGGAGCGGAAAGCTGCATATTAGGAAAATGTGTGCTGTGGTCCGATTTCGTGGGTGGGATGACAATGCTGGCTGATGTGTTTTTCATTTATTATTCACAGTTCAGGGCCAGGTTTTCTTGTTTAGAAGTAAACCTTTAGATGGCTGGATTCAGACATAAGAACTAATAGTAAAATGTATTTAAATGAACGTTATACTTTAATTCATCCTATTCATTATATTAACCTTCTTTACTTACGATTTTAGTGATTTATAAACGACCATCCTAGCCTATATTTGTAAATGGGAAAATGCAATTGTAAACTTGCCATATTAACATAAGCATTCCATTGCCACTATGTACCTATTGTATTAGGGGATGATACAGGTTCAAATCTCACAAAATTGAACGACGGGCTATAAGCACGGGCCGGATGTACCTACTCTACATCACATTTAAATCTTATCATGGTCGTACAGAGCAGCATCACTCATAGCATATCAGTCAGATAATGATGAACACATTTCAGTTGTCCAGAGTGGACATGTCTTCTTCGATTTCGAGGCAACAGCATGGAAGAATGTTACTTACGCCGATCTTAAATAACTGCTATCGGGCTATGTTTCCGTTGTGTATAACTCAATGAATGTCTTGATAGGCAGCCAAGAAAGTAATTGGGGGCCATTGGAAATGCGATGGGCGCATCGGAGGTAACCTTTACCTTGAGATACAATTTGCCTGTATAAGACAATTATTGCCTGTAGTTACATTGGTGTACCAATTATTGTACAGTCCGAGCAACAGTAGTGAATAATGAATAACATACAAGACTACAGAAAAATGGACATATACAAAGTATATTTGAATATTTAAGGGTAAATGATGGAACACTGAGTTTGTAGTAGATTGACTCTTTAGAACATAGAACGATCGATGTGAAGACTGAGGTTTTAAATAGAGTTACAAAGTATGGTAGTGTATTGTCACAAACTCTTTATGACTAATTTCTAAGCTCACCTCATTAAAATGCTGTTCTCGTGATCCGCTATAAATTTATCACCTGTTATAAACAACTCCATGGGAGAAATTGTAATTAGGGTTTCGAGACCACGGGTCCGAAACCCTCTAGTAATCGTTCCGTTTTTATTATTATTATTATTATTATTATTATATTATTATTATTATTGTACTTGGGCCTCAGCCCAAGTACATTTGTTTACATTCCGTGGGAAAAAACTATAAGGTATAACCATTTCTGGCTGAGACCAGGGAGGGCAAAATGTCTTGGCTTCATCTTTCTTGGCATAATAAATGGCGTAATGATGTTAACTGAATGGAAGTGCTGCTCTCAGCCTGTCTTGAATAAGTGAGATGTGAATATTAATGCTTCTCTATCTGAGTTTTTGCCACAAAATCTTCTGAATATAATCAAAATGTGCATCGAAATGCAACAATTAATGCACCCTCCGTTTCATAGACGATGGCACGACCCTTGCTACACCCACTGGACGAGCCAAAGTGGGAGGGGTAATTTCAGTTTGGTCGAACAGGAGGGCTCGAGACCAGACTTTAACATTTAAACTTGAAACATGTTTAATCACTGACAAGATGTGGACTAGTGTTAATCAAGTGGCAGCGTGAAAAGGAAGGGTTTTATATCCCGTACACAATGAAAAACATTACGACTGGAAACTGTACCCCCAGTTGAGAATAGTAATGCCCACAGCGATGGAGAACACTTATCCTTGAGGTGAGAAAAACCAGACCATCATTTCGAAATAGAGCTGCAGATTCGAGAAGCTCGTTCAAAATAGCTAGGTACACCCCAAAGGGGTGGTTTCGAGTTTTGAGGGCAAATTTCGCCTCCTTCATTTAGAAATCGTACGTTTGTTTTTCCAGGAGAACACACCATTTGACACAAAATTTGCATGTAAAGGGGTCGCCAGTAAGCACGTGGTCAAATCTGGCATAGAAAACAATATGAAATGTTGGGTAAAGCCAGTCCAAAATAAACTGGTTTGAACTTTTGTGTTTTGTAATTTATACCACTGCAGTAACATTACCTTTTTTTGACAACATCACACAATGTAATACGTTTTGAAACTGAATACTCCGACGCATTCTGTGTCTCCTTTGCTAAAAAATACGGTATGCCGATTACCATGTAAGGAGATGATGACGTCAAGACAGATTTGTAGTGCGTTTGGTCCTGGGTGATGAACGAAGTTTTGTCAAGGTAGCTTGTGTATTTATTTCCTAAATGGGAGAGATTAGGGTCGATCTAAACGAAGGCAAAAGAATGTTATGATACTCTAAGCGAGCTGAACTCTAACGCGAATGGTTGGATAATTTGGAGGATGTCTAGAATGATCTCGTCTCATTAAGATTATTTGGCGGTCAGTATTGAATTTCAACTGCGTCACAAGTTTGCGAAATGAGTATTCCGTCGAACGGTCAATGAACGATATTTTAGAAATCTGGAGACATGGCACATCGCATTTTTATTTTAGTATTTTATATTTTACAAAAGATTTAAGAAGCAATGATTTTGTCGAAAATTCCGAAAAAAATATAGGAAGATTTGATATCGAACACATTTTCACTTGGAGTCAACTAGCCCTGCGAACGATGCTGTGTGTTCCGCTACAGCTAATCGCCCCGCTCACCACAGCCCTGCAAAGACCCGTACGTAGGGTCGGTGACTTCAAATCCATTTTGGGACTTGACGTAAAAAGCCAAATTACTGCCGATATTCAGCGTTCTTGGGCCCAAGTCGTATCCCAGCCTACCTCAGCTACTCGATCGCTTCCAAAAATGACAGTCTTTTATTCGCTTCTCGTAAATAACCGTCGATGTCGTCAACTCTCTCGCTAGCCCTGCGTACGATGCTGTGTGTTAGCTGTAGCACATAGCATGGTACGCAGGGCTGGCGGTCAACATGGGGTCGCAGCCATGTTGCCTCAAAACTTATTTCTGTCTGCACTCAAAACTCAAAAATGTCGGCTATGAACCTGAAAAATCGATGCAATTTTGTCAAACTTCGGCGAAATTTCAGCCTATAGACAAAATTTCATCTAGGTAAGGTATATTTACTGAAATTTGATCGACAAATAATCCTGAGCTTGAACGTGACAGCTCGCCTTCTCCGGGAAGTCAAGTGTCCAGCTGCCCATACACAGTTGCCCATATGGCCAGGTTTATGAGATTATTTTCAAGCGACGGCGGCAGACCGTACGGGGCTCTGGATATGAACCTACCGCCGGTGTAGCTGTAATAACTGTTGCGTTGTTTTTAGTGGCCACGGACGAAGTCCTGGGGGAGTTATAGGTTTGGTCATGTCAGTCCGTCCGTCCGTCCGTTCGTGAACGCAGATATCTCAGACATGCCCTGGTCAATTTCTTTCAAACTTTGCACAAGAATAGTACCCATCCCCATACAGATGCACGTTGATTTGTTTCACAATGCGATCGAATTTGGCCGTGTTGCAGGACTTTTTAGTTTACACCTCCATAGACTCCCATGTAAAAGGCAGTTCTCCATAGACTCCCATGTATAAGGCCAAGAAAAATAAAAATTTAGTTTCTCATCGTATTCATAATGCCTAAAGGATGCAGTGACACAGTTTTTTGTCCCCACGGATAAAGTCAAGGGGGCTTATAGATTGGGTCATATCCGTCCGTGAGTCCATCAGTGAGTCCATCGGTTCACGCAGATATCTCAGACATTTTGACAAAATATCATGTGACCTTGGTGACCTTTGACCTCAAATATACATTATTGTCCATAACTCAGTAACCACAAGTGCTAAACCTTTCATATTTGGTATGATGGGACACCTTATGACATCACATATTGCACTCCATTAATTATGCGCATATCTAATTTTGAGGGAGTCGATAGAGCTAGAGGTCTGATTTTTGGTATGTAGGGATAACTCAGCAATACAATTTTTTTGAAAAAATGTCACGTGACCTCAATGACCTTTGACCTCAAATATGCATATTTGTCCATAACTCAGTAACCACAAGTGCTACACCCTTCATATTTGGTATGATAGGACACCTTATGACACCATATATTGTACCTCATTAATTATGCGCATATCTTATTTTGAGCGAGCCAATAGAACTAGAGGTCTGATTTTTGGTATATAGGAATAACTTAGCAATACAATTATTATGACAAAATGTGACGTGACCTCATTGACCTTTGACCTCAAATATACATATTTGTCCACAACTCAGCAACCACAAGTGCTACACCCTTCATATTTGGTATGATGGGACACCTTATGACATCACATATTGTACTCCATTAATTATGTGCATATCTTATTTTGAGCGAGCCAATAGAGCTAGAGGTCTGATTTTTGGTATATAGGAATAACTTAGCAATACAATTATTATGACAAAATGTGACGTGACCTCAATGACCTTTGACCTCAAATATACATATTTGTCCACAACTCAGTAACCACAAGTGCTACACCCTTCATATTTGGTATGATGGGACACCTCATGACACCACATATTGTACCTCATTAATTATGCGCATATCTAATTCTGAGCAAGCCTATAGAGCTGGATGTCCGATTTTTGGTATAAAGGGATAACTATAGGGTAGAAATCTAAATATGCCCATCTAAATATAAGACATCTACCATCGAGAACAAAAGAAATTTGCTGTAATTTGAATATTTAAGGAGTCTAAGCAATTTCCACTATAAATAAAGAACCCCTGCCTCAAACTCCACAAAAGTTGCTAGACATATTTTGCCATTGTCATGCCATTGCTTCGTTTAATAACCAGTTAATCAAATGCCTAATTGACAGGAGGAAATTCAAGACCATATTTGAATAGTAGTATATATTGTCCTCAAAATTACTCTTTCACGGCCCAAGTACTCATTGCCTTCAGCAATACTGCCTTGTTATCATTATTATTATTATTTTTCTTCTTCTTCTTCCGCCATATTGGATAGACGTACAGAAGAAGGGCTCCTACTTGTTTTGATTTTCTACCATTGAGAAGTGCCATCCTTCGTCAATTGTCATCAGTTTATGTTGTGAGTAGTGTTTAGTTCTTTTGGGTCTTGTCTCCGGTCCGGTTTCATCTTCGATTAGGTGGATTTCCTTCGATTTTATTTTTTGTCATTTGTTAACCCGTGGTCGGCAATATGGCCGCCCGGGAGGACAAGCCATTTCGGAATCTGACACGCAAGCATGCTGTCAGGTGTAGTAATATTGAAGGTGTTCCCGTTGAAAGCTATGTTGAAGAGATTGCAAAGAAAGTCGGAAGTGAAAATGTTATTGCTGCTTCTAGAATGAATAAGTCCGTTGTTGTGTTCTTAGCAACACTCGGTAATGTTGAAAGTATTGTTGAATCAAAGTTTGCTTTGTTTGATGAATTAGTCGATGTGGAACACATGGTGAAACCGGCTTCAAAATTAATTCTGTCAAATGTTCCTCCTTTCATTCCTGATGAAGTTTTGGAGGAACATTTATGGAAACTTGGCAGAGTTGTTGGACATTTAAGAGCAATCCCTCTTGGTTGTAAAAATGCTTCGCTGAAACATGTGAAGTCGTTTAGACGACAAGTTCATGTTTTGCTACACAATGAGAACATCAGTGGTGTAATTCAGATCAAATATGATGACCGTTTCTATTCCGTTTATGTATCTGTAGATGAACTGCGTTGTTTTCACTGTGGACTAAAAGGTCATATCCGTAAACGTTGTCCTAACTATGATGATCATAGATCGTCAGAAAACAACGATAATGACACTGAAAATGTTCAAAAAGACAATAATTGTGTGGATGAAAACTCAGGTTTAATTGTTGTCGAAATTGAAGCAAATGCAAATGAAGGTGTTAATCAGCATATCAATACCACGAAAATTAACACCTCAACTTCAAGTAACGCCTCAACGTCAACTCGCTTTGTCGAAAACAATGAGGCACAATCAGAGTCCGCTCACAAAGTCACATCTGTTGATGAAAATTCTGTCGATCAAAGACCTCTCACCAGTAAAAACAGTTAACGTCCATGCCGATGAAGACAGGGTACGAACCCCTGCTTCGCCTTCGTATTCTCCGCTCCCCTCTACTCCTGTTTTATCATTCGACCCCCCTTCTTCGTCATCATCTTCACTTATTGAGTCTCAATCACTTGAGTTTCCTGAGACTCCTTTTTCAGATATCAATGTAAATGAGTCTCAGGATTTGTTTATTTCTCAGTCACAGTCTCCAAGAAAAGCTTCTCAAAATCAGCTTATTTGGTCAGGAGTGAAAACATCAAACTCCTTTGATGTTCTCAGCGAAATGTCTGATCATGACAATGAGTCTGTTGCGTCTGAAATTTCTGACTTATCGTAATTTCAAGAAAAGCTACAAATCAAGCCGTCTAATTTGCTTGAGTTTTTAGAAGACATTAAAGGCTCTAAAAATATGATAGAAAAATGTAAAGATTACTGCTCAGATTTTAAAGTTCTCATAAAGTCATTTGCTAACTTACGCAGGTCAGATATTGTCACTAGTCAACAAAAAGTTCGTATCCATAAACTTGTGGCAAAGTTACAACAGCATGTTAGACAATGTAAAAGCTTGGCTATTACGAAACATGGGAAGTAAAATCGTTCTTGTTTTTGCTTGTCTAGTGATGGCAAGTTTCATTTCTTGGAACGTAAATGGTTGCCATGATTCTTTGAAACGGTATAACATTTTGTCTTCGTTGAAGTCCAATCATTATGCTGATTTTTATTTTTTACAAGAAACCCATTCTACAGTGGCTAATCAGGCGCAGTGGCAAGTAGTTTGGTGCGCGCCTATTTATTTCTCACATGCTACTAGTAATTCTGCTGGGGTTGCAGTGCTGTTTCCACGAAACAAAAATGTTAATGTTGTTTCTGTAAAAAGTGTCGTCCAGGGTCGTCTACTTCATTTGCATATTAAAATGGATGACACTTCCTTTCATTTGCTTAATATTTATGCTCCTTCAAGTGGAGATGATCGTTGTATTTTCTTTGAAAGTTTTCGTAAATTTCTCCTTGATTTTGATCTTGATAATGAAAATATTGTCATAGGTGGCGACTTTAATTGTACTCTTGTTCCTGATTTAGATAGGTCGTCTCATATTGAACCACATTTAAATTCTTCGCAAGTTTTTTTCTTCTCTTGTTCATCGCTGTAAGCTTTCTGATGCCTGGCGTTATTTTCATAAGCAGGCTCAAAATTTTACGTGGCAGAGAGGAGAGCAAAAAAGTTGCATTGATACTTTCTTCATCAACAAGAGGTTGACTTCGAAAATTAAATCTGTGTCTATTGACTCTCCTACTGATTTATCTGATCACTCTCTTGTTTCTCTTGTTTTAACTATGAATTCGAGTGTCAACAAAAATCCAGTTTGGTGTCTCAATACCAGTCTTCTTAATGATGAAAATTACTGTACTTTAATTAAGGAATTCTGGGAAGGTTGGCGTAATGAGAAGAATAGGTTTTCTTCTCTTCAGTCTTGGTGGGATATAGGAAAACAAAAGATTAAAGAATTGAGTCAGCAGTACAGCGCTGAACGAGTTCATCACTTTAAACGTTCAAAACAAAAGCTTATTGAGGAAATTCGTACTTTGGAAACATTGATTCATACTCAGCCTTCTCTGGAAATAAGATATCGTCAGTAAAAAGACCTGTTAGACAGTTTTCAGAAACTTGATACCAGAGGTGCAGTTATTCGTTCTCGTTTTCAACAGCTCAATGATTCTGATACTAATTCACAGTTTTTCTTTTCTCTTGAAAATACAAAGGCTGTCGTAAATCAATCACTCATCTCCAACGTGAAGATCATACAATTACTGAAAATCAAAGAGAAATTCGTCAACTTACTCGCCAGTTTTATCACAACCTGTTTACTGCTGAGCCTGTTTCGCCCGAAGCACAAATACTTTGCTTCATGATCTCCCTCAATTACCTGCTGACAAAGTTACGCAACTTGATGAACCCATTAGTCTTGACGAGTACACCTTTGCACTCAAGAACATTGCGAATGGTAAAACACCTGGTGTTGATGGCATTCCTTGTGAATTTTATAAAAATTCTGGTCTCTATTGGGGAACGATTTTCACCAGGTTTTTCAAAAGTCAATTTCCGATGGCCTTCTTCCAACGTCCTGTCGTAGAGCTGTTATCACACTCCTTCCGAAACAAGGTGATAACTCCCTTCTTAAGAACTGGAGACCTATCAGTTTGCTTTGCTCTGATTATAAAATTTTCACTAAAGCTTTATCGCTTCGCTTAAAGCAAGTTTTACAAGATATCATTCATGTAGATCAAAGTTATACTGTTCCAGGCAGACAGATTTTTGACAATATTCATTTAATTAGGGATTGCATTCATTTTCATAATGACATGAATCTTCCTCTTGGTATTCTTTCTTTGGATCAGGAAAAAGCTTTTGATCGTGTCAGTCATCATTATCTTTTTCAAACTCTGCATGCGTTCGGGTTTGGTGAAAATTTCATCAATTTTATTAAACTTCTGTATACACAAACTGATAGTCTTGTTCGTGTTAACAGTTCCCTTACTGCTCCAGTTCAGTTTTCACGTGGTATAAGGCAAGGTTGCTCATTATCAGGGCAGCTGTATGCAATTGTTATTGAACCTCTTTTACACAGAATAAGACAAGACGACAGTATTCAAGGTGTTATGATTCCAAATTCAAGTGATCGTAAATGTAAACTTTCAGCTTATGCTGATGACGTTAATACTCTTGTAACTTGTGATACTGATTTTTTGAGGTTTAAATATTGGTTTTCTGTCTATGAGCATGCCAGTAATGCAAAAATTAACTATCGTAAGTCCCAAGGTCTTTGGGTCGGCTCATGGCGTGGGCGTACTGATCATCCGCTTGAAATTCTTTGGAATTGTATTGGTCTAAAAGTTCTTGGTACTTATTTGGGTAACAGTAACGAATATTTTTCAAAAAACTGGAGAGAGTGTGTTACAAAGATTGACAATAACTTATCTTGGTGGAATAGATATGCTCCTGCTATGTCATTCCAAGGCCGTGTTATCGTTATTAATCAATTTGCTGCAACTAAACTCTTTCACCGTTTAATTTGCCTCTGTCCTCCTGCTTTTATCATTGATGAAATTCAGCACAAATTTCTTGATTTCTTCTGGCAAGGAAAACATTGGTTGCCAAGTCGTACAGTTTTTGCTCCATTGAAGTTGGGAGGGCAAAATCTCATCGATCTCTCTTCACGTGTGAAAGCTTTCAGGCTAAATTATCTTCAAAGATACTTGTATTAAGGTCTGGATCACCCTTCTTTTTTGTTTGCTGATTTTTATTTTCGGAATGTTGGTAATCTCAAGTACACCTCTCAACTTTTTACAGTGAATTTTCCGTCTGTTCCAGATTATCTTCCTAATTTTTATCTTGAGCTTTTGAGAGTCTGGAAGTCATGTATTTTCCTGAGAAAAGGTGGACCCCTTTCAATCAAAGATGTCTTCCATGAAGCTCTGTTTTTCAACGATTGTGTTAGTTTTAGTAATCCTCTTGATAGTACTCTTGTTAATCACTTTATCAGTGCTGGCATTACAAAAGTTGGAGATCTTTTTGACCCTTTCCAAAAATCTTGGCGCTCCCAAGGCCACTTTAAAAACATTGTTTCTATACATTCGGATTGAATTTTAACAAATACTGTCAAGACGTTGATCGACTCCATTCCCTGTGATTGGAAAAACAAAATCCAAAGTTATTTCGAAGAGGAAATTGATTTGGATGCCATTCATTATTGTCATCGTCCTTCGTACTCTTTCGAACTTATTTGTAAAGGCACTGATGACCATATTATTTTGAATTGTCCCTTGTATAAATTTGAAAAGGGTAGCATTTATAAATTCTTGATTATGTCCAATTTTCATAGAAACAATAAACGTCAAGATACAGTTTGGAGAGATCTGCTTTCACTTACTGAAAATATCAAACCTTTGTTCACTTCTTGTTATCTCAGTCCAATTCCCAAAAAAGAAGGAGATCTTCAATGGCGTCTTCTCCACGGTGCGTACGCAACTGGCTCGTTTATGTTCCATTCTGGGTATAGCTCATCCTCTGATTGTATTTTCTGTAGTGCCAGAGATGACCTCTTACACATATTTTTAGAATGCCCTCGTCTTTCTCCCTTGTTCATTCTCCTTCGTAAACTCTGTCACCGTTTTCTTGGTCAGGAATGCAAGATTTTATTCTGGTGGTTTGTTTTAGGCCCACCCTTTGATAAATCATACATGGACAAGAATACTTTTGCGCTTTTAAATTTTCTTTTTACGACAGCTAAAATTGCAATTCATGTAACAAGACGAAATGCAATTAATGGTCATGATCCCTCAATCAGTAATATGCTTGTTTCTGTTTTTAAAAGGCGAGTTTGTGCTCGCATTTTAGAAGAATATAATTACTTCACGCTCAATTCAAACATAAGTGCTTTCAAAAACATTTGATGTATTAATGACGTAATTGTTTCTGTAGACATTGATGAAACATTTACTATTAATTCAATTTTGTTGTAAAGATAATGCTTTCACATCTCAGCACACTTTCCCTTTTGCCAAATCCTATCTCGTCCTGGGCACCGTACTCCTCACGGAATGGAAGGGGGTAGTCAGTTGGGAGGATTCTTCGTTGGCATGTACATGCAAACGAAAAGTTTTCTCAATATACCCCTTCTCATTGGCGGTTAGGTGGCTTTTTTCTGCAAGATGTAAGGTGTTTGCTGTCCCTTTTCCTTGCAAATTTCTGTCGCTTTTTCTTGTTTCGGATTTTTCTTTTGCTTTCTCCTATTCAGTGGAGATTTTTCATGCACCTCGCATCTTGCCTTTTGTCATTAACAAAATTGTGCTTTTTTTCAGATTTAATTGGTTTCCTTCCCCATGTTGCAAGTGATATAGCTACCTGTTTGCCTTTTCACCAGTTCTCTCCGTCTCGCTCCAGCATCAGTTTCATAGTCATTTCGCAGTTTTTGCTGATTTTTTACAGTCCAATTTTGTTTAGTATTTTCAGTAATTGACCATCATTTGCTATAAAGCATTTGTCAGATTTCATTTTTGCTTTTTGTCTCAAAATTTGAATTGTTTTGATACGTACTTGTCTGTACAGGAGACTAATTTTAGTAATAAACGTTTATTTGAAAAATCAAAAATCTTTTTCTTCTTCTTCTTCTTCTTCCGTCCTCTAAATGTAACTGCCACGCAAACACTGTTGCACCTAGGGACTTCAAATTTGCCACATAGGTAAAACTTCTCACAAGTAATTTTTGGATCACATGACCATAACAATGGGTCAAGTGACCTGGCAGCCATATTGAAATTAAACTTTCAACTTGGCTTAATTTGCATAAAAATAAACCAATCAAAATTCTGTTAGATATTTTTGTAGACCATAGGGCTAGGCTCCCTCATGCCAAATTTCAAGGTCCTAGGCCCTGCCGATTTTGAGAAGAAGATTTTTAAAGTATTATTTTTCACATTTTTCAGTGACCTTTGACCTCCCCTGTAGATTTACAAATGCCCATTACAGGCTAGTCAATAGAGCTAGGAGTCTGGTTCTTTTTCGACATAGACGATCATTGGCTGTTAATGTTCACCGAAATATTTTGGGTCAGGTCACGTGACCTTGACCTCATTAATTATGCGCATATCTAATGCTAGGCTAACCAATAGGGCTAGAGATGCAAATTTTGGTACACATGGACTACTATGGGATAGAAATTTATTGCAAATATGTCACGTGACCAGACCTCATTAATTATGCGCATATCTAATTCTAGGCTAACCAATAGGGCTAGCGATCCGAATTTTGGTACATAGGGACTACTATATGATAGAAATCTATTGCAAATATGTCACATGACCAGACCTCATTAATTATGCGTATATCTAATTCTAGGCTAACCAAAAGGGCTAGAGATCCGAATTTTGGTACACAGGGACTACTAGGTGATAGAAATCTATTGCAAATATATCACGTGACCAGACCTCATTAATTATGCGCATATCTAATTATAGGCTAACCAATAGGGCTAGAGATCCGAATTTCGGTAAACAGGGACTACTATGAGATAGAAATCTATTGCAAATATGTCACGTGATCAGACCTCATTAATTATGCGCATATCTAATTCTAGGCTAACCAATAGGGCTAGAGATCCGAATTTTGGTACATAGGGACTACTATATGATAGAAATCTATTGCAAATATGTCACGTGACCAGACCTCATTAATTATGCCCATATCTAATTCTGGGCTAACCAATAGGGCTAGAGATCCGAATTTTGGTACAAAGGGACTACTATGGGATAGAAATCTATTGCAAATATGTCACGTGACCAGACCTCATTAATTATGCACATATCTTATTCTAGGCTAACCAATAGGGCTAGAGATCCAAATTTTGGTACACAGGGAGTACTATGGGATAGAAATCAATTGTCAATATGTCACATGACAAGACCTCATTAATTATGCACACATCTAATTCTAGGCTAAGGTGATAGAGCTAGAGGTCTTATTTTTGGTATAAAGGGATAACTATGATATTGAATTCTTTTAACAAAATGTCACATCACCTCCACTACTTTTGACCTCGATTTCACAAATACTACCATAGCCTCCCATCTTTTTGCATATGTATTTCTCTATTGCTCCTGTTGTTTGACATGTCTCGAAACCCGGTGATTGCTGCTTTGCAGCTATATTTTTATTTTGGACTTGTATTTACCGTTATCGGTGAAAACGATATAGCTATCTTTTTCAAATGAATAGCAAATATTTTGATCACACTAGTCCCATTAACCCTTTTTCTCTTAAACTAGTAAGAAGTCTGGCGAAGGTTTAAATTATTTGAACCAATATATTAGATAGCTTGCATGGGCTTAACCCAGAAGTCTTTAGTGTATGCTAAAACTTGAATGTATCTCGATTGAAGCAAACATTTTCTATTAGTAAATGTAACAGCACTACAAATAAGCACCAATGGGCCCAGAGGTGATAGGCAGCAATGTTATATCCCGCTTTGACTAAAATTTCGCACATACTTATATCAGCCATTTAGGGGCAAAGTAAATTTAAAAACCTTTACTTGCGCAGAGAAACAAGTCATTTAACGGTCAGAATTCAGCACAAATAAATTAAGCTGACAGTTCATGTCTCAGATATTCTGTAAACTTTGAAAGTTCACGATTGTCTCTCTCCTTTGAATTCATAAAAGTCGTTGAGGGGTCCAATTTCCTGGCATTAAGCCTTCTCATAATATTTGGAATCCATTCATTAACTAATCAAGCTATCATCATTTTCATCTGAGAAGAAGTAAGTCGCAAATGCCCCAACTTATTTACGCTAATAGTAAAGATTAACCAAAGAATCGATCGGTCTACTGATGCATAGAAATAAACCTAGAATTATGTTGTGGTGCAATTTCCAGTGACGTGTTTCTTAACGAGGATCCATCAGCACAATGGTTTGATATTTATATTTGAAACTTAGTTCGGTTTCACACTTTTGTGCCATTATGTAATTAAATGTTCAAAAAGTTAAGCATCTAGTAAACATACATACGACTAAAGGATTAACAAAGCGGGAGCTTTGCAGTACTATAATTCTTGTGAGAAAGATTTTCTTCATATTTTCTTCTTCTGTGCTGAATTTTCACACTTGTGAATAGGTTTAAAATATATACAGTTATATGTAAACCGTACCCCTTTAACTGAAATATCAAATAAATATCAGAATTTGTACAACATAATCTAATGCGTTATCTTTCTGTGAAAGACTATAAACAGGGAAAATACTATAACGACATTGAAAAGTAGGTTATCAATTTGTATACGCGTATAAGCATTCAGCGACGTTTGATGAGGTTAACCATTCATCCAATATTTTGCCATATGTTGACTTTTCAACAATCAACCTAATGGTACAATAATGTCTTTACAAAAAAAAGCGTAGATTAATGTCGTGCTCGTCGATTACGATGATCATCATTAAACAAATTTGTGGCGCCATATTTGTTGTGTCATTTAAATAAGAGTTTTAATTCACAAGCCTTCAATTTAACCGAAATAACCATGAGGCGACCGCTTTTTTAAACGCAGTACAAGTACGCTCATGATCAACCATTACAAACACAAAGTGGTCAAGGTTTAATTGCCCGGGCAACTACGATAACTTTGTGAGTCGGCTTCTATTCAGACAAATTACAGAATCTCGTTTCATAGATCTTGTTAAGTGAGCGCATGTATCCAAATACCTAGGTAATGATTAGTTAGCGCTTTGCAATGTAGGACATGCGATGACTTTCAATTCATATTTTTCAAATGCCATATAAAATAAATGTCATGACGTGACGACAGCACCAATATAAATTTATTGCCAAGTTGCTGGGAGTTGATAACATTTCTTCCGAGAAACGCGATATATTATTTTTAAAACATTCGACATTGACTAGTTCCTTTCTCTTATGCCAAAAGTACATTCTCTTTGTATACAGATGCCATTGCAGTCATGGATCGACTATTATACAACATATAGATATTTAGGTTTCTATGTTAAGACACGATGCGCTAAAATAACCCATAAAGTAATACAGTCTTACTTATTTTAATATCCAACAAAGGCATAAATTTATTTTGTGGATGGAACTTTACAAGTTATTGACGCAACATAGTCTTTGAAATACATATCTTTGCCGCTGTCGCTTTATTCGATTGTACATGTTCTAAATGGACGTGATACTGTGTTCCACAGTTTACCTTCGAGTAATTTGTGTGTAATCATACGAGTATAAGAAATATTTCCTACAACGTTAGTGAATTCTAGAGATCCGTCTGTTGTTATTGAGAGCGAGGTTTCCTAAAGGATTGAGATTACCAACTGAAATTGATTCCATAATATTTGTTCAATGACGTCAGCGTTTGATAAGTTTGTCCGAACACAGATGTCTGTGTTTAAGTAATAGTAAATCTCTCTAATTATCGTTTGATTATCACTCACATGTTATCAAATAATAAATGTGGTTACAATTACTACATGCCAACTCCTTATAATGACAGTAACGACAATAATACGCATAGTTTGTCCAATTTGGTAAATTGTGCATCTGCATCCCACTGTCGAGGAAGAAAATGGCGATGCGGAAACATAAAAAAATTGATGCATGTTACTTATAGACATGTCGTAAGACTAAGTCTCGCTGCTGCTTTTTAGAGTCTTCAAGTAAATCAACGGATTCAAATCTTCAAGTGGAGGTAGTAATTCCTATAATTGTTTTTAAAAAAATCCGCACTTGCAACAGACGAAGTAAGAAATAATCGAAGGAAAAGTGTCGACGCCCAAGAAATTATATCGTAGCAAATATATGCATTCCATCTTACAATGATATGTTTTTCCACGATTAAAAGTGCCACACTTACAAATTATTCCTTAAAATCGTTTGTAATTCCTCTGATGGAAGGCGACTCAGACATCAACTGATTGCTGTTTGGTTTTGAATATTTTAACTGTAGTAATGATAGTGTCGAGAGGAAAGTTAGCTTTGCACAGAAAAGGAACATACTGCTTTGTTAATGCAGCAGTGAACTGAGTTGCGTGATTACATGAAGGTAGAAACATGGAATTATTTCATCGTTTTATCTGTCTATTGTGTCATTATATAAGATAACTACTACATTCCATCGGCCAAACTTTCAACTTTTTCAGTTAAAAAAGGATTCATATACTTTATAATAATAATAATAATAATATAATAATAATATTGGGTTCTTATATAGCGCACATATCCACAAGTACATGTGATCAAGGCGCTTTTTACAATTATTATTACCCCTGGTCACTGGACCTAATATGATACCACTCAACTCCCTGGGGAGCAAACAACAGCTCACATGTGCAGCCAATAAGCGCAGCAGAGCTAAACACACACATTACAACCACTGTCCTACCAGGTACCCATCACTCCTGGGTGGGGAGAAGCAATGAGGAATGAAGTGCCTTGCCCAAGGACACAACACCACAGCCATGCCGGGGCTCGAACTCGCCATCCTTTGATCGTGAGTCCACTGCTCTAGCCAATGGCCCATGATGCCTCCTATGTCTCAGATTAATGAAAGTAGACAATGTAATGAAGGTGATATCCAAAAGAGAGTCTCTGCTTCACTCCAATATCCTCACACACTTTGCTAAAAGCATTACAATCCGTGTATCCTTCTTAATTATCCTTATCCTTCATAATTAATGTTATACTAGAAATTCGAAATAGGCTCAGACGCTACGACCGACGAAACCTTATTTTTTAATTTCGCCACGAAGAGGCATTTCATTTATTGAACAACAAAATGCATGAATATTTCATTTCATAGTATATAGTAGCCGGGAACTCGTGTTTCTTTGCAAAATCAGCGGCAAGATCCCGCCAGCACATTTCGCAATTTACGTCATCGAGATAGATTAACTTCTTCCATTATGTATAGAACAGTAGTTCTTTTAGCTTTGCATCGCCATTGTGACTCAACCAAATTTATCGCTCCTGCCTATATTTCCCATCATGTTTCTATAATCATTATGTTATATAGACTGGAAGTGAAATGTTACTATCTCTCCCCGTTCCCTGTGTGATCTACCTCGAATTACCCTATGGTCTCAAATAAATACAACTGTAAAGCAATTCTTATGTTCTCATGGAAATATGTAAAAAGTATATGGAATTTATTAAGAGAAAATGGTTAATTGTGTCAATTGTATAGCGAAAATGCCAACCCTTATGGGTGGGGGCGGGGCTAGAGGTTTCTTGGTCTCAATATAAGCTTCTTGTTACTTTATTTTATTTTTACACGGTGGACGATGATTTTGTCGAAAAAGGTTTATACTACCAGCTTTGAGTGCCTAGGTCTTATCTTAGCATTTGTTTTTTAAAGATTTCTTTTCCCCCTTCACTTGTCATGTATTTGTCCCATTATTATTATTATCAGTTTTATCACTATGTGGCATCTATACTCTTATACCTTTTATTGTCTAGTGCTCTAAAGCAAGCAAAGGCAAGTTGCTAAACCATAGCCAGTGGGCCTTTACTGTCTATGGATAAACTTGAGACGTTGTCAACAGATTATCACCCCATTAACTTTGACGAGGTCAAGCAACAAACGCCCCATCAAGATTATGACAGAAGGAAGGGAAAAACTCAGCTGAAAAAACTGTGTCTAGAGCAACCTATTTTATGTACTAAAGCCATTCCTATTCAACTGCAGCTGCTCAGCAGCTAGAATGCCTTCATTCGAATACGTGTGCACCGAGTCGTTGTTCAATAGTTGTAAATCGGCGTATAAGCCCTTGTTCGGCGTATATGCAGCAGAAACCATTGTGTTCTCCGGCTTATTTTCGCCGATTCGCCGCTAAAACGAGAAATGGTTATATTTTTTAAGAACGGAAACATTTGGACAAGTCAGGCCGCAATAATGTCCAAGTATTGGAACTCAATTGCGACAAAGTCAAGAGTTCACGTTAGGATTACGTGTCGACAGACACATATGTGAGCTTTAGTCTAACACATAACAATACAAAAAAGGAGCCCAATGCAGCGCGTCATTATTATCACGTCTGGCGAGCTCCTTTCAATGCAGACTACCAAACATACCTCCCGCTGTCTACTGTCGTACAACGTAATAATTTTTTGTGACAGGGGCCTTGTATTGTAGCTGTAACAGAAACGCTGAGACGGTATGCCTGTCATTACATCTGCTTGGCTCCCATTTTTTTTTGTCTGCGTGTTTGTGATATTTGCCTTTCATTGAGCAGCTACTAGAATAACATGTACATGACGGGAGATTTCAGGCTATACAGAGATCAGACTGCAAGACTATGCCATTATGGTACGTAAGCATATCAGACCATTGCAATACCAAACCACTGCAAAAAGGGAAAGGTATAGCCACATATGTTTGAGAGAACATTTATGATTTTGTCATTGAGCATCTTTGCGTGACAGCATCAATACATTATACACTAAAAAGGAAGCCGCGAATATTGCCTTTAAATGGCCTAGCAATTTCAAACAGTTAATCCGAAGCGATATTTTGTACATCATGCACAAACAATAGTCATGCAATTTGCCTTCCGCGGTTTCAATTTCAAATGTCTACATTTCCTCTTCACAGTAACATATAACAGTCTTCCGAACAGCACCACATTCAGCTCCTATAAGGTTCGTGTGCCTTCTCCACTCTACCTTACGTATGTGATTTTCCAGCTGTGCATTATGAAAGAAAGAGCGTCTTCAATATTATAAGCCACAGCTTATCAAACGACTTCTTTCACACGTAATCAATTTTCTTCTTTTTAAGCTTCTATTGGGTTAAATCTTGCCGCAGTTCAGTAATTTACTCCTATTATTACGCTCATTCTGAGAACCAAGCGGGATGAACATCATAAACTGTGAAAAGATATGATACTAAAACACAATAATATTATATATATATATATATATATATATATATATATATATATATATATATATTATATATATATATATATATATAATATATATATATATATATATATATTGGCTAGCACACCTTCATCAGGCTCTATTTACTAAAACAAAAACAATGTGCACATGTCCAGATCAGACAATGCGGGAATATTCACGTGACCCAAAAGGAGACCAATAGCATGAAAGCAACTAATTTTGAATTCCCGTAGGCTCGTAATCATTCAAACCCTGAGAATACATCGTTTCCGCTTTGTTAATCCATAAACTTTCTAGCTGTTTCATAAGTTGTGTGTTAGGATCTGGTAATCCGCAGAGGATTACGGCTGTCAAAGCATTATCTGACAATGAATGACCAGGCAGCCTAAAATGAGGCACTACATAAGGAGACCTGTCCTTACGATTTGTTTTGATATTAGAACGATGGCCATCATTCTTTTATGGAAAGGTTGTTTTGTCTGCCCTATATATTGAATATTACATGTACGACAGGTTAAGGCGTATATAACGTTGTTTGATTTACAATTAACGTCATCTTTAATTTGGAAGGATTTACCAGACACTGTAGATATGAAATACTTTGTGTCCTGTATAATAGAACAGCAAGCACATCGTTCTCTGTTACAAGGTTTGCAACCCCAGGTAATACGTTCAGATTTAGCATGTTTAAGTTTATTTTGACGTAGAATGTTACCGATCGTCGCTGGTTTGCGGTACGCGATAATTGGTGGCAATGGCATCACTTGTCTCATGCGAGATGATGATTGGAGAATGATCTGGTTTTTATCGCTGATTTCCTTCAGATGAGGTTGTCGTGGATCATACGTTGTAACCCAAGGCACTCTATCTGTGTGTAAGTGATTTACATTTGTATTAAAGTAAATCAGAACGAGTTTGGTTTGATGCACGAGCGATCTGTATATCAATTGATTTTCCCGAGTAGCCACATTTTCTGAGGTGAAAGCGAAATTCTTTGATTCGTTGATCACACCATTCCGATTTACTGCAAATACGGCGAATACGAAGTGTATATATATATATATATATATATATATATATATATATATATATATATATATATATATATATATATATATATATATATATGTGTGTGTGTGTGTGTGTGTGATATTATATTATATTACAGCATGTTATATAAACATTGTCACACAAGAATACTGCATCATATATTGCTCATAAATTGATGACATTCCATTAACTCTTTTTCAATTTTCAATCCGTCTAACTTACTGAATTACCAACAACCATTATTACAGTACACTTTAAACGCAAAGCCCCAGCAGACGGCTATTTCATTCCAGGGATTTGATTTGCAATACAAGAGTCATTATAAACTGAACAGTACCGGTGACAGGTCCATATGTGCTAATTCTTCAAACTTTTGCTATGACGCACATGCCATTTGACAGAAAATATTATTAGATTCCTTTTTTCTATAAAAGAAAGTGTTTCAATCTTAATGCAAAAGGGAAGGCCGGTGGTTTGCTCATCGAAGAGTCGATTAATAAAATTATAAGCTCATTGCCCATGGAACCAGCATTATGATACAACAATGACGAAAACACGCAAGGTAGTAGTGTACATATATTAATCTACATATCAGCTCATATATATATATATATATATATATATATATATATATATATATATATATATATATATATATATATATATATATATATATATATATATACAGATGTCCTCATGGAAAACTACAGTGCTCGATGGTTATAGCAGAGCGTTATAAACAATAATCAAATTACATAAAGTACAAAGTAATTATATCTGTTACATAACTTTCCTTCATCTAGCAATATTATCAGACTGATTGCTAAATGCATTGAACTTTAGAGTAACAGATCGTTATTATATATATATATATATATATATATATATATATATATATATATATATATATATATATATATATATATATATATATATATATATATATATATATATATATATGTAATCACTATGGTTTTTCCCTTTTATATTTAAAAACCGTACTCGATAATGACAAAGGATCGACCGTATCTTTGGAGCTTTGTTGTTTTGAATCATGATGTCGGCACAAATCATAAAAAGTTGCTGTTATGTCTTTTGAGATTCTCTTGTAAATACGTGATTGACTATATATCATTGATATCACTTTACATAATAGTTCTCATCGCATTATTTTCTAGATTTCTAAAATTCACAGCTTCAGTCATTTCCTTTTAGTTTAGTGCGTCTTACGGGAACGCCGTCTGCAAGACAATGCATGAATGACAATAAAAGTATGAAGAACAAGGCGTTTAACTCAAATTGGAAAGGGTTGTGACTACGGGCTACTGGAAGGAATAAAAATCAAATTTCTTCCTGGTTCCATTTACAAGGTTGAGGAAAATAGATTCACTTCTAACGTGTTAGAAGAATTGCATCACAATCCTATGGCCATCGCACAAAATCGAGACACCATAGTGTTGAATGTGCTAGTGATGAGATATAATTTCTCATTATATTACTCCTCGGTGTTGATGATAAGGTAAAGAAGTCGTCATTAAGGGCGTTGATTGTGTCGACAATCAGGACAATGTAGAGATCTGCGATTTATTACTGCTATTTTCTTAATACAACCCAACATTTTCTCTATTATATACAATGAAGTAAAATTTGCCTGCTGACAGCGATCGCTTTAGGTATTTCAGAGCAAGTTGTGTATGCAAATGGCATTGGTTGATGATATATAATGGCTGCTTGTAACCGACATAATTGAATTCTACCGAGCAGAACTAAGATTGTATCTATTTCAACGTATTAACTGAGTAGGATTAGTGTTGTTGTTCCTGATCAAAAATCTCAACAATTAGACCTCCTGGGCAACTTCTTCAAGTTACATAGTGAGCTTGACGTAGTTTTGATATGACATAGCAGTCTGTGAACTGCCTTCTGTTATGTGTGTATAAGCATATACACCTTGCATTTTCCCATCTAGTTTTTCTTTGTACCACCGTTTAGTTTCAAGCTTTCATTGTCTCTAATGAAAGATGATTGAATAGATACTCATGAAACATCTGCTTCATGGCCTTCAAAGAACAAACAAACAAAGAAATTGGGTTTGTTTTGACGTATGCCATAAGAATTATCAACAGAACAAACATTCAGGTCATTAGAGGGGCAAATCCTATTAAGTATTTCAATTTAAATCCAATTCAACGACTGCAGATGACATATTTCAGGTTTTGCATAGCTCATCTTCATCGTAAATATTTTTATGTTGCTACGAACTGAATAAAAAAGGAAACATCGTCTTAAGACATGTGTAAACGGTTTGTCTTACACACACACATACATACACACAATATATATATATATATATATATATATATATATATATATATATATATATATATATATATATATATATATATACAATCTACACGTATTCACCACGCGTCGATGGAGGCGCTTTTAAACAAATTTTGTCATTTGGATTATGATTCGCGACTGGCAATACGGGTTTACAATCTGCTAAGTCATCACGTAGAATACAAACAGAATCTGATTGAACTGTCCGTACAAAGTTAATATAAATCACAAATATTTCTCTATATGACGATGTTCACTTTTGTACATTTTAAAAAGAAAGTGGCCATTTATTTGTTTTCTTTTAATGTATACATATTTACATATATTCACTGTACAAGTTGTAAATTTAAACTTGAAGGCTTATGAATTTACAACAGTGTGTAAAACACGTTTTTCCCCTTACCATTTAAAGACAGAAATAGTAACATTACTGACAAAAACAATTATCGGCCAATTGCACTGTCAACAATTGCTTCGAAAGTCATGGAATTTGTTATTTTGGGCAAGATTGATTGCTATCTTGATTCATCACACTACCAATTTGGTTTTAAGCCCTCTCATTCTACTGACATGTGTGTATTTGTTTTGAAAGAAATAATTAGCTATTATAGGAAACGAGGTAGCAACGTTATTATTACGTTTATGGATGCTTCTAAAGCATTCGATCGAGTTAATCACTGGACACTCTTTAAAAAGCTGATCTCTAGAAATGTACCAATTCTTTTCGTAAGGTTTCTCCTTGTCTGGTACAGAACTCAGAATATTTTCATTCGTTGGGCCAATTGCCTATCTGACAGTTTTACAGTAGTCAATGGTGTTAAGCAGGGAGGAGTTTTATCTCCGAAGCTTTTCAATGTCTATGTTGATCATCTGAGTACAAGACTAGTTAATTCAAAAGTGGGATGTAACATAGGTGGTGTTTTCATAAATCACTTAATGTACGCTGATGATATCTGCTTGATCAGCCCTTCTGTCAAGGGAACTCAAAAACTGGTTGACATATGTAGCCACTATGGCGACCTGCATGACATTACTTTTAATACGAAGAAAACCCAATGCATGTGTGTCATTTCAAAACGCACTCAGATTGTATACACTCCATCTGTTTATCTTAATGGTATGAAAATTACATTTGTAGCAAAGAAAAAGCATCTTGGGTATTTGGTGACGGACCAGTTTAGTGATAATGAAGACATTGAGCGTCAAAAGAGAGCATTATATGTATCTGCAAATATGCTTTTGAGAAAATTTTCATTATGTTCATTGAATGTAAAGTGTAATCTTTTCAAAGCATATTGTTACCAATTATATGGTGGTAATCTGTGGGTTAATTATACTGCTGGTGTCTTGAAAAAAGTGAAAGTTGGTTACAATAATGCAGCTCGCATTTTTCTTGGCTATGAGAGACGCAGTAGTGCAAGCTCTATGTTTGTTTCTAATAGGATTGATAGTTTTGATGCTCTTTTACGAAAGCAAATGTATAGTCTGATGAAAAGAATATCTTACAGTGAAAATACAATTGTAAGAATGGTTAATGATGTACTGTTTTACAGTTCTGACTTGCGTAACCTGTGGAGAAAATCGATCTTTCATGGTTAGTGAAGGACTTTATATATGGATAGTATATCCAACACCAGTTGTATTTTTGTATCACAGTATCTGTATTTCCTTTGTGTAATTTATATGGACTAATGTTGTCCGAAATAAACAAATAATAAAATAAAATAATAATAATAAAAAATTATTGATATCACTCAAAACGTATTTTTATTAAATAATAGAAATGCACTATAAACTGACATCCGATTTATCAAATAGGTATTTATTTACTATTGAAATTGTAGTTGTCATGATTGACGTTTTTAGCAACACAAATAACATTTGCGATGGGCAAGATATTGCATACTATCCCTACATGGAGTTCATGAGTTTACGTTCAAGAAAAGCGTTCTCATATACATATACACTATCTAAATATACCTAGACCTGTTTTCAAATCCTTGCCTTCTTACAAGTGACTTTTGTTATGCATTTTGTGAAATATTGCCAACAATTTTTTTTTATAGTCAACAAAAATAAACGACGACTGTAAAGTAGACCGCTTACTTCACATATTTAGTAAAAGCTCATGTACAGTTAAACTGCTGACGTTTTATCGAATGGAACAGCTCGAATCGATGACAAGCGATCGAAGTAATATTATTGCCATGGCATCCACTATTCTTGTGTTGATTTTAACTAATTTAAAAAATCCCACTGAGTTTTTCACTATGGCAACAATGCAAAGCAAAGACGTTGAAAATTATTTCAACGAGCAATTGGGACTATTCGAAACTAAAAGTATCATTAACCTTAAAAATCGATCATTAGATGAATGATTCACCACATCTGGTCGAGTTTGTTTTCACTCCCTTATGTTTAGAGTATTTTATCGTACCCTTCATATCGGAGGAGTCCTAGAAATTCTACCTGTAATATTTTCTTTGACGAAATTTTCCACCGATTAAATAACTAATACCTGTGGAACCTTTTCCTTTTAAACCCATTTATGCTAAACCGCTCAACACTTGTGCACTAAACACTTCCTATATGAAACCCATGACGTATCAGTGGCATAGGCACTATTGGCCTTGAACACCTCCCAAACAAAGTCTCTTCCAAGGGCATTTTGAATCTCACTGTCGAACATGTTGGTCAGTTCCGCCCTGTCTTTCCCGAAATGCTTTTGGATCCGTTTTACTTATCACGGTCCGTTTGATGTACACAGCCATCATAGGGTTTCTAAAAAGAGTACAAAATAATCTTGTTCTTGGAAAATCACTTGTTTGTATAATAATATAGCGTTAATGTTGCTTCGCCGACATTGAATTGATAAGGGTTCTGGGTCGTTGTGATTTTCTAAATCTACATTTGCATCATAACCTGATGTGAATTGCGTTCAGTGAAATATCAGCAAGTACTTACCTGAATATCACCGGTAGTGTTATCCTCACTATATAGATTAGCTAACACAGCGTCTAGACTGCAATATTATATATCCAACTATTTTTTCACGGGTTTTGATGTCAAAAATAACAATGATTTGAACTTGCAAAAAAATTACAGAGTCCCTAGGGCTTGCAAAGTAACACATCGTACATAGTTTTAATTGAACCGTTACTTGTGGAGTGTGGGATCATATTGGAACGAAGCAGCAATACTTGAACAAGACATAGGTTAGATGGATGAGGGTTTGCCATTACAACACACGTTCCTCTTCCTATATCATCAATAATCTTGGTTAGTGATCGCCATTACTTCCCCTTTAACCATTCGCCTGTCGGCGCTGCGTGATCCATACTGACATCATGCGATGAAAGCTGACAGTCTGAAAGGTTGGGGTTGAGGATTTGGTTGAGTGAGCAAAATAAACACTGCAAACATTCACAGACATGCCATCCCTGTTTTTCATTTGAAATTCAACCAACTTCCAATGATCAGACCTTTATAGCGTTGCTATCTTTCCCTTCAATTTCACGATTTTAACGAATACGCCCTTAACTGCACACTTCGAGGAAGAAGCTAATAGGTTTCCGGTGAATTATTCATGCGTCCTGTACTTGTACATCAACAGGGTTGTAGGTCCAATTATACTTGTCCTTAATGTACCGTGAAAGATTTCCCTTAATTAGGCGCACATCTTACCTTTCTTTAATCCATGGTCGTTCAACCATCATCGGGGGAGCATCTTCGTATAGATAGCCCTTGGCACGTTTACGAGGCAGGCAAGGTCACTATTGCAGGGACTTTTCCAAAGGCATTAAACATCGAAGAATTTCAGTAGAACAATGTGCCGTCTTCAATCTCAATTGTGCAATGGCAAAAGGCACCTATATTGCCTGTCGTACCTTCTAGGATAATCCCTACACAGCAAATACATTACTTTTACATCATGATGGTAATTTATTTTATCTCCAGCATAGACGGGGCAAATGCTACCGTGAGTTTTGTTTAATATTAATTGTCAGATTCGGTTGACATCACTTTCAATTTCAAATGCTAGTCATTACCCTTTTTACCAATTTCCCATAGCAAAATTGCAATCAAAGCTAAAATGCACACTTATTTTCCATACATACAATCATCTAATTTTTCAAGTTGACTTTAGATGAAACAACTCAAGGGTTTGGTAACACTTTGTCGTCTTACAGAAAGATGTTTAATAATTTGAATCCAGTTCAGAGTTACCCGTGTATATCTATGATGGAATAAAAAATACAAAGATATAACTTCATCTTCTGATTGGAGAGCTTAAGAATACATCCTCTGCCTGTAATGATGTCATTAATTTTTCATTGTAATTACATGTCAGCGAATTGAAAATCTTAAGGACACGACTTGCTTAAAGGAAAACCCATCGTAAGGAAATAATGACAGAAAGAGCACACTTGTTTGACAAGAACTCGGTTATTTTAAATCAAACATTAAAGCTGATACTCATGAAGCATTCCTCCTGCTCGAAATGTTACTTTCATAAAGGTGCTAAAAGTTTTTAGTTAACTCTTAGACCAGAAGCGCGCATCGAATGATACATTTCATTCAGTGCTGATCGTTATGGCATTGTTATTGGCAGGTGTAGATGACAATGTAGTCCCCGCTGGCTCAGAGACGCTATTTGTGATATCCAGTGAAAAATCTCAGATAGGATTATCCATCTTTGTGACGATTGATTCCTCCAATAGAAATGACTTAGAAGACTTATATTGAGAACTCGAATATTGTAATTCGTGATACCAAAGCTATCCTTGAGCTACAGATTGTTTAGTGTTGAGAACCGAAAGCGACGTGCAGTCTCAATGACAGTGATCTAATCGTAACGTCGATGAATAAACAACGTATCACTCAAACGTGAAACCCCTGTGACAAATTTTAAATTCTACTATTTTACTTTTGCCTAGTCGCTTGAGATATATTGCCACTAAAAGTAAAGCCTGTATAATTTACTCCCCAGCATCATATTTAATCATCTACATCAATGGTGAAAACGGCAGTCCGTGTTGACTGTATAAGTGAGTAGGGAAATCTAGTCTAAGAGCACTTTGGTCGGAAAAAAGACACAACATTGTTTATATTTGGTCTCTCCCTCATATTTATAGTACTTATAATATTATCAGCTTCAGTGAAGGGTTGTTGGTAGCAAAATTATCTTAACCAGAAAAAAATACGACTGTAACAGTCTTTGTCATAAATAAGAGCCTCATTGGGCGTCGGGGCAAAGAAGAACGATATATTCTTTTGGGTAGATCCAACATATATTGTTTTTATGCCTCAAAGTTTAATCTCTTTTCACAAAATTTGTCAAGATGAGACCTCAATTGATGTTTTTCCTGTTTACTTTGGGTAACAGTGATCAGAGAGATAATACAAAAAAACTCCAGACCAATCGACCTTATATTTCGGAGGCATATAAAAGCAAACGCACTAATTAGCTCACGTGTTTACACGTGGGCTAATGTCATAGCGCTGTCTGTCTGTCTGTCCTGTGTGTGTGTGTGTGTGTGTGTGAGTTTGTCTGTCTGTCTGTCTGTCTGTTTACACGATATCTCAAAAACGCCTGAACAGATTCAAATGAGAGTTAGTACACAGGTACCATATACTACTTGCAAGAACTGATTAGATTTTGGTTAGTGTGGCTTGCATATTGATGAAGTTATGCAATATCATTTTTTTCCGTACAATGGTTTCCCTATGGAGACGGTAATGACAGTGTAGACATATATCAATAAATACTGCACAAAATGTCATGAAACGTTTCACAGATGACAATCTCAGAACATTATGATGATACTGTGAGTGTTATGTCAATTATCTGCTCATTTGCATATTTAATGAACTTTTGTTATTAGTGAGATAACTCTGAAATCCTGCACCAAACTTGATGATACGTGCAACAAATATTGATCTGATATATATCTATTTATACTTAGAAGCATTGGGCAGTGTCAAATTAATAAATAGCTCATTTGCATATTTTATAAAGTTTTGTAATTAGTCATATAACTCCGAAATAGCTGCACCAAATGTCTTCCACTCCGCGTCGTGTGCTCAATTGAACTGCTGTCAGAATTTACAATGTTGGTCTCTGTTCTTGTGTTTTGCTTACTGATTATCCTGAGGTTTGCAAATGTTGCGTAACATCTCTTTGCTCGTTGTTTTGTCACTTTAAAATGAGACAGGTCAAAGGTACAATTGTTTTACACAACTTCATAAAAGTAAAAAATATGCAGTAATTCATGTTATATAGTATTATTTCATTCGTCTAGTAGCGTCTGATAAATGTCAATACATGTCGAGTCATCAGAAGTCAATTTCAATGCTTGATAACTAAGTTTGTAATTTTGTCAAACTCAAAATCTGTACAAGTCATTTGCATACGGTATAACAAGTAATTCCTTCCATTCAGGGGTCACATTAGCATGCCAAGTTCTTCTGTTTAGTAAATGCTAAAATTTTCTAGTCTGTTTACTGGATATCAAACATTCTGTGAAGCGTACTACTATTAAAGAACCTAGCTGTTGTAAAACACGTGAGCACATTCAGTTCATATCTGGTTTTGATATTGTCAGTAGTAATCCCCTCGTTATGTAAGACAATACATGCACCGTTCATCTGATTCCCTAATAGAGCGTTTAACTCTTCACGGTTAATTTTATAGTAGCCCATCACGAGCAAGTTAAGTGTTTTCGGTCACTACAGTATTTCAGTCTTACAACTACTAGAATTGAAAACCTGAAGCGTGTATTGAATTTTTCATTATTTTTTGTGTCATTTAACAAAGTATCTCTCAAACATAAAACAAGCTAGGCTTTCATGAATCGCCTCAACGCCTAAAAGTGCATGACCGTTTGACTGGTACAATGACAAGTATATTTAAGAACACGGTAGAGAGAATATGCCTATCACAGAAGTGCAATGTAATGACCAAGTCACGAGGTCTTTGACCTTAAAGGTGAACAGTCCAATCTTATCTAAATTGCGAGACGTATGGTTGTGTATACAACAGAAAGGTGACGACCTATACTTGTAGTTTGGAATGACGTCAATATTTTACTATTCTCTAAGGGAATATTTGATTATATAGCACTTAATATAGATATTTTGAGGAAGTAGTGTATATTATTTTAGTATTAATTTGGACTACAAATCAAGTAATCTCTTTCTGAGAAAAAAATGTTATTTGCATGTCATTAGCATGTCATTAGTAAGTCATCTTTAAAGTCCAATATTAAATTAAAACTCAGTTTGAAATTAGAACACTGACGCATTGATTGTCAAAGTTAAACTGCCATGAAGCTGTAAAAGGAAACAAATTTGCATAAAATATCGCAGAGTCAAAATGAGACGAACACAAGTGTAATAATTGTCTTTCATGTTTAACAAAGGTTGATGATTTAAGGCAACAAATGAGAATGTACGTTGAATACATAATTTTAATCGGAATACGAAATCTGGCAAAAAAAATCAGGCCTAAACAGAGATTGTTGACTCGAAATGAACTAGTTTGACCTAACCGCTACCATGACGCATTGGTACTCAATGGCACCGGCTAAGCAATCACAACGTAATAATAAAGTGTCGCAACAGGACAAATGCTAAACTGAGCAATCGACCTTTTGTAGATTGATGACGTCATTTATCGGTACAACTACAAAGGTCTGACTGTCTCGTTTAAACATGATCCAAAGCTTTTTTAATCAGAAATGGATAATATACACTATAGTGACCATTTCAATTAGGCATGGCTGACTTCTAAAACACTATGAGTATATTTTCCGTTAGCGAGCTCACGTCCTTCTCTTGAACATACACAATGATTTCGTCCCTTATCAAAAGTATATTGATATTTTACGTATTCACTAATTTTATAAGGATTATAGTAGATCGAACGCTCGTAGCACATTCTTTCTTGACGACAGCAGATTTATCCTACTACGTTTGAGTTTAAGGCAGTTACTTGAGTTTTACTCTATTACAGTTACATTTCACCAGCTGCAAGTATACATAGAACTCTCGACATCGTCCAGGTTTTGTATGTACTTGTGTGATTAAAGCATTTGTATGCCGTATGGCTTTGTTGAGGAGGCATGTCGAGATCATATTACGAGCAAATAGAGCTCAGCAGCATAGTAACATCGCTTTCGTTTAGATCTTAGATCTTAGGACTAAATCTTTTGAGATCACAGAAATGACAGTTGAATAAGAGTGAGCTCTGTCGAATTTGGCTTTTATCCTGCACATTAAAATTCCTCGGCGCGTACGTGATATTTGTAGAGCAAACAACGTCAACCTTTAGTTGTTTTTCTCAATTTCTCGTAGCAATTCTACAGGTAATGACAAAATGACGGATATATTTGCAGGGTAGAAATGTTCATTTGAGTGACAACTCAAGTGTCTTCAGCCTGTAGATTTAGCGTCCTGTAATATTCAAGCGGGCAAAACTTCTATTTATACGTTACTACAGACATGATATAAGTTAATCGGAGCCAAAACATTTCACAGTTAAGCATTTGACTAAGAGTGTTTGTTATGGAGGTAGTACCGATAAAAATCACGAATTGAAGTTCGACCATGTCTGTAGATGAGATGGCATGACTGTGTATATGTATGTATGTATGTATGTATGTATGTATGTATGTATGTATGTATGTATGTATGTATGTATGTATGTATGTATGTATGTATGTATGTATGTATGCGTGTGCACAATATATATATATCTATCTATCTATCTATCATCTATCTATCTATCTATCTATCTATCTATCTATCTATCTATCTATCTATCTATCTATCTATCTATATATATATATATATATATATATATATATATATATATATATATATATATATATATATATATATAAATATATATATATAATCCCCCTCTTGCCACTTTCAAGACTGTTATTATTGATGATCATTTGATCACTACTGGTCACATTTTGCATTCATCTGTGCCTGCAATAGTGTGTGTGTAGTCGTATCCATATTTGATTTTACGAGACACATGTAAATCACACCGAGGGTCACTTCACCTTCGAAATTGCGGTCATTGATCGTATCACAGTGTTGTCAGCGATTGAAATGTTGGATATCACATTGAGATATGTAATTTACAACCGACACCCATCTTTCTTTGACAACAAAGAATCAGATCTTTCACTTTACGACTCGCAAATTCTGCCTAAGATGTCGTTTTCGAGAGTCTCACTAAACCACAAATTCCCACAGCGACCTCCATCAACCTCGACCAATAATTAAGAAATAACTTCTGTCACATTGTTAAGTCAAATAAAACAACTTTTCCGAGCTGTGATAACGTACAAAGATGAAGTCTTGTAAAGACAAAAGGCAATTACCATCCAATATCAACAACATCACCATATAAGGATTACAAAAAGTTCCAGATTCTCCTAGGAGAGACTATTAAGACCGATTCAACTTAATAGTGTAGGTGAAATGTACATTAATCACATTCGAAGGTTTTTTTTCAAAATGTATTAAAATGATGCTTTCAAGGAAAAAAAACTGAGTGGGTTATATGTAGTATTTTTTTCCCATATTATCGTGTGCTAAAGGAAAATTAACGTGTCTATTATTCGATGTATTACTCTTCCAAATAAAGCCACTGGCTTTGTGTAGCTGCTATACTATTTAGTTGTCGACCTCCATAATTGAATACTCTAATGAAGAATTCGAGGTAATAGACGTGGAAACCTCATAGTTCCTCATGAACTGTGCCACACAGGTACTAAAGTATCGTAACGACAATGACAATAATTCTGCATTGATTAATTTTCTATAATTCCAACAGTTGTCGGTGCACATATTAGCGTCCATGGACGCTTTGAATACCGCGCATGACCACTCCTGAGAATAGTTTTGCCACGAAATACCAACATGGTATTAAAAACGCGGCGGAATTCGTTCACAGGGTTAAAAGTGCCAAGTAACATATTTATCTCATGTGCTACCTCCTAGTTCTTATTGTATCGCATGCAGCTATCATATAGAGCTGAGCTGTTATATATCGTTTCACTTTTACTTTACTGGCGAGTGATTGAAATGATAGAATTGTGGGATACCTCACAGGAAAAAGTATGAAGTAATATGGTAAGTTCAATGTCCAGGAATCATATAAATAGCTGGACACAATGTATCCTCACTATTTTTATTCCTTTGCTGGTACAGAGCTGTACGTCACGACCGTTATGCCGGTTTCGTGCAGACGATGCCAGATGAAATAAATGCACAATTCAGATCTACACCACAGCAATGGCTTCACGTGTATCTGGTTGCTGCACTGCTCTTCACCCCACAGTCCCCGCACCTACATTACATTACTATTTGACAACGTAATCGATTCTCCGTCGGTATTTTATGCATTCACAGTATCATTCATCGCTGATTAAAATATTGCTAAACTTTGGATAATTCTTACCAAATTCTACGCCCGTCTCTTCCAACTTTAGCCGAGAATGCTCGATAAATGACCCATTTTATAGATTTTACCCTGTAATGAGAAAATATTCCCTCTCACGAAGGATAAAAAAAAAAGTCGTTGAACATGAAGACTTCCGGTGTAGTTAAATGTAATAGTATCCGCGAAATAGTAATTTAGTTGTATGTATTACTTTGATTTGACATTTATTTTCACACTGTTAATGCTTTCAGTGAAACGGGGTAAAGTCGTAGAGGTAGAGCGAAAACAAACATTTCGAATGCCATGCATTGTACGAGTGTTTGAGAATATGACTTTGTCGGGAGGCTTCAATGAGGCATCTGCAGCACGTAGACCGTAGAAAAATCAACAGTTCTTAAGCTTTTTTGTGTGTACTTGTTGATACTTTCCATTACGATTCGTCAGCGTAAATGGCAACAGCAATGCAATTTGAACCGCACTCTTGGTTAGTATGATGTCTGGGAGGCACAAATGTAGACGCGAACAGAATCCATCCTTTTAAAGTGATTATGATTGTTGTCTACTTGAAACGTTACGCACGTTATATTTAATCCGGTAATCTTAGACAATAACCAGTAAAACTCCGGTATCTTTTTCTTTTTCTATTTAAATAAAAAATGCATTTTGACATCTGGACTCGACTCGGATGACATAGGGGTGTTCCGATACTTTTTAGTGTTACATGTCCCATGAAATAATTATTACGCGAAAGGTGAACATCTCCGTGCCATCCCAAATGAGACTTCAAGGGGTCCAAGATTTTTTTAACATTTGAGAGCGCACATTTTTGAGACCCTCGAAACAATCTCGCACCCTTTGAAGTTTCACACTACATAGTCTACTAACAATTAGAAAATACCGTTAATTTAAAAATTGTATGGGGACTGAATAATGTACTTTCCTCCTCCACGAGACGGTCGTCTTCTTGCACATTAATAGGTGAGACATCCACGACTTCCAAGAACGTGATGAGGAAGAGATTACCGGAAAACAGCGAGAGATTTCAAACAAGATTTGTCTGCGATTTTATTACGCTCTCTGAAAAAGATTCTTCTAGACTACTTGGTCGGCGATGGCTCTTGGCTACGTCTGAAAGAAGCACTTGAATGTTATTGCTCATTACGCCATAACATAGTGAAAAGGGCCAAAAGATATCTAGGTATCAAAACGAGTCCTCTTTTTCATCTTAAGGTTTCAGTGATATTCACAGATTTCAGAAATACCATTTATTGATAATAATGTTCATTCATTATATTTCATTCGTTTGAGTTGTTGGTTGGTAGGTCTTGTATAATATTTAGAATATCACTTTGATAGCTAGTATTTAATCAGTCAATTGGCTTGTTAGCTAGTTTGTTAGTGGGAGAGTTTGTAATTTGGAAACATTCACTTGTGCGCCATTATTTTCAAAACAAAAACGAGCATCAGTTGCACTCATGACAGACGATCGTAACGTAATTAACTCTGTACTTTGATCACTTTCATCGCTATTGATGGACTTGTTTATCTTTATCAGCTGTTTAATTTCATGAATTTATTCGTTTGATTTAATTACAAGAATCAAGCGTATTGTGCACACCTTCGTTGCTCTAAACCAATTGAGCAACATTCGATAATTCTTTATTTATTGCCTGAGTGTGCCAGCTTGCAGGTGTTCAAAATCTTCTGCCTTTGTTGGCATGGGGGCAACGATTGAGAGTGTTGTGGATATTGATTAGATGCTTTATCTGACTCATAACAACCGTATTTCTGTGTCTATTGACTAAATCTGGATTGATGTTATAGTAAGAATAACTTTTAGAGATCAGCATCGTATATTGTAACAGGTTATTGTCAGTGACGTCATATTATTTCTGAGGCAAAGCGCAATTGAGGCAATCTTCAAGGTACCGACGCATGCCTTATGAGAACGACTTTTTCTCGGAAGAGATATATATTTGCGCACAAAATTCAGGTTATAGTATCAAAAAGCGATGCCATTATACTTTTTCAAAGCGATCAAATCAACGTTATGTGTGTTGACCCACGACATTATATTGAATGGTATTACATAAAGGGTAAAATTGTCAGTGGCAGAAAACAGGCATGTTGGGTTGTAGAAACTCACGACCTTTGAACAACAAAAATGCTCACCATCACGGATTCTGAAGACTGCAAGAGTTTTTGCCAAACAATTATTATTAGTTCAGTGTAATGCTATCGGCTTAAGCTGGTCATGTCGATTGCTAATTTGAAAGTAAATACTCTAAAAGATTTGGTTTGGCTTGTGCAAACACTTTGCTTTTTCAATACACAGGAGACTTTTTAATGTCACAGTAACAGTAAATTGACCTTTCTACAACCTTTTGTAAAGTCTGCTTGGTAATTATAAAACTGGAACATTGCCACAAAACGACCCTTTTCATAGTGCGAACGACCAATATTAAAGACTTTCTTCTTATTCAGAATGATGTCAGCTTCATCAACAGTACACCTGAGAACCAAACGCTTTGTATATATTTATATTCTTCAAAGAAATGAAAGAATCGCGATCATGATGAAGTTGTGAAACGTAAGAAGATGCAAAAGACACTGCTGATGACGATAACGACTGGATAACCATAAGCTTAAGTGAAGATGTCGGTTTGGCATTTACGCTTGAAGGGGCAATCATGAATAGTGTTTTTGTGACAGAGCGATACATATTCCCAAAGAATGGCAATGTTTATTGTAAATTTGTCAACTTTGGACGTAATGAAACTTTAGATTCATAATTTACTTACGACACTGACGCAAAATCGTTCACCACTCGATAACAGAAAACACCCCGACATTTGAAAACCTCTACTTAATTATTGAAATGACTCGATTAAAAGTCATCGCGCAGTTCATCTGAGTAAACAAAATTTAATCATCGTCAGCTTTTCTTCTCTATGCGAATTGAATTTTGTAATAGGTTTCTCCGGATGTTATGTTGTTGATTAATTTTGCCATAAATGGGAAGAGTCAATCGACCACGACAAATATCATAATTTACCATTAACTTTTAATTTTACAGCATTAAAAGTATAATCAAGTAACCAACACCTTCCAGGGCATTCTAATCCACATGTTTATAAAGTAAGGCAAGTAACAATTTTCTTAAAGGTCACAAAAAATTTCTCGCAGTGTCCTTTAATAATTACCACCGCTGACTGTGTATAACATGTCTGCCTTTTAAAAATTACCATCGCTGACTGTGAATAACATATTCAGAGGAACATAACCTCCCCGTACCGTCTCATCAAATAGAACAGATTAAAATTTATTCCGTGACTTTATTCGTCAAGACCACCTATTCCTTTATGTGTCCCAACGACATGAGTGGAGATACCAGGTGCATTAAACGACAGCTACGCTACTATGAATGGAGGATGGTGATAGGCTGGGTTTTGTGATGTGCATGATTGCTGGGATAATATGGCCACAGTATTTCACCCTTGATAACATGTTCTTTGAAATATAAATTTATTTGTTTCAGGCCTTACTGGAAAGGTATCGTTGGAGTCACTTAAGGTAGAACGCGCCTCGGGGACATATATTCGGACTCTCAAATTTATACAACTCTTTTCTGATCTACCACTTGTAGGGGGCTCATTTTAAAGATCTTGGAGAAAGAAAAAAAATTCACCGTTTTAATTTTTCCGGTAATCGAAAATTTAGTTCCCCCCCCCCCCCCCCCCCCCCCCTAGAGTTAACACAGGAATGGCGGCCATTTCGCATTTCAAATATCGGTAAATCTTGGGTAATGTGTTTCTCACATTCAAAAATTTGCACGATACCCCCCGATTTTTTTTATTTTTAAAGTGGATGGTTAAAGATTCCTTGAGGAAAATTTGAGCGAAAATGTAAGTCGTTTATTTCGAGGCGCATATTACCTAAATATAACAAAGACCAATTGAGTTTGGCGCGTCAGCTTTTGCTGACATCTTTGCTACCATGTTGTTTGAAATAAATAATTTTTTGTTTCTGGCCTTAACGGAAAGGTATTATTGGGGCCATCTAAATGATCTCGAAATAAAAAGAAAGCAATTTTTCAACCTTTGTTAGTTAGAATATTTTTGGCGACAGTGTCATGGTAGAGATAAGGAAATGACAAACAAAATGCGTCCTTCAAAATTACCGGACATGCTACTTGTTGAGATCAGCCATTAGAATATACGCCACCGCTATATCACCGACTATCCGTTTCTTTCAGCTTTTTGTCCGCGATGTGAGGCACACAATGAAAGAAACAGATAACTGCAAACATGGAACAGATGTTCCAACCATTTATTTTGAAAATGCGTCATCACGGGGAAAAGAGATAGTCACAAACAATTTCCCGTTTGTGGATTTATTCTCAATCTGTTTGATGAGCAATAATTACACTAGAGTTGAGTATGTTTTGAAGGGATTCTCTGTGACAGCGTCCCGTTCTCTGGCTCCAACAAGGAGCTGCACGCATACATGTATATCATATTTCCGATATGTTTCACGGTTTCCGGATTATAGTCTAACTTTAATATACAGTGGAACTTAATGAAAGTCAAACGAGTATAGCCAAATAAATACCATGAAAAGAAACATCAAATCAATTTGAAACAATGCCGTGGTAAATTTTAATTCAAGTGCATGTTGTAATTGCTGTGGCTTGAACAAAACTATCAATTTAATGGAAATCGCCATGCTCAAAAAGAAAAGCTACCTAGCACAAACGTTATTAAACATCAAGAGATAAATATCAAACGTTTCATGCATATTTAAACTCAAACGTGGTTATTTTTTCAACATATATTGTTCAAGATAACCATCCCTCTGGTATTAAACTCAAATCTGCTTGCAGCTAGGCAGCATCGGGAGTTCAAAACTTTTTAGTTATTCCTACTTATCCTGTGTTATTGTGATGCACAGCCCTTACACGGCAGAAATTAATTCTTCGACATTTGGAACCATAGCGTTATTATAACAGCGCGTTTGCTTAGAGTTCGTGGCCCATCACGTGGTTTGGTATTTCTGTCGGCGATTTGAAGATTCACAGTCACATACATTCAAGTTGTGAACCATGATTTACATCGTTTCAAATGTGCACCAGACGTTAGAATAAAATGTGATTCAGAGGGCAATGTGCATGGCTGCAACAAGTGCCGTTGGAAAATGGTTCTTACTGGGGTAATGCTGACGTCACTTACCAATTTATTATAATCATCATTAAAGAAATAAGCTAAATTCCTTGTATATTAGTTTGTTGGTTTTCACCTCGGTGCACTGAATTGATTTTTAGCGATTAATTGTCACAATATGATTGGTGCATCTATATTTATCAGCCAATAGATAGGTTGAAAGATAGAGTGATTCTTCCATTAACTGATAATATTGAAATTTTGACATTAGTTAGACTCATGGAGAAAAGTATCAGAGTATCGTGATACGGATATTTAATAGTTGATCATTACATTCTCGCGGATATGGTAATATCTCTACAAATATTCACAGATATTACATAGATCCTATTTGAAACAATGCAATAACATCAGTCAACATTGATCAGACTTTTAGTTTCCTATAGTCTTAAGTCAAAAGCTTTAAGCTAATAGAGAGAAAGTGTTGATAGAAAAATGTTACCGTTGTATATTAGTGTAAACAGATGCAGCTGAAAGTATGTCTTAATGTTCATGAATCAAGATGAATTGTGTTCTCATTGATTTATTGCTGTCTCCTCTGGAGCTGATGAACTCATCAGGTCTGACTTTGCTGCCAGTAGGTCAATCATTACGTGACGTCATACATATCTGATGCGGAAAAGACAAATGGCCGACTGAAAAACCATTAATGTTTGGAAGGAGGCGGTTCCTTCTAAACTTATAACTTTTCTAGCGTTGTCAACATATTGGCAAAACTTAGTGAAAAGTATTTGATATCTTTTGCACAGCACGTAGTCGTCATCACATGATGCTGCTCCACGTTGGACGGAAGGTGCTAACTTCCTATCAAATTCACCCTCAGGGTACTCGTTCTTCATGCAAATTTGGAGCACTGAGAATGCCGGCAACCCTGGGAGAGCCCATTAAAGGGCAGCAAAATTGATGAATGCATCGTTTCGCTGAAAATGCCGAAACTCTTTCCAATGCCCATCCAGCTAATCAGCAGAAAAGATTTCTATCCCATTGACACTTAATTCCACTAATTCATCGTTTTTGTTTGACAAAAATAGAACGACATTTGGCGGCTGAGCGGGAGTGCACATTTCCGATAAAAATCTCCAGGAAATTGTGGCTTTCGATTTAGCCATCTATCACTGACAGTAGTCTGCTATCTACCTGAAGTCGGATATGGAACATTGACACAGATCGCCTAACAATGTGAGGGTGATTTCATTCTTTATTTCCGATGATTTTACTTTATAAAATATAGATTTATCGGTTGAAGAAATATCCAAAAGGTTTTAGCGTCCTTTACACAGAATCGTTTTACAATTAAATTGAACCATACTGCAGTGTTGCGTAAGTACATTACTATTTAAAGGTAAGTTTCTTACCGTAAAAGCTGCGCAGCAAACACCCTACACTTGCATTTAATCCATCTTCGATATGCTACTTTTCAAGTTGAATTTAAGCTTAAACTTGCCTATAATTGATACTTAATTTGATTAAGCGATCGATTGGATGATTAGCTGGTTTCTTGTTTCTTTCGTTGGGCGATCGGACGCTTGCTTGGTTTGTTGGTTGGTTGATCAGTATAAAGCTTGTAATAAGGTCGGTCACACTTAAAAGTTACATGTGCTCATATTTTGAAATTATTTTTTGAAATAGCCAACGTTTTAAACATTAACGATTTCCTGCCCAGCAAAGCCATAGAGATATAAACATAAAACATGTTGCGACGAATGATTTGCTTCCTTTGTATTGATGTGTTCTCGAGAATTAAGACAAAATAGTCCCATAGGTAGACATGGTTCTGCCACAATCATTTGGGAGCATAAACCTTTTCAGAAAATCCAAATTACTGTCATATCAATTGAAAACTTTTATACCAATAAATCAATGAAAACCTTTGATTTAGTGATGTCCATAATTTCAGTCATTGCTAACCAACGTGAAGCCATACCCGACACCAATTCAAATTTTCTGATTGAAGATAATTTAAAAGGTGCGACAAACTGCGCTACGGCCGGCATTCACGATGAGTGCATTCACTGGCTGTCGATCATAACCGTACATGAAAGGGGATGTTGCAAATTATTTTATTTATTACAATCCGTCTAAGGACAAGTACACGATACTTGACACAGGACAGTAAAAACCGATCCAGTGCATTAAATGTAAAACAAGACAGGGGAAATGTGATTTTCCGTTGATTGTAAAAATAAACGTTGGTTAAAATGAGTAATAACAAGTCATCATCGCTATTCTGAACGAGAGAGTTCACTACTTTCGTTTCGTTTCATAAATAATTGTTGTGTTAAGAACACGATTGGAACTAATTTGGGATAATTGGATCCGCGTATTTTTCAAATTTCTCAAAAGTTTTAGATGTCCTATAGCTGATTGTGGCTATATTACAAATTACTCATAAAAACAAGTGTATAATTTAAAAAGAAAAGCAGATAAGCCTATATTTGCAGCAGAAACCAACATTACTTCACCATCAAATTATCCCAAATAAGTTCCAATCGTGTTTAAGTCACATTTTCAAGTAAAAACCAGAATCCATGCTAGTTTAGGCATGAGTTTATCCCTGTATTTCTCTACAACGTACAACGTACAATATTTTATGATCATATGTTCACTTGGTTTTTGTGCTTTGTGTTCAGCACCTGACCCTTTACTCAAAATGCCTCTTATAACTTCAAAACAACTGATAAATTATCCCAAAACAAATACGTGTGAAGAGGATATTGTTCGCAAAGCAGCTTAACATTTTACAAAGATACATTACTGAGAATTGTCATGTCATTTGAATCTAGCTAACTACACCCTTAGCGTATATTTTAAATTGCATCATATTCGAAAGCACTGCCCCATGGCTTCTATATCACTTTGAAACCATTGCTATCTGGTCGTGAGACATTGCGTTGTTCTGTAGGCATATCTTAACTCATAGTCAAGGAAGATGAAACAATCATGTCACAACATTTATTCATTGTCGCCTAATTTAAGCACATAAATTGATTTTTGATTTGTATATTAGACGCGAGGATAACTGCGTATTTTGCAGCTTCTGTTGTTAATAGTTAATAATAGGTTTTCGTTTGAATTGAAAGAGCCGCTGCCCCCGTTCAGGTCAAATGTAGCATCAAAGGCGAATAATAAATGACGACAAGCCTTACAGATGTCGATGATACTTCTATGTTTCTCATAAACAAGTTTACCTTCCTAATCTACGTCATTTAACATTTAGGAATTACTCTAATGACCATTCTCGTAATAAGAGATCGAAATGCCAAATGCCTTAACGAGTCTGACATATTATAAAAGACTGTGATCATTTTGACATATTGACTGAGACTCCTTAAGTGTTGTGTAAAAATTTCAATTCTTACAGTACCTAAAATCTGGTCACGGTTTAATTTTATTCTGACAACTTCATGTGCAGCTATGGAGAAAAAAGATGCAAACTTTGAACTCCTTTTACTCAGAAGCCCAAGCACGTTAAGGCATTGTCACCTTGAGAGATATCATCGTCTTTCACCGATAAGCCTGGACTTACTTGTGACAATAATTTGGCTGGGTTCAAGGTCTAGTGACATTGTACAAAAGATCGTGTAGTACTTATAATATCGTTCTAATGTTCCCTAGTGGAGTTCTAGCAATCAATCTTAACGTGCAAGACCGTGTGCTGTTCCTGTTTCTACACGAATGTAAATATTAGCTTTTGCACAGGTAATGTCAACGTAATTGGATATACAATAACGCGTTTAAGAATCGGCGACCGACGAAGAGTGATTACATTCACAAACACGGAACTCTTAGATTCATAGCCTAGGGCTTGATTTGCAGAAGTTAACAGCAATTTACGTGACATTGTTGATGTGTTTGTGCAACTTAAGTAACAAAAACATGATTCATTCATTTATGCGTATATTTTGAAATGACTATGGATACAGCTAGTGTTGTAAAAGAACAAGGTGACTCCAGGAGCCAATGGTACCCTTAAGTCTGTTAGTGTTTTGGCAAACTCTATTTATGGTCAAGACAACGATGTACAGGAGAATAGGCCAAATCAAATCAAATCAGGTCGGGAAAGTAGCTAACTGAATTTACATAGTATTTCCTATGATATAACTGGAAAATCACAAGCAGTTTTATATTCTGAAAACAGTGATAAAGACAAATTCGCCTGAAGTCCAAGGGTTTTGGATAAAAATATAAACAGGAAAGAAATTTTCAAAATATTACTCGAAACTTCAACAAATTATTCGAATTAAAAGACAAGTTCATAAGACAAGTTGTTGTTTTTGCTCTTTTATTGTAATTTGATTGCCTTACTTTTTGTTTGTATAATCTCTATAGCATGTTGCATAGCTTTTTAACTCACGTATTCACATAAGTGAGCTTATGTCGTACCTATGTATGTCTGTTTGTTTGTCTGTCTGTCTGTCTGTCTGTCTGTCTGTCTGTCTGTCTGTCTGTTTACACGATAACTCAAGAACACCGCAATGGATTCAAGTCAAACTCGATAGACAGGTGCCATATGCTAAAGGCAAGGACTAATTAGATTTTGGTTAGTGCGGCTTGCACATTTATGAAGTTGTGAAATATCATCTTTTTTCATATAATAGTTTCCTATGGCGACAGTAATGACAGAGTCGACATATATCAAGTGATACGGCACAAAATTTCATGAGACTTGTGACTGATGACAATGTCAGAATATTATGATAATACTGTGAGTGTCATATTGATTTTCTGCTGAGTTGCGTATTTAATGAAGTTTTGTAATCAAAGATATAACTCCGAACGTCCTACATCAATTTGACGATACCTACTACAAATATTGGTGTGATAGATATGTAATTGTAATGAGAGGCAATGAGCATAGCTCATTTGCATATTCAATGAAGTTTGTTATTAGTCATTTAACTCATAAATAACTGCATCAAATTTGATGAAACCTGTTGAAGGTTCTGATCCGACAGATATCTGACTGTTTTGTGAAGTAACTACTGGTATGAAGTGAATAAAGTGTTCATTTTCATATTTAGTGAATTTTGTACGTAGTGATTTAACTCTGAAATTATGCCACCAAATTTGGTGACACCTGCTAACACATATTGATCTGATCAATATCTAACTATCGCATGAAGCACTGAGCAGTGTCAAGTCAATTAAGGGTTCATTTCCTATCTAATGAATTTGTAGTTAGGCCATTTAAAGAAAAGTCTTTGTTTATCATCCTTGGATTATTGAAAAACCTACCAGCCAGCCAGGAAAAAAAAACAAACAAAGGCAAAAAACTTAAGTGTATTAACATAAGCTCCACTTTTATTTTGTTTTCTTTGGAAAAATAATATTTTTATTTGTAATGGTGTTAACGTTGTCTTTTTTCTTAATTTTCTCTGAAAACCTACTGGCACGCGCACGGTAAACAAAGAATTTTATTTAACTCGCTTTAGTGATGCTATTCCGACCTTAAAGCATTAATTAAATTTGATGAAACCTGCTACAGATATCGATCTGACAGATATCTGATTATTCTGTAAAGCATGTTACTTTGTAATGACCCCGTTGTAAACCAGGTGAGCATATTCACTTCACATCTTGCTATTCTAATTTACTTGAAGTTCACAGCCCTAAACGTTGTAAAAATAACATTCTCACTGACGCGTGCCGGAAGATGCAGTTTGTAACTCAATGATGATTTGCCCAGCTGTTCTTCAAATTTCCACAATGTGTTTTCAAAGAGAAGTGAAATTCGCTTTTCCAGATCTGAATATTTATCTAAACGGTGAATGCTAATTTACAAATTGTAACTCACCGACGGGTAATCCCCCGTTAGCTTGAACGTCTTTTTTCACCGTTGAAATTCCAGCCCTTGTTAAAGCATAGCGCCGGGTGAATGTAGCGATTAGGAGTTCATTGCGATGGAAATTTACAGGTGCTGACATGCGGGATGAACCATTGTAAACCATGGGGATGGTAGGGCTATATTAACCACATCTCTTTTCTTGACCTCCCCTGTCAGTGTGCAGCGGTTCGGTATCTGATTCGGTATCTGATTCGTAGATAGTCATTATTTACGGTGGATTATATACTTGAGGAGTCTGAAACTAGCGATGTCGTATACCTGATTGGCTATTTGGAAATAATTCAAGAGAAGAAAAAGTTTAACCAATCCAACAGACTGTAAGCTTTCGAGACGCTGCACATATAACCTCATTGTGCTTACCTAGATTACTAGTCCGTGCCATCCCTGTCAAAGAGTACAGCATACTCGCTAATTGATTGCTTTTAAAACTCCATCGTCCTTATCCTGGCTGTTTAATGACAACCAAAATCTCCATGAGCAATTTTTCATTCTCAAATTCAATCTCCCTGAATGTCTGGAGAAATCCTTGTTCTCCCGTTGTTGACCGATTTCGAAGATATATGCGAACAGTTTGTCAGCCTTTGACTGATAAATACTCGGTTGAGTACAAGAAGAATATTTTCGACTTAATGGATACTACTGGTTGCAAATGTGTTCACTTAGAGACAGCTATCATTTTTGCTCCTTTACGTGACGAGCTTGAATATTCCAAATAATGCACTTCGGTAAGATGGTCTTCTCCAAAAGAGCCTGCTTGAATTATCTGCAGGCTGTTTGGTATTCTTAGCTTTAATGCCGAGGTGCGCATGCGATTTTCAGGTAAGGTTTTCGTATTGAATAATTTTTACTTTTTGAATCTGCCTCAGCCCTACTTTGAAAAATTAATTTTAGTAATCGACTCGATAATGTGAGTATAGAAGTTTTTTTTCAAACATTGGCAAAGTATGCAGAATTTAGACTTTAAAACTAAAATATTTTAATTTCCTGTGTACTTGCCAGTCGAATATTGTCTTGGCAAGCGAGTATAAATACACTGTGAATAGTCGACTAAATCCATTTCCGAGACAAAATGGCTTAATTATGGGAATCAAAAACATCTATACGACGCGAAGATTTGATGGACCTTGTTTTGTAAGCAAAATGCAAAACACACACCTGACAAAGATTTAACGCGTAGATGTATTAAACATTGGGGATGATCTTACAAGGAAGTGCATTGCCTTGTGTAATATAGAATATATATAAATATATATATATATATATATATATATATATATATATATATATATATATATATATATATATATATATATATATATATATATATATATACACACACAGATAACTTCCAGTACAAAGTAATAACATCTCTTTCATCTGTTTCATGCATCCCGCAATCTTCAATCTTTGACATTATATAAAATGATTTATTGCTTCTTGAATTCTTGAATAGCATTGCTGTGATTGAGAATCATGTCTATGACTTCCACACCTGTAACAATGTTATTCAGTTATGCTAGGATTAATGGCAAATATAGTGTGAATACCTTAACTTAAGTACAACTGACAACCTTTGGTTCAAGTGCCTGGGGACGTAAAAAGAAGTAGAAGTGTTGGTAGAACAGCGGTCAACCTTGCGGTCGACTCTCCAGTGACTCATCGAAGAAAAGGTTATGCTGAAACTGCATAATGCATTGCTGGACATATTAGAGATCCAGTTCGATAAAGTATGCCTAAAACTGTATATATTCAAATACCAGGCATGGTTGATTGGACCATCCCCCTCACAAATGACAGGGCAGGACTGTTTTAAATATATAGAAAAAACATAATGAACATGTTAAAATCACGTACCGTGATCCACATGACGAACAAAGGTCAATTGCATCAGCCAGCTGTTTTCAACAAACAAAACAAATGTGGAAGATGTGTGTTACCTTTAGGCTTTATTATCAGAGGTTGTCACGTACCTCGCCTTTGCCGGCAAACTTTGCTATCGTAAGAAATTACCAAGCAAACGGACAAAGCTTTGTATTCATAATCGCATCTGCACGGGTAGGCTGCTGCTGCATTTCAGATTTAATTAGAAATAACTATTCCAATATTTTGCCTTAATTGAATGAAAATATATGGTGAGCATTATTCGCACATTCACAGAAGAATGCGACGCCTTGAGCACACACATTTAATGATTTAATCTGTAGATATAATAGCCGAAATATTGTTCAGCAAAAGAATCATATTTCTCCATGGTCAGTATTTAGTAATCGTTGTCGCACCTGAGAGATTCTTCTTTCGATATGGTAAGAGTGTATCTAGGGCCTTGAGATCCTGTCATTAGAATCTGAAGGTTGTCTGGAAATTCGTTAATTGTTGTCGTAAATCAGAGAACGGCATTTAATTGTTTCCTTCAGGTGATCAGTAATTAAACATCAAAAAATTACGAAAATTAATATCGTATTGATTGTCGCTATTATATTTTGACGTAAGAAAATGGAGCAGATAAATCACCTCGAGCTGTAAAAGTCAGAATGCTCGGAGACGACAGCCTGGAAGATTTGTCACCACAGAAACCTTTAATAGCCCTATTTAACGCCATGGAGCTATGGCAAAATAAAAAGTTTCGCGTTCTAGGCTATAGCAATAGCTATTCACGAATAATGGAGCTTACATGTGGCTAAACCCATTGAATCTTGGGGGGTTGCAATTTTTTTTCAGTATAAATCTGTTCCGGCAAACCTTTCAAGGTGCATTCTCCGAAATATATAAAAATATGGCATTTCGAATTATAAAACAGTATATTGGCCCTTGTATTATTAGCGGCTTCTATGTGAAAAACCAACGTTAACCTCTGAAGACGCCAATTACGTCTTTGAACTTTTACCAATGCTCTAGACTACCGTAACGGTGTTACATCATTAGTGTGCATCATTAGTTAGCATCATTAGTTACATCATTAGGTTTTTTAACTTACTATTTATTGTAATATTGGTAAGAGAGTGTTGTATGCGACTTATTATCGCATAAAAGGGTCCTGTAGGCATGCTGGCCAAGTGCCAGAGGCACGTAGGCATGGAATTCGAGTGCCGGAGGCACTCTGCATGCCCCTTTTCGTATATCATGCAGTTACTGGGCCTAGTCGATACGCTAAAGGGTACAAGACTTTTGACAGTTTGGTTCAGATCTTGACCTTTCCTTGTATCAAAGTCCCCTGTCGTCACAGTCCAATTACAACACCGGCTGTTGTCACCGATGACCCATAAACGAGAAGATGGCATTAGCAGGCTGTATCGGAAGAAAGACGTTTTCAAAGTCTACTTAATGTCGACTTCGACAGGCATACATCTCGAAGGGTTATCAATCGCCGCAGTTGTAAATCATTCCTGACAGACTCGTCTTTAGCGAACCTAGATAAAACCCCGGGAAACTATCTTGCTCAGCTGGATATAGCCTTTTATTTGTGGTAGCGTCCTTTCTAAATCGTGTACGCTCCAGGTCTTAATCCAGTAAAGTTGCATTTTTCACCGTGTCTGCAGGCTGGGGTGGAATAGGCAACGTGCAACCTGGCAACACAAATGTAGGTTATGGGTCCGGTGTTTCGCAATAAAACTATATCTGTTAGTCTGGATTGCTATGTTGGTAACCTTTAATGTATTCATGTTATTAAAAGTCCGCAAAAACCCGTTACATACCCAGACAACGTAAAAGACACTAAAATTTCGTTTCTCTAATATTCCGTCATGTTTTACCTCCCAATGCGTCTTACTTATTAATTGTGGTTCGCGTCACTGAGCGATTGCGATTTTGTATCATTTTGTATATGCCTCTGTCAACAAAAATATTTCTACCTAGAAAATGCATTTGGTATCTTAACTTCTTTACAAGTCTAGAATGTTCAGTAGTAGTTATCCTACAAACATAGTATACCGAAGGTTGAAGCTTATAATATGATGATCATATGAGCAAAATATGCATCCGGAACGATAATGTTCAATATTTGTATTAACTTATCATTTTGAGCCTTTCAGTGACATGTATGACACATGTATGGTATATTCGACATTTCTAACATGAGTTGAAAGTGGCGGCATGAGACTGTGTGACTATAGTGTGCAGAAAGAGGAATATTGACCCTCTTAATCAAACGATGAAGTCTTTGGTGCTTGGATCGGCGTCTCGCAACGAAAGTTGATGTCCCACTCGATTACCGTGTCGAGAATTCGTTGAATATTAATTACGACCTATCCGGGGAAGGAAACGGGAATGTTAGACACATGCAACGGCCCTTGGGGTATCATTTATCTCATCTTTGAGCAGCGGGTTTGGTAATGTTAGTTAAAGGATGTCCATATCACTGAAAAATCGATTGCGAGACGACAACGTATGTAGATTCGATCAACACAGTCGCCAGAAAGTGTCTTCTTACAAGGTAATCCATCACCAAGAACGAAAGTTCATCCGAAATGTCAACAACGACAAAGTTGAAAAGAGAGTGAGATATCTACGACCAACAGTGTATGTTGCAATCAGTTTAACGTTGTTGTAGCATTAAATAGACGTACAGTAACTCATGTTAAGCTTCCGTCTGCTAAAAAGCATTTACATTTGCGATTGTGATATTTCGGGGAAAAATAATGTGCGGTAAATACAGTAAACGGTGTGGTTAATTAATCTGTCTAATATACATATATACTATGCGTCTCAGAATTATTATTATTATTATTATTATACTTTATTGTCCTAAAAAGGATAATCACCTTACAGCTCAGAGGATAAAAATAACGACCTGACAGACATAAAAAAAAAACAAAAACAAAACAAAACACAAACTAAGTCAGAAAACACACGGAAAAAAAATACACTTCAGAGATTGAGTCTCTTAATGGCTGTTGGGACAAAGCTCTTTCTGTACCTTAATTTGTTACACTTCAAGCAGCGAAATCTCCTTCCTGAAGGCAATAATTCAAAAGAGGAATACAAAGGATGGTTTACGTCAGCAGTGATTGATCGTGCTTTGCGCAGTATTGCACTATCCGTGAGCACTGAAAGGGACGGAGTGGGTCTACCAATTATCTTAGCAGCAGTTTGCGAGATTTTTAACAACTTATTGCGATTTACGGTAGAGAGCAACGAAAAGTAGCAGATATTGCAATAAGTCAGAAGTGGTTCAATAATACTCCGATATAGTAAGAGTAACAGATGTGAATCCACATCAAAGGAACGCAGCCTCCTAAGCACGTGCAACCTCTGCTGACATTTCTTTAGAAGGGCTGTTGTATGATGACTAAATGAAAGTTTACTGTCGAGAATTACGCCAAGGTACTTGAAAAAGGTCACTTGTTCAACAGGTTCTCCATCAATACAAATCGGGTCATTTTGGTCAGGAACCTGACGAAAGTCGATTGTAAGCTCTTTCGTCTTTGATACATTTAGCTCTAGGAAATTCGAGCTACACCAATCAGAAAAATATTTAACAGAATTTATGTAATCAATTTTCGAGTTTAAGTCACTAAGGAGAGCAAGTACAGCTGCATCATCTGAAAATTTAAAAAATGGGCTAGTTGGAGAACTACTTTGCAATCATTTGTATACAAAATAAACAAGAACGGACTTAAAACACATCCTTGTGGGGCACCAGTGTTTGTAGTAATCATCGTGGATTTGGACTGTCCAACCCTTACACACTGTGGTCTGTCAGTTAGGAAATTATAAACCCAATGAATAATTGAAGATGGAACATTGAACTTCATTAATTTATCTATCATAATATGTCGCTGAATAGTGTTAAAAGCAGAACTGAAATGAATAGAATCTTGGCATAGTTACCAGCTTTATCAAGATGTTCTAACAATCTATGGAGAAGGCAAGCGATTGCGTCATCTGTACCTCTTTTACGTTGATATGCAAACTGATTTGGGTCCAGTTTTGATTGAACGTGGGGGAGGAGATTTGACAGGATCAACCTTTCAAAACATTTCATAATGAGAGATGTGAGGGCTACTGGTCTATAGTGATTTAATTCAGAAAGTGATGAAATTTTGGGAACGGGTACGATTGTCGACGTTTTCCAAATTTTAGGGATAGTGCCAGTGTCAATGGAACGCTGAAATAAATTTTGAAACACAGGACCAAGATCATCAGCGCACGCCCTCAGCATCCGACCAGTAACACCGTCTGGGCCTGGGGCTTTGCGCGGTTTCGTACCTTTCAGCTGGCGCCGTACATCACAAGCAGTAATGACTATGTCATTTTGAAGTGGAAGTGGACAGGAGGTCAGCCTTCTGTTACATTCCGCAGAAAAGTCTTTTTTGTCAAACCTGGTGTAAAACATATTAAGATCTGAAGCCAATGATTGTGGATCAGATAAAGATGATGTTGATTGTACGACGCTTTGACCGGACATCTTTTCAAATACTGAAAAGCTTTCCTTGAATTCATGTTACTAAACTCACTTTCAACTTTCTTCCTGAATTTATGTTTTGCTTCCTTGATTTCTGCACGTAGTAATCTATTGCCCTTAGAATTTGTTGACTATCTCTTGATCGGAATGCTGATTGTTTCTGTTTAAGTTTTAATATTTGAAGTAACCCATGGTTTTGAATTGGGATAGACTAAAACAGACTTTGTAGACACTATGGAATCGGTACAAAAATTGATATTATCAGTGACATCAGATGCATGATCATTCAGATCTCCTGACTCTGGTGTGAAAACATCCCAGTTAGTACTGGCAAAGCAGCCCTGCAGCTGTGCGATGGAATCTTCCGACCAATGACGAACCTGGATTTTATTTGGTTTCATTCTTTTGAGCACCTGTCGATAAGTTGGAATGAGCTGGATCACGTTGTGGTCGGCACGACCCAGAGGTGCGCGCAAACGGGCAGTGTACGCGTTGGTAATATTCCCATAGCAAAGATCGATAGTCTTTTCTTTCCTTGTCGCAACATCAACATATTGATGGAAGGATGGCAAAATGTCTTCTAATCTGCAGCTATTAAAATCACCTAATATAAACATCGGAGCGTCAGGATAGTGAGACAGCATATTCTGGGTGTGATTGGCTATGGCATCAGCTGCTATACGTACATCCGCACGAGGTGGAATATAGACACAGGATAGCACAATGTTTGAAAACTCGCGTGGCAGATAAAAAGGACGTAGTGACAAAGTTAGTATCTCGAAATCTGGGTTACAAAGCCTCTTGTGCATTTTGATGTTAGTACACCAACGAGAATTAATATAGAAACAAACGCCCCTCCTCTGCTTTTGCCAGAGTGAGAGTTCCTGTCGCCACGAAATACGGTGAATCCATCCAGACTGATATCATCATCTGTCACGTTATCATTTAGCCAAGTCTCACAAAAAGCCATAACACATGCCTCTCTGTATACATTATCGAAACGACTATTCGCATGAAGTTCGTCCATTTTGTTTCTCAAAGACTGCACATTTGCAAATACCATTGCTGGTAGAGGTGGTTTGGTAGGCCTCTTACGCAGTCTTGTACGTACACCTCCACGCCTACCTCTTTTACGTTGTTTCGGGCCATCAAAGGAGATGACAGTTGACAACAGGTGTGATGTTGAAACTGGACGAAGCAGGAGTAGCTGCTCACGTGTGTACATCAGGCCACCATTTTGGTCACCCCTGATGTCAAGACCAGTACATAAATCACTCACAAGCGAAAGAGCAATGAGTAGAACACACAGACATCTAACGATTGACGACATTATACACTTATAGTAAAATAACAAGAAGGGCTTCTGCCTAAAAATGAGACAGGAAGGACTGTAGAACATAAAACACGGGAGGTCGTCCAAAGAGCTGTTCGTCGCAGCCGAGCATGCGCCGAACAAAAAAAAAAAAAAGAATTGCACATATGCGTGTCGTAATATATGAGTGTATATGATTATTGATGAAATGGTACCATCAACAGTCTGATTAGCCGGATAGCTCAATACTATTTACATAAACATCGATGTCGTCGTTTAACTGACGAATCTTAATCAAGCGCGGCGACCATGCTAAATTAAAAACCTTATCTTGTTGGTGTGCACCTACTTTGTTGAACAAGTCTTTCATTTAATAAGGTCTTGACGTGTTAACGTAGATGGTAGAGTTGTCCTAGAGAATATATTTACGTATCGTATCCCTCGAGCTCATTCCGTACGAGATCGCGTGCATAACTCCCATGGTAGATCGCGTGCCATTTGCTAACACGCTTTTGACAGTGACTATAGTTAAGTAATGAATGATCACACATGACTTGCATAAACACACACGTTTCATTTTGAAGACAGTGATCGCCTGACAAATTAGCAATCTCAAAAGATACCGAATGTATTTGTTTTAGCAATCCGGGCCTCCAAACGATGTAAGTTTTACCGTCGCTTTCCACTAACTTGTGGAAGGCGAGCACTTCAAAGTGCTGACGAAATTGATGTGAGGTCGTCATGGCAAAAAAAGGTTATAAGAAGAACATGAAAAGATCTTTAAGAATCGACCACATTGAGTAGTTGCTCAGCGCCTTTTAATTCAAAATAAACTTCGTCCGATGACAGACCACACTTTTCCTGAAGTCATTGAAGATAACTTACTCTAACAAGTTTGAACTTAAAAATATGACGTTTGCTAAATGCAAAACATTCCATTAGATTGTGAATTTAATTACAATTACTCGCCTCCTTTTAAAAAGTCACTTTTAAACTCATCACATTCTGACATTATTACTTTTGAGTATTGATACCAGTGTTCTACAAGCAGTTACCGTTCTTTCATAGGGACTGGTCTTTTCTCTCTTTGTAAAATGAGATATTTGGATATCTATGCATTAATATATGTACAGAATGACTATTCTGTATTATATGAGAGAACGTATGTTCTCACAGAAGAGGTCGCTAGGAGTATATTCCTAACCTTGTAATGTTGTCATGCTTTATCGTAGAATGTGCTCCTTGGCAAGGTATTTAGACTCTTCAATTTTATGGTGTTTTGCTGCTTAATTTGCTGGCAATTTTAAAAACGAAAATATGAAGCCACTTTAGCTGTACTGACAGTAACGGATTCATTTTGATTAACATTGAAGGAAACCGACACAATTGTCGGTCTAATGTCCCAACGATCAGCATCATGTCAAGTAAGTATCACTAACCTGCGGGTGTCGAGATCGCTCACATTACGAGCCCATAAGCTTCATAACGTGACAAAAAGGCTATCTTCCGCAAGAGAAAGTGACTCTGTCTATCAAAGCTCGACAAAATTAGAAAGTTACTAGTTAAGGCTCAAAATGAAAACTGCCAAATCAGAAAACGGGAGGTCTGACAGTACGATCACAGTACTCTCTTTCAGATTTTATACTTATTTAAGGTCGTCATTTTTGTGTAACGAATTGTCAATTTAATAGGATTGGATTGGATTAGTATGTGACTTGTTGTCTTTATTTCGACCCCCTTGCCCGACCTTGATTGCATTGCTCGGAACAGCCCTAGAAAATGTGTTTAGTCACGTAATAATTTTGCTTAAACTGTCATTTCTAACTATGATATGACGCCTTCCTGCCTTCAAACTGTGACATTTCAACAAGATTGTGCATTAATTTGCATCAATAAACGTTGTTGGTAGTCTTCATTCAATATTAACATACAAGATGTTCTACTTTTTTTCAAATATCATGTTGAATGACACAATATGCAAACGAGGGTTCCTTCTTTCCTTGCGTCATACTTGACTTATCAAACATGATTACCTCGGGATTATTTCTTCGGTTACGCATGAGTTCTCAGAAACTCTTTCAGCTTTCATTAAAGCCAGTAGTCTGTAAAATCGATTTCCTCCGACGGAGCATGGTCACAGAGGAATTCATTATTCCCTGGTTGGATTACCAATGACGGCAATGTGTAGACGAAAACAGGATAAGGTTAGTGTTTATTATCGAAAAATTAAAAATCTGGTGAAGCCATGTTGCGCTGACAAAACTAGCACTTTCAAGGCAAGGTTTGTACGTTTTGAAAACATACGGTTTTAATAACGGTGACTGATATTAATTATATATTTAAGCAATAACCCCCGTCGCAGGAGGGTATACACGAGATTTTGGTACAATGCGCGACATATAGCACGAGCCGATAGACGAAGGGGGTTATTGCTTGTATATTATATCAACTTGCGCGTCTTTGTTGTCTCACTTGGGTATTTTCATCACTCTAAGCCCCAAACTCGGAAAATGGACGTCTGAGAGATCGAACGTCAGAAATTCTGCACCCGAGACCGAGCATTTTTATAGGTTGGGATTACGTACAGGCACACACTATCCTACGATAAATACGCATTACGTTCATATCGACATTGCATTTTATTCGCATGCAACACGAACACTCTACTTGTCAAAAAATACCTGCTGCAGTCACACAGAAAATGGGTCGCAAGCCAAAGAGAAAAAGTAACATTTTTTCGTAAATTTACATAGGAACAATAGTCCTGGCTTTTTTGGCATACTAAAAATAGATTTGTCTGATTCTGTACCGCATACGCGTACACGGTATACGTCGACCGTCGCGACATTCAGAGGTGGCACAGTGAAGTTACGGGATCTATTTTTGATGGATAATTTGGACGTTAATTGTACCAGAAAACAAGCAGTTTTGAAATAATCCAGACTTGCGATGACTGCAACTGTATTGAACAGTTGTGCAGAGTGTGTTGCCCGATGCAGGGAGAGCTGGACGCTGACACTGCTGGTTGCATTTAATGTCAAATTTCGTCGCAGTCGCCAGGAGTCATCCTATTGTTATTCTGAACTTCTTGGTCTACATCGTTAGGACACCCCGGTCTGTTACAGCCCAAACTTTGGTAAAGAATATCTGACATACCGTTACTGTGAGGAAGTCTCAATTTATTGGTGTATGAACGAATACTATCTTCATTTTAAAGAGCGGTAGGATATATCGCGTCTCGACTCCCGCAATATCAAGCAAAGTTCATGTTGCGCTATGTCGCCCTAATATTCGTGTGCATCACACCCCGAATGTGCTGCTTCAGAGATGTCTTTCATCATGTATCCCAACTTATTTACACCCAAGAGGTGAGATACAGACCCACACTTTATCTGTGTATCAAAATTCGGTCTTCGGTCTTTGAAACAAAGTGGACTGTTTCGGTTTTTCTCGAGGGTCTATGGTTTAGATAGGTACGTTAAAATGCACCAACCGGGCAATTTTCGAAAATGCTGGTTTAGGGGCCCGTTTTACCACCGCTATCAGTGCTAAAACAGTATTTTAGCATCGGTGGAATGAGCTCTCGTCCAATCAGAATGGCGCATGGTAGCATGATATAATATAATATAACTATATATCATAACGTTCAATGACATTGATTGTATGTTGTTCTATATACAGCATGTATTCGTATACCATAGGTGGTGCCTATTCCACCGTTATTACGTTATTACTATGATGAACAAAATTGATGACGAGGAAAGATAAACTGGTGTTTTAATATGCGCTATTGATAATGAATCATTATCACTATCAGTACACTAATATACTTTACAGAACTATTAACTACGCACGCATTGAGTAAACGGTTTTAAGTATGTCGAGTTTCAAAGTGGGCCTTTCAGCTACATATGCTTCATTCATCACTCAATCCCACTACAATTGAAGTAAAAAGTTTAGTAACATTCCATCATGCTGAGTACAAGATGTACTGCTTCATTAAAATGCCTCTCAAATATATTTTGTGGTTATGTGAGATCTTTGGATGTTTTCTGAAATATCTATAAATCATATTTGCTGATATCTTTACCAAAGGAGATTTGGGGGAATATCATCTTTCTCAAATAACAATACTTTCAGACCTATGTTTTAGGTTACCGTTTACCGAAATTCACGTTGCTCTCCACGGACGTCAAATGCCAAGCTGGGAGTTTAGTTGTTTTTACATCATCGAAAAACACCAGGACAATTGCAACCAACATCAACACATGGCTCCTTTTGTATGACATTCAATCCCGCGATGTCTCTGATTTCTGACCAGGATTTTGAGTTGATATATTTGAGATTGAGATTTTCCTCTTTGAACCGCCAGAAGCGGAATAAAGCCGTTTACTTCTCTTTTAATACCCCCTCGGCGACACCCTTCATTGTACGAACCCTGGTCAATGTAAATGTGCACACCGGACTTTAACGTGAAAGTCAATTCGATTGTCGCAGCCTATCTTTGTTAATTATTCTTTGTTTAATCTTGAACTGGTTCAGCAAAGTGTTTATATATTTGATTCTCCCTTGATTGACGGATGCTAATATTCAAACCCGTGCTGGCAAACACAGATGAGTTTTCCAAATAGCCAACTCGGTTACAATTGTCAAAGAGATCTCCTCTCGCCAATTCCTTATGTTTACATTCCTCACGTCAATTTTAGACCTTTCTTCCATTACAGCTTCAACTTAAAATTTCCGACTAAAACGGACATCGAATATTCATATCGCAACCAGCATTTAATGATATTAGTTAATGACTCATTTGATATCGAAGACGTATGTATTCCTAACCTTTTAATGTGCCTTCGACAAGGTAACGGATATTCAGCTGTGGATTCACAGAAACCGGGTGCATCGGACAGCACGTCTTTTAAATTGAAAGTCTTTATTACAAGGGTCATAAACTTTAACGTCTATGCGCTGAAACTGATGAAACTTTTCCACGTGCATGTTTAGTTACCCTTGAGCTACTCCAGATAAAGGTATGAGGAGTCCTCTGATTCCAGCTTTCAGCTCATGATTTCGAAAAGACTTCTCGACCATCTCTTCTGGCAATTTTAGTAAAAGAATAACATTCGGTAGATTTAAGAGCAATACATTTTCAAGAAAGCATAAAGGGCTCTAATTTATTTATTTATTTATTTATTTATTTATTTATTTATTTATTTATGTATTTTTGTTTGTTTGTTTGTTTGTTTGTTTGTTTGTTTGTTTGTTTGTTTGTTTTTTCCTGTTCTGCACTGAGGAAGCGCGTGGAGTTTCGGGGATGAACAGTTATTTCATTTTTCATAAGTCATTTCCCCTGTATGCCTTACTGTTCATTGAAGGTCAGACTTGGTACATCGAAAATTGCAGTTCTGGTCATTAATTTGTATTATGCAAAATCAGTTCTTGCAAACTGTGGTGGTACCCATTTTTAGAACATTAACCGTTTGCTTTCATTTATTCATCTGCGAACTGCCCCAAGAGAGTAATTATTCTACGATATTTACTACTTACAATATAGTACTGTAAGACAATTTTGCACGCATGCAATACCGATATAGAGAGCTTTGTAATATGGTGATGTCTTTTGTCTTGTACGTAAACTTTAGGGGAACGAGGCCACCTTAATCGCGAGAAACGTGCGACTATTTGTAGTTCTATGTTCAGTTAATTGAAAAAATTGGTCGTGTAGGAAGTGCTTCATCAAGCAATTTGCTTTGCTTTGCGAGTGTAATCTGTCCTTGTGTGGCGTTCTTTTTATGCTGTAAGATTTTCAGAGTGTACATTCCATCAGACCACATCGTGCATGGCTCGCATAATTTATTACTTTTTTCAGGTTTTGAAATCGATGTGCAGATTGCAGCATAATAAGTGACTTTGGCATATCTACAACTGAACCAAAGTCAAACAATATTTAAAGTATTAAAGCTGTAAGGTGGTGGTGACATAATACAACCTGTTAGTGACCATACCAACATCAGTGATAGATTCCAAAGATACCAAGGGAACCAACTTCATTACTCATTAATTAGGCATCACGATGGTGCCTTGAAACTGTTGTGGCCATTAGTTTATCAGTTTCAAAGATTTCAAATAAGGTGAACAGGTTCAAAAAATATAAACGCTGCTCAGAAGTGAACCAATTTTTTTATTAATATCAAATGTGAGACATGAATCAAGAAGAGACTTTCTGATGCACTACTATAGATACGATGCATGCTTTTATATCTTTTATTGTGATGAGCTAAACATTATGTTTACGTAACAGTAAAATTGAATAACCTCTAAAAACCGTTTTCTTACCTTGCCCTTCCCCTATACAAAAGCCGCCGTTCTTCTAATCGAACTTTGCACCAACTTTTAACAATACAATGAAATCAAAATGTGTGTCTAAGGTTTACTTTATGCCTCCTACCTTTGTGTTACAGACATCTGAAAGTGTTAGACAGGATAAAGCACCATCCGGAAAATTGTCGTGTCATAGAAAATGGTCTATACCCTTTCAGCAAAAGTCACAGACACACTTTGCAAAATTGATAACGCAGGTTCGACGGCAAAAACACTTCAATATTTGTACAAGGGATGCTAAAAATCATTTTAGAGGTTATTCATATTTGTTGTCACTTGATAAGTCATGTAAAACAGTGGTAACATAAAGGAAATAACATCATTTAGCAATATTTAGGCTTTCAGAAAATATATGATTTATAAGAGTGAATAGCCAAGTTGTTTGTGAAGGGAATTCATTGTTTAAATGGGTTTATATTTATACCGGGCGGACCCTTAACCATAACTGCGCTTGAATATTCAGTCACAAAAACGTCAAGTTAAAAGTCTTTGTTTATCATCACATGTAAGGGTTAAATACATGGCCGTAAAAGGCGTCAAAATGTTATGACAGTAAGAGTTGTTGAAAATGAAGATTCACATATAAGACGTTGTTAAAATTAAGCTATACAGGTGTGGCATAAAGATGTTTGCCTGTAGATACCGGCACACATCATCAGTCTACAATAATACTCGACTCAGATGAAAATGTAATGATATATGTTACCAGTATAATGACACTATACAAATAAATCGATAAATCCCTAAATATATTGAAATAAATCAAAGCACATACACTGTCACAAAAGCTGATATGAATGCTTAAGAGTTCACGTCCATTATGCGTAAATAATGTTTCATTACCTATTTTCGAAGTTTATTGGAAGTTTTATTCAAATGAAATTTGTAACAACTAATTTAAAATGTAACTTTCAGCTTTGAACAAACATCATTAATTATTCCCCGACGGATAGAATAGGTGGTAATGTATAAATTACAGATATTATACAGGAGGCAACCGATATTTTATACAAGCCTAATGTGACTTTCTCTTGAATTCTCATGAGGCAAGAAAACAAGTGTATTTACATCCAATTCAATATGTTAAAATTTGATGTTTGTGTTTCACACAGACGTGAACATTTCCACGCATTTACCATCGACTACCTTCTTCAGTCGATATGCTGGTGATGCTTTTGGTTCAGGTGTCGTTGGTGTGGTAGGCAGCGACGAGGAATCCTTTGCCCTTGATTGGGAGTCTGATGATGTGGACATGACCGGATGCGCGTCCCCGTCGTAGTTGTATGGGCCAGTGAAATTTACGCACGCCGTCCTGTGCATGAGCGACACTGCCGTCGTGCAGGACCCAGTTCTTGTCGCCGGCGTCTTGTAAAACCGTGCAGAGCCATAGCGATACTCTCGGTCGCTAGAATTCATGGTGCCAGACCGAAGAAAAAGGCTGATTCTGCGACCACAACACAATCTCTTCAGCTCATGGAGGAGGTTTCCGCTAAACGCCATGTAGATCCAGGGGTTTGTACAGCTATTCAACGTCGCCATTATTTGTAGAGTGACCACTACAGGCGCTTTGGAAGAAAGTAGATGAAAAAGTAACCAATTACTCGTAAATGTGTTTTATTCAAAATTGTTCCGTTTCATTTTTTTTTTTACTTTCATAGTAGGAAGTTTTTCCATAAACTAAAGCAAAGAGCATATTGACGTTTGCCTTCAATGAGAGCAAGCTTTTCAAGCACATAATAATATCATTAGAAATGGCAAAAATGTCTCTATTTTGGAGTAATTCTGTAATGCATTTACTGGAAATTGAAGAATACATGCTAATCTAATTGTTATTATTTTTGAATGATGATGGAATGAGATTAAAGGGCAATTTACGTAAACAGACATTTAAACAGCTACCTTTGATAATATCAGAACAATTAAGCTTTGGGAAAAAAATTGCTATTAAATAACTGTGTGGACAGCATTTGATGTGTTGTCATAATACGTACCTTCAATGTTAGGATTGGTATCCCATACCATCCAAAGCTGGACGGCAAAGAATGGAGTCCAACATAAGAAGTATACGATAACAATAACAAGTGTCATTTTGGCCATCTTGATCTTTGCTTTTGTGATCCCCCTTCCCGCATAATGTGTCCTGGGCATGATGTTTGCTCTAGCATTAGGCTTTAAGTCCCCGTTTCTTAGACTGTTTGAGTAGCTATGCGCGTGCCCGTTTGCGTAGGTAGGTCTTTGGGCTTTGTTCTCCCACTGCGATTTCAGCTGAGCGTTTCTCCACACCTCTCTCCATATCATTCCGTAGGCCCATGCTAGAATGATGGTCGGGAGAAAGTACACGAGGACGGCGACGCAAGTGATATAAATGCCTTGTCCCTTGACGAACCAAGATTGGGATTTGCAGTATGTGAAGTCAGGAGTTATATAGACAAGGTGAAAGATGAATATCTGGGGAATGCTGAAGACGAGAGACATCATCCACGCCGTTCCGATCATGATGCGCACGCGTGCCTGTGTTCCTTTCATTCCTGACATGGGATGGCAAATTGCCATGTATCTGTCCAGAGCTGTCATCACCAAGACGTACGTCGGTAAATACATGCCGACTACTTGCACATACTTCATCAGGCGGCAGACGAAATCCGGTGCCATGAACTCGAAGGTGATGTCCCAGATCAACTGAGGTAACACACCAAAGAAAATGCTAATGAGGTCAGCTATGCTGAGATGCATTATAAATACATGCATACGTGTCATCGTCCTGCGCTTTCGCCAGAGAGTCACCAGAACACACAGGTTTCCAATGAGTGCCAGAACAAATACAGTTATCTGTTCAAGGATCTCGATTTTTGCCAGCTTTTCATCTCGGGTTATCTTTTTCACCGCCGTTGAATTCGTGTCTTCTGCTATGTCAGACAGAGATATAGGCCATTCCGTGCTGGTACTGGTAGCATACGGGGAAATGACGGCTGTCTGGTTTTCAAACAGTTCGCTGTAATCACGCTGGTTTTCACCAAACAGACTAGCCGTTTCCAAAGCAATATAGTCCTCCATTGTAATGGCAAGTAGAATAAAGCAAACGAGCAACCTCAAGCTATTGATCGCGAAGTCTTGATAACTGGAAGTATCTCAAGTGCTCATAGCAGGACACAAATTTACAATCTCTTTTATAAGAGCTGTAAAGAAAAAAGAAAACAAATGATAAAGGTTTGTCATTGCAAAGAGAAGTATACGCCGGATAATTCGAAAATTACATTCAAACATAAAAATAAACGCGTACGCGTAAATATATGGCTATGAATACGGTAGAATCGCAGTGTCAGTTTCTTTGATTTGCTCCTAGCGACACGGAGAAAATGAAATGAAATATTTGTTCAAACTTGTGTTTATAAATGTAAAAATAGAAATGTAACTCATAAAAATAACAGAGCGTTGCACGTTGTAAACGTGGCAAGTACGCTTTCAAAATATATAAGAACAGCCGCTGTGTCAATTACAATATAACCATTCGTGACATTTTTAAGGTATCAGTTTGCTTTACTTCAAAAAGCAGGAAAACGAGATCGTTTTCTTGTGCATCAAATCTTTAACCGCACGTAATGCCAAGAACACCGTCCCAGTATTTCCATCAGGGTGGACATCAACTCCCGACCATATACACTTACGCTTTTAATAAACACAATTCAGAACGATATCTCCATGGGCGGACAAGTCTTAGTGTTCACCTTAAAATGGCACATTTACAAGTACTGACAAGGTATAAAAGTTAGGACCTCTTTGAGCTAAGAGATTGATGAGATTTAAAATGACAGCTGATTGACCAGTCGCTGAAATCATTGAAACACTCAATATGCCTCCTTTGGAACGTCCGAATTTTAACTGAGGTAACGCAGATTTTGCTTCGAAATATATTTATGCACCTACAAAGGATGTGACAGTTAACTCTCAATTGATGAGATACATTTTACTTGTCAATGCGGACACTTCGTAGATCCGAAGACATAGCATTTTCTTTTGGTATTTAATGTAGGGAAGGTGTTGATAAAATTGGTCTTTATTTTCATTTCCAAAACCTATGTCTTCTTGGTATACCTTAGCGGAAGTATAAAGGATACGTATACCATGGGGTATTTCTGCATGACATTCAAAATGGTGATAAACGAAATGATTAATAAGTGATGAATATTCACTACTAGGTTTACAAAAACAAAACTTATCACATGAAGCTTTCGTGACCTTAGAGCTGGTATCCTTTGTAAAGGATGGAAAAGCCTATATTCCATTTTTTCTTGTCGTTCACAGCTGACCGAGATTCGGATAGAGAAAGGGCCTTTAATTTTCCATACTTTTGAGGATTGTTTCCAAGGCTACCAGTAAAACGATATAGGTAATCTTACTTCGTGGCGATAGCAGAATAGCAAACCTTTGATCTATAGATGTCCATGTTCATTTTTCTATTACGCCGTCAAATATGAAATGCTCTCGTAGTGGCTATCGAAAGGTAATGCAGTGGTTACAGAAATGCAGAGGGTCTGAACTTTTGTCTGACGACAACATACGGGGGGGAACATTATAATTTGCCTAATTTGTGAATTTGGTCGCGAGGTTCTTTTACCACTTTTTTTACGTCATGTACATCGAAAGTCATCGAAAGTTGTTACAGTATTGTTCATGTACAATAGACCAAAAAAGTTAAAATAGAATTCATAATGTGTAGATTATATCATGAAATAGGAAAACTTTGATTCTATGCCACGTTAAACGGTACTCGACACAAACATACAAACAGAGATTAACACTTCACCACTGTTGACTAGTCGACTTTACTAGGCCGGTCATCGTTTCTTTCATTTTCATCTCTTTTCAAACTGCTGCTCCACTACTTTATGAATAATTTTAATCCTCCAAGCAAAGCTCAATCGGTCCATATGGTAAACTTTACTAACTGTGCAAAACAGTGAATTCTAGAAACGTTATCCTCGTTTTCTAGGTGTAAGGATTGTGCAGGTTGACAAACATTTTGTCGAATCGTCTGGTCATAATGTTCAGTCAGTTCACAAAAAAGTCGGCAATGTTTGTTCTTAAAGAGGTTCCTTTCGAAAATGAAAACAATAATAAGCTCAGTAGACACGATTATGTGCACCCAGGTTGGTGGATAGATAGATAGATAGATAGATAGATAGATAGATAGATAGATAGATAGATAGATAGATAGATAGATAGGTAGGTAGATAGACAGATAGAGATAGGTAGGTAAGTAGGTAGGGAGGTAGATAGATAGATACAGACAGATACCAGATACCAGACAGACAGACAGACAGACAGACAGAGACCGACAGGCAGAGACAGATAGACAGACACACAGACATAGATAGATAGATAGATAGATAGATAGATAGATAGATAGATAGATAGATACATAGATAAATAAATAGATAGATAGATAGATAGATAGATAGATAGATAGATAGATAGATAGATAGATAGATAGATAGATACATAGATAAATAAATAGATAGATAAATAGATAGATAGGTATATGAATGACTCCATAGCATATGTAAATTTCATCCACTGTCTATCACTGTAAAAACAAAGGCTAACGTTCGTTATTCTTGCCCTCAAAGTTTTGATAAAAAGTAGCATCAGACGAAATTGGCATGCGCAAAAAGTGCGAGAATAAACATTACGTACGAAAAAACAAACTAAACGTGCAGGAAAAGAAACAGTGTAACATATGTTTCCAGATTTCTTTGCAAAAAATCAGAATTACATTCACAAACGGCAGCTGACAGCTATGCTCTGATATCAATTCAATGTCGACATTACCAAACGGCTGACAAAGATGTCCTTTCAACTTTCTAAAAAATATACGACCGGGACACAGGGATTTTTATAGTTTAATCCAGTCAATTTTGGCACATGCGAAACAGGGAATTTCTTCCACTGTTGCCGATTTACGGGGTTACCTGGATCAATACTTCCATGCAATAGATTATTCTCGTCCTCAATTTGAGAAAGCTCCAGATTTGAGATCGACGCGCTTATGTAGCCACTCTTGTGTAAACCTTTCGAGCCAGGTGATTTTCAAAATTACAGCAAGTTTGCCACGAATTTCATGTTTACCGGATGTTACTTGATTTGAACCATAACAGACCTCACAAATTAGGCAAATATTTCAGTTGATACGCAATGCAATTAGAAAAAATGAGGATCACAGACATGTTGAATGTTTTACCGACTGACAACGAACATTGTCATGTGTGCTTTCGAACTTGAGCGATAACTGCCGAGATGAAAGTTGATCGATACGTTGAATGCTTAGTGTTAAATGCCCTCACTTACCGATTATTGATAGGTCTAATCGTCACCACAAAAGCGATGAACACCGGAAAAATCAAACAGAGTTTGACAAGCAGCACCTAGGTGACGAAGGATTAAAACGAATGTCCACCTTTCTGGGACTTAATAGATCTGGCTCCAATGGATGGATGTACAATATTAAGTACAAGGTGTCCCCACTGCGAGCAGGCCAACCTCGTCTCCCCTTACACATCCTGGTGCTTTGCCCGTCTATTGGCCAATCATAGCGGGCGATAGACCGCTGTTTGCATTTGAAGTTGCTGGATGTGCTCACTGCCGGATGCTTGAAAAGTTTGAGGCCATATGTCCCTCAAGTTGTAGCAATGTGACATTAACTTATTAATTCTGCGTCGTGGATTGTCTCTAAATTACTATTGACAGTTTAAAATACCAGTGTCACTAACGGCGGCCACAGAGGGAGATAACAACTTCAGTATCTAACAAGTTGAAATCAGAAACTGAAATTCAGTAAGGGATGTGTTAGCGCACGCCTGGATGTTTATCGAATGTTTAATAGCAACGAAAAATAACGCAACGCACTTTAATCTGTCGCTGATAACTACGTAACCATTTCAACGAATAAAAATTAGATTTTTGATTTGTTCAGATTGGGTACCGGCGATAAGAAAAACTCATCGATTGCAACCTCTTGAAGTGTACATGATGCTACTAAGAGGTCTGCATCGAACATACTAATCAACAACGCCGTGTGTAAGTACAAAAATTAATTTAAAAGCAAGGCATCTAGTATTGATTGATGGAAGCCAGCGTCCAATCTTATTGGACGGTTATTGGACATAATGCGTGACTTGTTTTCAATCAGAAGTTTGATTAGAGCTGATGCGCGATTGTTTCACATCGTGAAGTTTACGTTTCTTAACACTGGCATCGGGAAAGGGCAATCGCAGCTTGGTATCTTGTCCGAGACTGCAAAGGGAAAAGCTATTTCATTCGTATGTAATCTCCCGACTGAATTGAAGACGATTGCAATAGGGCGGACTACAAGAATGAAACACGCTCAGATGTAAATGAGGATGTTGCTTCAATACACTTTCGAATTTATTGTCACATTAATTTGCTAATAGCCGCATGGAATTCCTCCGTTGCAAATTGATAGGCTTGAAACTAAAGTTACCTTTTTCGATGCAAATATTTACCTTGTGCGTCAATCATGTAAGTCCATTGTAATAAAAATAGCTCTTTATTTCGTCATCCTTCGAGTCACAGACTGAGAGAGAGAGAGAGAGAGAGAGAGAGAGAGAGAGAGAGAGAGAGAGAGATTACGTCTAACTCTACCGTTCCCGCTTTCCGATAGCAAGCGTATTTCTTTCAGCCTAAATCTAGATCTTAACATACGAGCAATTTAGATCCGTGTTTAAACAATGTGGATACTTGATGTCGTCGACAGCCGCTGACAAGAGTGTTGCGTTTAGTGTGTAACATGAACACAAGTTTTCATTCAGAATCAAATTCTTTTGAATATGAACAGTCTCTTCACATCCTATGAAAGGAGCAAATCGAAAGATTGTTATATTTCATTGCCTTATATCATGACGGCTGTTTGCTCTTCTGTGGTGTCATTTCTTTATTCACTAGAGTCTCAATCGTACCAGCTTCAGGGGGTATGATATTTGACACTGTGTGTTCGGGGAAAATATGTAAAAATTGCAAGCTTCTATCGAAAAAACAGATGTTATCCCGCAAGACTTTAGAAGCGAGAAAAATTACGAAATTGATCTTTCTACATTCCTTTACCACGTGTATATATACGAATGTCAATATGTGTTACAATCACTTGGTAATTCCTTTGAGCTGGAGGCTAATGACAGAAATGTTTTATTTTATTGTGATCTTTCCAGGTCATGATAAGATTACGCCTCATTATACGCTTACGGCCAATATCAGTAATGGCTTTCATTTGGTTTATCATCAAAGTGATAGCGACTGACACATGTAACATTACAATACATTTCTAACAGTTTCAAATTCACATATTGCTTACAAGACGTCCTTTGGTAATGAGCAAAACATTCAGCTGAACCTTTGTGGAGCTTTTGTAACTCTATGAAGTTATCAGTCAGCAAGTTTACACATACATGGTTTGCTATGTGACTGCTCCGACAGTGACCCAGCGGCTATATTGCAGTGTAAAGTGGCCATAGAGGTAGGATTATCATTCCAGAGGATTACGATGATAAACGCCTCGGATTTGTATTGCACGGTCGAAATCGCGACGTCTTCAAACACGGATTATCATGTCATAGATTATTTCCCGATTGTGGTTATCCGGGCCAAAGTTCTTGCTACGTAATAACCTTTCGAGGAAGGAGGTTAGCAAAGGTCTAAAAGAAGTCTTGAACTTTAACAATCCCCGGGCTATTCACTTCACTTGTGAACTGAAAAATGTTTAAACCATAAACGACTGCGGATGCGTATTTGTTGAGCTTGAAGCAAATAAATGGAAGCTAACATTTATTTGTTCAATTTATGTGACTTGTTCCAAGACGTTGATAAATATTTTACTGCTTTTGAAGATGAAAATTACGTGATTGAAGGGTATCCTTAAAAAGATCCTTTACAAAATGCTCTGGTGTCAAAGACCGGCAGAATCTTAAAACAGCACTGACAGCAAATAGAAAAGGCGTAAACATACAGGCTATCAATATAATGCATGCACCGAACACGAACACAGGCCAACAGGGTAGCACTAAGTGAGTGAGCGAGTTAGTGAGCGAGTGACTTTGTCTTCAAATGCTCATGCAGCTCATACGTGCTCAGATCTAACTCATAAAACGTGACGGACGTCGGTGACCGAGAGGGTGACAATAAACGCCGAGCAGTATACAGCGGTGTGCAGCGTGCATATACTGTACATAGTCTCCCTCCTCAAAGTTACACCTCTTTTACATTAATCGCATGCAAGTTCAGATGCCGAGCCAACTGCTCGCAAGGCATGGAGAAAATAAATTCAAAAAAGAATCTTCCCATGATAAGGAGAAATGGTTGATTCAGATAACGGCCGTCAGTTTGTCGGCTTAGGCCAGAATGGAAGATTTTATCTTAAGCAGACATTATATACTGAGCACACGTTTATAAGGATTATTTGAGTGATTGCAAGTAAAAGTGCCCCTGTTCTATTAGAACTTTAATATAAGGAACTTAATTGCATGAACGGCTTATCCGTGAGATTACTTTAAATCCTGACATAAATGTAGCCACCGAGTAACGAGCACAATCATGTAACACATGGAAATAAGTGTATACACCACTCAAAAAATAGATTACAACTACACGATAATTACACATTTCGTTCTTGATTGACCATAAGCCAATAAAACGTTACTTTTGCGACACCGAGCCACCGACCATAAAATCCCAGATACCCTACTGGAATAAATGAATCATCATTGTAACGGTTAAGGTAGATAATGCATTTGATTTATAATTTGCTACGACCATATATTACTGTTCTATTTATTCTGTGCAATAAAAACAGAAGAGTTTGAGCCACATTTCAGTGTTGCAAGCCTTTGTACGCGCAACAAGACCTACAAGTGTATAATGTCCTTGCTTGTAATAAAACTGGCCATTTGTTAACGTTAATTGGCGACAGTTCCCAAATATTATTTTCTCTGATTGTTCCCAGCTCAGGCTTTTGCTAAAATAATTCGAATTCGTCATTTCAATAAGAGCTGGAATGAATGTGCTCGCTTTGAGTTGAGGAACAGAAATAAATGAGTGGTTTCTTTGCGAAATACTTTTAGGATTTAAGGCTAACAAATGTTGAGCTCAGATTTTCTAATGATTTATGCATGAAGATTACTCACTTGTAAACAAAGCTTTCAACAACTATTTTAACGAACGTTTTGCCAAGTTAGCATTATGCCGTTGACCAGCAGTATCGTGAAACATCTTTTTAGTCCAGACATCAAACGCTACACTAAGACTTCTAAATGTTATTTTTCTGTACTAGTTGTAGAATTGTATCATTTTAGGGATGTTTTTCATGTCCGGCTCTTTAGATCTCATTTTATCATCACGTCAAAGGCATAAAAATAAATCGGAATGCTTCTTCTGTATCGATAGGAATTGATAAGGAATCCTAGTGTTTCCCATGCAGGACTTAAGTTTTGTTAAGAAACAACGGTCAAACTTTGAAATTATACAAGTTACCCTTATGACAAGAAAAAACAAAATGACCAAAAAACTAGGAACGTAGCGGAAAGTTATAATACATGGTATTAATAGCAGATTATTTGCATGCACCTCAAAAGACAAATGTAGCTCAATACAGCAAGTCTACCAACATTCAGGTTCAAATGGTAACTGTTACCACAGCTGTGTGGAATTTTTTGGCTTATTATTGAGTTCAAAGATGATCATGGAAGACACACTGCATGAAAACCCAATAATACTTACTTTATTTGCATGGATTATTGCCTATATTTTAGCTGAAGAGAGTATATACAGATGAATACAGTGAAGAATCCATTGCTTGTATTCAGCAAGCCTATATTCACGTGGATTCATATGTATTATTCTATAATACAGTCAACTCATTAGTGTAAATATATTTTGTATTATTGCGTTTTGATGCAGTGACAGATTTGGCGATATGTTCGATGTTCCCTGTGTACTCTGAGTAAGGGTTCTAGACATTCGACTGTGTCATGAGGATGCATTAAAAAGACAAGTTTCAACAGCTCGTTCGGTAATTGTGAACTGAGTGTAACTAAGTCGATTATAGGAGAACTATGGCAGTACCCTGACACACCACTTCATTGACAGCACGCATGTCACAAAAAGGATACTATACCTCGAGTAACCTCCTGTCATGCAGTTGGTATTTTGTAACAACAGCTTTGAGTATAATCTAAAATGGACGACAGATGGCTTTCTAGCACCGGGGCTCATTGTGTTATCAATATCCACCAGAGAACTACTTTATCGTGATTGTGGTCGAGTGGCATCACATTTGAAGTGCCATTATCTTGGTTGATATTAAATGATCCTTTAAGAGGGACAACCGATATATTGTGTTTAACACTATTATTCAACTTGACAGATCGCGATCGTCTACAATTCTTAGGCTTGGAATGATTCTTCAATCGAGCTTGTTACCTGACAATTTGGACATTAAAGTATATAAACTCGTGTAAAGCATTTTACATACTCGCAGTCCGTCAACAACTTTACGAAAGAGTTGTTTCGATGAACGGTAATCTCTTGTAGGTACAAATAAACCTGGTGTCATATTTTCTCGAAATCATTTAACAAAGATTGTTGATATTGTTGCAAAAAAGCATAAGGTTAATTTTGAGGTTGTCTATGTTTACCATCTTGTTTGGTGAAATTTACAATAGCATTTTCTGTTTCAAATAATCTTCATGTAGTATGCACCCCGAAAGTGAAAGACTTAAACTTTTGCTCAAAATTTCCTCAAGGGATATTTTAATCATTCTGTTTCAAAATCATGAGTAAAAATCGGGGTGACCGTGCAAATTTTGGTACTAGAGATACTAATTACCCAAGGTCTATCGAAAGTTGAAAATCATATTGGCCGCCATCCCTGTGTTAACTCTATGGAGTAAAAAAGTCGATTTTCGAAAAAACTAAGCCAGTGAAAAGTTTTCCTGCAACAAGAGCTTTAAAATGAACCCCAGCAAGTGGTAGATCAGAAAAGAATCGTAAAAGTTTGAGAGTCTGAATATCTGTCCCCGGAGTGCGTTCTACCCTAAGAGAACAAAAACAACTCTCAAATTTAGGGCATTGTTAACAAATTTAAGCTGATCAATAAAAAAAACTAATCATTCGGTAGCCATGTGATCCATTTGTTTTGATAGCAACGCGTACCAACTGTTGAACCATCAATTTTTTTCATAAAGCATATCACCATTTCTGAAGTAAAAATTTAAAAATGCCAAGTATGATTATTTGATATAGAATGTCCAAAATTGATACTTTCTCGATATTTTCTTCCTTTCACATTAGTGGTGAGAATTCTTCCTTTTAATATTTTTCTTTTGTGTGAACGATTAAATTTCAAAATTCAAGTGTTGGTCAAATATTAAAATGAAAATGACACTTTCAAAGAGCGAAAGCTTGAAAAGTTGGAGTAGCTGAGACTACGTTTTCACTAAGACTGTCTCTGCCTCCATATTAAAATCTCGTGACGGAAGTGGCTTTTTTATCCCCCGAATTATACATGTACACAATTGCCATGCCAGTATATGCTGTATAGCCTCTACTCCTTAACTCAATAACGAATTCCGTGATCCTTCATAATCAACGTCGAAATCGGACCCTTATATCCGAGACATTGATGAGACGGAAACCACAATGGTATAATCACAACTTCACGCCTTTAGATCCTTCGAGTCCCTTACGACCACATCACAGCTCAGTAAATCGGTTGAAAGAAACATAGTTTATAGAATCTGTCTGAGAGCGCAATTCGCGGAAGATCACCGCTGTGGTTGTAGTGTCTATGGAGAACAATAATAAAGGTTTAAAACGAGGATTTGAATAACTGTACTGTAGTAAGACAATTTTTGTTGTTATATCATTCAAGGCCTTGACTTTGAGTGTTCCCATTCTTTACCATACTACATTTACATTATGTTCGACCAGGTTAAAACCATGAGATTGGAATAGATCGAAGCCTCCCATATGTATGTGTTATCATCAAAACCTAGAAGGGGGTGGTTGCTCGCACAGTCATTTATATAAACACAGCACAATATTTTAAAGCCAATACTGATAACGATTTCTAATAATCTCATTGCCAATTTTTGCTGCTAGCTGAACGACAAGAAGTACCTTATTTTAAAGAGACAGATAAAAATAAGAGTAATATATTGGAACCGATCAAGCAAAATCAATCCATCTTTGCCAATCTCGTCGGCCTAAAGCGGCCCATTTCCTTTATAGTGATTGCCCTATAGGGAGGCAATGAAGTTGCCTATCAGAAATGGAAGCATGCGTAAGACACCGTATATAGTAGAATCAATGTTATGGATTTCAACTGGAACAGAAACCAAGTTCTGGCTCACAGATGACATCATTACTGTACATAAAGTTACACGAATTTTGGCTGACGAGTTGTGTATTACAATGATATGAGTCAAATAATGCCTACAACTACACAAATCAACAAAGCTATGTCAGTCTATTGATATTTATATCCCTTCATTCTTTTCCCACATTTCGGTTATCTGTCGTGTCTTTTAAATCACAAGTTCGAACCGAGAAAAGGTTCGGTGTCCTCAAAAAAGGAGCAGGAGTGAAGACATTTGTGAATATCATGATATGACCCTTTGAAATATTATCCTAAATGTACTCTCTAGTTGCTATGGTGATTACTCCTCCGTCTAACAGGTTGTAATTTCATGGTGCTTGGCACTGAAGATGCAGTTGTGCCTCAACTTTTCAGAAGTGCCATCTGCAATTTTGTTGTCGCGAGTAACAGGAGATATACAATAAAATACAACTGATTTAATGTTGAAATAGATCCAAAATTCCGCATAAATACTGCCCTGAGCATTCGATTGCACTGGTTGAATAAGAATTAATCAATTACCTCATCACGCTTTAAATTATGAAATTTTACTAGTCTCAGAGGCGCCACCTTTCTGTTTACTCTATTTATCTTGGCTGAAAATGATATACCGAATTGCATTGCTTCAATTCCCCGTGACGTTATCTTCATAGAAACCAATGACCGGCCTCGAAGCGTTTCTATTTGAACACACTGATTCTCCTTCTGATAAATGGGTTATTAGGCCGACGAGTACAATTGAGGTTCACGTGAAGTGGTCAATTAATGGGAGATCTACTCCGTTTCTCTGTCTACGTTCCCTAGTTTCCAAATCTCGTTTTACAGACAGTTCCATATCTCTGAGGTGATGACGCATTTTTACGACGACAAAGTGAGACACAGAAACGACAGTGCTAATTTATCTATCCGTTGACGTGAATTGTCGTCAAGAATTATGTTTTTTGAAATCTATTTCCAGCCAAATTATTCACAGACGCAAGGAAAATGGTAGTTGTTTTTAAAAAGTAACTGAAGGCAGGAAACTGCTCGGGGACAGATATTCGGGATCTCAATTTTTTACAATTCTTTTTTGATATACCACTTGTAGGGGTTTATTTTAAAGCCCTTGGTGTAGAAAACTTTTCACTGACTTAGTTCTTAGAAATTCCAAAATTATATTTCTCTACAAAGTTAACACAGGGATGGCGGCCATTTTGAATTTTAAATATCGTAATTGGGTTCTTTGTTTCTCTAGTACCAAAATTTGCAAGATGACCCCAATTTTTATTCTGATTTTGAAAAAGAATGGTTGTAAGATTGAGCGAGGGTTAAGTCGCTTTCACTTTTGAAGCGCATACTACCTTAACAAGATCAATTTACAGTTGCTCTCATATCGACAAGAAAAGCTACTGCCTGCTTCTGGAAACGTTGAACTTCTGCTAAAAAACGACCAGAAACTTGCTTGTCTCACGTTACAATCCAAAACTGTGGAATCTGAAAAACATGCATTTAAGTTTAAGTCATTCTGTTCCCAGCGAGCTGCCTCTTTCGGTCGACCACTGCAACGAATTCCACCAATAGAAAGTTAAAGGCGCACAGTCAAATTCTTTTTTCCTCGGGGCATTAAGTAGTAGCCAATGTAACTATCGGCCATGAAATGTGAAATCACTTGAGTACATTTGAGAAATCTAACTCGTTGCCTACCTTCCACTTTGAAGCCCTGAAGAGCTCATGCGCAGGACTGTACATATTACACAGGACAGCGTAGAGGTTACTCTGCACATAAATCATCAGTTTCCCGCTTTTTCGACACACAAGTTGTGTTCTAGTGAGACAAGGGGCGCGCACCTATAAAATATCAGTTTCTGAAAGCAGTTTCCTTTTATCGGGGGAGGGACGTGCTCGATGCAAACAGTGCTCTACAGTGACGTAAATCATTTCTATAATTCAAATGTCTGTTAGACGAGTCTCATATTCTACAACGATAAATAGACGTACACATGCAGATAGAACATTTGTCTTCAAGTTTTCTCCAACTCTTTATTTGGTGTTGTTTTTTGATGTGATCATTATATGTATGTATCTATAGCTATCTGTCTATCTATCTATCTATCTATCTATCAATCTATCTATCTGTATATATATATATATATATATATATATATATATATATATATATATATATATATATATATATATATATATATATATATATATATATATATATATATATATATAAGCACATAGAATTTTCTTGAGGAAGACAAACCGCTTACTGAATAGTAGTATTTTGACGATGATTGCTTTGCTTCACATGTTTGGGTTTTCTGAGAATATTGACAAGAGCATAGTTGTTTGTTTGATATCCCGCAGATTATGAGTTTTATTTCCTACAGATTTCATCAAGATTCTACCTACAACATCTAAATTTCAAGCAAATGGTGTTGCTGCAGGTTGAAAAGACATCACAAGTCGTAATTTGCAAAGTTCCCATTTTCACTTCTATCAAAAGCCTTTCTTGGATTGTGGTTATTTTAAGAAACACCGATTGCTGCACATCAACTCCTTCCAATCCACAAGGCTGATAATTAAATTATGACGTTTTCGACTGCAAGATCCTGGACGCGTTGCCATGGTTATAAGTGTGCGCTGTCACAGTCGTTTTTGCCGTTTATTCAGCCATAACAGCTTATACATGTACTACTCTCATTTGCCACACACCAGTTGCCCACTGTATTTATTTTTATCTCGACTTCTTGATATTCAGAGAGCAAACGCACCGTTGTTAATGGACCGTTAAACGTTTTACTGTATGTTATTACAGATATAATGACAGTTTTAAAATAATTATTACGCCAATAAATCGAAAAGACTGCGTCAAGAATCCATCAAGTCAGTTCGAAAACTACCTTGAACAGTATTCTTGAATTAGTGAATAGAAAATGATCCATTTAGTTTATGCCTAAGCAGTATAGAGCGTCGACGCTTTGTCGCCAAAAATAACTGACAATAATGCAGAAAAATGAATTCGTTAGTTTAAGGAGGTAATGCCGAATTGACCGAATTTTATTCCAAAAATGTAATATTATTACACACAACAGAACAAATATTGCAATTTTCAGAGTGTAAAACTGTTTCATGCAAATAAAATGATTGTTGTTCAATAACTATTTTCTGAGAAAAAATGTGTTTTTTTTCGCCACATTGTGCGATTCCGCTAGTTTTGCTCAGATAAAATGAAATGCAAAGTTCCAACGATAGAAAGACAATAAGTGAATTCAGTCGACAAAGTTTGACCTGTCATGTTGTTCGGTGACAAACTAAAATGACAATTCATTTGCAACAAAGGGGTTGTAAGCAGAAACATGTAAAAATATTGTTTACACAACAACCCAAATCTATCATTCGTACGTCAAAGTGTAATCATTACAAATCTAAGAAATACTTCTATTGTAACAAGGCCAAATAGATCTTGAAGAAAAAACACATATTTTTTACTTAACAATTGATAAAAGTTATAGGAGTGTAAACACGAATTATTTTTGACAGTAAGAGTGTGAAAAGAACATGAGATGTTCAAATAATGGTACGAAGTAAAAATTTCAACGCTAAAGGAGATTAAATGTTGGTTCCTTACTTTGCCATTACTGTTACGTATTGTAAATTAACTCAGTATTTCTTGCACAAAAATTATCACGATAGCTTAAATTTCACTTGCTCCCAGTGTTTTCTTACATTTATCGGTTGTCTTCAGTGTATAAGGGAGAAGCAGACTTCGCTCATACATTACTTATCACCAAGCAATAAACATCAGCTTCGTTGCAACATATAGGCGGGGGATTTCAACACTTGATGAAAGATATTGCGAATTAATAAAGTGGAGAAAGCAGCAGAGATGAAACAGATAAAGGCTGGAATGTTCAGGGTATGACGTCATCTCAATGGTCAGTAGCATATTGACGGTAGAGTGATTTCTGATAACGTTTTGATAAGAGAAAACTATTAATGCTGATTTGCATCGCCATGATGTTTCTAGATCTTGCTATCTTTTCATGAGATATTTATCTGACTGTCAGATATAGGAGCCAATATCATTTCCGTTTAACTACTGCACTTCTCTTAAACGGTGCTATAGACAGTTAGTTATGGGTCTCACACAGTCGGATTTTTGGAATTGAAAATGACAATTCTGATGACAAAAATATCTTAGGTAGTGCATAATATCAAGAACAAAAGTCACATTGTCATATGCCTTTTAAAATCTTTAAAATCTTTTGCGACGTCTCGCTTTATTGAACTTCTCGTCTGCTGTCCTACAACTCGTGAGTACAATCCTTGCTGTCCGAAGTGGGACGCTTTCGACAGCATTATTTTGACAATCTATTTATGATATCACCTGCTCATGATAACTTGGTAAAACTCACGCAGATGTTTGCTAAAAGTCATTAAACACCTTCTGATTTGCTCTACTGGATAATGGAGAGACACTATAAACGTATACAAGGGCCACTAGGAGATGGAAATGAAGTAAAGAATATGCAGTGACTTCAAGGTGCTAACAGGATAGGATTTTACGACAGACGATTCCGTAGCTCGGGGGCTAATGCATAGTGATGAGCGGTGCAAATGGTCAAAGGAGATAATGTCTTTCGATACGAGAAAAGTCATTAAGGGTCACAGGTTTAGTGGCTAGGTGCATCCCTGGAGTAAAACACCGAGTTGCTTTCGACAATTGTTGCAAACACTTGAGAAGAGTCTAGGGATTTGCCTTTCTTGATTTCAAGACAATGTCCTGGGAGTCAGGGTCGCCGGATAGGCACGAATAGTGACCGATGGCACGTTTCAGTTTGAACCCGAAAAAGTGCACGAAAAAATAATGCGCAAAATTATGAGGTTGGAATGACAATGTGGCGGCACATCAAATGGGTACGGACTTATCACACTTTCACCTGTCTAACGGTCGTAAGGTAGTCGTATTCTTAGAGGGCGTTGTATGTGGAGACGGAAAACTAAACACACAAATATCAACTATCTTGCGTTAAATACAGTGACAGTATCGTATTTGAGTCGCTTATGTCAGTGATTTCTCCCGGAAAACACCGTTATTGCCAAATATGAAAGACAGTACCCTCATCCACCCACACACTCTCACAAAGTTGAATTAGCTATCAAAACCTTTCATTCGACACTTCGACGCTTTGGTTTTGGTGTTAAGACAGACTATCAAGACCTGAGAGGAAACATCCGATGTTCAATACGTCACAAACATACAAATTCGGATAAAAAAGATGCCGAAATGCATGCCTTACTGCATTTCGCTTTCGATGGCATTGCAAATCGAAAAGAAATTCAGAACGATTTTTCCTCCTAGAAAAATCCTAGACTTATAATGAATTATCGACAGCAGGAGAAATGGGATTGAAATTAAACAGCACTATCTTTAGTGTTATCACCCGGAGTGAGAAAGAGAAGTATAGCTATTAGACTGCTTGATCGCGCCCGGCTTCATGACGTTCGATTTGTAAAATATGGGGCATTGCTCTAAAATCAGGAGACAAAAGCGGCGAATGTTCAGAGTGTTGGTCTAAACTTGCGTATCCAAACATTCATCCAATCATTGATGTGTCCATCATTATACTATTGGAGACAGGTACCCAACATCCCTTTATTCATAGCAACATCATAACTATCCCGACTTTGACGCTGCGATAGTCTGCTATTAATGCTGACAGAGACATATCTTTCTTGTCTCTGACGTTAAATACAACAACTGTGTATGAACGGAACTACTTCTTAGTGGACCATAGATAACTGAAAACCTTCTCTTCCGATATTAAAATCGACGAGAAGATTGAAAAGGTTTTTTGTAAATAACTTACGACAGAAAGGACATTAAAGGTGATTGTATATACCTTCTCTAATGCGGACGAGTGTACAGACGTTGTGCATACTGCATTAACCAGAATGTGATGCGATTGTTAGCCTAATCATATCAATTTGAAATACATTGTATACTGTTATAATCTTCTCAAAGTGGTTAAAAGAGAATCAAATAAAGCCTTGTCAATCGCTGTCGCATAGCAATATCCATTCGTCGTCGATGACACGTTTCTCGCCATTTGGCTGGGATGGAGATTAAAGAAGACCCGACAGAGACGCTTGCAGACATTCCACTTGGGAGGACTCAAAGACGTAGTCTTGAGTCGCAACATCACTTATCATGCAAATTGAAAGAGCATTTTTAAGCCAAAAGAGAGACTGCTTGTCGCATATAGAAAGCGGCGAGGGGACCCCAAGACAAAACGGTAAATCGAAAAAGAAGGGGGAAAAACGTAAGGTCACATTTTACACAACGTGTCACCCCTCGCTCAGTAAGCTGTACAAAGATGCGAAGTCAAATATTTGGGATGTCACTCGACTGCTAAAATACCTCGATATATGTAAGCAGAGGAACTGAGGACGCACTTAATTTTACGGATATTCTTGATCAAACTCTTTGACGCCACCTAGTACAAGGATTATTAAACGCTTACGTAACATTCGACAACACGGAGCCACAAATCTGATATCCGCGGCTGCTCAAGGATCATATGTTGCTACAACAGACTAAAAGTAATCAGAACCTGGATGGCACATGAGGTGAAAGTGTACACACTATTCCAATTTGCACTTTCAGCTTTTATCAAGTGTGGCTGTCTGACGAACACGTTGTAACACCACGAAACGGCAGCTATCGATTTTAAAACGCAACTAATATTTTCCTTGCTTGCTAAAACACACAACTTGTCTAGAAGAACTGGAAGAACTTGCGTTTAAGCATACAAGTCAAGATTGGCCTGTGAAAATATTGCTTTTATCAATCTGCAGGATAATTCTACGCCCTGCCTGCTAACATAGTTGTTTGACAAGTTAATCATAAATTTATTTGCTACGGGTAGCATTAAGACTTTCGCGAGCTTATGTCAATAAATAGTCCAAACGTAATTCGATATCTTAACCTTACTAATAGAGATGTTAGTGCCCATTGTTGAAAAAAATTTGTTCGTCTTTTTTCAATGTTATCATAAAGAATTTCTGTTTTTGTCAAGTTTATTACAATGTGTCTGTCCTTTTCAACAATTTCTAGTTCTGAAAGGATGCTATTTGGCGAACGATGAACTATCTCACTTTGGAGTTGCCATGGTGACGTCTCTGGTATATTGAGTAAGCGCAGAATGATTGATCCCTTTATGATCCACTCACTTGTTGAGAAGGAGACAACTTAAAACAACTTAATAAGATGAATCTTCTCATAAAATCATTGCGTAATTTGCTGTAAGTATCAGGGTCTTTCTACGGGAATTTCCAATCATGCGATTCCTTCAATCAAGGTGATTGTTGAAGAAAACCCGAGACGTTCTGTGTAATATGCACGGTCCATCACATCAAGTTCAATCTTGGTTGTTTGTTTGTTGCAAAAGTATATTTTTTGCGACATGCAATATTTTGAAGAAACAAACGGGTAAAAGTGAATTCAAAGAGTGAACATACCTCTTGTCGACCAACATGCTATACTCGACCTAGAAAACATATTGTACGCACTTTTGTGAGCTCCTTGCCTCGTTTACTAGTTATTCCGCATCTCGGTCGACTTTGCCGCAAAGAGAGCGAAAACACGTAATTGTTACACTATCTCACAGAAATCTTAGTGAACCCGAAGTAAAGTATCATTTTTGTTGGATGGAAAACTTTTGGGGGTTAAACGCCCTCAAAGCTAAAAGAATTAACTTTTTTATCCGACATTGGTCCCTCACTTAGGACGTGAAATATCTCGGTGAAAAACCTGTATTGTGTGTATTAAATAAGCATCACTATGGCACGGTACTCAAAGGATCACTGTGTAAAAAAACAACAAGAGTTTGGTGATAAAAAGCTATCGTAGTCACTACACCAATTTCCTTGGAATCAGTAGAAGTGATTATACTATGACCGAGAAAGCAGTGAAATACTTAGTGTCGACGACCTATCGATAGATCGAAGTGATGCTTTTCCGGAAGCCCAGAAGATAACACTGTGTTCATAACGATGATATATGATAGCTTTTTGTCACGAACTGTTGCTTCTTGGGGTTAAGTGTCATAGGCAGTACATAAAAGTGTAATATATTATGTAACTTTTCTACGACGATAAGGTTACATATATCGTGTAACCACAATGTTCCACCTACCTTCAGCAAATCAAACACGCTCGACCGAGTATGGGCCTGTTGCTGTACATTGTCACATCACTGATTTCTCATTCTCGGCGGTACTGTCGGAATCTCGCTCGACGTCGATGCCTAAGATTGAAATGTCTTTTTGCCGCCGGGAGGTAATAAAATGCGTTTCAACTCTCTGCCTTCTCCATTGCTCATTAAAACAGAGATTAGAATGGCAGGCAAACGTGTACGTGAATGACGAACTGTGAACATCGATCGTGTGCACATCGCCCTTCAATACGGAACCGCCACATGCGCATGGGTAAAGACTGTGTTTTTCTTCTCTGCGCAAACTACGTTCAACAGCGTGTAAGAGGGCGTCAGTTGGCCCATTCACGATATGTTTCAAACTTCGTTACGTCATACTCAGGTCACGTGAATTTACCACTGCATTTTGACATTTTTCTGAGCATTTGGTTTCACTTTAGGTCAACAGTTTGATTGCCATAGAATTGTGATCGAGGGAAAATTATGGATCCTAAACCGTGAGAAATTTTGAATAGTTTTTGCGAGACACTACAAAAACACAGATATATCCAGACAAGTTAGGGGAAAGCTGCACTAGCGAGCTTTTGGTCCAGCGATTTCTTGTTGGCGCCAATCATTACCTAACGAGATCCAAATCCCACAATCCCAGAACGTCAATACAACGTTTTGCTTACGGTACCCAAAATGTCGGTGTGCATCAAACACTGTTTGCTTATTAGAATAAAAGTGACAACTCTAAAATTATTCGAAGAGTACATAATGCTAATCGTCTTGATTATAAACTAGATTTGTCGCACCTATATGTAGTACGTTATGTGGTAACGGCTAGGAAATTTATCTTTAAAACTCAACTATTATATTTCAAACTAGATCTCCATGACATTACTAGTTTAAGATAAGAGGGGAAATCGAAAGACAGACGGTCGACATGACTGAGAGTGTAAACAGAGCTATATAAGTATTTTGTCATGCGGATAGCAGATGTGCCGCATTGTACTATTGAGAAACAATTGCCTGTGTAGAGGAAATACACCTACTGCATAACTGTTTTTTGTTATATACTCCCGAGAGAACGGGACTGGCTCATTTTGCTTCATCTTTACGAATTATTTTCTGCTCACGACCCCGTTTGATATATCAATTGACCATTATCTTCTCGACTCGTCTGCGTAGACGTGCCCGTAATCAATGGTACATATTATTTGTAACAGAACATTGCCGTAAATCACCAAATGGCTTTCAACCCCAATGTATGATTTTGATGTGGACTGTAGACGTTTGAATCTGTTTGCGCACAGCTGGTTTCCTTACATTGTTACATTATTCAAACAAACACCACTCTAGAAAACTCCGCAAAAATCACAAGAGTGCGGGTTTTAAACCTTTTTCAGCTGCGCACGTGTTTCCGTTAAAGCCAGCGAGAGAAACTATGGTATACTGAAGATCAATATGCATAATTGGGCTAACTATCAATTACTTCCAACAAATAAAAAACACGCGTACGGTAACATAGAAAAGTACTTTAAAAAGGTTCGTGTTACTAACAATGTGGAAGATATCAAAGGAAATGATTGGCCCGTATGTAGCAATAATATCGTTTTAGTTTTGTAGCAAGTTTTGCAGCAATTTTAGGTTCGCTTAATTTTTATATAGACTTGCATAAATAGTTATGGATAAAGCGTTCAACTTTCGCTTTAAGCGAAGGCATGACCTTAAACATTGTCCTACTTTCGTAAATTACCAGTTTTCATGAGGTACCAAGAGAAAAACGTGTGCAGTCATACAACTTTTTTGGCAATACTATTAAGTGGCCAGGTTTCTTTAGTATCTTGTGGTCACTGGTATCTGATTTATCAGATAAAAAGATAAAAAAAATCATCGGGATTGTGTTCTTACAGGAACTTTTAATCTCTACCCCTGGCTTTCTGACGAAATAGGGTAGGTATCTTGTTCAGAATTCAGCGAAGATTGGTATCTCGATATGAAAGAGTGTATGCCCTCCAGGGTACCAGCCAGCGATACTTGACGAGAGTTCACTTCCTCTGGAGAATAATAGATCGGCTATACCGCGTGCTTGTGCCAATATGTATTCCCGTACTTCTTGCAGTACAACACCGCAAAACAAGCACAGAGTTTTCCTTAGGGGAAATACAGTCTAATTAAAAAGCAAACTTACGTTCGCGATAAACAATTTGAAAAGACGTCCAACAATACTCCACAGTACTCGACGTTTGTCTTGTTCGCTGTGTTATGCTTGAGTGCTTCTATCTAGGACAGTGGATCAAATCTGAGCTTAGAGGTACTATGCCTACACTTATAACAGTCGTGCAAACAGGCCGAGCTGTACTCTGTGTGATAAAGCCATACTTTGGTTTTGGCACGAAATTATGAACGTCGAACAGACCTCTATAATTTCAGCTTATCTTACTTCTTAGGACTTGATCACATAGACTAGCACAGAGTTTAAGAATAAACAAATATTCAAAAAATAGTCGATGTCAGATGTAAAGCTCCCGACCAGAAATTCAAAGATGTTATATTAATTCATCACTAACTAATTACTCTGTATTATGCATCAGGCGCCCATCCAGACTTCTGTACAAGTTGGCATCGTGAACATCACGAGCATCAACGTTTGCTTTATCGAACTGATGGGCTCGTCCCCGAGTACGCATAATCAGTTAATGACATTGATAACCGAGTAATAGGTACAATACCGCGTTCAGTACTTCATCTGGCATAAAGGAACCGTATACATCATACCGCCCGACGGGAAATGAAAAACAACACGTACTCACGTTGGCGAGTTAACCTCTCTGTAATCGATATTTATCAGACCGACAAGACCCTTGAATTAATAATTATCGATGACAAATGCATTCAATTTACTGTGAACAGCTGTTGATTGATATGCCACCTGATGTGAACAAACAGTGTTTCAAACTGAAAGAAGATCCTTTAATGAAGTCCTTGCTGGGCAGTAATATTTTAAATTATGGTATTTAAATATGTTGTTTACGAATGTAGCAAAATCACATGGGACTGTTATGGCAAAATGTAATCGCCGAATATTCCCAGAGAGCATATCGACATAGCTTAAGCAACCTTGTGTCCAGACAAGGTCAGTATTGAGCAGGGCAATCATCACGACATTTGAAATATGTGAAGTACAGTTTGTTATGACAAACCTGGCTTATCGTTACTTAGCCAGGGAAAAAGGTTAAATATACTTGTCCATTTGCTCCATAGCAATGTAACTTTCATGAACAAATTCTGTGGATAAAAAGTAAAACTGTTCAACACGTAAAGGGCTGTTTCACCCACAAATATTCTTTGAAAAATATATACAGTCAACAATCCCTTAAGAACAGCATAATATGTTAATAAACATGTTTCTATCTACTCAATTTATTGACGCTGCTCGACGTGCAGGTTTTGCATTGTATGGCGCAAAGATTAATTAGTTCATCATATGACGTCATACGAAATATTTACAGACAACAGACAGGAAATAAACAATTAAATGGGTGGTTGATATTTAGAAAGCAGAAAGAAAATCTTCAAGCTGTACGACTAAGCAACTCGTTACATGAATAACACTCCATCTATTTTCTTGTAGACTGATTACGTGAATTTACATTCACTGTTCTTGAGAGCACTTCGCCGTCGTTGAATAGGAGGATTACTCCCGACCCATTTTGAATTAAGAGACAGAAATTAAAGTATGACATACCGAGAAAACTTGGACTGGATTTTAGAAATCTGAAAGCTTCAGACGATAATTCGCTCTGAAGTCGCTTGAAGAGCTCGGCGACAGAAGTAAACGTCGGAGGAGTTAAGCAACGTCTGAACAACGACAGCGTGTGAATGATGCCTTTCAAGGTACGTCGCTTACCGCCATCACAAGAAAACCCCGTGCTCAAGGCTAAAGGCAGTTCCATCGTCGCGGGGGACACACTGACATTTGCAATCCGTCGAGTAACGATCTCGCCCGTATCGATGTATCATGAACATTTGAATGACAATCACTACACATTAAGAAGACACTCGATTCGCTCCACTATCCCTAAGACTGAAAACATCTCGGTGGACTTTGAATGCGACAGGACAAGGAAACGACCAAACGACTGCGTGCACAGAGTAGATGGCTCTATCTTTTATATGTATTGAAGTTGTTGTGCCACCATCCTCTTGTTTTTCACTTTCTCTGCGGGAAGTGGCGCGTAGACTTGATCAGCCAGAAAAAAATACCGACCAATTTAATGTCATAACTGCATCTCAGGAATCCACGAAGTCACTGAGGTAAATCTCTGATAATGGATGGTTTTATGATCGTCTGTTCGATGCCTCTAGGGTACGTCAGTAAACAGAGCTAGAATTCATCAATATGAACAGTCTTGGGGAACTTTTGATGTTATTCCGATTTGATCCAGTTCCTTGTCATGAAGAGAATATGCGTAATATTTTTTCTACTTTGCGTAAAGCTTCTCTGACGTACTGTCGGTGATTTATTTCTATTATTTACAGTAAACAGTCTGCTTTTTACAAACTTTTCACTGTAAACATGTTTTTTTTCTCAAAAAATTTGCAATGACTTATCAAGTGCTGGCAAAGATTTGGATTTTAAATATGAGTTTTTTAGTGACAATTTTTTAGTGACGGTCTTTTTCAGGTCAGAAACGAATAATTGAAATATTTTTAGAGGGTTTCCTTTTTGTAGAGAATTCCGTAGTGGATCGCTACCATGAATGTTACACATTTAACAAGCTGAGTGACTCTCCCAATAAGTTCGTGGACTTTTAAATAACATGCGAGTCGAATATCTTTTTAATACATTGGTTATCTTTCATTTCCAGTGTTTCAATAAATAGTCGTCCATACTGAAGCTACCTAAAACAGGTCATACAGTTTCTCCTCGATGTAACGCTGTTGGAGTTATAAATTTAGCGCTACTTCGTTTGCCCTTGTAGCATTAAAAAAAATTTCAAAGGGAGTTTAAGATCAAATTTTCGACAAATTTTCGACATCTTCGGTCATTTTAGATTTAAGTCAGAGTGTACCAAATCTTTCTATGGTCCCAACTACAAGCAGACAACCCTTATCCTTGTCTGGAGTAAAGAGCAAAGACTGGTTTTTGCAATTGTACGGCTTATGCAGTAACATGAAACGATATGAGTTGTATCTAATCAAGTTACACGCTTGTGTACGTCATTAAATAGGGAAAAGGTTTTCCGAGTGCAATGAACAGAAGTTTAAAGTTCGCATACACGCTTCATCACCGTCAAATTGTGTTTTGGCGAACCTCGTTAATTTGCCTTCACATTTTACCGGTGTTGTCAATCTACCAATTAGATTTCGTAATGAGCTGAAACAAACAACCATCGCTTAGCATTACGGAAGTCAAACCCTAACATACTACTGGATTCAACGCAAAACTGGCATTTCCAATTTAACACCGAGTGCTGTTACACATATACCGGTATGCCACTGTTTTGTGTGTTACGAACGAACGCCCGAAAGATTTAATTGAGACATTGTGCTTGACTGTCACTTTAATACTGAAGGAAAACGGATACTTTTTTACTTAGTCCACGCGCCACAATTTCTGCAATACAAAAGAGGACAACCTTCGTGGTATGAATGGAACGCTACGTAGCCCCACTTTTACACTGTCCAAAATCCCAAAAGAGACTGCAGGAAGACTAGTCTGGATTAGTCGATTGAAATGCCATTTTCGATGGAACCCTTAAATTGCCACGCAGGGGTTGGGCAGACTGTTATTATTTTATCCCCTCTAGAATTTTGTGTTCGTCACCGGAAATTATGCTGCATGTTGAGAACGCCCGTTATTTCTCAATGAAAGTTCCATTAAACAGCAGGTGTGGCGCGGATTCTCAAACTAATCTCGGCTCACAATTAAACCCGCCATGGGGCATTTTGAGGAATCTTAAATGGAATAATCTATACCATACGGGGTTGGTAGAATTTCATTTTACAATTCATTCTCATAAGAACAAGGTATAAACTTTTCCTGCCCCCACCCCAGTCAGGCCATTAGCGTACAGGGTTCACTTACATTGTACCTGTATACCTTTTAAGACTTGAAAAACTCTGAAAATGCCTGAAGAATTCAAGCCGCCGAAAATTCTATTGTTTTGGTTATTGTCGACATCTGCTTTCATACTATCTGTATGCAGGGTTAAGAGATGAATATCAAGCAGTATACGAGACGTCATCAGATAATAGACATGGCCATCAAGACTTATACGGCCAATAGGGATTTCTAGGGTTTCTGCGTGCATTTGACTGTATAACTTATCGTCATGACATCCATTGATCTCTTGACCTTCTCCAGAGATAATAAAAAATGCGATATAATTGATGTTATAACTCTATGGATAAATAATAAAATTTCGATGTTCGAAAATCTAAGGCGGTGAAAAGTTTTCTTACACCAAGAGCTTTAAAATGAATCCCAACAAGTGGTATATCAGAAAAGAATTGAAAAGTTTAAGAGTTGGAATATCTGCCCCGAGGCGCGTTTTACCTTTATGGGGCCCGGCGCTGAAGAACCGAAAGTGACTTTGAAAAACGTTTATCTTGTTACTAGTCATCTTTGATGTTACCGAAACGCATATTCCTTTTGACTAATAACTAAGTTCGTGTTGACTTAATTTGACCCTGACCGAACCAACTGCAGTGCTGACATTTTCCAATATCATTTCACAACGTTCAACCCAATGCCAATACAAATAATTTGACATGTTTATCCTCGGCACATTTTGCAGATTGCGGTCTATAGCCTCTGCAACACACACGATCGCACGTCGATCACGTCGATCTCGAGAACTGTAGTACATGTCTGTGTAACTTGCTTAATCCCTAGTGACACTCTGGCCAATAATAACCTGATTTTCTCTATCGTTCTCATCTATTTTCATAATTATTTTACGGTTAAAATGGCCACGGTGCATTTTCTCTCAACAAAATAACAGGCTGGAAAACAACAGACAGACAGTAAGGCACACAGTCCAAGTTACATTAATATGGGCGCCCTGGAGTTAAGCTTGAGAAAACGGAACCTTTGAAAATAATGTTACTGGTAGACTTTCACTCACATAAATATCATGTTACTCTAACCCAACAAGAGTTGTCGTTGCTGCCAGACAAAATGGCCATTACATGTCTGAAATGACGCCAACTATATTCATTATATTATTCCGTGTGGGACCCTAAAACCTACATCTAGCAGCTTTAGTACACCTATAACAAGATTATTTCCATTTGAATGGAATGAAGATCAGCGTTTCATCGATGATAAAGACTTCTTTCACTCTCTTAAACGTATCAGCCTTTAAATTTTAACGGTTTTCGGAACTGGCATCAACACCGGATATAGCGTAAAAAAGGCATTCATATATAAACACTGTCGCCAGGAGAACAAATAGCAACGTGAAAAAATTTCCCATAAAGATCTGCTCATGCCACTGACTGATAATCTGTTACTGTTGACGTTTATGCCATACATTCTTATTGATAGTGACGAATTTGATTTATAGGCTCAAACAAAATGTGGCCGGTAACTGGCTCTTGACTTGGCTTTTGTAATTATCACGCGCACCCAGTCGGGCATGAAAAATTTGGACAATTTACCTATACCTATGTCTCAACTGAATTCGAACGGGGGCTTTTCTTGACTCCCACAATTATTTACCTCTCAATCTGAGTAAGCGGTGCCGTCGTCGCCTGACCTGGATTTGACCACTGTAGGAATTAATGGGAATTAGTAAAATGACGTCAGACCTCTTGATCGGTTCATTGAAGTAAGTCAGTCGTACATCTTCCTCATCAAACGTAACACATTGTCGAACTGTTACATAATTGAAAAAAGGTATCTCTCCTCCGCCTCCACAGTAGTGTATTCTTCAAGAAGTAGTCAAACTTTCGGTGTGCATTACTTACTTTTTTGAATGGAAGAGGTTATCATTCTAGAAGACAAAGTAAACAAGGAGCTCTACAATTCTTATTTTTTCATGGTTGTAAATTGGAAAGCAATCTTTTTATTTTGGGAGTCAGGGTCAGACCTAGTAATACACTCAAATATTATTGTCCCAAGACATGAAAACTGTAACAGAGAAAGATTAATCAAGGGAAGTTGCTACTTTTCACTGATGTCTGGATGAGATTGCTCAAAATGAAATTATTATCTCGATGTGTATACCAATGACAATAGACCTAGCAACTTTCGTCGGCCAAATCTAATATATATTCCAATGCAATATGCGGTAAAAAGGCGGTGGGTATTCGGTAAATTTACTTGAGGCTTCAAGAATAATGTTGAGAGATTGAATTTCTATGAAAAGTGAATTTGCGACGCCATGCATTTGCTTTATTTCACTTTTAAACAAATCAGACGGTGTTTAGTACCAAAAAGGCGCCAAGTAGACTAAATAAACTAGACTTATTAAATCACTGCAGAAAAAGCATCCTTAACTTATTTTAATAAGAAAGAAAGCAAAGAAATTCATTTTAAATTGCTTTCAAATCTGAAGACAAAAAAATCAGTCGATCAGACGGTAACTCAAACCAAGTTGGATTTGATTATGAATTAATAAAGACCAAAGGTACGTTTGTTAAGTTTTACTCAGTCTCTATACCATTTTTCCTAACTACCAATATCTCACACAAAACCCTTTCAAGTACCAGATTTTGGAAGTCTCTGATAAGATTAAACCTCTACTAATTCGACTTTCCGCTACCTTAAAGTCTTAAGACTGCTCTTGTGGCAATTTCCGTTTGATATTGAGGCCTAGGAAACGAGTAAATCAAACGGCTCTCTGTGCATTTAATGGCATTGTTAGCGATACCTGGGATCGCCTATGTAGGAGTATAATGGAGGTGTGATAGCCTTTTGTTTCCAATTGAAATTGTAATCAGGTGGTTACATTTTTTGATGAGACAACCTGTGGCCAGCACAGACCTTTAGGTATGTCATTGAAAACAACTACGATGATTGCAAGACATAAGCTGGTACTTCAAGAAAAGGGGTTGTCATGGTTACTGATGCAAGGTGGTGTATTTTACAATGAACGGTAATTTCACAATAGTTTACAGCTTTCAATTGTACAAACTGGCTTTTGTCTAAGAGTATAAAACCTTTTTGAAACAATAATTATGTCAACTTATTAACTTATGACTCTTATCCTATACCTCGAGCCACGTTCCTGCATAAGTGAGAAACGCCCTTACTTTTGTGCAATACTTAATTGTGTCACACCCAAGCACACTTTGTTCCAATTATTGACATTCGCGTGCACCTGGTTTTTTGAACTACCTTGATTCTGGTCGGTTACTACGTGCGTTGCTATCGGCAGACGTTCAATTCGTAAACAAAGCCAGTGCGAGATTAGAAAAATGTCTCCTCGTTGATTTCAGTGGCGACTTACATTGTTAAGTGTCCTTACGTTTCTCAATAAGTTTTATACCTCAATCATAAATTAGGGAACAGCCATGAACAAAGACGGCATAAGTCATGTTTGTCATGTTAACAATGGTTGTATGGTGTATCACAAATGCTCTTTTACAGTACGAGGAACTGTATTGCTAACTAATATCAGTATACAGTAGAGAGCTACGAAAACTCCTATGACTATTTCATCGGTTTGTTCAATAATTCCCTCACCGGCAACATTGCAAAAATGAATGTAGCAAAAGGCAAACGCATATCTGAGTGAACTTCGTGAACTTCATTGTGATCAAATAATGCATACAACGAGGCGTTTGAACCATAAGCACCTGCTACGCTGAACATAGGGGTGGATTGAGAGAATATTGCGCAAAATGCCTTGAAACCGCTACACTGCTCGGCCAAAAACATGAACGTTCAAATGTGCAATGGCTCGAATGTCAAATTTTACCGTTTCAAGTAATATTATATATTATTACATGCCTCGATATGAGTGCAAAATCAGTGCATTGATTTTAATAGGAACATCAGGGAGTTAGCGGGTCGGTGAACGATGTAGTGACCGGTTTCCATAGTTACCCGGCCAATATATATTATTGCCTGAATACATGGGTTTATGTGCCCGAGAGCAGGTGACAATTTGCCCGACGCCAGGAGGGCAAATTGTCTCCTGCTGCGAGGGCACATAAACCCATGTATTCAGGCAATAATATTATTATTACATGCCTCTTCACAGTTAATGCTATATGACATTTAGTTACATGCAGGGCCTTTTCAAACAATTTACCATTATTGACCAGCATCAAACAGATTTTAACGAAAGTCGTAATAGCAGCGCGCATGGATATTTTACATCTAGCGTTAAGCGTCTACTTTGACGTCGAAAATGTCGAAGGGCTTCACTGGACCGGGTAACCATGGAAACCGGTCAGTACATCATTCACCGGCCCGCTAACATCCCGGATGTTCCTATTCAAATCAATGCACTGATTTGCACTCACATAGAGGCATGTAATAAACCGAGAGATTTTGGATATTTACTCGTGTTAGCTACCCTTTATTGTACAGTTATTATTCCAAGTTGCTTCCCTAAGTGTCAAACCTTAAAGCAACATATTGAGCATAACAGCCTCATCTATAGTACTGATCTCGTGATTGGCTAAAAATCCGCAACGAGACATTCCAAAAAAGTTATATAATATTTGATTAGATCAGAATTGGCATCGACTTTCGCCCTCTAGCCGTTCGATTTGTGCACACGCATTGTAGTGTACAAGCGTAAGGAACTCTTGCACGAGATACGTAGATTCATCATTTCAAAATTGTCTGCTCGTAGTACAAATACTTGATGCGATAATTTCAAATGTTCGGTTAAATAATAATTAATAGCACAAGAAGATCGGGCAATATGACGATTTGTGGCCTGCCCAAGGGAGGGCGATCCTGACCGAAATATCGATGATGCCCGATCCGCAATTGTCCTCACTGTCATGTCTTATTATTTAAATATGAAACAGTACTGTGTACCTACCAAAATATCTATCTACATCTATCTATCTATCTATCTATCTATCTATCTATCTATCTATCTATCTATCTATTTATCTATCTATCTATCTATCTCTCTATCTATGTATCTATCAGTGTTTCTGCGTGTTTATAATTTCATTGTTGTCTTTGTTTCTTTTCTCCATATCTTAACATGCATACGAGCACACATTATGTCACACATATGAAAATGTATATGACTACGGATGATCACATTGTGGGTGTTTATCTCTTTTGGGTGTATTTGTGCTTGTATCTGTCAAAGTACGTGTGGGTATCTGATATTAAAATTCAGACGACAAAAACAAATTAGTGCGAAGGGAGATTTTCTGGAGATCTCTGACATTCATTATATATAAATGAACACGGTGTATCAGATTACTTCCAAAGGTCGACAATTCATGCAGAGTTGAATCAGAATTCAGCGCACCGTGTTCCCTTACGGAAGCTTCGTTGCCATGGAGTCAAGTGCTTTGATACTACTGATTACATAAGTGCAGTATAGTTCTCAATACGCAACTATGATAAGAGCTTGCATATATTCTGTTGCTGGAGACAATTATCACTAAAGCTTCATGCATAAGGTATTGGTATTCACAATACCTAGTTTCTGATTCACCGTTATTTTATCCAGTACTATGAAGTTGTCCAAACTAGTCGCACGTGCTAAAGGGCGCATAGTAGTTCATACGGTGATGTGACGTCATTTGTGGTTTACAACAATGTCTGTAGTTCATCAGTGTCGTTCATCAATCGAGGCTTTTTGTCGATTGATGAGTTTTGTCTGATTATTTTTTGACGGAGAGAAAGGAGATTTGCACTACGAAGTTTATATCTCGGCATGGTTCTTGTCTCCTTACTGTATATCCCTGGGGATTTTGCGGGAGTTTGTTCTCCTTTTTCTCTCTTCAAGGTTTGAATGAAGAAAGGAGACATTAGAGAAGAGTGTACGGGGACATTCGTCTACTTAGTCATATTCTCTTTTCAAATATACACATAGGATTTCAGAGGTTGCCGATGACAATGTCAGGTGTGATTGTCGGTGATAGATTAAAATCTGAGTGAAGTCATCAAACATAATTGTGCTTAGTACACCAGCAGTAACACACCACGGAATCATATGTCAGTCATGTTAACATCTAAAGCCCTTAATAAAAAGAGTAATGATTTCATTATTAGTGTTCAGTTTGCTAGATTCATTTCAATGTGCATTTTCATTTGTAATATAATTACAAACCGCAGTCAAATTTTATCTATGTTCGGTAAACAAGAACGGCTCGATCGATCTGCCGACATAAAAACGATTGCGTAAATGGCGCAGAAAACAGTATGTCAGATAAGCGTGGGTGAAGAATCATTTGAAGACATTAATTTTGTTGCGATGAAATAAGTGAGTTAGAGACTAAAATTCCTAGCTAAAAACTATAACGGTTAACAGTACTTCAACTTTGTAGGCAAGGCCCAAGGACTACGATAACAGGAACCAGGTATGGTCACCTTGCTATTCAAATCTGCAACCGTGATAACAAAAGTAATTCATCTAAAAGCAGCATCACTGAATAGCAGAAGTATGCATTTCAATATCATTAGCAACGGTTGAACTTTGAATGAATTTAATGATTAGGATCTACACTGTTGATTAAGCCTGGCTGTAGTTAGTGATATCCATTTGCCTCATTGATTAAGTAATGGAAGAAAGGTGTACCTTTATAGGGAAATTTTATATATATATATATATATATATATTATATATATATATATATATATATATATATATATATATATATATATATATTATATATATATAATTATATATATTATATATATTATATATATATATATATATATATATATATATATATATATATATATATATATATATATATATAAGGTCGTACTAATCAGGGTCTTGGTATAGAGCTTTCAAGTCCTGTTATCTTATTTCGAAAGGGTTATGTGACTCGGTGCTCCCTGATACCATTAGCAATTTTAATGCAAAGATTTGTATAGACCCGTCTGCATTTCAACTCTTTGAAATCTTGTAAAAAAGCTTTGAATGTCTGTGATGGACTTGGAACACGGTTCTTCCGTGACATCCCTTATGATGACCCAGCGGTTGGACCACTTATCGATCGTTGAATTTGAATAGCTAAATTATTACGAGGAAAGAGGGTTCACTTATTTCCGTGGTTTTCACTCCCGTGGGTAAAATGGTCTCAAAAGTGGGATTTTTTAACCTTTATCACATTGAAGCGGGTGTCAAGACATCTCCATGGTTTCACGCACTCGATTTTAAATGACTAAAAAATTCTGAAAGGTTAAGGGGAGTTTTGATTGCAGTAATTATCTTATTTTTACCTTACAGATATCAGCACTGTCAATTCCTATGATGCAGGTAGTCTTGATGTGCGCCAAAAGCTACTTGTAAACCCGTGACTCTGATAAATTGCTGGGGCTTATTGAAAAGGGTGATAATCAGGTTTTTCTCCCCAAGACCACATATCTAGAAATGTCACTACGTTGCGAAAAAACAAGCTAAGGTTTAATCTAAGTGTAATTTCATGGCAATTAGAGGGTAGCAAAGTGCATTCAACGTATAGAACATACTCAGGTGAAATTTTTAAAAAAAGGATGATCTACAAACGTTATCTTCGTAATTGGCTGTAACATCAAGGCGCGTGATATCTTCTTTTCGTTACTGGTTTCACATTACTCAGTACACTCATTCACAGACAAATAGAGAAACAGACTAGCAACGGGTATTGTTCAAGGCATGAAGCGTTTACGTAACCCATCCATGTTCGCCTCGCCTCAGGTAGCTCTCGCCTCTTTTCCGAAGAGTGCCGACCATGCATCCTTCGGTAATTTTCGGATTTTCGCCAATTGTTAAGCGAAAGTATGTTCGGCAAAGTTTGTGTTGTTGTTGTCGTGTGGTGCTGAGCAGAATTGGCGTGCTGGCGAAAACGGGAGTGTTTTGAGCTTCAGGAAAGTGAGTTTTACCATTTTAAAAATTCCTCTCACATTTTTATGAATATATAATGAGTGTGTTTGAACCAAATTTGAAAGTCTTTTATCGATAATGCCTGATTTTACTCAATGGTTTACGGTCAGTCATACCGTCTTTTACACGTTCGTTACGGAAGGACATGTTTATGAAACTGCTGGCGTGTTATGTTTTGATTGGCGTGAAGCAGTGTTTCTGCAGACCTGAGAGTTCACAAAGCAACTATGGTTGCTACGCGACTGGCAGCACGATGCCATCTTGTCGTATTTTTCGCATAATCTCGTGCAATTATCAACCACAAACAAAGTCTCCAAAAAGGTTAACATTTTTGAAGCTCATTTTAATATGAAAAGGCCATAGTCTACCGAGACGACCATGGAACAAATGGCATGCCGCGTTGCTAGTCTGTTTCTCTATTTGTCTGTGATTCATTCATTTATTCACTCTCGTTGTGAATTAAAGTACGACTATCTTGAGCTTCACCATGTAACCGTGTAATATGATTATACTTGACTTATGAGGAATGCTACATATCGTGTCTTTTAAGTACTGTTCTTTATGCTCATGGGTGTTCAGCGTCTCTCTCTCTCTCTCTCTCTCTCTCTCTCTCTCTCTCTCTCTCTCTCTCTCTCTCTCTCTCTCTCTCTCTCTCATCAAGAACATACATTTCTGCGACAAATGTTTGATCTCTTTTCGGAAGGCCATTCGGTGAGGACCGCAATGTGAGTTTAACTATATGAAATCAAACTCCAACGCAAGGGAAAGAATATTGACGGTGCAAAGGTCTGTATTTATGTGTTGGAAAGTGTTTACGAGCACCTGTTTTCATTCATATATTTCATACATCCATACCATCAACAGATTAAAAAAGGGATTTGTACCAAAAGGAACTGATGTGTCGGGGTGTTAATAGAACGAACAGAAACGTCTAATTGCATTTCAGAGAATACATGTTTTTTATGACTTTTTCAATGAAGTCAAAATAATCACGTCGGAGGCGGCGAGTTATTTAATCAGTATGGAACGGTGAACTCGCTTTCAGAGGTGAATTGAAAAGCAGTGTGAATCGGAAACAGCGGACGGACCTGTCACTGAGTAATAAGCGGCGTGTTCTTGGTTGAATAATAGCCTTTCTCTGCATCTAAGTTCAAAATCAATGTAGATCTATTTCAGTTTGTGACGATAACAAATTTGTCAGAAAATTCATTAAAAAAAGCCGGCACCCGGTAAGCGGTAGGCAGCCTGGACGTTGACAGTGATAAATCAAAGGCCATAGATTCGCCACTAATGATGACGAGATGAGCAGACGAGAAGGGCCAGACACATCAATCAGAAAGGGGAGAGACGCAGGGATACAAGGTCACTCATCGTCAAAGTGAAGGTCATTCCGATGTGTCAGTGGGATTTTTTTCCAAATGAGTGGGTGAAATGTGAGGTTTGATCGTCTCGACTAGAAAGTAAACTTGATGTTCATTGTATTATATATTGCACGATATGTTTACTGTTATGTAAGATAGTTAAGCTGATGTTAAAGTTACGAACAGGGTATTGGTTTTGGTATTTGTACATGCATGTCGATGTAATTAGTTGCGTCAGGTCTTCGTTTTTGTGACATCAGCCTTTCAAGGGATACCAAAGAAGCTTTCGGTTCTGTATTTATCAATCAACCCGTGAGTTCAAGTGTCATCGATATACTTGCAAACTTTAAGTATTTTTAGTTACAGGTAGTTGAACTCGTATCGTATTGCGGCATGTGTTCACATTAATATCTTAGAAACGCACCAAGAATTCCGATTTAATTTGTTTTCAAAACAGACAAAAAGTAACAAAACTTTCTGTGCAAAATGACAGCACAACAGTCCACATTGCCAGTAAGTTGGACGGTAGTTATCCTTTAGTGTCATATTACCACCTGTTTGCGGATATGCAAAGGAAAACCAAAGGCCTGAGTCCTTAGTTTATGTCTATTTGTCGATGTGAGATAATGGATGACAAGATGTTGGAGGGCTTGTTAACTCTTCAGGTTCAAATTTTCTTAGTATACGTTGACGGGGCTGGGGAGCGATGTCACTCGCCCAATAGGAAAACTATCTCAGAGTCTCTCAATGAACAACAAAAACGATAACTTCTAAGCAGCGATGAGTTTTTGCATAAAAATTCTTACCTACCCTACACCAGGATGCATCTAAATACGTTTATCCTAAATTATATGCGCGGTATTCACGTTTATCGTTACTTTATCGAACCTCTTTAATTTTTTGCACGTTAATGAAACCAATAGGAGAGTACGATACATTTCACTGATCAATATAATAACCAAGGAAGGTTGTTTGTGCAATACCTAATTTCTGAACGCTTATTTGTGTTGACTTAAGAGTTAATATTGTGCCTGTCAATTTCTACTGCAAATTTGCAGTATGTAGTTTACATTCTATCAAATTATTCGTATAAACCCGCCAGCAAGGATACTTGTGGTGGCATATCGCCTCTGGTCTCTGCATATGAGTGGAAAATTTAGTACATGGCTGAATTCAGCCCCGGGGTTATAATTTCAAATGGAAATGACGAAGTTATTGTCAAGCGAAAAAAATCTATAAGAAAAAACCGTGATACTGGAGCCTGAAATTGGTCTATGCTAAATGTACATGCAGCCTTTTCCAAGAAGTTGTATTTACGTTACGGTTATTAAATATAACAAGCGAATGATGCATCGATAATTTGACGTCATTGAAAATATCATTATCGTTCCACGTAGCATTTTAATCTGCTTCAGGCAACTTCTAGACAAAAAACTAAAAGTTTAATTCAATGTATCCTTTTTTTAATTTCGGGTAAGCCAATTTCGAGCAAAAACATGTAAATTATTCTAATTTGTCGTCACTAGCATGACAGCCATGCAGTCATTGATGATAATCATTGAAGGGTATTTTACGTTTGAGCTTGTTCGTTTTCTTAATTCTTTACTTCGCAGTAGCGACATTAGGCAGAGCTTTCTTTAAAGGTTCACTGCATCCTGCACAGTGAGAAAAAGATTCAAAATCTCGCAAATAGCAAAGAGCAGTGCCTAATGACTTTTTGGAACAGTAACGCGTCAAAATCGCATGGTTGCACAAGAGACACTATACGTGAAAATAGTCCCGACTTGAACACACTGCGCATTGATATATTTCTCTGTAATTAGACTTCTTTTCCTAGTCTTCGCTAAGCTCGCTACGGTTTGATACGTAGCGAGAGGAAAGTCTATAAAAAGTTTGCATCTCGGATCTTGCAGTGTATAGAGTAACGATTTTTAAGACGAAGAGTTAAGTTTTTAGCCAGGGTTTTTTTAAACAAACTTTACTGTAACCGAAATGTTGCTATATATTTCCAGTCGCAGAATATCAAGGAAATTACCATTGCCGTTTAATAACATTTTAGGGTACCGAAACCCTTTACTACGAAATGTAAAAACGCCATCTACATGTACGTGTTTCACTCATGTTAGAAAACCGGATGTTTTGTAGAAAGTAGATCATACTATTCTCAACGCTTCGCATCAAATGAAAATCGGAGAGTTATAATCTAGAATGTGCTAAGGATAACAAGCATAAAGGAATTTAAAGTAGTAACTTTATTCCATAGCAACCACCGTTGGTTAATTTAACCTTTTAATTTACTGAGGCACTTAACCTTAGCTGAGCGGCACTTTACTGAGAAATATTTTGTGACGTTGGCAACAAACCGGAAATGGTTTCATGGAAACAGTAAGGCTCGTACAGTTCATGCAATCGGTCAAGGTTACTTTTTATTGCCAATTACAGTCAGATCAGTCATGACCGCACAATAACATTTACCAAAAAGATCACGATCATGACAATATAATGAGCTGAAACACAGACGCTTCGTTTGCGCGAATGTTAACGTCTGGATATGAACGTCACGAGTGCTTGCAAATATCGTTTTGACATCGACGAGTTTAGTTTAGTTGTAGTACAAGTGACATAATCTGGATATATTCGGGACTGAAGTTTACTAAATCATACCAAACCTTGCTAACCTGGGCAGCGTTTTCGTTGAGACTTGAATGGTACGCTTCGCGTCAATTAATTCAAGAAGTCACTTCTTTTTAAATCGTCAAACAGAAAACACAATGTAGCGGAAAACCCTTTTCAAATTTATCATATCCCTGTTCTCATATAGATCATGGCGTTGGCAATTTACGTTAAATATCAGTGTTGATATTTCAAAAAATCACATCTAAACTTGCGATGCAGAGTAAAAAAGGAAAGGTTAATGGTAATTTCTCCTCGCCAATAGAATGTTGCGATATCGAACTCTAAATTGATTTGAGGAACAGCTATATATTTTTGTGACTTAATACAATCATAGTATGTAGAGTCTTGCATTGCTGTTTTCCTACAAGTTCAATCAAAGTGGCTTAGATACTCGACTTTCTCTCGCGTCTGACTCCATACAAATAACGTCCATGCCTGAATTAAAAAGCAGCTGGTATTTGGCAATAACCTACAAACTTCCTTAAATTATGCCATTAAATAAAAGCTTCTTTCCTACTTCCTTGGAACAAATTATGAAAATTGGTTGTCAATGGTTGGTACCGTGAAATTTAACTGTTTATGTAGTACAGTATGGGTTTAAACTTTCAGCACTGAGTCTACAATTACCAGAGGGAGTGTTAAATACATGAGTAAAATGAAAGTTTCATCACCCCAAGTTACGGCTGAACAAGTTGACAAACAAATGGAGTATGCTCATCGTATAACTATTTCGACGTTTAAGTTTCTATCTATAGTTTGCTCGCCCACTGAGGCGCCTTTTACAGCTTACAACATCCGTAGGGACTTTACATCATCACTCTTAATTGTCACTTTATGAGACACTACCAATTACATTGGTAAATGCACATTTAAACAACCTCTCGGCATAACAATATGCTTTAAACATCACATGCTTCTTTATAAAAGTGTCAAGGCGAACGAATGTTACAAGCGAGAGGGTATTCATATGTTGACGTTGTCCATATGTGCGTCATTCTTCTTCTTTGAATTCTCGTTTGTTGGCAGTTTTTTTTTAAAATGCCCCAAGGGTACTTCCGTTTGCAATTAGTGTTTAGCTACCTAGTTGCACTATCTAGTTGCATTATCTCCACCGACTAATAACCTTGGGCGCCTTTAAGTACACTTCCGTCGAAGCTTTACGTTGAAGAGCTGAGGGAAATGCAAGTTTGTTTTGATGCAATTGTCAAGATGAACGCCAGATATGACGTTTGGCAAATCATAGTACAATCTCCAACAGTTAGACTATTGTCTATTTTAATGTAGCTCCAAGAGCCTCTGATTAAGACATAAGACGTAAACATCTGCCCACTTACACAACAGAATCACAATCATCTGACGAGATTTTTTCCAGTGACATTTCATGTTCAGTGTCCGATAGCAATGAGTTCGTTCTATATATTACCTAGCATTCGAATTGGATTAAACGCAAATTCATGAAGCGGCCCCTTCATCTCCTGAGAGAAATCCTATTTCTCTTATTCCATCATAAATTTCTGTTTGATAACTTAAAAAATTTGCCAACAAGGTCTTGCCTAATTTATCTTTTCATCATATGATGATTATAAAGACTTTACAGCCCCAGTGCTGCTAACTTTTGATGTTTTTTTCATTATTTTTATTTTATAAATCAATCTCAACTTCTTATTCTACTCCCCAAAGAATGTTGCAACACCTAGCATTTAGCTTGTCAACTTAGCGTCTATATGTGTAAAATGCATGGTTATTGTTTACATTTGAATTCAAGTGCGGATCAGAAGTCAGTTTTCAACAATAACGATGCAGTTTACAACCATAGGGGCTAAGTTGACAAGCTGGATACTGTGTATATCAACATTCTTTGGGGAGAAGAACAAGGAATTTTGGTGCACATTCAAAATAAAAATGGTGAAATTATCATCAAAAGTTAGCAGCACTGGGGCTTTAAGTGTAGTAAATGATAGTAGTTTTCTAATAGGGTACACGTTTGAAATGTGAATGCCGTATCTTGGAAATCTTTAGAATAGGCTTCTAAAATCTCGAAATATATCACATCGCTCATCATATGCCTTGTAAACTGTCGACTGTCGATGAGTTTTCGCTGGCAAATGTAACAATTATGTTGCAGAATCAAATAAAGTATGAACTAGCATTGTATTTTATACAGTCGCGCCACAATTATTTTACAAATTGCGCACAAAAACACATCTAAATTCACACCAATACACAATTAAAATGACAAATCAGTTCCACTACTGGCAACAGTTGAATGAATTTGTGATGACTTTCCGGAATTTTGTGCGTCATAGGACGCCTGTAGAATAATCTAACTTACATGGACAACAAAACGAATGTATGAGTTTACGTTGATAACATACAAGGCGCGAGCTGTGTTTTTGTTCCTAGAGCTCATAAGGTACGCGTCTAATTGTATTACACGGTAGCGTATGGGAGACTTCAATTTCCGGCCGTAAAGTGAACACAATTACTCTGAACACGTCTTGATCGGATTTTATCCTTATCCTTTGTGACCTTAATCCAGGCAGATTAGAAATCTATTTTTAGACTATACCACCGTGCATTCAGCAATTGATCACTTCAATTCACTAGACAAAGTCATTCGCAACACTTAGAGCAAACAGTGTTGTTCACTAGTTTTATAAGGAAGTCTTTTTTACAAAATATCCTTCCACCACAAAATACCGTGTGACAGCTTTGGATTTTTTTTAGCGATAAGATGGCATGCGTGTATGGCCGAGCTTAGTAACATTGTAAGTAGTCGGTGTTCTGTTGCGTAATTATTTCCACATCAAGCACATGGTATGTTTGACCAAAAGAAATGTACACTAGTCAATAATTAATAATATTTCATTTCAGATAGCCTTGCACGGCTTTTACGTTTTTAATCGACATTGTCTACTCTGGTAGTTAAGCTTCTGACTAAAATCAAAACATACTTCTTGTAAAACACGTTAAACCGGAGATGGATCAAAAATTGTGTTGTAGTTGAGAAGACACCCGTATCGTACACAAGGTACCTAAAGAAAACATCTGTGAGACCATTGCTTCGACTGTAATCAACAATATTCCCTTCAACCATAAATGCACAAAGGAATGAACCAAGGACTCAGATAACATGGAAACTACTTGTCTAATTAATTTAGCATTAAGTCAATAAAAACTTGCGTCTTTTGAATTTTAGTGTTATTTTCCACTCTAAAACGATATATTTTTATGTCAATAGCCCTTCCATTTTATTCCTAAAAGTAATGTTCAGCTTGTTTCCGAAAATAAACTTTTGCTTCACGTTCTGTGGTAACAGATTGTTTAAAGTGCAGTATTGAATATAAACAATGACTGCGATAGAATATCAACCGTTTTTTCCGAAAGAGGAAAGTAGTCTCTCGAAGCCCTTTTATTCGAGAAAGGTATAGGCTGTTTATGCTATTCAAGTACAAAAACGTTGTACTTACTTCTACTTTAGAATTGTTTGTCTTCGTTGCTATTCCTGCTACTCGCCTAAAATGTAAACAATATCATTTCGATTAAACTTTTTCGTGCAAATAGCATGATCTTTAGAAGACGTGAACAGGGAAATTAAACCAGACTGAGTGCATTTAAAGGTATACTGTCACCTGTTCCAATTTTGCCACAGTTACCATGGAAAGAGAAAATCTAACCAATCACAGATTTTAAGCGGGTGGCCGCTTTTTAAAAACATCGCCCTCACATTGGCATTTTGAATACCAAGGAACGCCCCTTTGACCATATATGGGTATATTAAGATTACAGAAGACTGTAAAAAAGAACACCATACATACACCTTTTGATAACAGAAAATGAGTAGTGGCTCTTGAGCTCTTTCGATAACATGTTTATTTGTGAAATCAAAGATACATATTATGTTTTGACTTTGTACAAGTTAAAATAAATATTCAAATAACTAGGTCTTCTTGATATCTTTAAACTGTATAAACTTGGTAAAGGAAATTTCATCTTTGATCTGTACAATTATAATCTTCCCCATCATATTAGTGACTATTTCAATATGGTCGACCATGGCCGACATACAAGGTTTAAACTTCAGCAAAACTTTGCTATTCCGAAGATATACACAGATGCCGGTAAATTTGCGATTAATTATTCAGGCGCTAAACTGTGGAATAGTTTAACAATTTATATGAAATCACTCACATCGCAACACCTGTTTAGAAAAGCGTTAAAACAACACCTCATCGATGAATCGTAAAGTACTCACTGTCATGTAAATTCTTACATTTTAAGCTTGTTATATTTACTGGATTTTTTTTCTTTCTAGCCCTTTTAACATTGATGCACATGTAGTTTGAGGTGGGGCCAAACCAGATTAGCGAAAAGCTATTTTTGGCTCCTAAATTGCCATTTCTTTCCTTTTTCAGTAATATGTAAAACGTTTATAGTAGTTGTTATTATTATTTCTTTATGGCAATAAATGAAATGAATGAATGAATAAACTACGTTTGCACGACAAGGTAGAATTCCACTCGCTCCCCTATACACTTTTCATGCTGCCGATGAATTAGAAGACATTACATTCAAGTTATAACAAATTGATCACAATATATAAAATAGTGTAGGGCGTTCAATGTTTCATATTTTCACAGATTGCGACTACTAACAGCAGAAAGCGCAATCTAAAAGCATTTATGTTACCCGCATTTCGTAAGCGGGACTTTGAAAATAAATCACGAAGGGTAACTGTAAATTTTTAACAAAGCTTTGTCAGAAACATATTAATGTGGCTCTATGAATGGGCTGTATCAAAAAGACTGTGTCAATATTAGAGGCCTGTTTCCTTAAAGCTAGCATACAAAAAGCCTTACGATTATATTGCCATTGTAGTCTACACATGCACAGGCACACTGGAACAATCTTATCACTGCGTATCTCAACATACTTTGAGGAGTAGAATCAGAAACTGTAGTTGATAAGAACAACAAAAAATAGTGAAAACAATGATCAAGAGTTACTTTTGCTAGCCCTCGAAGATGATTTCTGTATGATTACCATCAGAACTCTGTCAATCATGTATGCTTCTATTGCTTGGTTTCTGCTGGAAACATCTCCACCAGAGCTAGCTTTTCAATTTTGGTATGACGTCAGCAACTTAATGTAATCCAGTAACGTTATGTGCATCACGTCGTATTGAGCAAGAACGAGAGTGTACGGTCAGGTGACCACATAAACTATGGCCTTGTTACAAAGAAACTAGTAGAACCAGTTAGAAGAACGCTTTAAACTTTCGTGTTTGCTCAAATCATAAAATAGGCAATTCACATCCTCCATGCTAGGCATTAGGTGAGGAATGTGTTGACGAAAGAGTTTAGAAAAGTCGGCAATGACGTATTACGGGGTAAAACAACTTTATTTTGTAAACGTACTGAATCATGTCTCGTAAATTGCTCTAGGCTGTTCATTAAATTTAAATTTTCTAAACCGTGCCGAATCGTAGCCTTTATTCAAAGTCAAAGATCCAAGATATTTTCCGTAAAATGAGGCATTTTGCTTAGAGAGAGGATAGAGCCAGGAGATCATACGTCGACCAAGATTATTTTCGTTTTAACAAAATTAGCCAAATAAATGAACAGCACGTTGACTTAGTATCAACGCACTCACTGCTTAAGTAATTTTTTTTTTCATTTCAATATCAACCCACTTTTGAACCTGTAATGGCTGCGGAAGGTTAAATTGTAAAAAGTGCATGGAAATTATTCTGCGCAAGCGGAAGGAGCTTATTGAATTTTGTCCCCTGGCATTGCGCAACTCTCCTGAGCTCGACGAAACATTCCTGCCTCAGTGCAAATGTGTCTGCCGTTTGCTTGTATAATATTATTTTCGTTGAATCTCTACATTATGAGAAAAGTACACACAATCTATTATGAATGTATGTAGGTAGGAAGGAAGGTAGCTAGGTAGCTAAGGAGGTCGGTAAATGGATGGATGGATACACACATGCATGCATGTGTGTATTCATTCTTATGTCGCAAAATCATTCTTATGTCTCAAAATCCCTATTAACTGATTTTTTCATTTACTTTCAACTTCGAAAGAGCCGTTCAAGACTTACCCTTCTACAAAACCTTTGTGATATCTGAGATAAACTTTCTTTGGAGGAAATCATTAACTTATTCAAAATAATAGGACGTTAAATTAATACAGAATCATCGTGGCTGGAAATTTTATTTGTCCAGAGGGTTCGTTCGAGCGATAGAGCAAATAGGAATATGTTATATTCTTAAGGTGTAGCTTAGCATGTTTACATAAACGCATGCATTTTCCATATAAAGTTAACAGTGCATTTCATAACAAACCTATCATCAAGCCGTCATTTTCAATAGATGCCATGGTGCTTGAAACGCTTGTGCGATGGAAGCCAGGTCTACTATTTGAGTATGGCGGCTATGTACTAGTCATACAACATCAAAATAAGCAATATTGTCTCAGGCGTTCTTAGGATTGAATTTGCTTTTCAACGAAACAAAATTATCGAATTAATGGTAATGGAAGGTTATTTCTTGATATTACAGAAACCTTAGATTCACTTTAACTTATGCAATAATGAACTACACCCGCTAAAAGCTTCTCGTAACACTAATTTACGTCTGGGTATGAAGTAGCGGTTTTCAAATTACAGGTACCAGAAGTACATTTTAGAAGGCTTGCGAAGATGTGATAAGCTTTCTAAGAGGTCAAAGACTATGAATGCTTCGAGCTACGAACTTCATACTTAACATTTACATACATCTTTTCTTCGTAAATGTCACGTGTCTAATAGAGGTTTGTTATTTCTTGTCGAAACTAGAAAAGCGTATTTTAATTGAGTTCTTTTCTTTATGTAGAATAGGGCAGCCGTGTCGGATGATTATGGATAAATGAAATTCAATGTATATTCATTCAGTTCGCAGATGCAGTTCACATTTAAGAGATCGAATGGTCTTTATGTAATCCCATTTACGCAACTTCAAATAATGCGCACTGGTTGCGTGTTTCTTATTTCAGTAGCTAAATCATGAACACCGTAAATTTCCGACTATCGAGGTACGGTATGTCTCTCTGCTTTAGACAAATGTCTATGCTTTGAACATTGAACGTTTATACCTAAAAATTTCCTCCAAAATCATCAAGGTAAGGACAAGCAGTGAGTATTTGCGCATGCCAAGATGTGCGTTCCTCTAAAATAATTGCTTCGAAGTGCATTTTATTTGTTAATAACATCTAAGTAATCTTATATAGCTAAGTATGCCTTAGTTCTTGAATTTTCACATTTGACACTGTAAGACACACTGCAGGTGCCGGAAGTTTTTTCGCGTGAACGTTCATTCACAGAAACTTGTAAAATATTTGAACGCAAATGACACCACCCATCTTTATTTACTTTGAAAAGGATCTTAGTCAAACATGCATTTAACTATCATAGCGTCAATCTTATAGCTTATTTACAACATCACGTGCAAGGGCAAATGTATTATTAAGTCCTATACTGGTGATCTATTCAACATTTCACAATAGATTTCTGTTTGAAATACATCGTTGCTGTGGTACGTATATCGCTCGTTTCTTTATACAATTGTATTTATGATGCTTTTGCATTGTTGAATAACTGGCGAGGATACGGGCAAACTAATAAGATTGATTTACGTGCGCACTTCATCAAAACACAAAGCGGATACAAAATTAACCGAAATCTCTACTTGAATGTACTGAACACTTTTTCACTGTATATGGCGCAATTTTTTCTCAATTATTAGCTTTCTAGTACTAAAATTTCCATCGCGTGACACTCACAGTCTTGTGTTTGTTATGCTTCACTATATCATTTCAAACTTTTCAGTATCAAACAGAAACACCTTGAAGTTTGTAACCAGTAGCGTTAGCAAAGATTAGTGACAATCATTCCCCACGACCTGCAATTGCGAGAGCGAATGTATAAAACTCTAATAGGCTACCAGCGAGTTGATGTGGCAATATTGTTCGAAGTTATAAGTGCCATTTAACTGCAAGCTCTACGGCGCTCATATTAACGTATTACTTCGAGTACGTTTCAGATACGTTCTCGTACACTGCTGTGACGTTTTGCCACTTGCAAGACTGCAACATATATGTGAAGAGGTTCAAACAACTGCAATTGATTATTCCTTATATTGTATCGTTCTTATCTAGAAAAAATGATATTGTATCCATTCCGATGATTTATAAATAGCATCTTTAAGTTGATATGCTAATTTAAATCGGACCCAGGCAGTAGGCGGTCTACGCAAGATTTAGGCACAGTGCACGACATCTATGAGATGAGTCACACGGGCAGTGCTATACACTATGAATAGTACAACAGCAATAACTCACCGTGGAGGGGGTTATTGCTATAATTTTTATCATCAACTCTGTTTAAATTTGTGTTTCCCCATATTTTTTGACCCTACAGAAATGAGAAAGATGATCTTGACATCGACTGAACCTAGTCACAAGAAAAATTCACTGACCGGCATATAACATTTTTATGAAGAGGGATATTATATATAGCACGCGTACTCGACAATGACACTGGGAGTGAAACAGATAACAAAAGTTCGACCCACGGAGTTCAATATCGCGAAATCCACTGGCCTAAATTGATGTAATCTTATCAAACACTGAGAAGATTTCCACCAGTCTCCGTCGACGCATGTAGCTATGCATTCGGCGCTTGCTTCATCTGCTTCTTTCTTTGCTGAATGAAATCAGTAAATTGGGTTGCTGGTTCACCTTTTACGAACTTCTGTAAAATGAGCAAAGATTAGCAATTGCCCTCAAGGTTTAAGTAGATTTCGTGACGATATTAAAGCGAAGTTCACATTAACTTTTCCGTATCGAATTCTAGACACACAAAATTATTCTTCTTTCGCCTATGCCCTTACACCGATGGATATTAATATGTAATATTAAGTCTGAACTGACTTAACTATTTTAATGTCCTTTGCGCCTAAAGGCATGGAATTCGTTCACAAATTGTTATCATACATGAAGTAAAAATTGAGAATAAATGTAGAACGCCATACCTATGATGGTCATAATATATATAATTTAATGTAACACGTGCACTGTGGTCGTAATAAAATCAACAACGGATTTGAGATAGGGTATTTTGAAAATACGGCAGACGACATTCACATATTTATGTGTTCATATGAAAGAAAGCTTTCCCAGTGCTAGATGAATCTACATACTTGAGTGAACATCAGGAAATTAAACTTACACTTTAGTATCTATGTTGATTGTTAAATTGGTAATCCTGTGACAGATTAATACAAAAGGGTACATTAAACAATTTCCACGATTCTCTCTGAAGGCTTTATCGTGCGTCAATACCAGAAAAAATGTCATAATCGTGCCTAGCGTTGCATGTCTTTTCTTCGCGTGAACTGATAACAAAACAGTATATTCAATAGTCTTGATGTTTCTGACAGGGCCATATAAAGGCACGACGTCCGACGTGAAGGTAGGCATTTTAAATGACATTGTTTACGTTTTCGACAAACTATCCTGCTTTACGTGACTAGTCACATGTCACAGTAGCTGATGATGTCTACTAGTCATATCCTTGCATCTTTATACTAGAAAGGGACTCAAAGTATTCGAAAAATTGAAAAGAGTGAAAATCTGGTCAAAATCAAGTGCCAAAGGTGCTGGCCCTATTACACTATGTGACGTGTATGATTCTACATTTTGCCTTAATGTCTAAGTTGTGCGAAGCATGTCATTCTACGCCACCGACTCATGCTGATGAATACACAAGTCGACGAGTATACGTTCTGATCACGTCCAGTGGCTAGTGAGGTGTAACATGCGTGAGGAAAGTCGAAAATTTGTCAGCGTTCACAGGGGAGTTTCTCAAAATTGAAACATGTCCTCAAATGGAATTACAAAATAAATTGTGCGTCAATTTAGTTTGTCGAGACGGTGCAAGAATTACGATTTAAAGTCGGAGCCAAGAAGTACACCCGTGGCCACTTAACAGTTGATTAAGCCACGTGATTAAGCCCACCGGATGCAGTCAGAAATTAATTTGTTTGTACAGGGCAAAACCAGCTCTGCCAAGGTTTGTAATTGAGAGTTTTTGATTTGCACCCTGTATTCAATATTGAGATAACATCATTACTATGCATAACACTGGTCCATATACAACTGACTTCAGATAAATTATTTGTCTTATTTACACAATAACTAAAGGAAAAAAAACTGGTGTCATTGTAACTTACAGACTTATTTCTCCACCAAAAATGATTTTTGTCTACATATTTCTCTTTATCACAGTATCTATTTAGGTTTTTGAAAATCAGTGTAGGTGATTTCACTTCCTCATTAACACTCTCTACAATGGATGCACAGGTTTGTATGACAGTAACAGCCGTGATCCAATAAAAGGCTGCTTCAAAGACTAATTATTGAGAACAGGCTTTAATCTATCTGGGTGGTATCTTGTCTCTCAATCTTTAACACAGGGTGCTCATAGTAAACTTAAATTTACAACCATTTGCAGGGTCGTTGTTGCCTCCATACGGGCATAATTTCGGTCTGCATCTAGTGGGCTTAATCAACAGTTTAGTTGCCACGGGTGCACTTTTCTTTTCTGAATACATGAATATTTTGCTCCTCCTTCAATCACCGTGATATTGTCGTTCTTTTTACCCAGCGTTGCTAGCTTGGTGTCGATAACTGTCACACGTAGTTCTCTATCGGTCGTGTTCGCAGTTTTGTTTACAGTTATTTTACTGCAAAACTCTATACAATTACGCTTATAACAATAACTTTAATATTGCGACCAAAGTTGATGACCCAAATCTCAATTTTATAACACCAGCGAGTAAGACAGTTTGCACAATGTAAAATATCGAATCCACAGGGCCACTGGGCGCTAATCCTTAGTTCGTTGAGTTATTTTTCCTCATAATAGTTGTGGTGAAATCTCGTATTCGAACACGTACGTCTGAAATGGAATTCTCCGCATGGACCGTTTAATTTAGGGTCAAATTGCAGAGAGCTAGCGCTGTTCGTGATTTCACATGTTTCACCTTCTGCCGACATGTATAATGCTGCCTTTTAATCATTACGGCACTCACGCGTCCTTGTCCCTCAAAGTAGAAAAAATAATTCATTTCTGTTCATGCCCACTGTCCTTGAACCTATAAACTGCGAAAATCGTGCATTCCTTTGCACGAGTCCGTCGAGTGTCATCAGTCGATCAAATGGATGTATGATCGAGAAGTTGACATTGACCAGAATTACAGGTGCTGTAAAACACGATTTAAAACGTGAACCATTTACATCGGTCGAATTATTTTCGAGATATGAGAAGTGGTTTTATGAGCGTGTCTCTGAGACTGCGGTACTTGAACTTGACAGGTTCACTAATAATAAGAAGTAAAAACGAAATAGATATGTATGTAACAAAGAAATGAATCAAATAATCAATTATCCCAATATTGATTATTCACAGTTATTTGGAAACCTTAATACACGACAAAATTGCCTAAAATTGCCTGTTTCGGAGTCCGTAGGACACTGCAAATCACTGCTTGATCATACCTAGTCCTAACGACTTACTCTTTTGGGTTTGAAGCAGTGGCCGACTGGTTTTGTGTGAGGCCTAGCAGCTAGGCGATGTTGCCATGAGTGAGTGGGGGTTCGAATCCCGTTTGGGTTATAGTAAAATGTATATTTCTTTAACCTGAGTGGACAGTTCTGCTGGTGGATATTTACTTGTCCCCGACTCTGTCTGATAGCTCAGTAAAAAGCTTCGTGCTTTTCCAATTACTATATATGTGTAACACGATTGGAACTAATTTGGGAAAATTGGATGAGAGTAATTATTAGGAAAATGTAACGAAATCGAAATTTTTACAGCTGAAATTTTACAAAATGATAGAATAGTGTAAAATTTGAAATATTGTTCTCATCGAACAAAACAACGAAAACACAATGATTATTGCATACCTCTTTCATCGGATTCATTTTTATAAAAATAAGTTCATTTCTGTGTAAATGTACTGAAGAAACGAGAGAAAATGTTTAAAATTTCTCTAATTGACGAATTTTGAGTCAGGGCACTTTTGAAATGCCCCTGACTTTTTCAAGAATTTAAGGCTTCATAAACATAAAATTGAGTCAGGGCACATTTTAAAAGACCCTGACTGACTTTACTGTAAATCAATCGAAAAGCTTCATTTTGGTCGAGGAAAAATGACAAACTGACATTATTACTAGTGTTTCAGTAATGAAGAAACTACAGACAAACTCTCATATTTTCATTCAAATGTGAATATTGTTCATATGTTTTGAACAATATTGCATTAGATACTATCATGCACTGATTCTTACTCATAAGATTTCAACAGCATCGTAAATTGTGTATAAAATTTTAAAGATGGTAAGCAAATATGGTGTAAAATTAGAGAAATTTCTAAAATTCTTGAGAAATTCTGCCAATCCAATTATCCCAATTTAGTTCCAATCGTGTTGTGTGTACTTTGTGTGTGTACTGTGTCTGTGTGTCGTCTGCTCCACGCATACCGTGTTGTTCGGTCGCGCACAGAATTGAAACATCTAAGTCGGTTACTGTGACCAACTCTTTTGGGTTGGAAGCAGTGGCCGACTGGTTTTGTGTGAGGCCTATCAGCTAGGCGATGTTGCCGTGAGTGTGTGGGGGTTCGAATCCCGTTTGGGTTATAGTAAAATTTATATTTATAGTACCTAAATCCTTCTACGAATATATTGCAACAAAAAGTTTAAAATCACAAGAAAGTTGAAAATAATTTAACTACAGCTATGAATGTTTTAAGAGGAGATGATCAATACGGCGGTACAGTAGACACTTGTCTGATATGAATATTTGTGAAAAATGAGATTATAATAGAATTCCATCGAATAGTTTATTGACTTCATTGCGTGTTACTCAAGCAATAGTTCATGGCGTATGATTGTTTCATTAAGTACATAATTAGGGTCAATTAATACGTCCTCAAATAAATTTTAATAAACCAATCAAGTGACGTATCTTTTTTTCCAAGGTTGCAGTATACACAATATGAAAGACTATTGTACTTGTATCCGACGTGTATTTTACCCATACCATTCGTGATTATTGTTTCCGACAGTAGACAACGAAAAACTGTCATCAGCGCATTCTGCGCTTTGTCGACATTTGTATAATGCAAACAGATCAAGACGCACTAATTGGCGAATTATAAGACATAGCCTCGGTGGGGAAAATGCTCTTCGACTTGATAATTTGTGGAAGGGTATCCGTCAGCCATTGTGTATATCTTAGCCATAGTGAACACTATACAAAAATATTGTATTTGTATCCCGTAGTCAGACGTTTATTTTTTTCCGGGAAGGGAAAGCCGCTTATCATCATTATGTGATGAGAGATAGTAATACGATACACTAACAAGTATAGAACATAAATAAGCAATTTTTCGATGCCGACATGTACAGTAGGCCATCTGACTGTTATTGACATGATAACGAACGATAACGCTTATATTGGTATTGGGTATGTACTTCATAGATGCACACTAATACCCGGATACTCGGCGTGGGCTGTTTGAAGTGTTAAATAGAATCAACAATTTTAATGTTATTGCATTTTATGTTAACAAGCCATTGTGCCGGTATCAATCATTAATACTTTAATTCATTTATGCGATCATAATGCAATGCAATCATCAGTTATACAGGAGAGCATTGTGCATCAAAAGTTCTATACGCTGAGGGAAATTCGTTTTGAGTGACATCATACAGGGTGGTACAGCGCTCGTTTCACTCTTTTCACATAAACGCTGAGTCAGATTTTTGACGGAATTTACATTCGGCCTGTAATCGAAATTACATCATCTCGGTTGCAGAGTTTTATACAAACACAAAATTTCTGCTTTTATTAGTGTTTTGCGAGTGAGCAATGACGTTTTCTATCAGGCCCTTCACAAGTGTGATGATCAGTTGCCTCTTCGACCGAGAAAGCGGAAGTTTAATCCGAGTGGTTGAAACTGTGGATTCCTTCGGCAGGGATTGATTCCAGATGTGTCTAACTCAAATATCACACCGCGACAATTCTTAGAATTGAACACAGGGGAAAAGCGATTGCATGAAAAAAGTTCTTTGGCGTGTTCTAAAAAAACCTGGCAAACATGTACAATAATTTGACACAGAAAAACATGACAATTTAAATGGTAACATTTAATGAACTAGCCCTATGCCTACACAATAGTCTGTTGGATTCGAGTGTCCATGAATGTGTGATACAAAACATGGCATAACATTCATTCGACAGTATATCCAGCAATTCTGATAGACCCTTGAAACTACTTAGTAATGGACGGGAAACGGTCACAGCTGTGCATGCTGAATAAAACAACGCTCTGCGTCTATTTTTAAGATATGTAGAATGGTTTGCAGTATATCAGAATAAAATGGTTTGAATTTTTATTCGACGTTTCTTTCTCATGATACCCAACCACATAATATAGTTCTGCTATAAATGATTAACACCTCGTACACGGGAACGTTTCCCAAATGTATTACTTACTGGTGGTAAAATATTAATTATTACGAAAAAGTTTATGGCAATAATAGTATTTTCTGCATGCATGACAACTTTTTCGTAAAATTGCTCAGGGCGAAAAGGGGGATTGCTTCTAATTTCAAAAAACAGATATCGTAAAGTATTGCAAGCTCGGTGTTGTCGAAACTGCGAAATTCGACACGAAGAATTTATGAAATGTGAAGGGATCATAAGCAGTTTGAGTTTCATATTTTTTAGTTGTGCTTCGTTACAAACCTTAACAGCCGCTTCTCTGCATTTTGTTTCCCTCAGTCTTTGAAGAAGCGTTTATCGTTAAAGCTCGATAAAAAGATCAAACCAACGCAAAATAACGTTGAAAGAGTGTAAGTAATTTAATGAGACGCAGATGTACCCGTAGGTACCATATTTACCATTTAATCAAATTTTGCCCTGGAGACGATGAAGCTAAACTAATTGGGCGAAACTGAAAAAAAAGACGAGCGGGTGTTACGTATTAAGCAGCAACTCTTGCATCGTGCAAAGTGAAGTGACTTTTTTTAAATACATAATTCTCTATTTTAATACCATGTTAACTGCACAAATTTTATAATGACCCGTTCATGCAGCAAACATTTTAATGAACTAACGCTGAAAGTCTCCCGAACTCTTTGCCAGGGATGTAACAATTTGTGCGCATCAGGAAGTCCGCCAAGCAACAAATCTGTCGTTGCTCAATAATACCACGTATTAAAAGGATTGACACGGTCCACCAAGTTTATTGGCATTCCATAGAATCACGCTACAAAAACCAGTCGTAAAAACAGGTGCATAATAAAATGTACAGAAGAATACACTCCATTTATGAAGTGATCGTAGCATACCTTGTTGGGCGGAGCCATCCCTTATTCGTATAGGAGTGCTGTAATGGAGCGACATCCCTCGGGTCAATAACAGCCGGATGCCGTCCGTACGTACTAATTTGAGACGCCGTTGTTATGACGAGAAAATCTTATTCCCTAATAGGAATTAAAAGTAGTACTCTGTGCCCTAGACGGTTCCTTAACCAGGTGAATTTGCGACGTACCTTGATGGAAGCACTGAGCATTGTGGGTGGCGGTGCACTAACAAGTGCTGAGTCACACGACGACGCTAATTAGTACCACTTCATGGTGAAAATGTTTGTGACCGTCATTACCGCAACTAGTCTATTTCCTTTTGTGTTTGACATATTACTATACAACCTTTTCTATCACATTTTCTACATCCATTATCTTTCCTCTATGTCCCTAGTTGATCTGGCGTCTTAGCCTTTTTTCTTTACCTATATCTTCATCTTTATAATATGTCCTCGGTATGCCTTCTTTACGACTGGCCTATCTCTCCACAAGTGCATTCTGTCTTTCTCAGGTCTTAGCCCCTACCTTTGTCAGTTCGCCCCTTTCCTTTTTCTTTGGTCATGGTGGGCAATCCCCCCTCCTCTCTCTCTCTCTCTCTCTCTCTCTCTCTCTCTCTCTCTCTCTCTCTCTCTCTCTCTCTCTCTCTCTCTCTCTCATTTCACAAATCTTTTCATTTCGCATATGTTTTGCTTGCGTTTTCTTCTCCCTCGATGCTTTACACTTCCACTCGACGCAATGGCCGTTAAAATCTCCAGTGTTTCGGTACTACATTTTACTTTAGGTGAGCACCCTTCGATCGAGACAAATCATCGGACCGCCATAACATTGTCATTTCTCGAAAGGAATGGAAGCTATGCTGAGCCGGGGACTATTGATTAATCTCCCCGGGGTTTCATCATTTGACCGAGGGGAAAATCTACGATAATACGGGGAATGTTCTTAAGTAGCTGTTGATAGCCTTGCTAATGTGAGTCTCACTTTGATTGATAGAAGTATACTCTTCCGTCGTCCCTTATCTAAGGCATGTGAAGTTCGTCTTTCGATCGACTGTTACGATGGAATCATTTAATGCCAAGGAATACTTTCTTATTCACAAGTGGTTAAGGACTTTGTATCTAAACACTAAATTTCATATCAAAATGGGTTTACCCTACAGAATGAGTGATGTGAATACATTGCAACTTAAACCCTTTCGACGGCTTCATAGAAAACTCAAACTTCGAAAGTCTATATGGCGGTCTAGCAATTGAAAGGTGAAAAGCGTTCAAACGTTAAAAAGTTCATACTATGAATTGCAATTTTGTGAAATTCCCTTATCGCCGCATAAAAAATGAATTACACTTGTACAGTTTCTTCTTTGGTTCATACAAGAGTTGTTGTACTTTCTCAAATAAAAGCAAGAAAAAAGACATTTTACTTTCATAAAGAAGTCGTAAAATGCCTATAAAAAGTGCGAACATTTTTATAATATTTCTCAAACCGAGGAAACCATCATATCATGGAAAACCTTTTTTCGCTAAACAGACATACCGTGACATTTCGGTCTGAAAGGTTTCGTTTGTGTCTCTCACCAAACTAAATTTGAAATTTATCTGCATCGGAGTCTAGACATAATTATAGACTCTGCAGACAATAATTACAATGGCCAGAAGCGTTTTCCTTCACTGCAATATACTCTACAACACGATGTGAGATGTTTTATAGCAAACCACTGTCCTGAAAGAGCCTTGTTCATTCTGTTCTCTGATGGTGGTGATAAATCTAATGGCGTTCACATCTGTACGTGACGATCCCTGCATTAACGGCTAGTTGAATGTCACCCAGCACCTATATCATACCATTAAATCAAAGAGTACAAAACCGTCGGAATGTTATTGAGTACATTTCATTTTTACAGTGTTCATAAATTTGTCGGTGCTCAAAAAAGAGTGCTTTGGAAAATCAAGCGATCTAAAGGAATTTTTATTGTCTTTTAGTAAAGCGAAAATGGTCGCAATCATTTCTCTCAAATTGAATATTTATGATTTCACATTGTGCTAGAACTGAACAAAACATCAAAGAATAAAGAAACGCCGTCGTATAGTTGATCAAAAATAGGATTGTTCTACTACCATTACAACAACAATATCACGATACTTTTCGTAGATAATATACTTCAAAATTTATGCTCCACTTATTCTGTACTAGGTATTAGATTTGGACGATTGAGCCAAAACTTGTTTTAATGTACAATTGTACATGGTCGCCTCTTTCTTTTTTAAGCCTTCGAAATTCATTCTAATATTTGCAATGTTTGTTTTTGTATTTATTTATACGAGTAGGGTGTGTCAGGAAACACTAGAAAAACTGCTGGTAGATTTTCTACTCTCTATGCTGGAGGTAGAAAAGTAATACCGATACCAGTGTTTTGTTTCTTGGAATGTTCTCAGATGATCAGCTAGACAGTAATGACGGTGAAATATTTGCATAAGGGATACTAATCTATATTTATATACGCAGCTTTTGCGTGATCGACAGGACAAAACTGGTGTAAGCTATGTAGTTAAGTGGGCACTAGTTTTGCATAGCAGTCACTTGAATACAGCTACATTCAAGTGGCCGGTCTTAATTCACAGAAAACCTACAAAACGCATGACTGGAAAAGAGAGTGTTGACCCAAATATCAAAATGGCATTGATTATACCGCCGTCGATGAATATTCTCTCACGTATGCCTGTCAGGTTGCCAAGACACCTTGAATAAACATTCTGCAGAAGAGAGGGTTCACACCACTGGCATTTATGGAAAATCAATCCGAATCTCGGAACAATGGTGAGACTTCCCATGACACATACTTATGACACTCACGACACATGCCCTAAGGGGAATTCTTTTGTCGTGTGACAGATGGCATGACATTAACGTACTGGGACAGACATTCGATACTGAACAAAGTGCTTTCCATTGACTCACAAAATTTTGACAAGATTCCTAACTGCAACGGAGTATGTGGGGAATATTAGCTGTAACTGGCATGTCTAGACCATTAAAGACACACTACCACTGCGAAATAGGACAATCGAGGAATTTTCTCGAAAGGCAGACATTGAGTATGTTTAATCATTAGGTAAATGAAATGAACTAAAACGCATGCTATCCTCAAAACGGAGCAAGAATGTTGCTGTTCTCCAGATCTCTAACGATAAAAACAAAAATATGGTACGGATCAGATAACGAAATATATTAACAGAGCATCGCTTTTAAAGCATACAATATATAATGTCTGATATTCTTAACTCCGTGTCTGTGTCTCTTCATATACATGACCAGTATTTTAGAAGTGAACTGTAATGGCATTAAGGAACACTTAAGATATGATATTAAACCTTCCTTACTCTACACCAGTCAATCTCTTAATGGTTCATTGCACGTTATAATTTCTGTGTGAAGAATATAAACGTCGTTGTAAATTGAATTTTGAATAAGTTATGGTGTTCTAATACAGTCCGTCGGTTTGGTCGTAAATAATGAGCGTATGGGAATTTGAGAGACTATCGGTGTCAGGATTTAACCTTCGACGCTTAAATTTTGTTCACTATGTTTCGATGTCCTTCTTTACGTATAGCTTTCTTTATCGGCGTATTACCTTGCTGCGTACCGACTAGCCGATGATGTCAAGCGGAGTCTTTTTATTGCGGGAAAGGCAATCATTTATATGAGTAGTGGCGAACACAGTCTTCACTTTAAGAGCGCAGTTCATTTATACGATTTAGGCAGTGCTTTATTGTATCTGTGTTTTCAAAAATCTACCATCTGTTTCAATTCGTAAATTGTTGAGCACAAAATGAAAGACTTGCGGGGATGCGTGTCGGGGAAGAAACTGATTGCTTTCTCTTGCAAGCTTTACCCCACACGAGCAATTTATTTTCGAAACCCATTAAGTAATAACATCAGCGTCGACATAGTTTTAACAAACTTCCGGTGGATCCTGGAGGTGAGTGACATCAATTTTCGCTGTGGAGCCATTAATGCTGCGCTTTGTTGAGCACTTACCCCGCATACGTTCGACGGAAACTATGTGCCACATGAGTGAATTATCTAAAGGTCATCTAATATAGGCGATTCACTTCATCTGTGTGGGCAATACACCTTTCTTAGACTCCCTGATACATTCACTCAAATCGATAGGCATTTGACTGTTTTATTCACACCTTCGTGTCTGGTGACGTATGTTCCTTCATTTGCTTGTATTTAGAGATTACCAACAGCGAGCCAGGGTGTAGTATTTGATGCCGAATAGAAGACCCTAAGGGTGGGTCGTATCAAATTTTGCGGTAAATACGAGATGATCATTTACGTACATCAATTATATAATCCACTTGGAATCTTCTGCCCTGAGATACTATTTTTTTCTATATGAATAAGACAAAATATAATATATGCGAGGTACAGGGATACAGATATTATTTCAAATAAGATATTTGGACAGGGATAGCCTACATGTACGTAATATGCAAGTACAGTGACCTCCTTTTTATTTTATGAACATGCCAGTTGCAATGCGGCGCGCTCTGGCAAACATTGCTACGATCAATGCGGGTTGTGACACCTGATATATATATATATATATATATATATATATATATATATATATATATATATATATATATATATATATATATATATATATATATATATATATATATATATATTATATATATATAATATATATATATATATATATATATATATATATATATATATATATATATATATATATATATATATATATATATATATATATATATATATATTATATATATATATATATATATATTATATATATATATATATATATATATATATATATATATATATATATGTGTGTGCATCACTGCTCAGCTAAAGTCTCCGTCGCAAGATTAATCGAACTGCACGTGTAAACTAGATTAAAAGTGACCATAACGTACAAGAGTTAAGATGTAATGCAGGCGACAGTGTTTTACTAGTGGGGCATCCAATCGTGTGCATAAATTCCATATTTTTATCAGTTCAGATCAGATCACATCAGATTGCTGGATTCAGAAATAATAATTCAAAAGAGAGTGTGCTTTCATGAACTCTATATTTTAATCCATTCTATTATGTAGACATTAACCTCCCTCAGTGTATAAAACTTTTACTGATTTTAGCTTCTATTTGTCAATGAGAATGCAATTCCATCTTCAGTCACTCGCCATGTCTTAATCGAAGAATACCATTTCGGTTAAGCCCAAGGCTATTGTAGAGGGCGTCTCGGTTTCCATTCTTAAGTAACTGCACTAAGATTATGAATGAAGAACTGGCTGTACCGACTGTAGATCAAACACCTCTTATATCACATTCTAGTCAGATAACAATCAATACATTTCAGCAGTCCGCCAGAGTGGCGATTTCTCCTTCGGTACTGAGGTAATGTTGTCATCAGAGACAACATTACCTCAGTATCAATTAGCAATTGCTAACGGCTAAGTTGCCTTTGTTATGCTCTATGGACCTCATGATAGACCAACAGCAAAAGTAATTGGGGGCCATCGGAATTGCGATGAGAGCATCGTAGGTAACAGTTGTATATAACAAGAAATCACAACCTGCAGCTAGTGCATGCCTACACTGATTTTTGTACACTCCAGGCGACGGATAATTATTCTACCGTTAATTTCAAGGAAATGTGGCAAGAGAAATCGCGAGAGAGAAAGACAGACAAAGATACAGACAGGCAAGCAGAGGCACACTTGAAAACGATGCCAAGACAAAGGGATACAGGGGTACACAAACATGTTAAAGACACAAGAGAGCTAGTAAGAAATGGAATGGCAAAGGGAGATGCAGACATACGAATACAAACACAGATATACGCTAAGAGACAAAAACAGAATCCTTAATATAGGCTTCGGTTTCACATTCCACCTTTTTTACAGTTAACGCAAAGATATATCACTAATGTATGAGAATTCATTTCAAGAAATATGAATCGACATTTCATGTATGAAGAGATAGCTGAATTCATCGCCGAAAAATGTATTAAACTATGCGCCAAGAAAGACACACAGACAGACAGATCATTAACACCAACAGATAAGTGATACAGAGGGAGACCCACTTGTCGCATGCTTTGAACTTTGGTTTCTATATTAAACTAAAATGTGAGGTTTTAGCTAATTTCACAAGATTTAATGTCACTTTTATGTGGCACTCTAAAATCGACAGGAGGTATCACTGACATTTCCATCTGACATTTCCTGATATATGATTGATGGATTATACAGTCATCAAACTGCAAATCTACTTTGAAGAGAAGTTGGACATATGACGGGAAAATAAAAACGTGCGCGTGATGGTTACAAAAATGAGTTACTGCATTAATAAAGAGATTCTGCTCCGTGGGGGGGGGGGCGCTGAAATGCTTGAAGTCTTAAAAACTAAGCTTATGCATAATAATGCCTGGTACCATACTTTCCTAACGGTTGAATAACAACTTTTCAAAAGCATACCATACTGTTGTACCCGTCAATTACTACGTTCATCAATACACAAATTTGTTGCAACAACTATATTATATCATTTCAATTGGAATTAAGGTAGTATGCGCCTCGAAAGTGAAAGACTTAAACTATTGCTCGAACTTTTCTAAAAGAATATTTCAAATATTTTCCTTCAAAATCGAGAATAAAAATTTGGGTTACCGTTCAAATGTTGGTACAAGAGAAACAAATTACCCTATAGATTTACCGATATTTGTAATTCAAAATATGGCCGCCGTCCCTGTGTCAGCTCTATGGAGAAAAATACAATGTTGGATTTTTAAAAAACTAGGACAACCCCACAAATGGTAGATCAGAAGTTTGAGAGTCCGAACATCTACCCTGAGGCGTATACTGTCGACGATATGAATACGAGTCAACAACTCCTTGAAATACATAAATATGGGACTTGTTACTTCACTGAAAAATTGAAACATGTTTGCTAGTTTTGTCTGCTACGCTTCATTTCTTTAAGGTAAAAAAAAACTTTCGTCAGAACATCTACCGGTCGATTGTAGCAGTGTGCACTCGGCACCTTATGATAATAAGGCCAATACTGTTTTTAAACTCATGTTTTTCATGATCGGATGCCATATCAAGTACGGGTCATTATCATAGCAACTAATATGAATCCATAGTTCTTCCGCTTGAAGTCGTTACAATGCATTCTAATAGGAATAACGCGGTATATTATGTTGAAAACATCCGTCAATGGCTAATTCCTTTTTGTCGCATTCAAAAAAGCAAATTCTGTATGTACATACGTCAATGGCAACCTTGCTTCAGACAACGTCGACATCTCGGTTTCTTTGTTAAGGCAGAATGCGCCAAAATGACCCATTAAATGAGGCAGTCTAACTTATGGCCGCATACGACAGAGGCATGAAGCTGTTATTGTCGGAACTTTACAAGCTATTGACGCGACGTGTTCTTTGAAATTTCGGATAGTTGAGGCCGCCACTTTGTCTCATCTCAATAATATAAATGAGTTCGATATTGTGTTCCACAGTTTACCATAGGGTAATTTGAGTGTTATACAAATATTAGGAAATGTCTCCTACAACGTTAATAAGTTCTAGTGATCTGTCTTTTGTCATGGATAGCGAGATTTCCTGAAGCCTTGAGAATCACAAGTGAGGTTTATTTGAATGGCTCGCTGTGCACAATATCAGTCCATTCATGGTCCCTCCACAAAAAGAACCGTGGTCCATTGACGTGGGAGGTTTGATAATTTCGTCCAAACAAGGATGTATTAAAGCTCTACATCTGATGATCGTTGGCTAACACTCACATAGCATCAGATATTAACTGCTGTTAATGCCGTCAACAAGCCACAGCTCCTTATGGTAACGACTGGGAGTGTATAATGCAGTTATAGTTTGTCCAATTTAGCAATCGCGAAGGCAGAAAATGATATCATCGAAATGTTAAATATCGTTAGTATTATTATATGTCGATGGTTGATATTTCGGGTCTTGCAGTTGCTTTTATGATAGGGTCATAGGTTTACTTTATGTAAACAAAAAAAATAATTTATAATTATTTTGGAAAAGTTTAAAGCCACCGATGCATTTAAAAAAGACCGAATATATCGTCACGTCGTAATATGTGTCAACGCCACAGTAATTCCATCTTAGAAAATTATCGTCACTTCTTATCTGCAATCTATCATTCCTCTTTACTAAAGTTGACGAAAATTCAAACAGTCGATCGGTACTATCTACCTGTCATCTATTATTTGTCCTGAAAACGATACTCCTGCAGTCCGACTTTCAAACATTAGGTAACGTTTATTGGAGGTAAGTTAACTACACTTATATAACACTACTGTAAGGGTAACGACATCGACGCACTTCTTCTTGGTTACTTTTGCTCGTTTAATCTCGAATTACCGAAAAGTGGTTTTCTTCCCTCCGTTATATTTGGGTTTTTTTTCATTTAGTCCGGACTACAAACCGTTTGGCCTATGGCACTGATTTAACACGTTTCGAGGGGTTTCATACAACATTAATTTTAACCTCTTATTTAAATCACATGTGACACAGGCGTCTCTTTTAATAAAAATCAGCGATATGGGGCGCAATTAAGCCTTTCAGAGTTGATGAATCGGCAATTTAGTATTTCAGAGTTGATGAATCGGCAATTTAGCCTTTCAGAGTTGATGAATCGGCAAGCCTACATTGGATTTGTTTTGCTTTTTAGGTTAAACCACTGTTTATCTGTAGAACACAATGTTTTAAAATACAGTGTAAGGGAACGAGGTAAAAATCGTTCCAGGAAAAAGAAATAGATAGAACTGGAGAAAACACATACGATGTTTAGTTGAATGGGAAAATCGACTATACTTACTTTCTCTAGCAATAACCATAACCATATTGAGTACTTACAATGTACAATAAAATATAATTCGGTTATTAAAATGGTATTTATGTTCAACAATTTTTGCACATAGTATTGCGAATCTGTTTAAAATGGTTTGCTATTTTCGCTGATGTGCTTGTTACTCCCGATCACTAGCATTTCCAGGCACATGGTATCTCCATGCCGTGTTGTCAACACAGCAGAGCAAATAACATAGCAACGTCACATTTCCAGCGGATACCAACGAACATTGCCATACTTAATTTGTATTCTGTAGACTCCTACCCTGATTGTTCTGACATGGTCAATCATTTTTTTCGTTTTCGGTTCTTTGCTTTCATTTGGGACAAGAAACATACAGCGCCTTTGGCAAAACGTGATTTGTAATAATGCGTTCCTCGTGTACTGGGGAATCTAAGGTCACGAAGCTACATCAATCTAAAGTTGTACTCTATGATGAAATCCAAATATTTTCCGAACAAATAGGTTTCTTCTCGAGTAATTGCACACAAGACAGTGCTCAATCCACAATGATTCAGTTGCATATGCGACGTTGAAATACTCCGATGTCAACAACTAAGCATCAAAGGGATAATTAGAGGGTAACAAACTTCAGACTATGAAAGTTCCTTGAAGCTAACTGAATATGTGCTTTACTCGATTTGAGTGTAAGTCATCCAATACCCATAAAAGATCTGACAAAGTCGGTTGGGATTTGCTTGGTCTCAATAGGGCCAATTAATAGCGCCAGCGGCCGATTAGGCAACCTTCCGTAGCTGTAGAGGCACGTGCTGTCGACTTACAACGTGAATGTCTTCAACTTGAATCGATAGAGGCTGTAAAAGAGGGAACGCGTTACCTTTAATGGAGGAATCAAAACCCTTATATGATGCAGTATCTTCATAAAATTGTTCCGATAATCTTAAACGAGCCTTTTAAGGCTCGGCCATTTCAAGAGATGAAGGTCGTCGTCATAGCAGCAGTATTTCGAATAAGTCGGCTCTTGTACACTATGTGTAACTTTCTGACTAAGTCACTCTTTAGAACGCACTCTCCGTGTAATTCTTCCCGTGCTCACATAGTAGATTAAATTTCTTCAAAGGATAGTCGCAGTAATTGTCTGGTCTTTACGATTCTATCTACTGAGAATCCAGGCAGGAAATTGACACGATAATGTATCACATAACGTAGTCCGTCAGGAAGATATGGCTTTTGTAAAGGTATAATAAAACTGGTCACAAAAACAACTTATTATCTACAATGTCTTGAATTAGCATATAGAATTAGTCCGATTCAAAGACTTCCAATAGTGCTAATCACGGACATATTGTCACTGACGCTTTGATATTTCGTCGGAAATCCCATTTCAAACGCTCACTGGCGCCATACTCAATTTCGATGTGTTAAATATCTCAGTTATCATCAGCTTATATAGCTCTGATTCATGTTGGTTTAGACACGGGTTTCTTTAGTAAATTTCTCACCCCTTATACTTCCCTTTTAAGTAGACCTTCACTTACTGACGTTACTATACATATATCTTGTTATTAAATTACAGATAATTTAATAGACTTTATAAAATTCATGAATAAATTACCCTAGTTTATGGGTGTGTAGTAAAAGTCTGTCTGGTGAATGTCGTCATGAATAAGATTTCTTTTTTTCTTTGTATTCTATTTTGTAAAGGCATACATTACTCGCCCATATCCCTGGTTGCTTTGCACTCTTACTTCAAGTAGTAAGCGCCTCGGAATGGAAAGCTTTGAACTATTCCTGCGTTTATGCCGGGGGCGGGGGACTAATTTTCAAAAGAGTGAAGCGGTGAAAACTTGTTTACTCCTAACCACGAGCTTAAGAGAGCCCCTAAACGATGTAGAATAGAAAAATATTGAAAAACTTGAAAATGAGAATACATGTACCCGGGGTGCATTTCATTGTAAAAGAAGGCCTGTCGTCTCCGCGCCGTCAATACTTAAAACGAATATACGAAGACTTCGGCTGTATCCCAGGTGGATAAAAGTACTCATAAGTTAAGTATCCATTAACTTGACACATTTGATGATACACTCCACTGTAGATAATCAGATACTATTTAAAACTTGACTTTCCATGGAATCATTCCAGCGTGCCACATGCCAGCATAAGCAACTTTAGCATGAGAAGTGACTTAGCTATCGCTGTGGGAAAAATTGGAATAGCAAGAATAGATGAAACATTAATTATTTATTTCTGACTACAATGAATCAATGCTATACTTTAACAGCAATGAAGTTTAATTTCTTAATTTCTTCCGGCAGTTGATACCATTGTCAGTGTTGTTATACAAATAGGAATTAAAGTGAATAGTTACTTGTCCTGCGATTTTTATATGATTTTGTTTATTTTGTATACATTTCTTTGAATTAATTACCTTCCTAAGAAATCTGTCATATACGAAACCGAAAAGTTTTAAGGTCATTATTTTTACAGAACGATTTTAAGGTGTATCGTTCATTAAGAGTACGTTAAGTCTTTGCTCTGTCTAATTTACCAACGAAGCTTTGCTGATTCAAAGTTTAAAAGAAGATACCTTAAACACTCGAGCTACAGGTGTGTGACATGTGCACAATGAAGTTTTCTGGACAGATAGTTTCCTTAACTGGACATTATGCATAGGCAGATTTCACGAGAAAGCATTCTCTCGTCCCTTATTGTTGCCTCAGTAGCATTACCATATGTAAGGTGTGAAGTAATCACATTGCAAGTTTCAAGGCATTTTGTTCTCTGGAGGAATATCTTCATCTGCATTCATCTGCACGTTGAGTGTTTTATAAGCACCACAGGTGAATACGTGAACACATTCACTGGTGTTTGATGACACGGATAGCTAACGCTGTAAATGACAGCATAAGGAGAATTTATAGACTGACAAAGGACCTGTTGCTGATCAGAGTCGCCGACATTTGATGGACCTACTATACGCAAATGTTTAATTTGGAAGGATGTGCTAATTTAAATATACTTTGTCCGGCTGCTTTAACCCATCCGTTAAATAAATTGCTTGTTTTTAAAATCGTTCAGGAAATTTGTTTTGAGACAAATGACGTAACAACACTAGTTACGTACCTGGCGTGAGTAACGTACTATATCATCCCCTCTAACAATAAGAGACGAAGGAAATGAAATGTCTGCACGGAGTTAGATAAGGCCCTGCCTTGCGATGCATATAACCTCACCAAAGTATATAACGTGATGCAACACGCCTTTTCACAGATGTCGCACAGACTTGATTATCCGTCCTATAAGATAATCGATTGGTTGAAACAGTCACTGAGAAAACAGCCATCAAATCTTTTGGGTACGCTTTTGAGTTTTCGCGTTGCTGAAGTGCGGGTTTCTGAGAATTCACGGATTGCACACTGCCAGGTAATTCACAAATCAGAGCTGAAATGAAGTCGATGTCTTTCGACGTTCGAGCGGTCATTTATTGCGACGACAAAGTCCATGTAGTAAACCGTTAAATTTTATTTATCAGACGTCGTAATGTAAGAACTACATGTATACGTGCCAAGTCCCCAGACCAACAGTGAAAGAATTAATGTAAAGGGCGACGAATTCGGACGCGCACACGGTTTAGAACGTTTCTGCGCAGGTTTAACTCCAGCCTGCCGCAAATGGGTTATTTTGTAGCGCATGTATTTAACATCACCTGTCATTGTTGAAATTGCGCTTTTACCTAATTTTTTTGACCCAGTGTCTTAGACATACATGTGACCTATAACCTTGTCATATTTTGACCCCTAGGAAGCTGGTTTTTATTTAATATGAGCGAAAAATTAACATTTTTCTCCCATTTATATGGCGCAGATTACCCATTCACCTGGAGATATTGTAAAAGTAGCGTGGTGACACGCTTTATTAAAAGTGTAAACTAAATGGTATTATGTCAGGAGTTTATTCGCCAAGTTTGGTCAAAATGACACCATTCAAAGCGACAGGAAGAAAGTTCGAAAATTATGTAGTGATATAATTTCGATATCGTTATTTTGTAATCGATACTTATGTTAAAATTTCTTCACAAACATCATGAAAACTGTACATTCGATAGATATGGATCTTAAGTCTTGGTAGTTATTAAAATTAACTCATTTGCTAAGCGTTTTATAATTGCTTTCTTTAGTTTAAGTGAATTATATCATTTTATTTATTTCTAACGACGCATTTTAGCGTCCGTTTCCATGGAAACGAGCATGGTGACCCCCATTTTTTATTTCATTTTTGCACTTGCACAACTTCCAAGGATATTTGTGCAAAGTTTCAAGAAAATGACACCACAACTTAATTTTGACGTAATTCGTAGTACTTCACCTTAATGTAATTCTGTGAAATGGATTTTATTGCATGAGCATTGCCGCTTCTCTACATTTCAAATAATTACACCCGCGGGCTTTTTAGTAAACACTGTCATTATAGCGACCATTGGTCTCACTTAAAATGAGAAAAATATCAACCGAAATGAGAAAAAGTAATCAATAATGCTCATAAACAAAAATGTATTAAGAATACTCAGTTATCGTTCTCAAGAGCGATTCAAATTGTGAGCATAAAATTTGAATACTGCATCTCACAAATGCTACTTCAATGCGTCATGGTTGTTAAAGATAGACATATGACCTACGCGTGATCGTCAAGGTTACAGTTATGTTCGAATATGGTTCGCAAATTATTTTAGCCACAATGTACCATCGGAACCTGCGATCTAAACATCCGTAGGTTGTACTATAAACAAAACACCAGTTACATACTTGCGCAATGCGTGGAGATAATATATGCGTATATATATATATATATATATATATATATATATATATATATATATATATATATATATATATATATATATATATATATATATATATATATATATATATATATATATATATATATATATTCACGGATTGCGAAGGTAGTTCACATGTGTTGCATTGCTCACAGGCTTGTTAATCCATCCTGTAAGATGATGGCTTGGTTGAAACAGCCACCGAGACAACAGCCATCGAGTCTTTTGGGTACGCTTTTCGATACAATGTAAGGTGTCTTCCCTGAACTGATCGGCTTAGTTTTGACGCTCCTTAAGTGCAAGGTGCTGGGAATTCACGGATTGCGAAGGTAGTTCACAGATTGGAAATGCTTTAAGGTGAAGTGAAGTCGATTTCTTTCGACGTTCAAGCGGTCATTTTTTGTGACAACAAAAGTTATCCATATAAAAAACCGTTGAATCTTATTTATCAGACAACGCAATATTATAACCACATGTGCGCATGTTATACCCGACAAGCCCCAAGACAAACTGTGAAAGAATTCATGTAATTATGTAAAATTGATTTTATGGTATGCAGCATGCGGCCTCTCCATATTTTAAACAATTAAGTCATCCGCGGGCTTTTTACTGTCTTTATATCGACCGTAGGTCTCGGTTCAAATGAGACAAACATCAACCGAAGAGAAAAAAATAATTAATAATGCTCATAAAAAAATAATACAGAATGCTCAGTTATCGTTGTCAAGAGCAATGTAAATTGTGAGCATAAAATTTGAATACTGCAGCTCACAATTCGTACTAATATGCCTCATGGTCGTTACATATGGACAAATAAGGTACGCGTGATCGTCAAGGTTACGGTTATGCTTCCAATATGGTTCGCAAATTAATTAAGTAAGCCACATACTGATAGCATTGATACCATCGGAACTTGCGGTCTAATCATCTCGTAGGTTGTACAAAACTTTGTGTGACGAACATTGCAATCACTATTGTTGCACTTGGAATCATTGACGTAATTCAGCTACATGCCCACAAATTAGAATAACGCTATGTAGATGCAACCCGTATGTCGGTTAGCTTTGATCTTTTCGACAGGAAAATTGTTACACACTCATTTTCTCCTGCAAAAAAACCAAGATCGCCCATTATCATGCACAAACAGTGAATTGAAATAAATCATGAGAGTGGAAGTCAACCGCTCGTTCCACCTGTATCCTTTAAACGGTTATTGCCAAGAAAATCCAACAATGTCCCTCCAAATACTCCTATGTAAAGAATAACATACTTACAGGGAACTCTGAAAGTTGGCAGTGCTATGCAGAAAGGGCGGTGAATGATAACGATAGCATCTGTCTCAGCCTGCCGTGGCTAGTCCTGCTTGCCCTTCTCTCAAAATAGCATCAATCGAGCGAACGGAACAACCAGCCAACTAACCGAATCCAAACATGTTTCAGCGTTTGCATTAGTGGTCTGACCACTTTACGAATGGGGACCACAGCATGTGCGGAGAGGGTCATATTTGAGGATGTCCTAGCCTGAGACATATCTGCCAATCATCAAGGTATTGTTTTTTGAATTTAATGGCAATTTACATCAAACAATATTATACAATGTTAGATTGCCTGCTTAATTGCAAGATTCCCTGCAAACGATTTGTTTTATTCGTTCAACCTCAATGCTAAGCCGTGCTTCCAACACCCTTCACCACCTCGACATGACCACAAATGGACAATTCCATAAGGGTAAGAAGTTTCCAGATGAAGTTAATAACGGGAATAACACACCACATACAGAAATGTTGGTTCAGGCGATTTAGGCAAATCACCTAAAACACACGATCATGATAGATGCTTTTACAACGATCACTTACATCCATGAACGATTTGACAGTGATGACGCGCTCTGCTTTGTTTTCGCCCCGCTTTGAGTCAATCAATCATCATGAGATCGATTTAACGTCTGCACTGGAACATGTTGTTGACCAGAATAATTGTCTTTAAGGTGTCATATCTCCAGAAATACACAATGCTCACCGCACGGACAAAACATCACGTCATTGCGAAACATGTCTATTTCATAAAAGGTTTCCGCAAACATCACCACTGGTTATCAAAATCGGTGCCATGCTATCACCGTTGCAGAATCTGAAACAAGAAATTGGTGATGTTTGTTTGAAGCAAACAAATTTGAAACAGAGGATATCCACGATAATTGATCCAACGTCTATAGTGTGGGACACTGTTTTATGTCGTATCAAAACCAAACGACTTAACTTTCACTTCATGATCTATTCCGTATTTTCGCAATGAAAGCTTTCGCATTCCCTCCAGTCTGCCCATTAAAGGCGATGATGATTGGTTGTAAAACGGTATATTACGCGTCTGTCTAAAGCATAGGCTATTAAAAGTCGATAATTACATATCAAAGTCTCATATAAAGTCCTTACTGCTTATCGATTCACTCAAAGCTCGGGGTGCGAGATGACTTAAGTGAACTCGAACGCAGGGCGAACAAATTAAACAGGAGAAAGTGTCACATTAGACAACACAGTCTATTGCAATTCACTTTTACGAAAATATCTTCTGAGAGGTACATTGACTAGAAAGTCTTCTGAGAAAGGCATCTGATTACCAAATAATTATGCTGTTTCATTGGAACTATCGAGTTTTACCTAGCTGAGACATGTCAATTTGAAAAATTATATACAAAGTTTAACTTTAGACGTGCCCCAAGTCTGTGGGAATATGAATAGAAAAATAGTAAACTGAAACAATATACTCTGACACACTGTCGCGTAGATCGCGGGGTGAACGCCATGGCCAGCCAGTTACTGCTGGCGAGAAAAGCCAAACGATTTGGATCAGCCTACTCTAACTTCAGTACGCAGACCTATCCTGTCTTTCGGTATATAGTTGTTAGGCCCTTCACTTTAAAAAATTCCAGAAGTTTCTATCGTGTATTGTTACTTAGTTGTGACGCCATTCAAGTATGGATCTATATTTATTTATAATTAGTTATCGAACTTACTCTCCTACTTTAGCAATTCCATAATTTTATGAGGAAGTTAAAAGAAAACCTTCCAAGAATTGTAAGATTTTTCTGAGCGCGTGGAAAGCACCAAGAATGCCCTCATTCGAAAACATGTGCACCTAGTACTTCTTATTCGCCTCGGGGACAGATATTCGGACTCTCAAATTTCTATATTTCTTTTTTGACCTACAACTTGTAGAGAATCATTTTAAAGCTCTTGGAGAAAAAAACCTTTTATCGTTAGTTTTTCGAAAATCCAAAATTTAATTTCCACCAATAGTGTAAAGACAGGGATGGCGGCCATTTTGAATTCCAAACAGCAAAATGTTCGGTTATTTGTTTCGCTAGTTTAAAACTTTGCACGGTGACCCAAATTTTTATTGTTGGTTTGGTAAGAGAATGGTTCGAAAAGTCAAAGCAAATGTTTAAGTTTTTCACTTTCGAGGCGAGTACTACCTTGAATAGTTGCACACCAGATATAAACACCGCAGTGATTGTTCTCCGCCACAACTTTGCTGACTTTGTGCCGACTAGAATCTCGGTATACCTTACAATAGAATAAAGAAGGTGAACAATGTCGGCATCAATTAACGTCGCCGTCCCAAGTGGATTGTTGTCGTCAGAAATTGCACTTCGACAGACTCATATAAGTGAGTGTGAGCCTAAAGCACGCAAAGGTATCATACGCAGCGCGCCACTGTATGCTCAATAAGCAAGCATTTCTCAGACAGGATCCAAGTTAACAACCGAATTTCGTCAAGCATTAGAAAACATCTCTTCGTTAAGTGGTATACCCCCGTCTGTTAAAAGGCATTTTGCAAACTGAGCATTGCCAAAAGCAGCTTCAGGGCAGTGAATGGGGAGGGGATTTAAAGTTATAGGGAGACCAGACCGCAAGACGACGCTGGGGTATGTTATAGCACGGTCCCATCACAAAACTCATGGTTAGCATACCAAACATTTGCAATTGGTTGAGCAAGAAAGCTACAGCCACACCTGTAACACAGTTCATTCAAGTTTCTTTAAACCTGTGCATCAACATACCCATCCTTGCGTGACAGCAATCACAATATTCTGCTCATACTCAAAAGAGCCAGTAGAGAATATTGCCTGTAAAAAGGCAAGTAATTCTATGCAATTAATTCGAAGAGATATTTTGACATATCACGCACATACATGCCATGGCACCATTGGTTAATTCAATTTGCTATTTTTTTTTGTTTCAATTTTTAAATTTTCATTGCGTCTAAATAGTAACAATATAATATTTCCTAACAGCAAGAAGATCTGGCCTAGAATATTCCAATGATTCTTACTACATCTTATAAGGTTGTCGAACAGATTGTCTCGCAACCGTTACGTTCGGAAAGGAGTATGACATCATGCCGTAAAGGTTCTTCGTTGCAGTTAGTAAACATACGTGGGTGCCCCCAAAATGTTTTCTTTATTCACGTCTAAATAGCAGTTCAGTTATTTAAGGTCGCCTATTTACCTGACTACGTGTAGATCCGACCGGAGTGTCATTTAAATATCTTTACCTATTTCGAAAAACGAAGTTTGGTAAGGTACTGGTATAGACGCAATACTTAGATATGTAGACATACCTACTGATCATCGTTCTTTTTAGGTTTCAAAATTTTTCACAGACTTTTGAAGGAAAATGAGTCGCACTGTTCCATAGGCAGATTAATACTAACGTTCTATAATTATATTATCACGGTAGAAAACAGCAAAATATATTATGTATACACAAATGACTTTTCTTTGTTTACTCGATAGTCCACAATCCAAGATATTAGTAAACCCAAGCTCGATCCATTCGCAATCCAACCTCATTGGATTACAAACAACCTTTATTATATTAGCCCGGGGCGAAATGGACCGGGATCCGGATTAATGCCAAGTTTGGGTGGGCGTTTTGGGGCATGGCTCTGCATAATGAGTCTGTTGGAAACGGTTGCTATCGTTCGCATTATCTGGGTAATCTGTTTGCTCTCAACTCATGCTCTGACTATAATCTTAGGTACAGCCTTCGCAATACGCGAAAGAAAAAAGAAAGAAGGAAAAAATATCAATTTCATAAAAACAGGAGCGTGCTGAGTTGATCTACTGAAGTTTTTGCTGAGTTGATTTACTGAAGTTTCGGGGTCATGTCATCGTTCGAGAATGATTTGGCTGCTGACTGCCATATCTACATACGGAAATGGCGCCGTACGCTGTGGAAATAATCATCAAGAAAGTAATAAACATAAACATTAAAAATAATCCGAAGCTGGCAATTTCGTATGTTGAAATCACGAATTACCGATCTAAACATTGACTGAGAAACACGGTCTGGAAAATAATAGGAAATAGGTGAACGACGCGACGTCATGGCCGATCGCTAAAAATAAAGAAATAAGTTCACTACATCACGGAAGGATCGAGATTTCCATGAATCTTGCGTACCATAATATCTGTAAGCGATCGAGGTCGGTTGCTCGGTTGCTTTGAGGGTGACCCCGGACAACTAATCACGAGTTATGTTTATTTTCGGAGCAATGGGATGAACCACGGACTGGGTTCAAAGATATCTTCGTTATTGAAGAAATTAAAGACCAACCTTTGTCGAAATCATACAATGTAGTGCCAACTCAATGAGCCGATCTCGGACACACGTATCAATAGCCCTAAGCCTTTCGAAGAAGATCGGGTGACGACTTCGACGCTCACTTGCTCACCTTGAACTGACATTGACAAATACTGTTGTTATGTCTTTACAAGCTTTGTTTCATTCTCATAACAGAAGTCCAAACTTTACTGGGGCAACCGGTATGTCAAAACCTTACCAACCCTCCGAACACGACATGTCATTGCCATGTGTGAGAACACGTGTACACGTACAAACCATACGGCCGTTTCCAGGGCTAGCATTTATATCAAAAGCGACTGTAGCGTACCGGTACTTTCGGCCGTAGATGGGGGGGGGGGGGGGGGGGGGGGGCTGTTTAAAAAAAGTGGCTCTCTTTGACTGACTGTAATCAAATTGATCATGGAGGCTACCGCCATGCTTTAATACATGTATTTAGCTGTTTTCGATGTCATTGTAAACTATGGACTCTGCCTGCAGTTCTGTACGCACTTTTGGCAAGGATACATCGTACCGGTACTGACTCATCTCTTGCTAAGTCACGACCGACCACGAAGTTTTCATCCTGTGTGCACGCCAATATCCATGTAACTCTAAGCGTACACATGGTTTGTTTACATCGTAATTATTCTCGTATGCACAGCAAATGTTTGACCAGTTTACACCTCTGCGCGTCACTGAATGATTGACAATTGTTTTAATCGCGGAACGACTGTTCCCTTGGGGCCATTTACTTCGTTACGAAAGCGATTTTTCCCCTAATCGTCGTAATTTTAAAAGGCTTTGTGAAACTTTGCGGATACCTGTATGGCCTACGTGTTTATGAAACAGTACATGTTTATGGTATGCCAATAATGTTTGTTTGAGAATCGCTTCGGCTGATTTTCACGGAGCGGTCTACCTTGCTGTTGCCAGTTGTCACTCAAGGGCCATTATGAATTTTCGATGAGTTAGGGGTCTTTTATACCCCGCACACCGGTTTAAACGCAAAGTCAAGGCAAATAGCTATTTCATTCCAGGGAATCGCTGTGATTTGTAAAATGCAAGTCACTTTAAATGAACAGTACTGGCGACAGGTCCATCTATTCTGTACTCGTTAAATATGCTGTGACGTACTTTGCCATTGTACGAAAATGTTAAACTATCATATCTTTCTGAAAGTGACTAAGTATTTCATTGTAAAGTGAAAGTGTATTTCAGTAGCTTGCTCATTGAAAAGCTGATTCAATATAAAGTGTATGCCCATAAGCCAATGAAAACACTTTTGAAATTCGACAATAGCAAAATACACAAGCTAACAGACTGACAACTTTGAAAACCTTATAGGTAGTATACGTGCCTTCCTATTTAAATCTGATGCCTAGATATCTGTTTATCTATCGACCTACCTATCCCCTGGCTCCCCTGCCTACACGACTACCAATGAGAACGTGGACGGCATGTGATGATCACAATAATCTTTTATGTGTACTTATAAGTCGTATTAGAAAAGACTAAGGACCCACGATATCTTTGATATCTTGTCGTCTTAAAGATTGGCAATCAATCATAATATATCAAATAATTAATTAATAACGTTTGCTACCATGCCTTTCGAAAATCATATATTCATGATATCATTTTATAATGAACCTATAATCACCGATAAATCAAGGTAAAGCTATAATGAAATGATGAATTTGAAGACATTCATAACTAAGCTTCATTCACGTCCATCGAGTTTTAAACGCCTTCAGCAGACAGTTTCGCCAGTAGGACAACGCCTGGCTTAAAGTTACTCCATGCCAATAATGAGAAGAGCTTTTTACTCTAATTGGAAAGGGTCATGACTCAAGGCAGCTGGAAGGAAGTATTAATGTTCGAATTTCCTCCAGATGCCTTTATATAAAATGCAGAAAATAGATGCACATGTAACGTGTTACCAGAATAGCATCACTATACTACTGTTATCGCGCCGAACTTAGATACTTTAGTGTTGTATGTACTAATAATGAGATATGCATTTCCCATCATCTAGCTATTCGTTGCCGATGCCAAGGTAAGGATGTCGTCATTAAGGATTGTGATTGTGCCGATAATGAATACATTGGTGATTTATTACACCAATTTTCTCAATTAAACAAAATCCATTTCTTCCGCTGTAATGCGAAGAAATAAAATCACCCGCTGACAGAGATCGCTTTATGTCGTTAACAGCAAGTAATTGATACGAAAGGTGCTGAATAATGACACATAATAGCTGCATGCAATTGACATAATTTCACTCTAACGAACTGCAACAAGATTGTACCTTATCTTTGTTCCAACCCCAACGTTTTTACTATATGAAATCTGTGTTTCATAAAGAAAATAACATATCAATAAAACCTCCCGCGCGACTTATTCAAGCAGTATAGCATCGTACTTTTACAGGCCCCATCAAACCGCGCATTAAATTTTGCTGAGGAGACCAACATGTTTAATTCCCTTACCTATTGCCTTTATACAAGGCAATGATTTTCCCGCCTCTGAGTCCCGAGCCCTTGATGAAAGATAATCGAACAGATTCTCGGTGGAACATCCACTTCATAGCATTTCAAAACAAACAAGCAATATAAATTGGGGTTGATATGACGTATGTTTTGTGAACTAGTCACAGGAAATTCATTGACGTCATTGCTCTATGGAAATATATTCAATTAAAATCCATTCAAAGACTCCATAGAACATATTGTCAATTTCACATATCTCACTGTCATCATGAACGATAAATTACGAGGAGAAAGACAAAGAAACTAGTGCCATGTATCACTGGTAACCCTTAACTTTGAAAGATTTATATATATATATATATATATATATATATATATATATATATATATATATATATATATATATATATATATATATATATATATATATATATATATATATATATGATGCTGTCATGTCAGCTTCTCAGCTTTTTCCGAAAGAATTCGCTATCTGTCTATAGGGGCGTTTGAAAACAACTCTGGTTCGTGACTGGAAGCAAGGTTTTCCATTCTGCGTAGCTGTCATTAAAAATACACGACTTACTACTGGTGTGCTATTGTTATCTGCGATTGTTTTGCATTTTTAAGGACAACTACCTGCGTTAACTAAATGTACACGTGTATATACTACGTACCTTAACTTGTTATTTTTTTGACAAGTATTGTTGTCCAGAGTAGAACTCAAATGTAAACTATAGCAGTGTTAATGACTCTGTATTGAGCTAGAACTTGCATTTCACATACAAAACAAAAATAGTAAAAACATAAAACATTCACAAGAGTTACAGCAACAAACCCTTTAAGTGGAAGTATGTGTTCTTTCAATGCATGGGAAGTTGGTATACGCGCTTGGTACGACTGCATTTGCAATTAATGTATTTTAATTTGAACGTTAACCCATACAAAACACAAAGTGAAACATATTTTCATTGGATCGTTAAAAAAAAAAATTGCTATTAACATTACTCGAAAGGTCTAATTATCAAGTAATCTATGCATCATAGATCGACATCCGTTTTCAAAACAGCATATTAGTCTACTTTTCTAATCATACGTCATAGTACCTTCAAAAATCTTAATATTGTTGTTCTTGCTGAAGCAACGAGGTGAAATGGATTTAGGCGTCCTTTCCGAAAAATGAAAGCGCAACCTGTATTTGGAAAGTAATGGCAAACACAACTCTTTGTAGCTATTGCGGGCATAGAGGGGCGGTGCCACTTTAACGAAGCTGAACTTTCTGCGACCATTCTCTCGATGAGTAGACTCAGAAGAAAATTTTGCAATATCAAGACAGAATGAATGACGCCATCACCGGCAGTGCCTTGGTACTTGTTATGCAAAAGTATTTGCGACTATTGAGAGGAGTTCCCCAAAGAACACTTACAAACAGGTAAAAGTAGAAGCAGGGATTCTGAGAAATGGTTTGTCTCTTTTTCTGGCCTAGAGAGAATGACGTGAAAACGGAAAGTACAAAAGAAATGCATTACTGCAATTTAAATGTAAGAATTAGTTCGAGAGGCATCCCTTACTTCCGAGACTTGAAAAGTTAGCAACGAAATCATCGTCTATTCTTTGCGTATGAAGTAGCTTACATGGCGTCATTATAGATATATATATATATATATATATATATATATATATATATATATATATATATATATATATATATATATATATATATATATATATATATATATATATATATATATATATATAACGTTGATCAATCTGTACCGTCCATCAATTACCTTGGTGTATGATCGCACTTACTCCCCTTGTAACCATTTGCCCCTACGGCGATACATGATCTTAACTGTCATCATGCGATGTGAGCTGATAGTTTTCCAGGCTGAATGCAGAAAGTTATGGCATTATGTCAGTATGCCTAATTGAAATCAGATTAACTTTCATTGATCATACCTTAGACATAGCGTGCCTTTCCTTAAAGTTTGCTTAAATTTCACAATATCAACGAACACACACTAAGAAGCACACTTCGAAAAAAGAAGGTAGTAGATTTTTTGAATTATTCATGTACTTGCACATCAACAGGGTAGAAGGTTCAATTATCCTTGTCCTTAATGTGCCGTAAAAGATGCTCTTACTTAGCGCAGCATAATCTTACCTTTCTTTAGTCCACGGTCGTTCAACCATCATTGGTGGAGCATCCGCGATGGAGTAGCTCCTAAGTACGAGATAAGGTCAAATCAATGCAGGAATATTCAGTCTTTCAACATGCGTATGTTCAATCTTCATTGAAGACGAAAGGTAGTAACTCTTGTGCTACAGATCCTTTAACATTTCCGCCCAAATGTTTCAAGCGGCAAAGTATTGCATTCGTGTATTGTCTGACTCGTTAGTAAACTACACTGTAAAAATAGCGGACGCCAGACGCGTCTTTACGCGTTCAAAATGTAGATGTCAGTGTTCAAATTTGAACGGCTAGTGTTCATATTGTTAACACTAGTGTTCATATTATTAACAATGATGTTCTAAACCTGAACACGTAGTGTTAACAACCATCTTCTTCAAGTGTTCAAAAACTCAGCATGACAGAAATTTTGCAATACTGTAAAACAATTAACAATCTTTAGTGTTTTTTACTTTATTATGGCTATATTAAATTTACTGCTGCATCGCTGTTAGGCAAACGTACACGGATTTTGATGTAACGAAAATCCCACTAAGTGAAAAATATCTCCGGTCTAAAATTACTGAAAGCATGTTTTTTCTAAAAAAAAAAAGCTATACAAAATAATTTTACACGTTTATTACGGGTTGAAATTTGGAAATTTGGAAAAGAAAATCAGAATACCACTATGAACGTTTTAATTTTAACATCGGCGTGCAAGAGGCGTTCTACTCCTTAACACTTGGTGTTCAAGTTTGGTGCCTCTTCTTTCCCGTCATGCATCAAAACGGAAGTTGCGACATTTTTCTTGTAAACGCACGCTGAAGTCGTGATCGTGTGGAAGAAAGACCAGAAAGGGTAAGTTTTCTCTCAAAAATAGTGAAATATGTTGAATTTTGAAGAATCTGTATTATTATCCTTTGAAATTATTTGTGTAGCACTTTGGAATAGCTAAAATACGTGAAGAAACCTTTTTTTCAGTGGCTTGTATACCATACATTAGCTGTAAATACGCAGCGGTGTTTTGGGCCATGGCGTATCGATCGCACTCGGGTCAAGGGTCATCACCGCAAAACTGTAGCGAGACCCTTGACCCGAGCGCGATCGATATGCCACAAACCGCTGCGTAATCACAGCAAACACATGTCTTTTAGTAATCACAATCGCATATAAAACATCGCAGAGTGTACACTCTATTGTTTCAGCATATGAGAGTTGGCCTTTCTTTTACTTTTCATCAGTTGATGGCAAGAAGAGGCCAATATTTTGTAACAGTATCGAAAGAGGCACTGTATACCAAAGTCACCCCTTTTCTTAACCTAATAAGGTCACCTGTCTTTCATTTAAAGTCTCATGTCGCCATAATACCTATAATTGTTGCATTATTTTCAGGATGTGAAAAGTTGGATTTACCTGGTAATCGAAGAGTTATGGTGCAGAAATTGAAGAAGATGAGTGTAGAGGTAGCTGTATGGAAACAAGCTTGAGAACCTCAGTTCATCTCTAATGTAGATTTAAACTTCCGAGTGTCAGTAACTGAATTTGATAAGTTTCTGTATTTTTGTTCTGAATTTATCTAAGCTTTGGTAGAACGCCATGATCAACTAAATGTTAGTGGATAATAAGTTTTCAAATACGTGTAGTCTCCCTTATCAGATGCAAGAATGGAATGAAGAATTAAAGCAGAATGCGACAGAAAATTCAGAGTGAAAAATGTACACTCTGAATTTCTGAAATTTTCACTCTGAATTTTCCGTCGCTTTCTGCTTCAATTCTTCATTGCACCCTTGCATCTGATGAAGGAGACGTCACGTCTTTGAAGGCTTAAGCTCCAGTAACATTTAATTGATCATAGCCTGCTACCAAATCTTAGATTATTTTGTTTTGTAGATCAACACGTCTTTTGTTCTCGATTTGTTACTTTTTTTAGCTTTGCTTTCAGCGACGCAGAGCTTATCTAATAGGTGAATGTGAGGCATTGTCCTCAAATTTTTACATCCCAAGCTTTTCTTCAAAACGGCCAGTACGATTCCTTTAATATTTGGAGTACAGGTCCCAGAGATTACCCTAATCATATGTTAAAGTTATGGTGAAATACGCAAATTTGTATTTTTGAGGCGAATTTTGCTATTTTTTGGCAAAAATCTTCTTCTCTCTTACTGGTGGTTCGAAGTCTTCAATATTTAGTAAACATGTCCCTAAGAATGACCTTCGTAAAATTTGTGCTAGTTGTGATGAAATTTTCAAATCTTTATTTTACATGGCAATTTTTTCGTTTTTGGTCGAAAAATCTTTAAAAATCTTTTTCAAAACTACTTAATGAACAGCTTTGATATTTTTGACATAAGTATCTTCGTATAGCTTTTCAGATTGTTCGAATTATGCAGAAATATGCAAATTTGTATTTTTGAGACATAAAAGACATTTCAGACATTTTTAGATAAAGGGAATTATCAGGTTGTGATACATTCAAGTTATGATGAAATCTGCAAATTTTTATTTTGGGGTCAATTTTTACCATTTTTGGTCAAAAAATTTGTATCTTAAAAATTACCTGTCTGATAGCTTTGATATTTGCTACACATGTTTTTGGGATGATCTCAATTTGGTATGTCCAAATCATGGTGAAATCTTCAATTGTGTATTTTTTGCAGCTTTTTCCCATTTTGGTGAGGCCATCCCGAAGTGAGCCGTCAGAGATCCTTCACATAACACTGCGAGCTCTTTCGACGTCTAAGTCGCTTGTTGTATTGCTATATTGGTGTTGAAATGGGTAACATTTAGGTTCTTGACATTGGTTTTAGACTGCAGTTTCCTTTTACAAGTGAATTTAAGTAAGGACTGAAATTTCCAGATTCAACAGCAAATGCTTATTGACATAACGACAAAACTTATGAAACGAAGTCAAAATTAGTTAATGTGTTTTTAATTTCTGAGAAGTAGAGTTTTGAAATGTCACTGATTTATTTCAGAGTTTATTTAAAGGTATTAAAAACCATCAAATCTTTCTCGTTCATGAAGGACTCTGTTGGACAAGGAAATGGGTTTTACACCTCCAAGGACCCTTTACCCACTTTCTGCATGTTGTGTCTTACTGTGACACTTTGTGACAACTTGACATGTTGTGCATTATGTTATGTTTACTTTAGTGTGGACAATTATGTGCCATGTGCGTCAGAGAAGCCGTGACTAACCTTTTTCCAAGTTTGCAATTGTCTATACAAGAGGAAATGTCTCAAACTATCTTACAAAAACGGAGTAAACATTTCATACGAATACTGTTTTCAAAGCAATAAATAAGACAAATTTTGAGCTTTTTCAAATAGATATTTTGTACGTTTTTACAAGTATGAACATATAATGTAATCCACAATATTGAAGTTAAACCTGTTTTGTCATTACTTTGTTCATATATTTTGAAAACGATCGGCAGTGTTTATAAAGATTTTCTTTTGTTTATGTTTTAACAGGAAGGTGTTTACATCGTTGGTGTTTTCTCTGACAAACTCTACAAAGTGGCCATGTTTATTTTCCCATTTTACACTAAATAATTGTATTTTACTCAACTAATTTTTGTGTATTTTTAGAATAAAATAATTTTACTGAATATCAGTGGTCCGTTATGTTATTTCCAGGCTTGAACACCCCCTGAACGCCAAAAGTTAATGTGTTCAACAAGTGCATATCATGTGTTCAATCTTTAACACACTTATCGTTGAACTTGTTCTGTTCTGTTCTGCATTGCCTTGGAACCATAAATTGAAACGTCAAGAGAAAATCAGACTTCTGCTCAATGTCCAGGACATCGAGGTAAGCGTGCCAAAAACATCATATAATTCTCATATTTCCCACCTAAATGTATTCGTATATGCAAATATTTTAATGAATAATGTTTGAGCATTCAGATTAAATGAAATGACTCATTATCAAAGAAGGATATACACTGGAAGAATATACGATATTGGACTTGTTCACTGACAAATATACCGGTAAGCAAGAACTATGCAAGTATTTGTTAGCTGCTAAGACTTAACCACATAACAAAATGCTTATATTCGACTGAGAAGAGCAAGTCTAAAGCCTTGTTTAAGGTTTGATCGATGTCTTCTTTGACAGGTGTTCATATCCTTAAAGAAAGCAATATTCGTAAAGGGCACGTCTACAGAGTGGCGAAATAACCCATGGTCTCAAATTGCTGACGTGTCAAAATGGTCATATTTCCCAAAAGGTTGAAACAAATATTCAAAAGAATCCGACTAAGATGTTCAGCTTACATCACTTGCAGGGAATTATTGTACCCTTCATTGGCGTGGACAAGTTTTCAAATAGCCTCTGTTTATTTTAGCATTTGTGTCAGTCACACTCGGAATTTAACCACACTTTGACGTAGGCTGTGACGTAATCAAAACCTGGTTCGTCATACATTGCAGATCCGAATTGATCAACACGACTAATACGACTTCAACTCACGTTTCTATCAAATGTTTGAGAATCCCGGCAATTGGTGAGTTCGATGTGCTGGAAAGTTTACTGTTACAATTAAATTATTTCCCCTGCTTGCCTATAGGTTATCCGCCACGTGGGGGCCATTCAGACACGACTATTATCATTTGCAGATGTGAAAATTCATGTAACGCGCCATGATACCAAGTACTTTAATTGTTCAGTCTCATAAGACAGCGTGGATAAAGTTCACAAAGACGTCATTATAGCCATTGCCAGAAAATATAACCGAAGGGAAGCCACATCTCTTGACTTTCAACCAATAGGTATAGTCAAAAGGCATTGCCAATAATCATCAATATTGGAAAATTGTCGAAGAATGTGTTTTCATCGGTCAGAGGGACACGGTTCAGTGTATCAAATATCTAACTTTCAAGTCTAGAGTAAACCGCCAATATTTTCTTTAATTGGTCTGTGTACGCGACCAACACGATTTCAAACAAGTTGACCCAACCGGGGGACATATATTGATATTATGTTCCGAGATTTCACATTCTTGAAAGAAACCACGCTATCGTTTGCCTCACCCAATGCAAAGTTATACATTTTTCATCAGTTATCCCCTTCTGACAGGAAAAACATGCTGCCATAGGCAGAACTGAATCGTGAATATCATACAAATCTTAACGGCCACGACGCATCATAGTCAAGTCAAAATACCTGGCTAACGATTAGTAATGCTATTGCTTACATGGTGATAGCGGGATATCGGCTAACTTAACCTTGAATTTCTAAAAATACTGTTCACAAGAGCTAGTTATACGACTATTATCATGCAGTTATAGCCGAACTGTAATCAAAGCTTACGTGCAAACATATTTTCCGTACACATAATCTCCTAATTTTCTCAAGTTGACTTTGCAGAAAATAGCTCTTGGACTTGGTTACACTTTGCCGCTCAAGCCATAGATGGTAATAATAATTTGAAATCAGTATAACGTTATCCCTGTATATCCAGTGGAATAGAAAACGCAAACACATACGTAACTGCATCTCCTGAAAGAAAGACTTAAGATTACATCCTCAACCTATAAGGATATCATACAATGTTTCATCGTTAGTACTTGTCGGGGATTTGAAAGTCTTTTTATAGTGTCACGGATCTTTCAAACATTAATCCTAACTAGATTCCGGCAGTAAAAATCAATGTAAATGATAAGAACTCGACGATTATTTTTTAAATCAATTATGAAAGTTGATATCTCATGAAGTGTTCCTTCTGGCGTGAAAAGTTACGTTCATAAAAGCTCTCAAAGATTTTAGTCGACTCTATGATAAGACAGCGTGTATTGGATGACGCACATGAGCGAATACTGATCCGTATGGTATTGTTATAGGCATTTGCAGATGAAATTGATCTGCTCTGTGGCTCCTCTCCTCTATACCGCTATTCGCAATATGCGAAATTCGAATGAGATTTTCCATGTTTTTGATGAATGAAAGTCCCCAAAACGCGTCTTAGAATCATATTGAGAACGCAAATACCAGCAAGTCATGACACAAAATCTAACTTTGAGCTGGAGATTGCTTCGTTCTGATGCCAAGAAGAGATGCGCAGTCCCAGTGACATAGAATTAATTATTTGACTCACAGTGAGTGGATATGGCGCTTGAGGGAAACCTCTCCAATTTTCTGCGCCTTGAGTTTTTACTTGGTCGATTTCGACTTACGCTACTTCAACAGTAAAGCCTCTAATAATTTTGATTTCCTAAAATCCATTTATACTCTCATATTACTGTTAAAATGTGAAACGGCCAAAAATGTATAAATACCACAACATAATTGAATAAAGTAAAAATCTTGGGCACACAGGTCAAATTACATCATCTTCAATTTTTTTGCCCCTATATTCTCCAAATGATAAAATGACCTTCATTATATTACCTAAAGCACGGTCTGCACGAATAAATGTAGTTCATACACGTTTCGTCTATTTTCTCCAGAAATCTTTTAACTTAGAAAATAGTACTGTAACACACATGATACGAGTGTTAATATTGTCAGTCAGAAACTAGAGCCTCACTAGGCGTTTGCAAGGAACAACTATGTATTCTTCTGACTCGACCCGACATACTGTATTTTCATAGCTCAAACAAGTATTTATACCGAAAATTAACGATAAAAAGGACATCGATTGACCATTTTTTTTCTGTTTTGCCATTGTTACAAGGAGTAATTAGATAGGCAATACCGATCTAAGGATCGATGTTCTTTATTCTTAGGAGGCATGTTAGAGGAAATATACACTTTTTATATCGCCGATGGAAGTCTTCCAAGTCATATGAAGAGATACAGTCGTCATTCATATGATTCCTACCAGCAAAATCTTTAACTCTCAAAACCAATTCAAAGGTAGAAATTCATCTTGAGCTTAAACGTGTTCGAATATATTATTATTTGAGTCTGATAACTCGCAGGGGATGACAGGACAACCAAATCTGTCCACTTCAGTTATTTGTGTAAAAAAAAACAGACCACCAAAATGAATTGAAAATGCTAGGCTTTCATGAACCGTGTCATCACCTAAAGGTCAAAAATGTTTTTATGCGTTTTCAACATAAGGTTCGGAACGCAATGACAGGTATGTTGATGGATATGGAATGGAGAGAACATGCATGGTATCGCAAAAGTGAAATGCAATGACCAAATCATGAGATCGTTGACCTTTAAGGTGAACAGCATGGCAGTTTGTAGTTCTAATCCTAACTGCGAGACGTAAGGTTCTGTCAAAAACGTGTAGATTGAAGACCTGCATTGTTTTCAACTGAGGCTTAAAAATTCACCTAGCGGTAGGGGGAGAGATACATAAGCGTAGATGTCTATCTGAAAACTACCTGAGCATCATTACCTTATGCTTATACAATTTCAACTCAACATGAAATTAAAACACTGTTGCATTGATGATCAAGGTGAGACCTCGATCAAGCTGTATATGAAAGCATTAATTTCTACATCGTCTGGTTAATCGAGACAAAAACGAGTAAACCAGTCACTTCTTTACGTTGACGGAATTTCGATAATTAGGCGAGTGATGAGAACGCATACGACAGTCTGACCCATCCTCTAAAATGGCGCATTGCCGCTGTGCAGCGCATGGAATTAGCAATCACTGTCTAACCATAAAGTCGGCTTTACGGGAGACACAACTGCAAATGATAAACTAAGCAATCGACATTCCGTTGGTTGATGACGTCAAGACATTCTCAGCGAGCAATCATCACACAACTATATAGGTCTGGTTATCTCCTTTAAATATAATCCCAAGTCTTTTTATCATAGCTGGACGATAATCATTGCAATGATAATTTTCTTTGGATATGGCTGACTTCGAGACATATAGCTACCTGTATATTGTCCGTTGAGAAACGGTGCATTGCCGTCTCTTTACAAATATCGCGATGAATGCTTGCAAAAGATGTTTTCCTCAAACACAGTAGTTTTACACTATTACGTTTGAATAAATGAGACCGATACAATGTGTGTTTAAACTTCACCAATCGCAAGTATACATACATTGTAGGAGCATACAATGTAGGTTTTAAATATACTAGCTTTTAAAGAATTTTTGTTTGCTGTATGGCTCGGTTTTGGCGCCACGGCTTGTGCATGACTCAGGTAAGGGAAGCTAAGAATCATATAATATATAGCTTAGTTTACAATCCGGAGATCGTTTGGCAGCGCAGAAATGACAGTCGAAATATAGGATGCTCAGTTTCTGAAGCGTGAGCTGTGTTCAACAGCGGAAGAATATAGTTGTTTGTCAATTCTTCAATTGCGCTGTTTTTGGGGTTTTTTTCTGCGCGTTGAAATTTCTTGGCACGTAAGTGATGTTTATCGAGCAAACAGCGGCAACCTTAAGGTCTATTTCGATTTCCCAAAGCAATTCTAAGCAATGACCCCAATAACGGATATATTGGTATAGTAGAATGTTCAATTATCAGAGTGCCTGAAAATTCTCGTAATTCGAGCCTGCAGAGTATTTGATCCTATGTCATTCACGCATGCACACTTCTATGAATACACTAACCCAAACATCTCAACTTTTGCGTCGGCGCTATATTTAAAGGCCCGCATTACAACATTTCATTAATCCTTAAGTGGTGCACAAATATTAATACGTGATGTCAATAGGGTATTACAAATAAAATTCACGAATTCACCACGGTTTCAGATCAAGAAGCATATATGTATGTATGTATGTATGTATGTATGTATGTATGTATGTATGTATGTATGTATGTATGTATGTATGTATGTATGTATGTATGTATGTACAGGGATTAATTTTTAACAAATTGTTACTTTGGGATAAGATTGAAACATAGTTGATATTACATTAATTTATAGTCTGTATTTGAAATGGCGACATTCCATGATATCACAAACAAATGAAAATTACAAGAAATCGATGCAGCGGGCAAGAGGGGGCATATTGTATGGCACCTGTGAATTGTTTGCTTATCGAAACCTTATTGAAGAAGATAAAACAAAACACAGAAGCCATAAGTATTACAATTTTGTTCTGGAATAAAGATATTGTGTTGCCCCTAGCTACATGTGAAATGTACAGAAAAGTGCCGAAAATGAAATGACGTAGTCCCTCTCCGTGCGTATCCAAGTAACTCGCTTGGATTCCAGGAATATCCGCAAGGCGTCTTTCCTTCATTGGTTTAAATGCATTTTCCATGTAGTTTTTGTAAGTAAACCGTCTACCTTTCAATACAAAATATAAATTCTGACACGAGGAAATGGCCTATCTTAGGTAAACGACTGAGATGATTGACGTGATTGCTCAATATAGACGTTGCTTGCACTTTTCAACGAAATTTAATTTGCTATTAGTTAATATGCGTAAGAGCGTATCAGCGCATGTCTATTTATCTATCTACCTATCGTATCAACGTAAACCTATATATATCCATCAATCCATCCATCTATCTATCCGTCCATCCGTCCATCTCTCTGTGTCACTCTCTGTCTCTCTGTCTCTGTCTCTATGTCTCTGTCTGTCTGTCTGTCTGTCTGTCTGTCTGTCTGTCTGTCTCTCTCTCTCTCTCTCTCTCTCTCTCTCTCTCTCTCTCTCTCTCTCTCTCTCTCTCTCTCTCTCTCTCTCTCTCTCTCTCTCTCTCTCTCTCTCTCTCTCTCTGCATTTTCATGGATGGCAATAATCATATTGAGTACATTCTGTTGCGGTGTATGTTAAGCAGTGAACTACGAGCTGAAATAATTGTAATCATTCCTTCTCTTTTTTAATTGTGAACCTTCCGTAAATGTGTTGCTAGCCATAATCAGTTCACAGATGTAAGATTGTTTTATAGGAATGGTGTTGCCACCTTGGTATGCAAATGTTCACTTGCCTTTATTGTCACTTTCAAGACTTTTGTTGCATTTTCGGCAACTCGTTTGAATGCATCACAATTCACTATGTGATCAACACTGGCCATCGGAATTCTACATCTCGAGGGCGTAGAATTTATCTTGGCCAGCAAGGGTATGCATGGAATTGTGTACTATGTAAATGGACTCGCTAGAAATACAGTGCTTTACAGATTAAGTATGATATAAGAGCGTATTACTTTTCTGTAAGTGAATTAAATTGTAAAGTAACATTAAGAACTACAGTTTACATCCAACCCTTGATTTTCGGTGATAATAAAAAAATCATATTTTTGATATGGCAACACGCAAATCCGACAAAAGATGTTGCTCTCCAGGGTCCCACAAAACAGCCTGATTACCGACTCTCATGCAAGCGACATGACGTAAGTACCGGTCATTAAATTGTGTCACATTGTTGGCCTTTGATAGAAAAACAAAGAAATGTCTGCTTGCTTTCATAAGCCAGGGATACATCAAAAGATTCAAGGCAATTATTTTCCAGTAGCAACAAACTTCGGTATTTAAGAAACAATTAACTTCGGCATTTAAGAAACAATTCGAGTTTCGCATCGGAGAGAATGTGGTATTAATTAAGATTACCGAATCGGCTCGAGAGTTTAGGTACGACGTAATTAATCGATCAACTCAAAGTAATACACATCCGAAGCACATTTGTTGATGACAATAGATGAAAATGATTCTTTAAGAAGGAACTCAGTGGGAAGTATATATTACATTTCCTGTATTATCATGTGAAATGTTAAAATACACTTGTTTATTATTAGATGCATTGCCCTTTCAAATAAAGTAATTAACTTTTTTGTAACCGATATCATTAAGTTGTCGTAACGATGATTGAAAACCACCATGACGAACTCGGGGGAGTAGAAATGATAACTTCGATATTTTTCCATGAACAGTGCCGCGCAGGTATTGCAATGTAATGACACCGTTGAAGGGCAAAGGTGGGCAATATTTCCCAGTAATGACGTAACCCATTCCCCGTAAATGATTCGTGTATTCACTATGCTTTTTGTCATCGATTACGGTATTATCAAGCAGTTGATTAACTGTAACCCATTGTTAGGTAAGTTCTTTTCAGTTTCAGTCCAGAATCTTTAAAACTTTTCAGATAATCTCATGTAAAAGGAAATATTTCACCTCAGTTTTCAAAGAATAAAGCAAACATTCGTGGAATATTAAGACTTCTGACTTGTAAACGCGATAGTATCCCCAAACAGGAATTTAGCTAGCAGCTTGCCTTCGATGCTTTGCGCACTTCTTTGAAATGACATTAATTTCCATGACGAACGTTACTAACGGAATCGAAAACGGAAGCTCGAGTCCCGTGGCGGAAACTAAATTCGACTTTTCAAGTGCCACTGTGCTTTACTTTTAGAGCACGACTTTGACAAATTGTCGGGAAGTCACAAAGAAGTATCTTTAGCCCTTATGAGAGGGCGAAGAAAGTCAACTTGATCTTTTTCGTGTGCAATTGCTGATATCCTCCGTTAGGGTCCGTGTACGAGCCTAAATGACGGCGGCGAAGCAATTTGTACCGCATTCTCGCTTAGCATGACGTCTTGCAGACCCTCGATTAAGACTAAACGGGAATCTGTCCTAAATGATGAAACTTAAGACTACTTGAAATGTATCCGTGACATTTAATCCAGTTATCTTTGATAATAACTACCGAGATTCCCCCGACGTTTTCGTTTCAGACTTTGAATCAAAAATATTTTTATCACTCGGATACCGATGATGACATAAGGATTATGTAGTCCAATACTTTTAATATCCGATTGTAATTTGAAACAACGTTTAATATGTCCTATGAAATCATCGTTACCAGGGATGAAAGTAAGCTTTCAAAGAAAAGTCTAACATTTTGCATGTGAAGTGGCAGGTCACTGCATCCGATTGCTAGTCACAATGCCATCTCTGAGATGGTTTTTTAATCTAATGACGTTGTCTCGACGACATGGCGCATTTCCACCGAAAATCTGGATTATCCAATAACTTAGCGACATTCGAGTGCATGCATTTTATGAGACCCTCACAAAAACCTCACAAGGATCAACCTCCCGTCCACTGAAGTCCCGTTGCTATGCTTGCTGACAAGCAACCAAATACCCACTACTAAGACATGATATTTCTTGTCAAATTAACGCTAGGACATGTGGGAATTAATAATGCGCATACGGCTCCCATAAGACTGTCGATTTCTGATGAATTAATTTGGAAAACATCCACAGTCGTCTAGAACATGAACAGGGTTGGGAGACATTTTCTTTCAAACGCCGTTATACGTCAGAATCACATGCTGTGAAAAAGATTCTTACCTAAATCAACAACGGCTCCAAGCGATGTCTATAGGAAGACTCGTAAATACTATTCTTATTACATTATAAAAGAGACGAAAATATATCTTGGTAACAAAACGTGTCTACTGTTTCGTCATTGTGTTTCAGTGATATTCACGCATAATTAATAATCATTAAGTAATTATCTATGTTCAATTTATTTAATATTTTGTTTGTTTTAAATTGTTACGTGTCAGGTTGCTTGTTGGGTCCGTTGGAATGGTCACAAATGTTTGTTTGATTGATTAATTAATTCTGTTTTCTGTCTGTTTATCTGTCTGTCACTTTCTCTGTCGGTCTGTTTGCTTTTTTGTTTGCAAGCATGCATGTATTGAATTAATCATCCGGGACAGCCCCGAATGACTGATACTGTTGCTCTTCAGTGTTTCAATGAAAGACCATGAGCTAACCCTTCAATAGCACTCGCGACGACAGCCATTTTGGATCTGTATTCTATTTTTGTTTTGCCCCTAGCTTTCATACAATCCGCAATCACTCCAACGGGTTTTTTAGTATAGTTAATTCAGAGAAACGCACTTGTGTGTCATATGTTCATAACAACATATTTAAAAATTTCGAAACAAAGATAATAACATCAGATGAATATTTGACAGACAGTTGTAACATTATTTACTATCAGATGTTGTGGTAACATTATCTTTATTAGTGGACTATTTTTCTTGAATATTAGCATCAGCTGTGGAATAGTATTAACTTCCTTAGGTGAGTAAAAAAGATCTAGTGAAATGTGAAACCCACCTTGCTGTAAACAAATTTGAGAACTTCCAATAAATCTTCATTTATTGTCGGTAACGAGATCATGTTGATGTAAGGCCACTTTAGCTCTCTTTTAGTAGCTAACACGTGCTCATTATCTTATCTTTATGGATATAAATAGGCATCGATTGAGTATGATATGCATACTGATTATATATACTCTCTGAATCATAACAGCCATATCTCTGTGTCCATTGACCAAATATCGATTGATATCAAACATTCGGATCGATTGAGATTTGGCCAGTAACTTTTGACAGATTGTCGTCAGTGACATCACATGGCGTCCGGACTAAAGAAAATGTGACTTTTCTTGGAACACACTCATGTTTATGTGCAAAATTCAGGTTATAGTTTTACAAAAAAAGGTGCCGTACATTTCAAAAAAATCCAATCAATTGCACGTGTTTGTGTTTCGTCGACTCACGGAATTGTACAGTTTGACATAGAAGTGGTGTCAATGATAGGAAAAAAGGAATTTCGCACAGTGGAAATTCACAATTTTTGTTCATAAAAAAATTGCCATCCAACAATCTGATTACGAGAGCTTTTTCCAAGAGCATTTTAGAAGTTGGGAACGTTTGATCTGAGCTTACCATGATGACCGTTAATTTGAAATTAACGATTACAAGAGATTTGATGTTGCATGCGCAGGCACTAGTGCACATTTTATGGCATCTATTAAGCAATGTTTATATTTGAATACTTGGGAAACTATGATATTGTCGTAGCAACAGTATATTGAAGTTTCATTAACAAAACCTTGTTTAACATCTGTAATACTTTATTAAACTGGAATGTGCAGTAACGGAGTAACTTCTCTTGATACCGCAAACCACCCATTGTAAATTCTGTCTTCCTGCTCAGAATACTCTCAGCCGTACACTTGAGAACCAGTCGGAAAGGTTTGTATATATTTGAATTTTGCGAAGAAAAGAAGAGAATCACGAACATGATGACGTCATGTTTAGGAGTAGATGTGAAAGATATTGATGACACTCGTGTCGGTAGATGTCGAGCTTATCGTCATCAATTGCGTCATCTCCAGGATAACGATCAGCTCAAGGGAAAATTTTGGTTTAGCGATTACCCAGTGATGTGTGATACAGTATCTTTAGCAAAAAGGGGATAAGTTCTTAAGGAACTGTAAAAGGAATAGTTGATTGTAGATTCAGCTACGCAGGACGTAATGAAGTCACCTTTACATCAAGCAACACGATAATTGTAAGACTGGTACTGGTAGGTAACCACTCAACGACGAAAAACATTCAGACTCAAGTATTTCAAACTCGACATCATCAAAGGCATTTATCAAGGCATTACTCAGTTTATCTGAGCGTACACACTTTAAATATTATCAGCATTTTGCTAGTCTCACCATGCGAATGTAATTTTCTAGCAAGTTTCTCCGATTGTTATGTTGTTGACTGTTATTGCCATTTTCACCATTACGGACATAGAAAGAGTCAATTGGTAAGGACAGACAACATTTTATTATTTATTTCAACGCCTAAATCCCAAAGAACAATCCACTTGCTTACACTCTTCAAGTGTGTCTGTAATAATCTACGTTTTATGTATTGTGCTCGAAGCAATTTTCTTAGAAACCACAGGAGACATTTTCTTTTACATAAAAGATGTTCATCCATCACCGAGAGATGTTTAAATACAGATTATTGAGCCACATGGCTGGGTGTAACATATTCAAAAAAACATATCTCCCCGTCTTTTCAAACGAAGAGGATATGCAAAAATATTATTTATTTCAGTATTATTTTGCAAATATGTAACATATGTTCGTCTAGGTCACCTGTCGGAAGAAGTGAAGAAATCGGTGAGTAGAATAACAGTGACGTTTTGACTCCTGCTCGTTGATTTGTTTTATTGTTTTGGTGTTTTAGACTAATATTGGAGTATTTAAATGGAATGTTATCACTGTCTAGGGTTCTTAATGTCTTCAGAGGAGAAATGTAAGCGTCACTTCCTGAGGGAAGCCGTTTAGTGAGAATTAGTTCAACGTTTTGACATGATTGCCATAGACATGTACAAGCAACAAGTTTTAAGTTTGTTTAGCTTTCTGTACTATAACAAAAATACATACAAGTGTTGCCCGTTCTTCGAAATAAATGTATATTGAGAGGAATTTATTCCAAACCCTAGCGGTCAGATAATATTTCAACCTTTGTGCGTCAGGGTATTTTCGTAGTATCATTGATGCTACAGGTGGAGAACATAATGAAAGAGCACCTAAATGTTGTCTTTAAAACAGACGGATAAGCTACTTTTAGAGATCAGCCCTTACAATGCTACAGTGACTCGAAATCCATAACAACCGACCCTCTTTGCCTGCGACTGTCTGTCAATGATGTGACGCATTCAATGAAAGAACCAGATGACTGCAAACGCGAAACAGATGTTTCAACCATACATTCTGAATATCCGTCATCATGGGGAAAGAGAGATAGACACAAGCAATTTTCCCTGAAAGAGTTATTAAAGTCTGTTTTATGAGCAACAATCGCACAAGCATCGAGTTTTCGGATGTAATGTCCTTCGATAGAGTTCCGATTGTTAAGCAAACGATGGAATTCAGTCATATGTAAACCAGCTGTTAACGAAATCAGAAGCATTCTGTTGGGTAAAATCGTATCAACACTTACCGCAGTTGTAAATTTTAGGTTCTAGTTAATGTATTAATAACTAGGGCCAGGCTTACTGTGATCTGTAAAACAGTGTCAGTTCGACGGAGGTCGTACTCAAAACGGAAAGCAGGAATCAACTGCAACAGAGGTTATGAAACGTCACCATCCCCGTCTTATCAAAAGTTCACAACTAAACATATTATTGATAAAATTCTACAGGATAACATTACATGGCATATAAGGGAACGATGACACGTTATTTTATTTCAGAGTAATCTTAAAAGCTTTTGCCACTAGCACTAAAACTAATAGGTAAATACAAGATTAAAGCTCAGCACATGCGAGGCTGCGTCGTCTAAAGAATATAGCTTTACATTATTAGGTTTCGTTTAGTTATTATAGTTAAGGAGTGAATGGTACCTGCACCTTTTTGCATTCAATTAAATCACTGTCTATTTCGTGTGCAGCTTTTGCATGGTGGAACGGACACCAAATTGAGAAAGAGACTCTTGTGTGTGCGTAATGTAGGTATAGCTCGTTAGGGACTGGACAAAAATTACAGGAGGGGCGGTGTTTTCGAAACACCGCTGCATCAAAAATAGTGACCCTTCAAAAGTTAATGCACAAAAATTAGTGACCCTCCCCCTTATCGGTGCATAAAAATAAGTGACCCTCCCCTGTTACTCAATACCCCGCCCCTAACAAACCTGCAATATGTTCAAGACCTCCTTCTGACTTGCTATACTTTTGAAGTCCCCTCCCAAACGGAAGGCAAAATGTGGCCGATATAACGCTTTGTCCACAAAATATCAAATCATATGTGTGTGATAATTCATGTAAATGTACTTTGCTTGAAGTGGCAGGTAAAAAGTGCATGCGTGTACAAAAATGTAATTTTTAGATTTCATCGATAATGTTGATTCACTATACATGGCAGTCGACTATAAGAAAACTATGAACGTGTATTTTCCAATATAAAACTAGCAATATCTGCTCATCTATAGATGTTTAATAACTTATATAAATATACTTAATTAGCATGGGTTGTTTACAAAGTGCTCATGTGAACAAGATATTTGATTTTGGAATTTCGCTCAAAATGTTGATCCACTATACATGGGAGTCTATGACAAAACTGTAAAAAAAATTTCACAATTAAAAATATGCACTATTTGTGCATATATGGACCCTGAATAATTGATATAATTGTACTTGATTAGAAGAGGGTGGTAACACGTCCATCTGTGTACAAGAAATTTGTTTTTGGAATTTCGCATAAAATGTTGATCCATTTTTCTGACTGAGACCGCTCCACAAGTTGTAGAGTTGGTGAAGCACTCACGCAGGCATGCTCACTCTCATACATCGCACAAACAAACTTTTATCGAAGCAAAGAAACGAATTTCATCGCTTTAACTGAGCGAACGATAACATCGGGGACAATTCTGTCCACCAGCAGAGTTACCAACCCAGGGTAGAAAATACGGCTGGTTTTCAATCGGGTTCGAACCCACAACATGCGGCATCAGGCGCCTAGCGGAGAGGCCACAGAGAGAACCGCTCTGCTAAATCTCCACTCCCAAAAAAGAGTGGTTCAATAGCCGGCTAATTTGTTACATTTTTCTGACTGAGACCGCTCCACACGTTGTAGAGTTCGTGAAGCACTCGCGCAGGCATGTTCACTATCATACATCGGACATACAAACTTTTATCGAAGCGAAGAAACGAATTTCATCGCTTTAACTGGGCGAACGATAACATCGGGGACAATTCTGTCCACCAGCAGAGTTACCAACCCAGGGTAGAAAATACGGCTAGTTTTCAATCGGGTTCGAACCCACAACATACGGCATCAGGCGCCTAGCGGAGAGGCCACAGAGAGAACCGCTCTGCTAAATCTCCACTCCCAAAAAAGAGTGGTTCAATAGCCGGCTAATTTGTTACATTTTTCTGACTGAGACCGCTCCACACGTTGTAGAGTTCGTGAAGCACTCACGCACGCATGCTGAATATTATTTTTTCAATATAAAACTAGGTAAATCTGTGCATTTATGTACACCTAATTATTAGTATCAATGTTAATGATTAGACTAGAGTTGTGTCTAGTCCATGGTTGTGCAAGAAATTTGATTTTGGAATTTCACCAAAATGTTGATTCACTCTTCATTGTAGGCTATGAGGAAACGACAAATAACTCATAGGTTATCTGATCCTAAATTGTTATGCAAAAGTTGTTCGACCTAAAGCTTCCAGTTGTTATTGATGATATTTTGCATTATTCTGAATAGTTTGTATTCTGTCAATGTCCTTAAAAAATAAAAAATGTACATACAGCGAATTGAACATTTGACACCGACCTATACCCAATGTATTGTCAAGGGAGAATGATATCAAATAAGTGATCTTTCCAAATTGTTTTTGAAAGCGTCATTATAAGGGACAGTTTATATGCACAAAAGAGGAGTTGGATAAGTAGAAATCATGACAACTTAAAGCAATGTGGCTGCTTGGATCATCAATACATTATTTATTATACCCTTAAACTTGCGCCCGAAGGGCGCCGAAAATGGAAATGACAGAAAATGAAAGTGCCAGGAGGTGTTTTTTTCTGTTTTCAGTATTCCATATTCTTCAATACGTGCACATGCAATTTCAGCTTTGATGCATACAAAGGTGACCCTCCCCCATAGGCTTGCACAAAATTTTATGACCGTTCAAAAATGCTTGTGCGAAAAATGGCGACCCACCCCCAAAAAACAACGGCCCCACCCTGTAATTTGTGTCCAGTCCCTTACAGCTTACAGTAAGTGCCGCCTCGGATCTAAACATACGGCTGCAAAGAAGTAGGAAATCTATTGGTATTATCAACATTCACAGGTATCGGTAATATTTTAAATCGGTGTACTCGTCTTTTTAATGGGACGACTAGTCTGCTTGCTTAGAGTTGGTGGTAAATATATTATCACGCGAGCCAGAATTGTAGTTTATACCATGGACGGATAGGTTTATACTAATGCTTCTTCCCAGTTAGAAATATGATCATTCTCTTTCAATTCAAAAGTATAACGCATTCTTTGATAAGAATCGATGGTTACAGCCACTAAGCATCTGGTATTTAACCCTCGTTCCCGTCTGTCACGTAATTTGCATTTTACTCTTACTTTTTGGCTAGATCTCTTCACTTTCCCATGTCGACAGAAACGCCCGAGGTTTGGCGTATATTTAGACTCAATCGAGGCAATGGCTTTCCTCAATATATCATTCAATATAATTACTCCTGTGGTAATCATTCTAAAGCAGCACAGCAGCATCGAGAGTTCAACACGTTATATTTATCCTGAGTTATTGAGATATGCAACCCTTACAAGACAACCAGTAATCCGTCGACATTTAGAATCATAAACTTAGTGACAGGGCATTTGTTTAAAATACGTAACGTTTTATGGCTGATCAGATGGTTGGGTATTACTATGAACGGGTCGGGGATTCATCGCAAACCATGATTTACACAATTTTAAGCGTGCATCAGACGTTAGAATTAAAGGGTAATTCTTGGGGTTATGTGAATTGCTGCAACAAGTGCCGTTTAAAAATGATATTTTGATCTTTACGAGGGTGATGCTAAGGTTATATGTCACAGCGCTGAGTCCTGATAGTTCAAGATAGTTCAATCAAAGGGGAAGATCTTTTTTTGTTTTCCTCTGAGTGCATTAACTCGATTGTTATCGATCATTGTAGATTATATGATTGATCCACTGTTATTGAATCAGACAATTGATCGATTGTAATATTAAGTAATTCTTCCATTTGTTGATAATTTAGATATTTCGATATTGATTAGTTTCAATATATTTCTAAAGAAAACGTAAATAAACCATTCTAAAGTATCATGATACAGGGTCGTTATGGTTGATTGCAACAGTTTCATTATATGATTATCTCTCTAAAATGTTCTAAAAGATTGCGAAAGTCTAAGCTATAACGTTAGCTTGATCTCGATCTTACGTGTTGCTGCTGGTAGTTTCAGATTAAAAAAGCTAACACTATAAGCTATCTGTAGAGAATGTAAAGAGATGAATCTTGCAAAGGAATTTTAATACAAGCCAACGCGACTGAAAATATAATGGGAATCAACTTGAGATAAATTTGTTTTGGGGTTTCCATTTATTTATTGCGATCCCCTCTGGAGCCGATGAACATGTCCAATCCACTGTGGTGCCTAAAGGTCAGCCATTTGGCGATGTCATGAATTTCTTACGCGGGAAAGACAAATGAGCGGCGAGAAAAGCCATTAACGTTTGGAAGGGACTAGTTTGTACCAGTTCTTTGTATAGCTGTCAGCTACATATGGCAGAACTACGTAAAAAGTCCTGGATATCTCATCCAGCCGTCGCCGTCATCGTATGACTGTATTCGACACTGAACGGAAAGTGCTCTCAACCTATTAAAGGCACCCTCGGTGATCGACCTTTAAGAAAAGCTGGAGATGTGAAGAGAGCGCTAATTGAAGGGAGGCAATTAATAGACGAAATCGACCAATAAATAGTGTCGTGGAATATACCGAACCTCTTTCCATTGCCCCTCCACCTAATCAGCAGAAAAGACTCCTATCCTTATGACACTGAATTCCATTAATTCATTTTTTGACAAAAATAGAACAAAAATTAGCTGCTGAGCTGAAATGCAGCTTTCTGATAAAAATCTCGCGGAAATTGTTACTTTTGATTAACTCATCTGTCAAATTAGTCTGGCATCCACCTACGACCGGATGAAATAATAAAACAAACTTTTGTAGATAAAAAGGCGGTTTTTTTTCCTTTAATATTTTCTCTTGATTTTTAGATGTAAAAGATGGGTTTATCGACTTGAGGAAAATGTAGTAAAACTGAAATATCCTCATTGCAGAATCGTTTTACAATTAAAATAGAGCTCATTGTACTATCGCTTATTAAGAAAGTAAAAACGAGTAACTATAGTTTACATTCTAACAGTTTTAAACCCAATTTAGCTTTGGCTGCTAACACCTCCACTGCCGCGCATCGACGCCATCTTGTATACACTATCATTTTGCTAGGATGAGTTTCAGCTAAACTGACCGTGAATGGTTACCTCAATTGATTGATTGATTTCTTATTTTCTTGACAAAACTTGTACTTTTGGGTCGATAGGATCATGAGACCCAGAGGACAATCGCCGAAAGGCTTGAGTCTACAGACATTTGAGTTATTATTAACAATTGATTGTTTGAAATTATCATCTTTATGTTGGCAGGGGGCCTTCAGATGCAAACGAACTTCTTTCAGACGTTAGCCAACTGCATTACAGATTTCAGTATAACTCAAATGTCTTTAAAAGTGAAATAACTATAAGCAAAATAGTTTCAAAGCCGGAGAGATTGCCAAGTTCAGGTTTACTGAAGACAATGCCATTAGAGAGAACCTACCACATTATTTCACCGCAGCTATACATGTCAATTTATTTTAATTTTATGTTATAATTATCAGTAGACAAACCAAATTCTTACATGCAGTACTGTTACTCAGCGATAGTCGGACGCCAAGGCAAAATAAAAGCTTCCCAAGGAAAATGTGAACAAGGCGGAAATGTACAAATATCTGACACACATGGTAAATTACGATGGCCGTCAGGACAATCATTTAGTCCACAGTAATCACCGTAGTACTCGCCTGATATACATTACTATCTGAGATCAACACTACATACAAAGGTGTACCCTTGGAAAAATGTTGGCGTCGGAAGATATGCTCATGTTGAATTTCAATGATGTTTTTGCGTATTTACTGCCGTATTACGTGGATAGCCCATGTTGAAACCTGAACAGTGTACATATTCTTTCGCCTTGGAGCAACGAGCACCCTTCTTTGCCAAATAATATGGGTATCAAATTTATTGAACTTTAAAAGCTGGCTAACTTAAGCAGCCCAACCTAGTCTACATTTTTCTCTGACGCCAAAGTCTCGATGTATAGAATTTCGCTCGATTTGCTCAAGTAATTAAAGTAAATGGGAGCCGGTTCACATTCAATCTACATCCTGCGGTCGGGGTTAAAGGTTTTATGATTTATTAAACATCCTATAGGCTGAGTGTTTAACCTCTGACCCCTTAGAGTTGCTACTGTAACTGTTTTATCATCCTAGATATTCTGGTAGTTCGCCAAGATAAATGTTCTGATTTAAAAGAAATGCTGAATCTCATCAGGTTCAATGTCGCCCAACAGATTATGGCCCGTGATAGAAACTAGCTTGGGCACAAAATAGCGACAAAAATATTTTCTCGGAGCTCAGTTCTCCTGGCATGACTTCAAGATGTGTCTTCAGGTGATCATTGCCTCAAGTTAAATGAGAGATGAACTGCCATTCGGCGCTTGCATCTGGCAAAGTCATACAGATAAACATGCAATACAACAACGACTTTGCTATGAATACTTTGCACACTTTGGTATTTCATGTGTTACATGTATGGCTTATAACTGACCATGAATATCTGGAAAATCGTCTTATAGGTAAACGTTGTAGTTTGAACCTGTTTTGGAAACATAAACCGTTGTCCAATAATATGTGACGAAATAAAAATCAATAAAAATGTTTCATTTGTGTCAATGCCTTCATTCATTGCTGACCGAGCCGCAGCCAGCGATCTCCAACGGGCCTCAAGTTTTAATTGTGTGAACGATGTTAATTTCCGAGGCAAATTGCATTAAGCCCCATGTTCATGATCGGTACATCTACTTGCTACCGATTGTAAAAGCGTAAGAGCAGGGACTTGCAAATTAAATTACAGTGCGTCTAGGGAAAATAAAATGAAAAGGACCGTAAAACTTATAGTATTTAGCTTGATCGAGTACTAAACAGCCATTATTGCTTATTTAAAATAAATATTTTCACCCTTGTCTTGTTATTTTCAATATGAAATTTAAACATCGACTCCCGTGTTAAAAGTGGAGGCCAGAATCCCCACTAGTTTACCGCCCGAGTTTATCCGGCTAGTGTAAATACACACCATCTGAAATAGCTGTCAATTTGTCGAATGCCAAACGCAAGAATGTAGAATGTCAGTGCATGGTTTTCTAATCAACAATGTTGATGTTATTTCCAGGATAAGATCAAGAGAGTATCCGAAGATACTATTTCTCTACAACATAAAACGCGATATTTTATATATGTTCTTGTTTGTTTTTCGTGTTTTGTGTTCGGCATCTGACCTTTTTACTCGTGTTTGCTTTCCGCTAGATTCCGAACATTAATGAATTATCCATCACAAACGGGTGTCATGAGGATAGGTTTCACTGAGAATTGCACTTCAATCGATTTAAAATGCCAATGTTTTCCCATCATTTCCGTGCACTCGAAAAAGCAGCTTAATCTGGTATTTCACCAAGCTCCACTTTCCAGAAATTTATGCTATTTTATATCCCTCTAGACTAGCAAAATAAACCTTGGAAGAAGCATTAATTTTCTAACATGTTGGAGACAGCACTGCCCCGCAGCCAAGGTATCATAAAGGAACCACTGCCATCTGGTCATGAGACGTCGCGTCGTTCTGCCGGGGGTATCGACGAATGTGGGACAATGAAATGTCTCATACGTCAATTCTCGTACTTTACAGGCAATAAAAACGCAATAATCATGGCGCAACATTTTCTCTTAATTAAGCACATAAATTAACATTTTACATGTGAACGCCTCCTAATGCTCAAATTGCTGTGGTTTCGACAAAACTAATAGCGGGACATTTTCCTTCAAATTTGCAGGTATGGCTACTTTTATCTCGTCGTTCTTTACATATGCTCTTTGTTACTATTTTATATTTCTTGAAAAACAAGTGCAAAATATATATGTCAAAGAATAATCTTGATTGAAACTCATATATTGTACACATTTCATAAATCTTTCGGGGGTTAATATAGCTATATGGTAAATGGTTGCTTTTTAATCCTGCTATAACTGTTTCGTTTACCTCTTCAAATACTATTTCTTGAAAATCACTCTTTTTCAGTATCTAACAGTCGAAAATGAACGTCATGTAAAATGTGAAATAGACTGCTAAATCTAAGCTGCCTGATATCAGAACAAACAGTAATACTTATCTCAGTTTTAATGTTTAAAAAGACATCCATGTTGTCTGGAATGAAGGCAGGCTTAAAGACGAACATAACTCACACGCATTCACGCACACATATATACGTACTTAAGTACGAACGCACATGCATGCATACATACATACATACATACATACATACATACATACATACATACATACATACATACATACATACATACATACATACATACATACATACATACATACATACATACATACATACATACATACATACATACATACATACATACATACATACATACATAAGTACGAACGCACTACATAAATACATAAATACATACATACATGCATGCATACATACATACATACATACATACATACATACATACATACATACATACATACATACATACATACATACATACATACATACATACATACATACATACATACATACATACATACATACATACATACATACATACATACATACATACATACATACATACATACATACATACATGCAGATAGTTGAAGAATAGACAGGTGTCGCTGACATACAAACAGTCAAATGTAGATACCTACAAAACCTTTGCTCACGGAGAGGCTGATGAGGAATGGAGAAGATTCAAAGAGGTGAGGATAATTGCATATTATCAGCTTCTGTTGTGAAACAATAGTATGTTTTGAAGCTGTAAAATTGAAAGAACGGCAGCCGCTGTTTAGATCCAAATTTATATGTCACCATTAATCCAAATCGGATAACAATTACAGTGACGAGCCCTGCAGATGGTGATGATACTTTACGATGTTCATCGTAAACAAGTGCATCATATACTCTATGTCATTTAACATTGTATTGTTATCATACTTTCCATCCTATTGATACTATAATGAGGAATTCTAATTGCCAAATGTCTTTCCAAACAATGACAATTTATAACAGACTGTATGAAATTGTTTCCTTCGGCAACACTTGACACACCTTGCAATGATGGAGAAATCAACACATTGAATGTTAACAGTTCCTGAACTCGTGCCAAATGTTTAATGAGTGGCGATTATAAGGAAATCTATCCATACTTTGAGAGGCTTTAACTAAAGAGCACAAAAACTTCGTTGTATTGCCACTTTTGAGAGATTTCATCATCTTTCGTCGATGAGCCTGGATTTAAATGTGACATTGATTTGGTTTGGTTCAAGTTCAACTGACATTTGCCATAAGAACATGTCGTTTTCATAATGTACGTCTAATTTCCCTAGTGGGGTTCTAGACATAAGTCTGAAGTCGCCAACTATTATGCTATCCCTATTTCCAGAACAATGTCAATATTAGTTTTTAGGCAGGTAATTTCAAAGAAACAGGATATGCAGTGGCACGTTTCAGAATCGGTGACCGCTGAGTAATGATTAAAATCGCAAATACAACACTCTTTACACAGCAGTCTGTGGCTTGATTTTAAGAAGTAAATAGCAATTTACTAGAAATATTTGTGATTTGGTGCGATCTCATTATAAAGGATTGGCATGCAATCTTTTTCCAACTGCTTTGAAATGGCTGAGTATACATCCCATGTTGAGAAGAACAGTTTGTTCGCTAACTTGTTCACGACCCTAAAAAACCGATAAGTTCAGGAGAGTAGGCCCGTCTTACTTGCACGATAAACAAAATATATACAAAGTAGCTCCGTTGATGTGAATATGAAAAACCCAAAGGTATCTGATAAGATAAACAGAAACGTATTGATATTCTAACAGGTGTAAGAAAAGGAAACCTGATCACTAGTTTAGGGTACAGGTTTTTCAAAGCTAAATGTAAAAATATAAATAGCAGAACGGCGAAGAGCATTCAAAATTTATTCTTATTTCAACCTTCTACTAACTATTAAAATAAATATCCGCCTTTGAAAATACATGACGATGCATGCCGTGTACATTGTAGCATTAAATTTTGATACACAATTTTGAAAAGACCGGAATTCAGATTAATTTTTTTATTACCGTCACAACATATGCTCATCTATTTCTATTAAGTTTGCAGCTCTTAAAATAGTGACACTTATAAACATTCAAGCATTAATTATGAACAATGGTATCAAGTATCTCGACTTATTTTTGGCAATCTGTGATTATTTTTCTGATATTGATGCGGAAAAACGAGCGGAAAACAATTTGCGGCATCGTGATCGCGGAGACATCGACCCATCCAGAACACAATAGCAGATTCACGGGGAAAGTCACTGGGGTAAATTCCACACTGTTTGTGTGATCTGTTGCCAACTTTAAGTAATACAATAGCATTGAAAGAGATCGGTCAAAGGTAAGTTACCAACTGTGCTGTAAGATGCTACTTGGCGTTTCGCTGAAGGACGTTTGCCGCCTGGTATTATTTGAGTGCAGTGGTTACTCTTGTCTGTTGGTTTCAACGCTTCCACGGTTAATACAGCAACTATGCGAGTAAAGTTGACAATCGTCTTTCCTCTTTTCCCACTTATTCCAGAGGAGAATTTTTCCCTACCATTAAAATATCATTTCCTAACTACGATGTGTTTTCTCTCCTGCATGCCTACATGCTACAACAGTTTGTAACACAATGTTGGTTTTGCTCGGCAAATATCGATTTGCTGCAGTCAGATTCGCTATCCCACTTCCCAATTCTTGTCTACTTCACGCTAATAGCTGATTTAAACGTCGTAACTTACCAGCAGGCGATCCCCGTTTGGTAAGAACGTCTTTTTTTCACCGCTGAAATTCCAGCTCCTCTTGAATCTATCACCGCTTCGTTTCACCACAGCGCCGGGTGAATGTAGCAATTAGGAGTTCAGAGAGATGGAAATCTACAGGTGCTGACATGCGGGATGAACCACTTTGCACCGTGGGGATGGTAAGGCTACATTCATTACATCTCTTCATCCCACTGCCGAGAGTGTATAAAGCTTTTGCGGTGCCTTCAGCAAAAACCCGTCCAATAGTAAAGCGCAGTCGCTAATTGATTGCTTTTGCTGTCTCTATCCTGTCTGTTTAATGACACCCAAAACCCCCTCATGGGCAATTTTTCATCCTCAACTGCATTCTCCCTGAAGGTCAGGAGCAATCCTTTTTTCTCGTCGTTGAAAGATTTCCGAGATTGAATGCAAACAGATTGTAGGCTTTTGGTAGGTAAATTGAATTCGCGGTTGCGTACAAGGAGTGTCTTTTCCTCTTAATGGACACTGACGGCAACAACCGTGCACAACTTTTGGAAAGCCATCATCCTTGATCGTTTACTGGACGAGCTCTGATATTCCAAGTGATTTGATTTGGGAATATGGCCACGCCCCGAAACAGACCGAATTATCTGTCGACGGTTCGGTATTCTTAACTGTAACCCAAGGATGCGCTGTCGCCCTGGAGATTAGCTTGACGCTTTCGTCTTCCATGTTTTTATTTTATTCGATATTTTTTTGAATCTGCGTAGTGTGAGGAAACATAGAGAGTATTAGACTCAACGAAAATACTGATGAAACTGTTACAGTGCCTCCAGAATGAGATGCTTTAAACGTGGGCACAGTATGACGGCAGATTTTAAGGTGTAGATCATTGTAAAACATTATACATGAAACATAGAGCATGACGCGATAACTGCATTAACTTTCGGGTGTAAGATCTACATAGATCATATGGTAAAAATAATCAAGATGCTGCGTGAAAGTGGTCCTTTGCTTCCTACACAGCGTTGCTGCGATTAGCACTGAACGCGTCTATGACCTGCATTAAAGGTATACTGTCACCTGTTCCAATTTTGCCACAGTTACCATGGAAAGAGAAAATCTAACCAATCACACATTTTTAGCGGATGGCCGCTTTTTAAAAACAGCGCCCTCGTATTGGCATTTTTAATACCAAGGAACGCCCCTTGGACCATATATGGGCATATTTACATTATAGGTGACTGTATACCTTTAACTGCAACAATGTTTAACCAATTAGGCTTTTTGTAATGGCAAAACTCATGAATTAATGCGAATATGTTAACTGAAGTACAATCGACAACGTTGGCTTCACAAAAACGTGGGAAATGAAATAGATGATAATGTAGTGGGCGCCTCAGCAAGTCATCGAACGAAAGATTATGCTGAAACAACTTATGACAGAGCTGGACATAAGAAACTCTGTTTCATAAAATAGAACGAAAACATAAATACCTAAAAACACGCATTGTCGATACGATTGTGATAGAATGACACGGTATGACTGTATCAACAATAGAGGAAAAATATAAACATGTTTACAGCACGTACCCTCCATATCAAGAGCAAATGTCAATTGTATCAATCTGTTGTTTACAATAAACAAAGCAATATTGGAAAGTGCGGTCACCTTCAGGGAATATTATCACATTTCATATTGATTACTTATTTCTAGATGTTATTATACTTAAATTAACCTATATGAACCGTTCAGAGATTGTCACGTACATCGTATTTGACGGCAACTCTTAGCTATCGTTAAAAAGCTACCGAGCAAACAGACTCGAATACACAGTGGTGTGTACCTAATCTCATCCGCGCACTGGTAGGATGCTGCATTCCAGATCCAATTAGAAATAACTACTGCAATGTTATTTTACGCTGGGGGTTTGACTCAGTGACAACATTTGTACGGTTAAAATTGTTTCCACGTACTCTACGGAATGCGACGCCTTCAGCACATATACTAATATAATAGGAGAAATGTTGTTCGGCGACAGAATCGTACCAAATCACGGTCAGGGCTTATTAATTACGGTCGTACCACAAGGATACTTCCTTCCATATGGTTAGAGAGCGTATCCAGGGCCATTGCACTCATATCGTAGCAGCTTAAGGTTTCAGAACTTAATTAATTGCTCTCATAAATCAGAGAACGGCATTTAATAGCATTTGTATAGTCATCCATAATTGGTTAAACTTACAAAAGTATGAAAATTAATATCATATAGAATATTGCCATTATATGTTGAAATAAGAAGAATAAAATCGATAAATCAGCTTGCGCTGTTAGAGGCAGAATGCTTGGATACAATAAGAGATTTGTCACCACAGAAACCTCTGACAGCTTATTTTTTCCAGCAAAGCGAATGCTCCAGCTAAATGGCACGCTCAGGAGCCATGACCAAATATAAAGCTATCGCATCCTATACAACAGCACTGGTTCTTTAAAATATATTTCAATGTTGGCATGTTGCAAAAACCTCATGTCCTGGATCTCTTACTTTTTCTTTTCACGGCAATTTTTAACGTGTACCGTCAGGAGTTTCTCGCATATCTTGGTGTGTGCTCTCTATGGACTCTCGTTTGTGCGACACAATGACATAAGCGCAATCACTGACCTTTTTATCAGTCGAACTTACAAAATAAATACAATCAGAAGGCATACTGAACCAGTTTCAGTAAGTAACATTTTTTGTCACAAAAAATTTGAACAGCTTTTTCTGTAGCGTAGATGTAAGGCAAGGATTACTTCCACTTGAAAAATATTCTGAAGACATACATCATTGCAACTTATAAAACTGAAATTGTGAGAAACCTTGTGTCTTTCTGTGGATGGCGGCCCCTGCTTAATGGGGAGAAGTGTTACCAGCAAAATCACTATACCTCTAAAAACAAAACCATTCAGTCTTGCCCGGGACAATTACGTGTCAAGATATTCAACTTTGAGAAAAAAACTGTGAAAACCCATTTTAGATTATTTCCATCACCACTCGAAATAGCATATTGTTCATCATCATCAAAAACATTCATATATAGGCCTCTTGACAAGTATAATTGTTTTTCAAATATCCAAATAATATGTACTCGGCTGCATTGAAATCTGGCTAGTAGGATAGTATGAAAACATACTAGAATGGATTCCCGTATGATCGGAGTATTGTCCCAAATTGCACCTCCACGTATGATAGGCCTGGCGATTGTCAACGGTGACGTCAAAAGCCATACGTTACGGTGTAAAGAGTTTACTACTAGAGGAAAAATGGGACCTGTATTGGAAGCTCCCTCGTCTACGTTTGCATGACAAATGACTCGCTCACTGACAAACAGATTGAGTGTTAAATTTGGTTGTTAAGCGAAACGCCGTGTTTCAACACTGTGACATATTGTCCGGTTCGCTCAGCCTGGTTAGGTCGGCGGCTATAGCTTAGTGTTTTGAATTTACAATCACCCTTGGCTGGCGAAGTTGTTGCCGGGACACAGTCATTTGCGATACACTATCCATACATCTAATACTGTACAACGTTGCAAAATAAATCCGCGTCAGCCATTTTACACAAAGATAGGTACACAATGAAACAGTATTGATGTTCGCTTTGAGCGAAAAGATTGTGAAGAAATCCACTGAAAACATTGATATTTATAGTCAGTTTTGGTTTCATATTTACAATTTATTCTTAAAAATAATGTGTTACGTCTTATATTTCGAAGCAGTCTCTTCTTTCGGTCACCTAAAATTTCCGCAAAGAGAACCAAGCTCTTTAATAAGCTTAATTGCCATATCACCCAGATAGGCGCAAAAATAATTATGCTCGTGTGTATATCTTTGCTTTGAAATTGTTTAACTCGACTAGAGATTCCTACTCTAAGTACACATGTGTCATATCCATGTGGTTTAGTCGGCATACGCCTGGGAGACAGAAATTCAGGCTTTCAAATTGTTACAATGCTTTTCCGGTCTGATACTTGTGAAGAAGACTCATTTTGAAGTGTGTAGATTAAATGAAATCGTTACCGTTAGAGATAGTAATTTAAATTTTCCATTAAAAATGTGAATAAAAAATTTATAAAAAAAATAGATTTCAAGGTGCGTGTTGCCTTGGTAGAGTCACTGCGTCAATACAATAAATTCTTCATTATCTCATACCTACAGTCTCTCCCTATCCGGCACTTTTGGAGAAAACACCGTTGCATTTATACAGAAATATATACCACATTTTGTCTCGGCCTTATATGTCGAACGAAGGTGAGTGCATTAAAATGATGTTATTTCTCAATACATGTCATTGGTACTATGTCGCCTTATTTGGGCGTTCTATTTATGAATAAAGGCAGCAGTTGACATGAAATTTGTTTTAGACTTGCAAGATGGTACTGCTACAGATACCACTTAAAAGCCAAAACATTTGAATTTTCAAGCAACATTTCTTCGACCCGTTGCGCGTGTTCTCAAGAAATGCCGAAAATTTTATTTCATGGAAAGGAGATTACGGTACGTTGAACTTGCATCATAATATGCATGTTTGGTTTTTTATTTTTGGATCTTCGCAGTTCGGCGGATGGACTTCTTGTTTTTGACGACCCTGTCCGCTCCTGACTGATTACAAACAACACAATCGTGCAAGGGTCGGTACCAGTATTATTGGCTTCCCCGTTAATAAAACTGTTTTGTGTCTAAGCGAATACTTTTTGTAATAATACATATAACGCGAGAATAATGTGTTATTGCACTTGTCGACTATGTAACATTTTGTAATACGCATGTGTTGTATGTAATGTATTCTCACATACAGGAGCACCGCAGGCATGAGGTCAGAGTGCCGGAAACACGCAGGCATGAGGTTGGCAGTGTGCTTGAGGCATGGCAATGCAGAGCGAAGTCATAGGGCCAAAGGGCATAAGCGACTGTCGACAGTTTCACTCAAATCTTGACTATTCCATGTATCAATCCTCTATGTCCCGTGGTAGTCACAGGCCAATTTCGACACTGGCTGCTATCACCGATGACCCGTAAGAACTGACAATGGCATTTTCAGGCTGTATCGGAAGACATACGTGTTCAAAGTCCACTTAATGTCGACTTCGAAAGCCATACATCTTGAAGCGTTATCAATCGTTGTTGAAAGTCATTCTTGGCAGGCTTCGAGAACCTCGTTACGACCCCGGGAAATTGTCTTGTTCAGCCGGGTATAGCCTTTCAACTTCGATAGAGTCCTGTCTAAATCGTGTTCGCTCCGGGCTGTTGTCCAGTGGATTTTTCATCGTTGTGATTTCTTTAGGTCCAAGATAAAACAGGCGACAAACAGCCTGGCAATATAGGTCACGTCGCGGGTCGAGAAGTTCGGCATAATATATAGCCAATTCACACTAGATTGAAGTCGTAAAAATATCCAAAAAGATATTTTTATCAGTCCGTCATCCGACGGGCTTTAGCCTAATTACAGGATAAGGTACGCATAACCCATATCCCCAATTGAGCACTAAGGAGTAAAGTGCCTTTCTCAGGGGCACAACACTGTGCTAGAGTCGCGAACTCACCGTCCTCCGACAGTGAGTTCATTACTCTGGACCTACTACAGGGTATACTTATGCAATACCTATCAACTCAGTGTAGATTTTATAACTAAAACCTCGCGTGTCTCTTTGTACTCTGCTATATTTTAAGTGACAATGCGTATTTTGTTGTCTTTGCTTCGAGACACTGTGTAGATATCGTTTTATGTCTCTTTTTATGCGCGTCTGACGAAAGAAAAGTTTCAGAAGTTATATTAAGTGTGCTATGAAAACTATTCAAGGACCTACATAGAAATTGGGTGCCCTGTCTTTAAGAATAGTCGTAATTCTTCTGCAAACTTTGGTTCTGGAAAGTTGGTGTATTTCAAAATATATTATTCACATGTTGAGGGATATTATCTCTGAAACGCTTAGCCGTTGTGATATCCGTTTGAACGAGTCAGTGACGGTTACGACGCATGTCAGACATTATCGAATGTGAAGTGCATGTAGCGATGACCAGACAGTGTGACTATAGTTTGTCACTCCACTGTAGAAAGGGGAATCTTCCGCTGTGACCACCTACACAAAATGATGCAGTCTTTGGAGGTAGGATAACCGTCTCCTGCAGTAAGCTGATGTCCTTCTCGGGTTACCACCACGAGAATTCATTGAATTTTAATTACGACCGGCTCGGGGAAGAAAGTATGAAATCTTAGACATCGGTTACGACCCGCAAGGTATCATTTATCCGACCTTTGAGCAGCGCGATGGGTGTTGTTAGTTTAAGGATGTCCATATCCTAGAAAACTCGTTTACAAGTTGACGACATTATCTAGATTCGATAGACAAAGTACAGTCGCTAGACAGTGTCTTCTCGCACGTCGATCCGTCATCAGTCCGAAATGTCAGCAAGGACAGGTTTCAGGAGACAGTGACATATCTATGTTGCATCAGACTGAAGTTGTTTTAGCTACAAAAGCACTATTTTCAGAGTTTATAGCAATAGCACTTGGTTCTGTGATATTGCCTCGTAGGTAAATCGGACAAGAAAGCATATTTTATGAACTGATCTGCGAATAACGATAGTTTGTATGTTTAACCGAAACACAGTAAACTGATTCTTAACAATTTACGATGATAATCTGACTTATGTAACATACCAAACATTTATGCTAAACATCCATCCGTTCAGGATCATTTACTTTTGAAATAATGATATTTAAAAACTGATTGTGAAATAGTCAGCGTGACAGATGAATATATTGTCTACCATAGAACTATACGCAGTTTCTTATAATCAACATGAGTATTGAGTGTATGTATGATTCTGGATTGAAAAGCACTATCGACCGCCTGATTCGCGTGATAGCTGACTGTTGTTTAGATAGACATTTATGTCCATGATTTTACTGACGCTCTGAATCTTGATGAGGTGACCTAATTAGATGAAACCGCATTACATTTCTCGCATTCCCTTATTTTGTGGAAATTACGCGCCACTTCGGCTCCTGCTTCGTTAGCAGAATCAGTGGGAATCGTTACTTGATACATGTCTTATATTTGATAATTTTTTGGCGTTTTCGCGTTGAATGTAGAGTAGTCTGACAGAATGTCTTACATTATCTCTCGACGCCATTCCGCACGAAGTTCGGATAGCGTGCATACCTCACATTACAGATCGCGTGCCGCTCGCTAACGCGCTTTGAAAGACACAATCTTGTCGGTAATAAATGATCACAGATGACTCGGCTAAAACAAAAGCACGCATTGGGTGTTCGCCTGACAAATTAACAACCTTTTGAAGATAGCGTATTTGCTTTAGCAATACTTCCACTAGACAAATTCTCTCTGCGTAAGTGATTCCATTTTTTTCTACTATGCGTGCATTGGGAACTGCATGCAATAGTTGATTAATTAGATTTGAGATAACATAGTGGCGAGAAGGGGACAATTATAATAAGAGATCGATGTATAAAATTTCTCCAGGTATTGGCCACATTAATCTAAAAGGCATCTGTATAACTTGATTGATTTCTCTTCAAGCGGGCTAGAACGTCCCATCCGAGTGAAACTACGTAAAAGTTGCACACTGTGTCAATAGTCAGACTCCATCAGCTGTAATGATATATATAGATACATGTAGTGAAGTTGAAATAGGTCTTGCCCTACGCTCATCGGAGCTAAATAATATTCTCTAGCTAATGATTTGACCTTTCCTCATTTTAGAAATTACTCAAAACATGATCGGAACTAATTTTGGATAATTGGACGGTGGACTAATGTCGAATGTCGGTTTGATCTGCAAATGTAAGCTCATCTGCTTTTTCTTTTTAAGTTATTCACTTGTTTTCATGAGTAATTTGTAATATTGCAACATTCAGTTATAGGGCACCTAACACGTTTGGGAAATGTGGACAATATGAAGATCCAAATTTCCAAAATTAGTTCCAAACGCGTTTAAAATAAAACGCGATCAAGCATGATGCCGAATAGTTCCCCTAATAAGAAGGAAGAATGTGTATTTTTCTCGTTTGATTGACAGCTGTAAGACTAGTCGGCGGTTTATTTTGAAAAAGTTAGGTTGTGCTTCGGCTATCGAGTGTAATGTTCAAATTTTAAAAAAGCTGATCCACGAAAGGGAATATCTAATCATTCAGGTAACGAAAGGTCAAAGTTTAAACCGTGATAGCTGTTGATAAGAACCCCAATTATATGGCAGATCGGTGGAGTGCCTAAAACGTTTTGAAAATCATTGAGCTAGTCAATTTTAAACGTTATTGACAAGACGTTGCTCAGTGCCTTTAAATATTATTAACTCAAAATAAACTTCATCCGATAACAGCCCACACTTAGCGTGAAGTCCGAGTCATGAAAACAAATTAGTCTGAATCATATCGCGGGCGCTAATTGGAATTACACAGCTGCCAGTACTGACAACATGGGAGTAACTAACCACGATGACCTTCTTCTCCAAAGGGAACCACGAACGTCGTCTAAATGCATATAAACTTGAAAATACTGACCTTCGCTACAGACGAGAACAATTGGAAACTTATCACGTTGGAATCATGGTGCCAGGTTTCTACAAGTAGTAACCGTTGTTTGAAGAGACAAGCGATATTTTCTGTTTTTCTCGGATTTTGTATCTGGAAATCTATACATTAGCAAACAGAAACAATTATTCTCTATTGCCGTAATATAAGCAATAATTTGTTTCAAAAGAAACAACGCATGTTCGACGCACAACTCGTTGTCGTCGTTTGTGATTTTGTAATATTCTATGGTATAGGGGATGTAACATTTTGACTCTGATATTTTTGCAATAAATTTGCTTGAATGCTTCTTTTATGGACTTATTTTGACGCTTGTTGGCTAAATGAGGTGTTAACCGTTTCGTTGATGTTAGAAGCAGAAGTTTCCCCATACAGTTAACACAGGAATAGCCAGCATTTTGAATTTCAAATAACAGTAAATTTCTAAAAAATGCACGGGGACCCCTTTTTCATGATTTTGAGAGAGAAAGTTTATTTTGCCTTTTGGGAAAGTCTTTACAAAAGTTGAAGTCTTTCAGTGTGGACTGAGGCAAGTGCTCATTGACGGAAAGAAAGGTTTCTCCACACCGTTGGCGATTTGAATCTTGTATAAAGGATCTCCTGATCATGTCCTCATTGGATGCTGCCATTATGCAATTAGGCAAGTAAAAAATCGATCAATAGCCAATTAACCCCAACTCTAAACAAGGGGCTATGTTACGAACTATTGAAGTGCATTCTGGAAAGACAGTCTATTACTTGCGACACGCAAAGTTTAAGAAAGGTTATTTAGTGCAAATATTGTTCCATTTAATTCCGAACTGCAGTTAACAGAACGTAACCGTTACCGCTTTCCTGAAAATCAAATTTACTAGAAATTTCCCTATACATTATACAATTATTTTGACGCTGAAAAATTACCATATGTCTTAGTAGGCTAGTCGCTGCATTTAAAGAGGAAACAAATATGAGGTACGTTCCTGTGGTATCGGATTATTGAAATATTCATTTGAGTTAAAGTACGTTTCGTAGAATAGATATTAATTAGACTATCATGATTATTTTATGGCGCTAGATGCCCTCAACGATCAAAATATATATGTCATACTAATCTAAAATATAACATTCACGCAAATAGATTAGTTTCTAGAAAGAGTGTATAAACCACATCTGTTGCATCAGTGAAATCTTTCAGAAAGTTAATCGCTATACACGTCGGTCATATGTCACTAACGTGCAAGTTGTTTTACTTTTACCAAATATCTATCGAGTGGCACGATATGCAAACGAGGATTCTTGCGTCCTGGTCATAATTCTACACTTATAACACACGGTTACTTCTAGACAATTTCTCTTGTTACACGTAAGCTCTACGGCACCCTTTCCTGCCATTTTCTGTTCGGTTTTATGAAAGCCAGTAGTCTGTAAAATCGATTTTGTTCGATGGAGTGTGGTACAGTACGATATATTGTTAAATGCTGGTTGGATTAGCTATAGCGATAATATATCGACCGAAAGGGTAAGCGTTGTGTTCATGATTGAAGAATTAAACATCTGGTTTATCAATGTTGCTCAGAAATTCACAAAAATACGAATATTTAATGCACTGCCTCTGGGTTATGACTGTGCTTTTAATACTTGTGACACATAGTTTATAAGAATAGAAACTTAAAATAACATTCAATAAAGTGTATTATATGACGTTCTATTTACAATATTCATCTGTAAGTCGTCATTGTCTCTTTGCAAATCGGCATTAAAAGAGTTTTCTTTTGCCTTGAATATGCACTATTGATAATAACTCATTATCATGAAACATGCATTCTTGAAAAAAACTAATCATACATTGCACAAATTATCTCTACTATGTCGAGTTTTAAACTAAAATTGAAGAAATATTGATCATCATAAAGTGAGGCTTCTTTAAATTGGCTCGCGCCCTCTACCGATGGAAAACTCTGAAAACAAACTTTTGCATGCGTCATGCAACCCTTACTATTCGCCAGATTTCAAAATGTAGGTCGTACAGTCATTTTAATAAAGCACGCGGTAATCCTCTCTTGGGCAATGCAGAAACTCTCTAGTATATTGGCATCCACGTGATATATAAAATGAAACTTCTATTTTAAATGTCAGATTTAAACTTTGATCGGTATGTTTACAATCTTTACCCTGCTAAAATCGCTCTCCAACAATTTGCAAAAAAGTTTTCCTTCTTTGCAAGTCGCTCAATGAGTTGAGAAGTATTACAGTTGATATTAAACCTTTTCTATCGATAGTTTTACGGGATTAGGGTGCTATTGCCATTAATAGGAAGCCTCACTTAATTCCGAAGTATATCCAAAGCCTACAGATTGCCTTGAGTTATTCATAGCAATCTTATATTTACATACAAATAAAATCGCGATCTGCGGACGTCCCGTTACTTTTAATCTGCGAGATTTTAAACCGACATTCATATTCCAATTTGACATATTAGTTCAGAATGACTCTGACAAGCTAACAACTATACCTAATTCACAAATTTATTCGAGTGTAAATATATCTTTTCACTGCACTTGAATATCCTTCTGTTGATTTAATCAGGTAAGCCCGTATTGCTTTCAATGAGCAACTGAACAGATCTGCAATAGATTAGAAAAGGTAAGCACGAATAACATGTAACCTCATTTTCAAAATGTTATAGATGGGGCTAGGTAAGATTTGTTAACACATTCAAATATGATACAACATAGAAGCCAGTGTGCCGAATACATGAAAACATCATTCATTCAATCATCTAATATTTGATTAAGTTTGATTGCTATAAATTTACAAAAATATATCATACGTGTTTATTATCAAGCATTCAATATGGCATTGTGCAGCCTTCAGAAACTGCTGAAATGGCTCAAGTGATATCAACAGCTTTGCTTGGCCTATTGTGTTGTTGTAAGATGTATATTGGATGCAGTGGCATTCCATCATGTTTGATTTTGATTTGCTCCCTATATCTGCACTCGCTCCCTTTAATCGGCAGTCTGTATTCACAACCACTAGATTGATAACTACGAGACTGTTTGACATTACACGTAGTTTTAAATGACGGCTGTACAAATTCTGTAAACTGTTTTGACAAGAGATAAATAAGATGCACAGTTTAATAGCCCTGCTGAAGCTGCGAAAATATTCCATCGGGAGTTTTTAAGAACTAGGATTCACACACGCTGTCATTTCATAACACAAAATCTTATGACAATTCAAGAAAAAAGATCCAATAAAAATTCATTTGGCTGAGCAGATACATCGCAGCGTTGAAATGACAAAAGTGAGCGGGTAACTTTCCAACAACTCGATGATTCGATACGTCTCAATTTTGTTCTCCCAGTCTTTTGTCACTAAGGCGAGGCGAGGTGATTTAACCGTTCCGCAAACTGGTTTATGTATTTGTCAGAACTTAGGATAGTTTTTGACATGTCCATTAATTATCTTTCGGCGACGTCTCCATCGGAGAAAGCCGAGTAGAAATCATCCGTCTGAACAACAAGATTTTCAGGTCTATATTTCCAGGTTACTGTCACCTCAATAGACGTTGACTTCCATACGTGTTAGATACCAACAAAATCGACACTATATATATATATATATATATATATATATATATATATATATATATATATATATATATATATACATACATATATATATATTGTCAACCCTTCTATTTATTCGATTCCTGACCTTAATGTAAATATCTTATCTTCGTGATTGAAATTCTCTCATCTTTGAATTTGCAAATGCAAAGAAGCTATTCACTTCCTTTTTAAAGTGTTCGCCATGGCAATTTACTTCATTCCACCGACCCTCAATATAAATATAATAAATAAAAATATAAATAAATATAAATATAAATGTGGTCACTTGACTTGACAAACGTGGAAGACAATTTTATTCTACAACCTGACAGTACATTACTCTTCAAGTTGCTTGGTTCAATCTTAAATTGGTTCTGCCAACTCTACAAATATTTGATTTTCCCTCGACGGAGGTGCATATATGCCCAACCGATTTCCGACAAACACTAAAGAAATGACCAAAATAATCGATCCTGTCTCAATTCCTCAAATTGGCGAAGTCCACGTTTAAGCCTTTCATCCATGACACATTTGTATGTCGAACTTCTGAGAACAGAAAGCAGCTTGTGATCATACAAGCTTGATGACTAGTTTGACGTCGAACACCGTTATGCAAACACATCTTTGCTACATGACTTTCACAAATTGACTGACCCGCAGCTGTGGATACATTCACAGAAATTTCGAGACTCGTCCGTCACATCTTTTGAATCGGAAGACTTCGCAAATAAAAAGGGTCATAAATTTCAAGTCCATAGGTGACATTGATTAAGCCTGCCAAAAGTCCATTCATAGTTGCCCTTGAACCACGCCTTAGAAAGACAGACGTGAAAAGTTAATTAATTTCATCACGCTGGTATTTTGGCGTATCGTTTGCAAAAGACTCTCTAATACTTTCTTCTAGCAAAATCAATGAAATATTAATATTCGATACATTTTGGAGCATCGTGAGTTTTAAAAAAAATATACAAGAGTGAAGAATTATGTTGCTTGTTTGATTGTTTGGCTGACTTAGTTATACACTTGTTTTTGTATATATTCATTTAATATTTTACATTTTCATCAATTAAGCTTGAGATTCTATAAACCTAATGACTACTTTGACGTGGAACACTTATGCAAACACATGCGCCTTTGCAACTGACTTTCACAAGTTGACTGACCTGCAATAGTGGATAGTTTCATGGACATTTGGAGCATCCTCCGTCAGATCTTTTGAATTGGAAGACTTCACAAATAATTGTACAAATTGGGTTACAAAATGTCAACTCCATAAGGTGATATTGATTAAGCTTGTAAAAAGTCCATGCATAGTTGCCCTTGAACAAATCCTGAGAAAGACAGACACGAAAAATCAATTAATGTCGTAATGGTGGGCTTTTGGCTGATCATTTCGAAAAGACTCTCTAATAATATCCGCTGGCAAGATCATGATATTGTGATATTCGATACATTTTTAAGTAGCCTGATTTTAGAAAAGCATACAAGAGTATAGAATTTTATTTATCTACCTAATCTATCTATCTATCTATCTATCTATCTATCTATCTATCTATCTATCTATCTATCTATCTTTTTCTTGTTATCATTAAATTACAATCATCACTGTAGTGAAAGAATCTTCTTAATCTCAAAATTGTTTCCTTTACTGGATGTCAATCTAACACCTTGAAAATGAATTGAATATTGACTGATACGTCTTCTTATGTTCTACTAGACCTTCCACTTTATTACCATTTACGGTTGCTTCGATTTCCGTAAATAAGTATACGCCATGATCAACAGAGAAGTAATAGCCGCAAAGACATATGTCGTTCTTGTACTATTAGCCGTCACTGTCGAGATATGCAGAGATTAAAGAGCTCAAGTAGACATGGTTCAAGTCTGTAAAATTGTGAATGTTTGAGTGGGGTAAACGCGATGGTTTGTGTTCTGTTTTAATGTGAAACGCATGAGTGGTGTGAACGCGATGAGTGGGGTGAACGCTATATAGGGGAGTTTCTCCCGGAATCAGCGGAAACTAACTCACGTCAGCGCAGACTCAAAGGTAATGCGTCCAATCGCTAGGAAAACCTTGCTTGGGCTTCCAAATTCCAAATAGGTTTGTATGAAACAAGGAGAGACACATGAAAAACTACTGCAAATGATTTTATTTTTAGAAATTCACCGACTTGAACCAAGTCTAGAGCTCAAGCAAAAATGAAGGGTAAATGAATAGTTTTTTTAAGATATAATGTTGTCATTTGTTTCATTTGAAAAGATAAAACCTGGATTATCATAACTGTTAAGTATATTGTCTCTATAAAGTGTCTTTAACTTCTAACATCATTGATAAACACACAACTTCCCACTGAAGGGTAGGAAAGAATTACAAAAAATGACAACGTTGATAAAAAAGTTATAATAAAAACAAACATGAAAAGAGATAATAATCTCATCAAAGATAGCAAAAAATTACGTCCTGATAGGTGATGCATTTTCAATTTCATACATGAAAATATTTACGGTAGTACACGAGTTGACATAGTTTTATTTTTCAGTATGAATTCAAATGCTGCTGCGGCAAACAAGAGAGTTCTTCGACTGGCGTAAAATTTACAAGAAATGATGAAAATATTATTCCTAATCTATACATTTTCTGTCGGAGAGTCCGGAGACTCTGTCATTTATCGATGTTTATCGTGGCGTCCTACTTCAAATTTCAATCCATGATATCTCATTCTAAATTTAACAAGACAGCCTCGGAGATCAACATAATTGATAGCAGTAATGTAACTGTTAAGTTTAATAGTCTTTTTGCATATTCTGTTTATTCTCAATGTGTTGCGCACGTCATTTTTATTGGTTCTTCTGTCATCTTAGATTTGTCTTTCCCACGTTTCTAGATACAAGCGTTGTGTTTGCAATAAATTCGATGGATTTTGACCTTGTGATAATTAGGTTTAAAATAATAAGTTCTGTTATGTTTCTTGTTTTTCCTAATAAGAAAGGACAAAAGAGGAGGTGTACTTCGTTTATAATTGCTTAGTTACCCCATACGTCACTACCATGAACACTAGAAGAATAGGTCTAATAAGTTAATCAAATAATGTTCGTGTAAGGAGTCGTTTAAATTTCAACGATTTTTTACTTTAGATAGTACATCGCTTTTATCGTTCTTAAGACATCAAATCTCACAATATTTAATTTACCCGAGTAATCAGTCCAAGCCCTTTAGAACTCGTAATGTGTTAATCAATCTATGACATTGTTTGCGGAATATGTATAAGCGACTGCGTCATCACTGGGTTTTTATGCCTTATATTTTGGTAGATTTAGAGTGTGTTCTTATTAAGATTGATGCAAAGGAGGCTGAAAGAAGTCCTTCTCCCACTAGTCATGCCTAACAGACAGGTGCTCAGGATCTTTACTCATTCAAAGCATTGACTTCACGAATACTTTCAGTTCGTTTCAACGTCGTGGTCTTTATTTGTATAGAGACGATCTTGATAGATGCCACCGGCCGAGTCACTGCTCCTCCCACGTCGTGCTGTGTCTTAGAATAAAGTGAGATTGTTGATCGTCATGTATAGTACCGTGAAAGCATGAGGTTTTAACAATGCGAAATATACAATATATGAATTAAAGATGAAATAATTCATCCAATTATAAATATCAATACATTTATTTAATCATTAAAAAACGTACAATTTGCATGCCATCATTAATATTCATAAGTGATATGTTACAAACCAATTCCATGAAATGCTCATGTTTATTCACTACATGAAGACTACCTTCGTTTTTATTACTATTATTGAAAGATATGTTGTCTTCAATAAAGTATCAATGTTGTTTTCAAAACAAACTCGTAAGAGACAATTAATGTCTTTGTGGACGTCGCAGCGGATTAGGCGTATGTACTAAAAGAAACAGCAGAAAGTGCGAATTCAGTTTCATATTACCTTGATCTGTTTATCCGAATAAGACATCATGTTCTGTACACCAAGCTTTATGACAAGAGGGACGATTTTAATTTTCAAATTATCAACTTTCCCTATTTGTCGAGCAACATTCCATCTGCTCCAGTGTTATGGTGTACATGTCTCACAGCTCCTTAGATACTGTAGAGCTTGCGAGTCATATGATGACTTTCGAGAACGACATGCTTCATTGGCTTTTAAGTTAGTGAGACAGGGCTTCTCGGAAGTAAGATTTGCAAGATCTTTTAAAAAATTCTATGGTAGATATGGGGACATGGTTTCCAAATATGACACAACTGTTACGCAAATGATGCACGACAGTATTCCCAACTTTGACCTTGAGTTGCCATTGATTTTGACGTTTTAGGGCCATGCTTGACGGATGTAGCATGCTAGCCATTCCGGACACCTGGTACCACCACTAATGATTTTATTCGTGTTTCAACATGGTCCTTTATTATCTTGTAATTTTTTTCGTTTTGATATTCTATACTTAAGGACCTGGTAATTTATTACCTTGTATGATTTGGATTATTCAATTTGTTTTGAGGTCACATGGTATGCAAACTGACGTTTTATCACAATCATTGTGTTCTAACTATATTTTGGTGTTAACAACCGCTACATGCATAAACCTTTGTATGAGATAAGTGACCCCAGTAACAAGGGAAAGCACTGGGGGTAGGCTTCTCTACGGCGGCAAATTTAAGTTTGTCTGCAGACCTTGATCTGTAAAGTTTGTCCAAACAACTGAAACAAAAGTCCGATAACATATTCGATGACTGACAAATGGCGACACCTAATTCACTCCTTATCCTTACTTTCGAAGCAATATTCCAACAAATCCACCATATGCTTAGTATTTTGCCCATAGAATTCCGAAAAATGTGTGATAATACACTGATTTTCATGTAATTTATCGGCATTGCTCTCAACTATTAAATTCGTAGACATCATATCAAAAACTACACACGCCTGCCACTCATTGCAAGTGACAGCATATTTAACTCTAAAATTGACAATTGAGTAAATTCGTTGTATTACAGCAAGATTTGGCACTTTAGGCCAAGTATATACAGGTATAATATGCCAATGGTGTACAAACAGAGATTCCAGGCATCTGGTATTATCATTACGATATCGGTGATCAAGATTGTCCTTCATGCTCGTCGATATATTTCGTCTGATACAACCGGCAATTTTATAACGTCGAAAATTTACACCGAGCTTTATGACGAGAGGAGTGATTTTAATTTTCAAATTATCAACTTTCCCCACATGTCGAGCAACATTTCATCTGCTCCAGCGAATGGTGTATATGATTAACAGCTCCCTAGATACTGTAGAGCTTGCGAGTCATATGATGATTTTATAGAACGGCATGAAACATTCGCTTTTAAGTTAGTGAGATAGGGCTTCTCGGAAAGTAAACTTGCAAGATCTTTTAAGAAATTATATGGTAGATATGGAGACTTGGTTTCCAAATGTGACACAACTGTTACGCAAATGATACGTCACTGAGTTACCATTGATTTTGACACTTTAGCGCCATTCTTGACGGGTGTATCGTGCTAGCAGGGTACGTTTACCCATAACAGACACCTGGTACCACCACTAATGATTTTATTGGTGTTTCAACATGGTCCTTTATTATCTTGCAATTTTTTTCCTTTTTGATAGTATACTTAAGGCCCTGGTAATTTATTTTCTAGTATGATTTGGATTATTGGATTTGTTTTTAGATCATATGGTATGCAAACTGACGTCTTATTAAAATCAATGTGTTCTAACTATATTTTGGTGTTAACAACCGCTACATGCATAAACCTTTGTATGAGATAAGTGACCCCAGTAACAAGGGAAAGCACTGGGGGTAGGCTTCTCTACGGCAGCAAATTTAAGTTTGTCTGCAGACCTTGATCTGTAAAGTTTGTCCAAACAACTGAAACAAAAGTCCGATAACAAATTCGATGACTGACAAATGGCGACACCTAATTCACTCCTTATCCTTACTTTCGAAGCAATATTCCAACAAATCCACCATATGCTTAGTATTTTGCCCATAGAATTCCGAAAAATGTGTGATAATACACTGATTTTCATGTAATTTATCGGCATTGCTCTCAACTATTAAATTCGTAGACATCATATCAAAATACTACACACGCCTGCCACTCATTGCAAGTGACAGCATATTTAACTCTAAAATTGACAATTGAGTAAATTCGTTGTATTACAGCAAGGTTTGGCACTTTAGGCCAAATATTTACAGGTATGCCAACGATGTACACACAGACATTCCAGGCATCTGGTATTATCATTGTGATATTGGTGATCAAGATTGTCCTTCATGCTCGTTGATATTTTCGTCTGATACAGCAGACAACTTTATGACGTCGAAAATTTCAATTTTACAATTTGCTTCCACATCACAAAAAATGTTTCCTAGGTCGATTAAAATGAAATTCCGATGGAAAGATTGCTTTAGCTACGATTTCCTATGACTTATGTAACTTACAGTATAAACAAGAACAAAGCTGTGCTTTAAATGTTTTATATATAGTTACTTATTTTGATATTGCGATGGTTGCCACAGTGAATGCCGGTTCTCTTCAAAAAGCATTGATTAGGCTGAAGTCAGTTATGCAATTTTTTGAATTTTCACCTTGAGAGTTGAGAGTAAACCATGCCGTAAACCGAATAATGAATTCAAATCGAAAATGAGAAGCTCTGATTTCGAAAAGTGTACAGTCAAGAGTATATCCATTTTCATTTTCACCACTAGAGGGCAGTGAGCTCATCTGTTTCTCAGCATGGAATTCACTTTTTTTTATGTGATAACTTTTGGTATCCATATGGCAATTTTAATACCATCCATCTCAATGAACCCCTTCTTTTATGAAATATCTCGGAAATCATTTACAAGTACAAATATTTTACGGGCATTGACTAAATGTACGTTACCAAACCTGCACATTTGTAAGCGAGCTCAAACCAATCCATACTGCTCTTTAGTCCCTCAATGATCTCCATCTGGCAGCAGACAACTCCTAACCCACCCTAACACACATCTGCACTTATATGTATGCAACTACACATACTGGCAATAGAAATCTTATGGCCTATTCTTTTGTTCTTAATGGCACTTTCAAATTAAATAATCTTCTTTACTGAAAAAACTCTTGGTCCATCTTCCATATGGCATTGGCCATGTGCTTTTCTGAGTACGCCTTTTGTAATGGATGAATAAAATCACACCATTGAATTATGTTGACTTGTTCTACAGTTCAGCACGGGCCAAGTTTTCTATGCTCTAGCAAAAACAGTGGCACTTCCCTTTCTTGTCGATTGCATGTAACAGATTGCGACGAGATGGTTAATTGTTTTTGAACAAAGTCAATTTATTACATCAGTATAGTGTTTACAGTTCAAAAGAAGGTACAGTATGCATTCCATTGGACAGGGCATTCAATATTAAAGAAGGGTGCATAAATCATTTACTTAGAGACATGGGCAGTTTTTTTCAGGAAAAGATGCTTCGGTCGACAAGACATGCTAAACAACACCTCATTAGTGTAACACATGTCAGAACACTCGATTCTATATATTTCTAAAGCATTGCTAATCTTTGAATAGATGCTTTGGGATGGGATGACACAAACATGCTCTTATTTTCATCTTAAAACGGCAATAATAGATATTGTATGTCGCCCAACTATTATTGATTCTACTTTGCTGGGTTCATTATAAAATGAGCGTTGCTTGTGAGTTATAATTTCACATTTTCCGATAAGCAGTAGCACTTTACATCAATTTTAAAATTTTCATAGTTTCAATAGCTAATGCAAACATACGTTTCGTACTGTCCGACATCTAACTTATTAAAAAATTCGGTGTGGCAAAAGAAGTAAATACTTATTAAGGCTAGCATTCGATCCTGATTTGTTACCACTCGGAATAAAATAACTCAAACATGTCACCAGGGGTAGACTTGCCTGGTGAAAATAGAAAACCGACTCAGCAATCTGTCGACTAATAATATTACATTTAAAAATCCATAGTAGTGAGTAAAATTAGTGATTAAGTTTGATTATACTTATTTTAATTAGAATAAGCAACAAAACCTCATTTGAGTTATCCTCTCTGGTAGCCTATAGGGTTCAGAGAGAAAAAAGCAAGAAACGTCAACTTGCCTTTTAATGTTAAGAATTTTTAGCTATGATAAAATACATAAAGATTTGATGAAAGAGACATCTTGCAGTTTCTCATCTGCATGCTAGAGTGGCGATGTTCAAACATTGATGACAGATAGTCAAGACGCCCTCTTTCGGTCACATTTGCCTCATTATTGACCATTTCAAGAATCTCAACGATGAACCCAGTAGTCCATCTCGTTGAGTTTATCGAACAAAGCTGACTAAGTACATCAAATTACACAATATATTATTGATTAGTAGGATTAAATAATTGTTCGTGACATTTATTTTAATCATCTCTTTGTACTGACAGTATCCAATATAGCAACTTGATGTAAATACCACAAAACCTACAATTACCAAAAGACATTTCATGATTTCCACGAAGCTGCTAGCATGCAACGCAGTTTCAGAAAACCGGAAAAACGAAATTTGACGATAACCTTGCATATTTACCATGCAACGATCGACGTTGAGTATTAACATACAACAAAACCCCTTCCTGCGCACAAGTTCATGTGCAATCTGCCGCCTTGCATCGACTAACTCAAGGCCCATTCTTATCGTAAAACCAATCGACTAAATTACAATCGCTTTAAACGTTATTTTCACAGAGACGCACTTTCATTATAACCTAATTTCATCACGAATGTCACCAATAAAGACAATTGTTCACAACATAAATTCATACTGGATTGTCACATATGATGAAAATACAAATGATCGTCCTGTTTATCAAGATCTTGGTCTTTCTTTGAAGTTCTTCGGTTGAGTTTCGGTGCCAGATTCTCCATTGCTATATTCACAGTTTCTGAGACTTCGAAGATGTAACCATAGGAAAGAGACACCTAAACTTTACCTGTTTCCGTTGCGAATGACGTCATTGATATCTTTCACTTAGGATCCACCTTTACACACATCTTAGAATATGTGCTCTCGATATCCATTGAAACGGAGGATAAAATGTTTATGTGTTTTCTTCGAAGCACATAAACTTTCTTGCTATTAACGAGATGTTCTATTATATCCTCTGGTATATGACGTTTCAAAATGCTAGCTTTGATACTGGACTCGGGATTTCTATGGATATACGGGTAAGACGACGAACTACCGCTAGGCACATACTTTCGAATTGGAATCAGGAATCGTCAAGCACTTTTCTCATTGATCTGGTCATTATCATTCCACTTATGCATACGGTCATACTGATCACATGTATATGTACATCCACATGGTTGATGTCCACTTCGAAAAGTTCGCTCTTGAACATATAGTAATAGATGGGCATTTTCAGCGAAGTTATACTCGTTTGCCAGCGCACTGCGAGTACACACAATATACCCGTTTGGCCGATACGGAAATCAAACACCAACGCGAAATGACCTTTAACATGACCTCTGGCATGACCGATGACTTGTGCGCAAGCCAAAAGTAACGACAAATGGTGACATTGATGATGAACCACGTGGAAAGAAGTTCACTTCTGTGTGAATCATGGAGCACGAGTGTGACAAGGCAAGCGTGATCGGAGAGCAACAGACATTTCTTCCAACAACCTTCACAATATTTGCACCAGCACAGGTATGAATAATGGCAACATAAAAATAATGTACTTGAAGCTTCAAACTGTGATTGTTATGCAAAAGCCGTAATGTAGTTGAACAGGGTTTTAGATGCCGTGAGGAACATAGAACATGACAAAGACTATGTAAGTTTTAGATTTATTGAGTCTGTGACTTCAAGACTATTGTGCAAACATAATTTGGTCAGGTAAATGCAAATTTAGATATTAAAACTTGCTAACAAGTGAAGTGCATTCGAAACGAGAAACGCCACTTTGAAACAGTCACGGTAAAATGATATGAAGAAACGGATATCTACTTTACACTTTTAGTCTTATGTTCATATTGGAGAGGATTTCGATACAAGAGTTTTCTTTTATTTTGTGCATGAAAAACAAAGCATGACATGATGTGCTCTTTTAAACTGCGATGGTGAAATGAGTTGAGGTCATTGAAAGGTCATTGATCTCTGGTCAAACAAAGGTACAAGTACAGGGAATTGTTTCAGGATTATCATTTTTTGACGCAATTCCCTCTAAGTGTATTTCGATGCTCGCGTCATCCACTCCTATTCCCGGGGTCCACGCTTCACACAGAGGTGCAGACTCCTTCCAGAACTTCCTTGTTCCGGATCTGGTTGTAGTCACTCTTGGTTGACATCGGGATCGGAGACTCGGTCATGCTCACGTCCGTGTAGTGCGTATCCCGGAAGGTGGTGGATCGACCAAAACCACGCGGTTTCCATTCCTCGCAGCATGGTAGCTTTGCAGCAATCCAATTGATTGCTGGGATACGCCTGGAAAAGGTCAGTACAAACAATGTTTAGAAGGTTAAGTCAACATTTAGTGCCACGGTAGTAATGTGGCAGTCAGTGTATCGTCTTGTGGTTACAGAATGTTTATTAGAGAGAGCTGACATGTTTAGTCTTTAAATCGCTTCTTTGGTACCTTTGTACCAAGGTTTTTACAGTAATGACCATGTTAGTCCGTCTCTGTGTTGAATTGTCTGTCGAGTGAAGTGAAGACTTGACCATCCTCTTCTATAGTACCTAAATTTGTGGCTGTCAACATATAGAAGCAAACTGCGGAGGGGATATATATATATATATATATATATATATATATATATATATATATATATATATATATATATATATATATATATATAATAGATATGTGTGTTCTTACACCCATTTGTATGTCTGAATATACATATATATATATATATATATATATATATATATATATATATATACATACATACATACATACATACATACATACATACATACATACATACATACATACATACATACATACATACATACATACATACATACATACATACATACATACATACATACATACATACATACATACATACATACATACATACATACATAATACATACATACATACATACATACATACCTTAGCACGTACATTAATTATACATTTTATTTTACATTTTCACTTGCGTATTTTTTTATTCATACGTTTTATTTCTACCGATCCAATGGCACTTCACACAATTTAAACACAAAGAAAAGAATATTTCAAGCGTGATTTGGCCTTTAAATTTGCTATAGTGCCTTATCATAAGACAGATATTGAGGTACCGATGGAAGAACTTCAAGGCAAGGATTAGTGCTAAGCATGCTGTGACTTTCATGTAAAGAGGTGATACGCAGGGTTTGCCCAGAGAACATTAAATATGGTAAAAATAAGTTTAACCATCAGGAAAACATGGAAGAGGTTTCTATCTGTGTGATGTATGTAATAACACAGACGCAAGATCTTACGAAGACAAACAAATAACTTTCTACTCGCGGCAATCTCCCTCTGTGAAGGATACATTTGCTTTGTTTTTATAGCATGCGGGGCATATCGTGTGCCCAGCTATCTGAATGTACATGTATGGTCTTTGCGTCCAGAATCCTCACGCATTTTGTCATGGATATCGCCCTTTGGAACTAAGCATTAAATATTTCGCCAACACCTTATTAGTAATTTCATCGCGGTCAGAGAAGATATAAGATGTATGTAAGTAATTTGGTTCTTGATGCATGAGCTAAAATGGTGTTTTGAATCCGACGCATGGTCTCAGATAGTCGTTATTTTGCAGTAGCTTTAATCGGCAGAATGCTAACATCAAAAACGAAAGATGCACGACCAAAGTGAGTCACCAACAACTGGGATTTTCTTACGGATAAAGTATTAGTATATTGTTTGCTGCCATTTGAGACATCCTAAATAACAAACATAGGCAAGAGTAAGCAACGAAAAAACTATTAAGTGACAACCCAAATGTTAAATTATGTAATCGTTGAAGAAGTTCTCGGATGAGAGCTTATAAAAGCTTAATCACTGCAATAATAGAAGATGTTTCCCTGAGATACTTTAATCGTTTAACTTAACTTACACCTGGTTATTACTTTGATGTATATATAATCAGCATTTCCCCTGGACATGCAATTATGCAATCCTTACCAGAAAAATCCTCGAACCTTAAGATAGTTTGCGTTACTCTATCATAGTTTATTTTTCAAATGCTCTGTATATGAAATCTACCTTGCTTCGTTTTGCTACCGTTTTTGTCGAAGTGGCCATGTCGTCTCTCATAGTTGCTACAGCAACAGTGGTTACGGGACCATCGCCAGCACTTCAAGGCCTCACTGTTAGGAGCAGAATTTGCGATACGAACAACAAGCAATCGGCAATGTGTAAGCGAGCAGGGAAAAATTGTACGGCTATGTAGGAGATCAGACTTTATGTCTTAGCCGAGGTTAATATCTTGTTAGGGGATTTGTGTATATATTCAAGTGTTTAAAACAGGAAATCTTCATAGCAAGACATTTTTATATTTGCTCGGGAAATGGCGTGCTCATGCTTTGTACATATGGTTCAGTGTGTCTCATTATATGTAATGAATATGCTTCTAATAGATATTTGACAATGAATCGTGCTTTAGATAGGATTGAGAACGATGCATTTTTAAAGCACTGGTATTTATGCATCATGCACATGTTGCTATAGGTGCACCCCTCAACTAAATTAAATGAATGCATTTCAGTGAGTCTCTTTTTATTTGTGTTTGGCAATTATTCTACCTTAGTCTACACAATCGCACATTTTAGATGATGTAGGTCATGCACGTACTGTTCCACAGAGTTGATAAGAGTGCTTCTCCTCGGTACATGCATTTCTTACAAGGGAACAACAAATTACTGTATTCTACCTGTTCTGCAGGAAGCGTATGGCCTTTTGGAGATGTGACTTGTACTTCTTTTTTTGTATTTTTTTTATAGGTCATATCCCCTTTACGCCTTATACTTCATTGCAGGACAAACTGGTTTCGGTCCCAAGTTGCAGTTCGGTAATATGTATTGCGCACACTCAGTTATCGCAATCTGTGGTTAATACCCACTGTGAACATGCGCAGTACGTTTCCACCGTTTCATCTACGAATTGCACCATGGGCTTTTTTTATTCTATGAACATTTACTAGTAAAATTATATTACTTCGAGACACGTTTGCACCCGTGCAATACCTTTATGGAGAGTTTTTGTTGTATGGTGATACCTTTTGTCTTGTGTGTGAACTTTAGGGGAACGAGGCGACCTTAAACAAGGTACGCAGATGCTGCAAATTCTTCTAAAACGTCACAAAAAAAGAAAGAATAGCAAGGTTTAATCGCGAGAAACATACGATTAGTTCCATGTTAGGTTATTAAAAACGGGTTCATGCAGGAAGGGTTTAGGCAGGCAATTCGGTCTGTTTTGCGGAGGAAGTCCGGCTTTGTTAAGCCTTCTCTTTGCGAGGTACCAACTTCAAAGTGTGCATTTTTGAAGAACACACGTGCATGGAGGGCATCAGACAATCCACCGTGAATGATAATCGTGGTCATACTTATTTTCCATTTCTTAAGTAAATGTGTAGATTTCAGTGTGAAATATGACTCTGACTTACCTACAGCTAAACAAAACTCAAATATTATTTAAACTCTCATATATGTAATGTGACGATGGTAATGGTGGTAGTGGTGACATTATGGTAACTTAAAGTGGCCCTATTAACAACAGTGATAAATTCCATAGCAAGATAATTGTGCACATATTTAAGCACTGCTTTTCATCAATTGATTGCACGTGTATTTCCACGCTTAATGTTTGTGCCATTGTGTAATCTTCAAAGTGCTTGACAATGTTAACTTCCTACAATATAGGCTTGGTGTTCTCAAACACAACATGCAGTGTGAGGATCAACTAGTACTCACCGCAACTCCTTACAAATGTTGGTGCTGAAAAATCCGTATATGATGGGGTTGGTGGCGCTGTTCAGAGATGGGAGGTTCTGCACGATAATGTGGACGTTCATGGTGGTTTCGTTGTTGGGTATCAGTTTATACGTTTTCAAGATGATCCACAGAGTGAACGGGCTCCAACAAAGTATAAATGCTGTGCAGAAGTGAACCAAGCTTAATTATTATTCAATCTAAGATATCATTTATAGTAATGAGCTTTCAAAATATCAATGGCTGCATGATGAGCACACTTGTGTACTTTAATGTATTTCCATGTGTCACTTGTAATGACAAAACATCTTCATCCCCACTTCTCTTTGTCTTCAACTGTCTATGATGGAATTTAGACCTAAACTTCACACAGCCACACAAACACATACGTACGCACATATCTACCTACGTTCTTAAGCTTACATACATCCATAAATCCATAAATACATACATACATACATACATACATACATACATACATACATACATACATACATAAATACATACATACATACATACATACATACATACATACATACATACATACATACATACATACATACATACATACATACATACATACATACATACATACATACATACATACATACATACATACATACATACATACATTGACACAAACAAAAGTCGAAAAACATGTTTTGCGCATGCTGACAAAGTTACCTTTACTTACAAACGACAATACACAGTGTCATCTTTATAGTTTTGATCTTAGCCTTTGGTATTAATCCTCGGGAGCTTGCACTTCTCTTGGCGCTTATCCCACCAGACGACTTGTAGATGCCTGCCGATAGAAATAGAATATTGTTTTAATTGGTGCACAGATGACTTGTTGTAATTATTGCAGGTAGACATACAGCCCGTCGCGTCTTCCGCCCTTTTAGAAAAAGTTGGTGACCAGGTGACAGGTAATTAGGCACATCGACAAGTCCGAAAGACAGAAAGGAATACTAACCATAAACACCAACACATCGACATATGCTGTCGCAACGTGCAATTTATGTTTGATTACAGGGAATTGGAGAAACGGGAAGTTTTGCAGTAATATATCCATAAAACGGATTCAAGAATCCCTGACCTTCAGATAAGGCTTGGTTTAAAAGCATCCGCAGAATCATCAAATTTTGCTTCCTAACTTATGAGTAAAGCACAAAGTAGCCGTCCATGAAGATTGATAGCATTTTAGTAAATAGCATAAGATTTGAAGATTGATGAACTAGATCCTGTCAAGAACATATCTTGTGAATATTCTTCAAAGTTATGTATTTCACATTAGAGGTGATACATAAATAATATCGGGTGATAAATTTTTCTCGTCGTGAATTACTGCCTCCGATAATTGTTGGGCCGATGTTGTTAATCAGACTTTACTTTGTTAAGACGCGAACTGTTATACCATTCACGTGTAGGTTCGACTGACAGAATACTGAACCACAACAACATGCGCCCTCTGTGTCGTGTTTCTGAATATTCATTTTGAGCAGCTTGTCGTAATGTCTGTAACTGAAGTTTCATGCATCTTGCAATCTCCAGATTAAAAAATCTAACCTTTCTTCAAGTTTTTCCTGTCATTTACATGGTGGGGGTGTACCAGTTTACTACAGTCTTTGGTAATATTAAAGTTCGATTAATAATACTTGTTTCGGTGGCGACATTTTGTGACAAACTAAGAACGTGCCTTTAAAGTCGGTTGCTTATGTTATACTTATTGTTCTTGTATTAATGGTCCCTTCCATATCACATGATGCAAGCTCCACCAAGCCTTGAGCTTTATTGCCATAATGCAAATTACATGGGCAACTTCCTGTACTATTCTTATCGGTTTTTGTAAACAATCGCGTGAGTTATAAATGGCGAAAATAGCTTTTCGGGGTAAGTGACCACAAAGCTAGCACATCTGTGAAAATTATCCTCGGTGAACTTCCCCTTTAAGTAACAGATATTATCACTTTGTACTTAGAGTAATGTTATTACTTATAAATCTCTACCTTTGGCATCTATAAACCCCGCAAGGACATCGGTTTACTTGTATACAGGTGTCCTCGAGGGAAATTACAGTGCTAGATGCTAAAAGCAGAGCGTTGTAAATAATAACAAAAATTACTTGAAGTACAATGTAATACTACATATTACCATTCTTCTCCTGATCTTTGGCTGGTCTTCTTCTGGGAGAAACAAGGTCTTTACTCTTCTGCCAAATTGTGGCGATGATGATCGAGTAGCACGCCGTTATGATTATCAAAGGAATGAAAAACAAGAGGCAGGCGAGAACCAAGGTATATGGTTTCATGGACGATTCCGCATTAGGCAGGTCCAACCAGCACTGGACTTCCCCGCTCGGTAAAGCCGTCTCTTTGAAAAAGATGGGGCTCGGTATGGCCAGGATGAAAGCCACAACCCACATGGTGACGACCATTATAGTGGAGCGTTTGTCTGTGGGAGACAGACAGATAGACATACAGACGGACAGAGACACAGACAGAGACACAGACAGACAGACACACACACAGACAAAAAGAGATTCCTGTTTAGTTTTTCAAGATACTTACAGTATGGTGTCGCATGTATGAATATTATAGTTTATGGTGATTTGTAAACGCGCGAAACGCGTATTTTTTCCGAAGCACAAATTTGCAGACACGAAACACGGCGTCAGTGGAAATTTCTTAGCAGGCAGATCCATTAGCATTGAGAAACGAAGAGATTTGAAGAGTCATGTCAAGATCTGGATTCGATCAAATTGGATCGGAAGAGGGTCTCGATCTGACAAAAACACGCAACATGATAAAGGAAATGAAAATCAGTAGAGCATGTGTGACTTGCCAGAACATTCTATTCTTAAAGTGGGGAGGAAGCACGTCGGACAACATTAGGTAATAATGTAAGGGCATTTCCAAAAGATTAGAACGCAGTTATTTAAGCATGCATCATCATTTCCGACTGCGCTCCAAAAAACCGGATGCCACTAAAACACACTAAAATGTAAGACGATCTCATTTTTTAATAGTTTTTTATGATTAAGAGGAAAGTACAATATGAGGCATATGCATCTGTAGTCCGCGATAGTACGCAAACAACCCACAAAAACATGAAATACATGCATGTATCTTTAATGGAGACGACTGTCCAGTACATAATCACTAAGTGACATTATCGTCTTTTCAGAGTCGTTTTATTGAGGTCAAAGGTTGACAACACCTCGGCATTCTCGATCGTGCCCTGTGCTGTTGAACCAAAACATTATCGCGTGCACAGAACAACAGACTTGCCAACAAGATGTCAAACAAACTAAAATTCAGCTTGGTCGGATTTTAGAGGTTGACATCCGCTGATTAACTACCTTGGATTAATACATAATGGTGAGGAAGCTAAAGGGTTATATTGGCGATTGGGGTTAGCACGTAGAAGAGCAACAATATATATCAATTGCAGTCACTGATTTACTGGCTTTTGTTAAAATGTGTCGAAAAAAGATATCACGACGAAGCGAAAGACTGGCATGTGCAGCGCTACATTAAACCTATTGTAAATTTAGATCACCATTTACTGATTAATCAACACTGGTTTGCCAGAGTAATCAATGTAGTCTATCGAAAAATTCATAGTTTGTTCGTATGAAAAAGCGGATTGTGATGTGAAATGATAACAGGTTTCTTTCCTGTGAAAACGTCAACGTATTACGTTAATAGAGGACGTCGAAATGGGGTGGTATATTTTATATCGGGGTTCTCTGCAAGAGGATAATAATTGTTGGAGGTAAACATGCTCCTCGCTAACTACTTAACGAAACATAGGAATAGCTAAAATATCCATTTTACGAAGGGTTTCACTTACCACTGCCGGAAAAGTTCATAGGGTGAACAATAGCATTATAGCGATCGAGGCTGAGGGCCACTAACTGATAAGTCGAGGCATATACCACAGTTGCCTGGGGAAAGAAAGAAATAGAAAGATTACTCAAAAAAAAGCTTATAACTGTTATCCGTTTTCAGCATATCTAAGTAATTGCATCTTTGTTGAATTGATTTGAATTTTTAAAGCAAACCGTAGAGGATATGCATGATGAAATTCCTGCGGAGAAGTAACCAAATTTCGACCTCTTTCTTTTATGCTACGTCCGATTAAATTATCAACATCAATAAACATAGTTTGAAGAAGTACACAGCCGCCAGTGCCAGGTGCATTATCTGATATTTTACCGCATATAAAAGAGTGTTGCTACGTTAAAATTAATACATCAGAAATGACCTGCGATGAAATTTTCACTTAGATCACACTGAGTATGTCATATCCGCCAGAGTATTCCTAACTGTTGAACTCACCTGCAAGTACCGGACCAATTTGCAAATAACGTCACCCCCGTAGAAATCGACGGTGTATCTGTGCACAATGTCCGGAAATATATTGAAAACCCCGACCAACAAGTCTGGAACGAAATAAAATGTATACACTTCAATTAGCAGTAAGGAGCATCAAATGCAAATCAACCGATACTCATATTCATTAGTCAAGAGCTATCCAAAAGTTATGCAGTTTCCATTAGAGTCATTCTTTCGGTCAGGCGTAGGACATCAAGTTTATACTTTATACAAATGTGTCTCCCAACAATTTAAATGAATTGTGTCCTGAAAGACTAAGGGACGCATAAGACCTTTTGTACGAATAAAGGGTATTTTAACTGTAAACTATATCTGCATATACCAATCATATATTGCATGGTATCAATATACATATGCCAGCATTTACTTAGTCATTTTAATCGCCCTACGTTTTGTTCGAAGAATACCGTCGGGTTGTTCTAATTTCCTTCTTTATATTTTTTATTTTAGTATTTATCTTCAGGCAAACTTTAATGACTTACAATGCTCCCAATAATGGTAGTTCTAGAGTCGGGCATTACCACCCAAGACTTCCTAATCCAGAAGGCTTTCACGTCTTACATTCACTTTTCTGACTTTTTTCCTTAATATAATGTGCCATTAAAACTGAGTAGATTCTCTATTCTATAAGACAAAAGTTTTTTTTTTTAATTTGTTTCGAATTTGAGAGGCGTACCAACGCTGAGAACTAGAAAATCGCGAGCTTACTACAACAGTGATATCTTTTGCGAAAAAATGTCGTTTCCTCATGAAGTGACGTTGTTCTTATTAGTCTTAGGATTATTGAGAAGATCATTAAATGTCTGTGCTTGTGCGCATGTGTAGACATCACTTGCGTCTTCGATGTGCGCACGTGCTTGATAAAATTTACCTGTATCCCCCTCGCTATAAAGAATAACGATCGGCCGGCCGGGATCCATGGATCTCACGACACGATTTCATGTAATTGTTTTACAAATTTACAACCCGTGAACTGTTGATATTCAATCTAACTGGCATATATCAGGCGGCGATGTTTTCACTGTAGGTAATGCCATTTCACCGCGATAGCCGTAAATCATTTGTAGATAAAACAGAGACAGCTAATATCGCTTAGCTCATTTTCAAACACAATTGCCACGGCAATATCGACCACCAACTGTCCCAAAACCTGCGGTATAATGCTGGATTGCCTCCATCGATTGATATCAGTCCTAGCGTCTTCTATTACCTCCTCTGGGTCGTTTAAAATGGAACGCCCGACATATCTGCTGTCTTTCCGTTTCGACTACATCCTCTGTTGCTGCGGGCAGTTGTTCTCATTCTAATATGGCTACGCTCTCCTTAAAGCATACGAATGCACGCACTGGCTAGTGGAAATTGACCAAGAGGGATTGGATTGCGGTCGTGTCTGCATACAGGGCATTTAACCGCAAAGATGGGTTGATAAAAAAATCTTCCCCTCTAAAAAGGGGATCGTAGAAGACTGCTTTTTTTGATCAAACGCTGTTTTTGTGGTAAGCGCTGGCTACAAAATCGGCAATGAGCCGCTCAAAACAAGCAATCGTGCATATATTAAGTAGAATTATATATATATATATATATATATATATATATATATATATATATATATATATATATATATATATATATATATATATATATATATATATATATAAATGTGTGTGTGTACCAGATTGACCGGCTGTGATGCGTACATGTATATAAGTCGTACAGCCTGTATTTAACAGAGAAAATGCTAATATGCATTGCTAACAAATCTAAATAACAAAGCAAAATTTCTAATCGAAATTGAACAACAGCAATATTTATTGTATTTCAAATTGTCGACACGCGAAAACATTTTACTTGCTGAACGTACGATACGCCTAGCTATTAAAACCGATTCGACCCAGCACGAATATGTGTTGTTTCGATAATAATAAAAATGCAATGATAAAATAAAAAACGTTAGAAAGTCGCTCGAGTGGTGACTATTGTAGAGGAAATGAGCGGAGGAAGTTAAGATACTTACCTGCTATGGCTAGATTCATTATAAAGAAATTCATCTTCGATTTTTTGTGCCTTACAAGGGACACGGACACAAGAACGATCGAGTTGCCGATCACGACGAACACGAATAAAATCCACAGGGTTATTAACTGTTCAGTCTGAAAGACAAATACGATCGGTATAAGTTTAGTTATGGTTTAACACACGTTTGTTTATGGAATAAAATTAACGCCTCTATCACAAGTTTTCTGTAGTCAAAAGTTGATGCCGTCAGCTCGCCTTAGCTCGCCAGGGCACAAATCAAAGAACAATCTTAATTTTAGGCTGTGACAAACACTTGTGTTAATGATAATAAGCGATCACTCACATTGAACGGACAAGTCCGACTAAAAAGTATTATTATCACGAAGCAGTCATAACTTCTGGATGAAACAAATAGAATCCGCACCATTATTTTTTTAAATGTAGTGGGATCTTGAAAATGTCTAAACATGTAAACTCAACTGGTCGCCTGGGTTGTGCCACAAAAAATCGAAAAACACTGTTACAGCTTTTTTACCATTACGTCAACCGTTCCTAAAGTACCTATGATTTGAATCACGACAAAATCTGAGACTTGCTTTTGCAAAGAGGAGATATTAAAATATCTAGTTCTTTTTCTTTTAAGTGACAGGTTTCTTCAACAGGTCTAGCCATGTGTAAAATGTATTACCAAAGTTATTCGAAAGCATTGGAGGTTGAAATTAACCTGGGAAGAAGATTGTTCTGCCTAAGACGACAGCATGGGTATTTTAAGGCGATCTTCGATGGACGATAACTCTTTATATGATAATCTTCATAACTTCGGGTCGCGTTTCTATTCGACACACAGAAACCTTACCTAAATTTTAAACATCTAACGATTTCACTAGCAAATTAGCCCTAATTGCTGAAACGTGGCATTAAAAATTGCCACAGTCTTTTTCGATTACATGATGCGGGATATAAACTTAATGTTTTACACCAACAAAACCGACAGTGTAATGTATATTGTTTACTGAAGGTTTCACAATGAGTCCATACGAATCACCAACATTTTTTGTAATATTTTTGAGTATATTAAATAAATCAACGAGATGCATTATGCCTTGGTGACCGATACGGTACATTTATTAAACAAGTGACGTAATCTTGACGTCAACACCTGCAACGAGGCTTGAACCCAAAAAGGTTGTTTATCGACGGACATAACAACGACAGATGCTAAATTCCCTTCGTTCTTCATGTATTACAAACTGTCCATGTGCTTAATTTACCATCTATACAATAATCGCCAAAAAGGTTCAGGACTCACCGCTTTAATTATAAATCGGACATAGGAGCTACGCGATATTTAAGAAGGACAAAACATAGATAAGCAGAATTATTATTAAAATAGGTGATTTTCACTGACGTCTTTGCTTGGCACTTATTGATTTTTGTCGATGAAACCTGAGAAATCGGTATAGTCGAACTTTATTTTGCATATAAAATGCATTTTTCCTCAACCAAGACCGGTGACGTTTGCAACCTATCATACACGCACATTCATATAATTATGATTCAGCTAAATGTGTTCATTGTCTGCGCATATATGGCTCTCAAAGAATTGCCCGTCCTTTTAACGAGACATGTAGATATATTGATGATCTCAAGGACTTGAAGAACCAATTAGTACGAGTACCAAATTCAGAATGATTATCCGGATTAGTTAAAGGTTACGAAAGCAACAGAAGCGTGCGTTCAGCTTTACCTTGATCTGCTTATTCGACAGACAAACAACATTACTGAGCTTTTGACAAGAGAGAAGGACATAATATTGACGTTCTACGTTCTCCTTATTTTTCCCATGAATATTCCGGCAGTTCGCTTTCATTTACATATATTTAACTTAACTTGAGGTACGGTTACAGTAGAACCTGTGATTTATAAAGCGATTTTCGGGCATGGCATACATCATAGGTAGTGAAGCTAGCTGCTGAGACAGAATAACGCCAGATTCGGATGATTTTAAATACTTTATGACCAACTTTATGACCAACATCAAGACATGTCGAAATATGATGCAGTTGTCACTGCGATGAGTAGCGGCATTCTTTACTATGACTGCAAATGCTTCGCAGATAAATGGCTTTACTGGACCACCGGGATATACTCTGAAATTGGCATTGATGAATGTCGGAGGAAAGCAATGTACGTCTACGATTGCCGGACTCCTATTATCACCTCTGATATGTGTTACTTGTGGTCTTAAGATTGTCTTTCTCTGCTTTCATTATTCCGTGCTGCTTTTTGACCAAGGTTATTTTATTATCTGCCATTATCAGATTTTGTTTAGTATGAAGTTACCTTGTTGTAATGGTTATAAGTACTTTGTGTTTCAAACCTGCTACAAATCATTTTTGAAGTCAGCACTTCCTCAAAATTCGATTTGAAATTAAGATTGTACAGTTGATGGCTTCTGTAGTTTTTAGAGCGTTGTTGACTGCTAGCATGATTTTCGCAACGTTAATTCACTTTTCAACCTACGGGTTTTAATCTGTTGTGTTTGCACTTCTAAGGTTCTAGCAATTCCAACGTCAAGATTTGCCGAAGGTTTGGTGCGTGTTTCTTGCAATCTACGGCGTTTGGCATCACCATTTCAGGGCAGTGGGTATAACAGAACCAGTGAAGGAGATAGTCTCGCATCATTGCACACGAGTGCTTCCTCGGTTAATACAGAAAGACGGTGAAGCGATACGCATACGATACAGAACAGGTCTCATGGCTAATCATTACAGAGTTGCTGTAGGCGATTGCTATATCTCTGTTGATATAGACTAGACATACAGGCATAGTAGATGTAAGAGCCATTGCTTCTTTCTACTCTTAGTGAAATGCTCAACGAACTTGGGAGCTCCGTTGTTGCCGCCATGTTATCATGCTACCATCTCTGACCTGCAACACGTTCTGCAGTTATCATAAAGAATACTGTGCATAGGGGTAGACTACACGTCGAGGGAAGTCTTCAAAACGTTAAAGTTTCTCGCCGTAAAGTGTTTAATAGCTGCCTTAGATCCATACAAAAACGTGGTGGAAACTCATTGTCCATTTTCTTTTCACGAAACTCCAGCTTTTCATTGTACTCATCGATTCTACTGTTTAACTTACTAGGAGTAGAAAATACTTTTGCTGCGCAGAAAGTATACGCAATATTGAACGGTACAATGGTGATCAGATACGCATACATTCTTTCACAGTCTCTCGAGTCATAAATAAACATTAAAGACTCCTGTTGTCGATAGACATGTGTAATCCAAAAGTACACTTTCACTTTGCCTGTAATCAAATTTAAAATGAGATTTCACGAACGGTTAAAACTCATGTAGCTTGTCTTTGGTCAGACATGTAATCCCTGTTGTTTCTTGATATACATGTGTTTTGTCTATTTCGTTCGAATCAGCTGTATTTCCCGCGGTGATTCACGTTTGCCTCTGCTTTAAGCAACATTGACGTCTCGTGGGTGCTACGACATCTCTTTTGAAAAATGCAATGGTACAACTCCTCGGTGATGTTACAGTTACGGTGATTAGACTTGCTTGGCTGCCAGAGTTAATGTTCATGACTTCTTAAAAAGATAGGCCAGCCATGTGCCAGGACTCACAAAGTGCGTGGTTGTTATAGCGACTTGACGGCAATAGCGGATAGAGCAGTAGAATATGGACAGCACTTTGCCGCTCAAGCACCGCGTTCCAAATAAACGGGTGTTGGAATATTGGCAATCTCATTTATTATGAGAACATGGTGCCATGGATAACCTTTAACCTTACCTTGTAACACACACTTTACCGCTCATCTGGCTTTGGCTATCGAAAACTACAAAATGCAAAATAAGATGATCAGTTCTATCATAATAAAATGCCTAACAAGTTAAGGGAGTGAGAAACTGCTTCCAATTTTTCTCGATGGCGTGAATACTAGTATATTCCAGATTTAGCACAACAGCCTCCAAAGCAGGGGAAATCTGGTCAAAGGAACACAGAATGAGTTTCTTTTAATATATGCAAGGCCGATAATAAGGTTACCAGACGTCCGTCGCCTCTCTGTATTGCAATGAAAGTGCAAAGTATATTGCGTAAGCGAGAAATCGGGAACAGAGCGTGGCCGCTCTTTCGCTACAAGAATTAGAATGCAAGAGTCCGTATGTTTGGTATCTCTTCATTACTCAAGTATACTTGATTATTTTATATTTATGTCAGTTTAAAATTGATCGCTGTGGTCGTTACACTTAATGAAATTCTATTCCTTTCATCGTACGATTTAAACTTTGATTTCCATTTTTTAAATAAATTGAAATGTGCGTTTCCATAAATCAGGATTATCTATAGGCATTTAAAATTATTTAATAATGTTTTGTCAAAGGCCAACATTTTGATTCTAAAGTGTCTTTCTCGCACTGAAAGACAGCTGTATCAAGTTGTTTGGCTTTAGATATTCATCTGAAATTTGTATATATGTGACTATCAAATGTAAATAATCTACGAGAAAGTGTTACCGCAAAACGCACTCTTTTCATTCCTTTGTATGTCGGTTACTTTTTATACACGTTTTATATGTGGTAATATTTTATTGCATGTAATTAACACAGACTCTGATAAATCTCCGACTCGTAAAATCCAATTGTGGGCATTATTTTATTGTTAGCCGCCTCAGTATGAAAGATTTGAGATAAAAATGAACTGTCTCAAAACAACAAGCCAATGCACCTTAACAGCTCTAAGCATTATATATATATATATATATATATATATATATATATATATATATATATATATATATATATATATATATATAGCCATCGAGTGGAATATATGACGGAGGTTGTTTATTGTTTGTATATATAATAACAATATGGTAAAATCTTGCTGGGAACGTTGCAGAGAAATATTTGCACAAGCTGAGAGCTCGCGGATATTGCACGGTAATTTTCACTTCTCGGCCAAGTAGATCGCTTCATTTGTGCCTTAAATATGCAATATATATATATATATATATATATATATATATATATATATATATAAGTTGTATTTGCAGCACATTGGTATTATACTTTTTACAGGGCCATTTTACCGTTTTTCCATTGAATTATTTCTGAACTTGAACTTTGACATCTGCGTTGGAGTGGCAACAATATCAATCATCATTCTAAATACTGTAGCAGTTCCCAGTAGCAAAAAAGCTACGAACACAAAAGCATGACATTGAAAATAATGTTGTTTTTTCCATCGGGCTTATGTCCCTTAACTAACGATGCAATCGTGAATACAATGGGCTCCTTTACATGATATCTTTTGAGGACCATCTGCTACTAACTGCTTACATTGTCCTTTCCTTTGGAATCATGAGCTCACAATTAGAAAGAGTATGGCTAATGTAGAGATCATCCGATTTATTCGGACAATGGTTCTTTCTCTCATTCTTTCCAGCTTTCTTTGTTATAGGTTAATGCCCTCGGCGTTTAATTTCAATATTATGTCGAAGTGACGGTTTTAGTAATTTGGTGCTTCAGTTCAGGTATGTTTCGTTTATCTTACGACCGAATCCCTTAATTGTTCACAAAGGATGTTGAAAAACATATAAATTGGTAAAAACGTTGCTTAAATGCATCTGATTTACATGTACACTGACAATATTGTTGCTGAGTGATTTTGAATCAGGTCTGAAGTTTATTGAGACAACACTTAATGTTAGCGTTACTTTATGTGGTGAACTGTAACCAAGCTCAGAACGATGGTAGTTCGTGAAATGCATGAAATTTATCTCTACGGCGTCGAAATTCATGGACACTGCATGAAGAGCATTGCTCTAATGATGCCTATTTGCTCGAGTCTCTATGATTACGTTTTTGTCGCTCTAGCTGCACAGTTGCACAGTAAAACGTGAACGTTCGACATGAACAAAATGCCGAACAAAATGCCAAAAACGTATTTCATGTTATAACTTACCTGGTGCAATGAGAGAACTGACTGTTGGGCGGTGTTCCCCGGCGGTGTGGCGGTGGAATTCCACGTTTGGTTGTAAAGGGTCCTGTTTATGGAAGTCACCGTTGAAGGGAGATATTTTATTTCGTCCATTGTGTGTTCGCTGTTCGTTCCGGCAAAATGTGTCACCCCGGTTGAATAATTAAAGCTTCGTCTTCGCCCGTGCAACTATGTGGTACCGTCAGTATTTAGCTCTGTTCTCGGATAGACGCCCCTTGTACCATTGCGATGAGGTAAACAGATCCGTGGCGGAAGTTTGCAAGCCTGCAATTATGGAGGAAAATACGGCTTCAGGCAAAAACGCTACCTTACTAATCAGAAATTCACGAAAGACTGAAACCGCGCATCAAAACAGATCGCAGAGATCAATGTTGCATTTGGATTGTCCAAATATAGATCAGGATAGATAATCGGGGCTACACCAGCTGCAACAGAAAGTAAAAGTCATCGGTCTATCCACAGTCCCATGTGCTATATACCAAGTCTTACAGCTGTCACGCAATACCAACAATATCACCGTTCTAGATAGAATCGAGGTAATGATAATGGATCGCGTTTCCAAGCGCTTACATATAAAGTCTCGTTTTGAATATACACGAGGATCAACTTTCCCTGCAGAGAGAATATCCACAGATGATTAGGCCAATTCAGCGGCGGTGACAGTTGGATAGGATACAATACAGAATCTAACAGCCTGTGATATCTTCCCTTGTTGACTGTTCACGAAATACCTGTCAAGCACACTCACAGTAGTGCGAGCGCCTTGTCTATACAGTTCCACTCTATAGGATGCACTGGGGTGACGGAACCTGGCTAAATTGTGTTCTATTACATCGGGACTGGTCAGTTTCTTCAGCCTGGGGGGGGCGGTGGATTCATGGGGGGGTCACCCTGTTTTTGACTTTGGTGATAGGGGGGGTCACCATGTTTTTGAAATGCCCAATAGGGGGGTCAGTGTGTTTTTGAATTTTGACACAGGCTCATCATTGCCTAAAATGCTAGTGTCAGCCACAAAATTCATCATTCAGTTGTATTTTTCGGCGCGCCCTTCGGGCGCATAACTTTAATAATCAGTCATATTTTTCAGCACGCCCAACTTTAACATATCAAGCATACATACATCAGAGATATCTGTATGTTCAATATTTTTAGCGTGCTCTTCAAGCTCATTACTTTAATATATCATACATCTTTCAGCATGCCCTTCAGGTGCATGACTTTAATATACAAGGCATATATATCAGAGATATCAGGATGTTTCATATTTTTGGCGCGCCCTTCGGGCGCCATACTTTCAGAGATATCTTGATGTTTGCTAAGTGAAAGTGTACCATTATGAAATCTGCATTTCATATGAAAAGGATGACAAATTCCTGATACTTTTCTGTTCTCTCTGTGAGAATTCAGTATGAGAAAGCAACATGCACAAATATTTCACAATATATATTTGATACAATGACTTATTTTAGAGATAGAAAAATGACAAGATATCTTTCCTTCTCATTAATGCAATTATTTTCCTTTGTTTCATAGGTTTTCTGTAGAAAGATGCTTTTCTATGAACAAAATAACAGTTAAAAAGGCAGTTTTTGTCATTATTAGCTGTGCTTTTATGGTTTCAATGTTACACAAGAAAAGGTCCTCTCAGACACTGTACACATCAGATTTGGCTAAAAAAGCTCTCTATGGCTCCTCAGTAGATTTAATTGGATGGTTGGCAAGTCTTAACACCCATCAAAGTTTTTGATTCACTGCTTTTTCCTCTTTGATATTAATGATTGACATCCATTTCTGTACAACAGTTCAGGACATCTGATTAAGCAGAGAGAGTGTGAAATACATTCACAGCTCATTCAAAATACAGCTCATTCAAAATGTACTGTATTTAAACTTTAAGATTGACACTTTGAAATTCCTATCTTACAACTGACATGTCAACAATTTCACTAAAACATAGAATGACTATTTAAAATATAAATATATGTAAATTGTAAAATATCATATATATATATATATATATATATATATAATATATATATATATATATATATATATATATATATATATATATATATATTTATCATATACCCATGCCCATATTGCTACATCCTAGTGACGTTCACCGTAAAATATCAGCCGTGATATTTCACGGTAAACGTCGAGATATGCACGATGAACGTCATCAGTTTTAGAGTTTTCCCGAACTACATTAGCAGCTTGTTGGTAAACAACGTAAACAACAAAATGGCTGCCGCTCCCCGCCTGCGAAGCGATGTCGCCGACGTAAAAACTTGAAGGGCTTCGAGGAACACGGGTATTTCTGGTTGCAAAATACGGAAATAACATGTTGAGTCTTGAAATGTTTTCCCCATGGTATTTTTGGGGGCAAGTTCTAGCAAACATTCTGCCGTTCGCACGGCGCCGGCACTGTGCACGGTCTCCCCCGAACAGGTAGTGAGCGCGTGGCGTGACAGCGATGTCGCGCGCGCGACGACTGTTGACATGGCAACTCTCAGGGTAAACTAACAAAATGGCGTCCCCTCTCCGCGCGAGCTCCGTGCCGTACGACGATCGAAATCAGGATAGATTTAAAGCTGAGCACAGTTTTTGATCGGTTACAATTGTAGTAGCATATTGCACCTTAAAAAGTTCCTTCTGTATGACGATTTTTGTATCCCGGTGTCTTTCTTCTTGGGTTTCATTGAGATATGGACGACTTGCAGCGATGTCGCGCGTGATGTTGACAGCTGCGTCGTATACTTTATGAATGAAGCCTGTTCACATAAACATTCTGATATTTATGCGCAAGGCGTAATAAAGTAAAGCCTCAAAATTTAAGGTTTTTCGTTCTATTAGTAAAATTATGGGCATGGGTATATGATAAATCGGTTATTACCCAATATCGCCTGTTCCTTGTGTCGTATCAGCATTCGTGTCATTTGTGCTGCGTCAGACACTCGACTTCGTCTCGTGTCTGACGCAGCACAAATGACACTCATGCTGATACGACACAGGAACAGGCGATATTGGGTAATAACCTCTAAATATATATATAATTTATGTCCATCTTTTGTTTTACCTTTGTCGCGCCCGGGGGGGGGGGGTCACCCTGTTTTAGAAATTTGGAATAGGGGGGTCACCCTGTTTCAAAATTTGGAATAGGGGGGTCAGCCACTTTTTGACGTCAGCAAAAAATAATCCACCGCCCCCCCCCCCCAGGCCGAAGAAACTGACCAGTCTATTACATCAGTTCTTATGAGTGACGCAACTTGGTAAGTTGCCGCGTTGAGAGGTTCGCTTATTGACAGCGATCTGACGTGTGTGAGGTCCCCTAAGTAATTCAACAAACGGCAACAGGAAGGGCTTACAGAAAATTAACTTACGGAACACGCAGCAACGCATGCACTCACGCGCCATTCATGTTAACATTATCCATCTCTAGCACGGAATGAAAGGTATCTTCATGCTAACTAGCTGAAGATCGTCATCTCCTTATCATCATAATTGAAAGTGAAACATAACATGTTGTAATAGCGTTGTATATATATATTGGATTCCCAACAGAATGTATGTAAAATTGCCATGAAAACACGACTACACTATTAACTTGCAGATATTTATAGAACCGTGTTTTATCCATTCCCTGTTTTGCTATCATTTTACATGTTGTCGTTTTACTAAAAAAGCGTTTCCTTGACTACCACGGGGGAATTTTACAACTTCTTTGAAAACTCCATTCTAGTGTATATTGTTGGACGGATGTTGGTTTCCCTGATTTTGGATTTTAGTACAGCAGTCTAGCATTGTGAGCTGTAGAGATTAAAGATGGGTCATTCGTGTCTTTATACTTAGAAATTTGTGGACTATCCGGCCTTTACCTAATTCAGCAATATAACGAGTTAACGATGAGACAAATAGGGTTATTTTTTGTTTTATCCCTTTTCTGCACAGATAGCAATATTGAAAAGTGTGCGGTATCGGCTACGTGTATACAATGTCAGGAGTCTGCTAGGCATTCAACTTCAGCCCTACACCGTCGATTATTGACACACGTTCCCTGTTAAATGTGTGTATATACACACGCGACCTTTGTAACCATATATCCAGGATCTAGGAGTGAGTGGGTCCGTGTTTTAACTGCGTACGTGTTAGCGATTTGCACACGACCTTAAAAATATTTGGCAGTTGCTCACACGTAGAAATAATGACTACGTGTCATAAGCAGCGGAGATGATCATGGTGGGGAGTTACAGATGTTGCCGTACAAAAAAAACCGCTGAGTATGGGTACGTATTTCGGAACAATCAAACTCTCATATTGTGGTATGTTGTTACTGAGCATTAACGCCATTTATGCAGCGTATTAACACGTTCGTTCAAAGACCAGAACACCTTCCATTGTACTGTTCTAGAATAGTTCGTGTTCTCCAATCCTCTCTTTATACTGAGTCGGCATCGACCATAATGGATCATAACTCGTATAGAGAGGCAATTGCACGGCAGAATGATGTTTTACGAAACTATGCCACAAATATAATGTCGACTTTTTTCACAGCGGGATGATAACAAGCTGTGCTATCTCTCTCGGATTGTATGAGAGCGCATTAGAAAGGCAGACAATGGAACGTAATCGAGCTCGCACGATAATTGCAAAGTCCACTAAACGTCACAATATCGGCTTCAAAACTTTCCTAAAAATCTCAGAGATAAACTAGAAAAGGTTACTCTCCTGGGGCTAACCATTGTAAAAAGACGCGGTTTGTTTGCTCGAATACTTATCGTGCTGCGATATGTGTCCTTCAAACAGTATGACTACCCCGAGGCAGACGTAGCTGCCTTTCACCTTTGACAACAAAATTATGGGCAATATGTTCCCTTGGTCACGATTTGCTGTGGTATCAATGGTATTATGCAACTTCAAAGACTGGATGTGAAAAAAATAGCCTGTAACAGCTGAATTACAAAACTCAGTGTTTTTTTTCCTGTTCAGAATACCCACTATGACATAGAATGATAAGGCTAATGTAGCCCAGAATATTAACTTAGAAGAGATAGTTTGAGATAGTTTCTTTCCTTTCGAAATGCTGCCTGAGAAATGGAAACATGCGCACTTTCCATGGGTACAAAGAGATTCCGGGCATACCTTTTGTTCCGTATAGCACTAAGAAAAATGAAATTCTACTTATTAACAGATGATCATTAATCGCTGGGAATGCCTTTCAAAATTAATTGGCAGATTACAAGCACGTTATGTACACAACACCAGTTGTATAAACAATGTGCCAATATTAAGGCCGGACTAGTCTGGTACATTTTCCGAGGCGCAATCAAAAATAAAACTTGCAGGAGAAACAATTGTTTTGACACTTCTGCTTGTGCAATTATTCACTTGAACAGAAATTGATAAAAATGAGCGTTTTTGGAAAACTACGCAATAAACAAAACGATGAAGGCCGAAATACTGCATATCCTCATTGACGAATCCTTCTTTGGAACCAGTGCGCTACACGCCACTTTATAACACAAAACAGAGAGCCTATCTTATCGTGTCTCTATGCCAACCGTTTTTGACGAAATCTTGTATCAGTAAACCTGAAATACTACTATTGCAAAGTCTGAGCCTCACGTATCATCCAATGTCCAAAAGCTCTGTCCATTGGGCATAATGATATGCAAATTAAGGTCATGAATCAGAATCAAAATCACGAGTTCATTCTATTGTCAACAATATAAGCGCACGCTCGAGCATCACAGAGGCCGCGATTAGCTGAGATACATGAGGGGAACGCTCCATTAACTTGGACGTACCCGAGTAACCCGAGTTGGTTATCAGAGGATTAATCTCTATGTCAACATATGCGAACAGATTATCTTTTAGTGTAAACAAAACATTAGCACTGCCGGAACTACTTTTAGCATGGCCAATGCCAGTCGGCGACTGATTTGATGATGGCCCCCCTGTCCGGCACTCAGGATTTCCAACCAGCGTTAAAGTGCCGTCCAGCACTTGCTGTTACCCTGAGGTCATCATTTAGTTCATAAAATTGCATGGAGAGTTTACAAAAACAATGGTACTATAGAATCCCTTTCAAATAAAATGCTGTTTAAACAATACTAGCAGTTAATTAACGTACGCTGATTTTGCATACGAAAAGCTATTTTTGTATGAATGTTTATACCCTATAAAAGAAAGTACGGTAGCGAAAATCAGCACAACAAAACAGGACTTCAGCACAACAAAACAGGAATTTTACTAAAACGTACTCTTCAATTTAAGTTCAGACTCACATTGCGGAAAGGTGCATGCAATGCAATGAAAGTCACGAGCAAACTTTGGTGTCAACGGATCCAGTCTTTGAATTATCAATGAACACTCACTTATTTTTCTGGTCAAAAGCCAAAGGCTACTTGTCCATCGCAACAAGCCTCTCTGTTTGAATCCGCGTGTTCATTTTTAGCCGGATGCCAGCCAAATTGACCGGCTACTTCCGTATTTTGGCCGGCTACTTTTCAGCAATGTTTCGCTCTCTAGCCCCGAAATTCTGGTTTTGATAATAATATTTTGATATTTGTTGTCTTGCAAGCCGGAGATAACATTTCAGAAGTGCCTATGTGGCTATATGTAATCTAGCAATTTACGCGGTGAACTTGTTGCTATCTTGTACCAGCCTGTAGTACCGCGGCGATCTGCGAACGTGTACTGTATTGGGAATCGCTCGCGAGGTCATCCTTGCTTTCCCGACTACAGCCCGAATTAATCCGACGTTCACATCGGGTGCAACTTACCATTGGACTGACTTACGCCAACCAATAGCCGGCCATTTCCGAATAAAGCCGACGTTTGTTCTCTCAAACGCGAAAGAGAAGAAAGTCTCAAAACGCGGAAGAGAAAGTCGACGCTTCAGAGCTTTTGTTTTCTGCGTAAGAGTTGGGCCTTGTCTGATGGGTAGGTTTTTGATAAAATGTAAAGCAACCAAAAGTTACTGAGTCTCATTTTTCATAGTTTGAAACGCCACGTCAATCCATCCGTAGTCGATCATAGATCTACATCGCGTTTTGTGGAGGGGCCGTGGTTTAAGCGGAAGGGAAAGTCTACGCGGGAGTCTACGCTTGAAAACGTTGATTTTCTGCGTAAGAGTAGGACTTTGTCTGTTGGTTGCCGGAGGTTTTAGATCAAATCTAAATAACAAACAATTTTTTGGTCTCATTTCTCGTACTTTTGAAACGCTACGTCGATCACAGTGTCAAATTTCAGGTCGACCACAGTCCCTCTATCCACCGGTCTGGAAACGCCTATTGTAAAAGGTGTCAATCACCTTGACCGCACAGCCAACCCGCGATACGAGGGGCAGTCACGTGATAATGCGTAGCTTGGGTTTGTCCTGCATGCCACAGTCCCCGATTGTGTGTACGCTCTTCGATTTTTCGCTGTTTTTGGCTCTATCAAGTGTTCTCTGCGTCTATCTACGACACGAAGACAGAAATCATCATATTCTGAAACCGGTGTTTGTTTTTCGTGATCCTTCTCCCATCGTAAATGATGATAGTGTGCGATAATTTCTGGGGTTGATCGCTGCGAGTGTGTTGACGTAGCACAAGCAACGGCTGGAATCAAACCGGAAAATTTGTCGTCGCTTTCTCTTGCAATGCTAGTATTCAGTGCCTCCAAATATGATAAAATATGTTTTCTGTGTAATATTCTGTGAAATCATGTCTGTTAACTGAGCAGAATAGGAAAGACAACTGCAGAAATGCATGGATAGAGGGACTGTGGGTCGACCGATATTGCATTATGTGTAAGCTTTACTGTGTCACAATCGACTAATCGACTGCAGGTGTGTTGTACACATACGGTGTCGTACAGGTTGACGTTGGGTGTCGTCAATTTGGAATTTTATCAAACATGAACACTAGAATTTAGTTCTCTTTTTCAATTATATTCAACATCACCAAAAATCAATGGTAAGCTCGCGAATTCGTTTTATTGTGAAATTAATACCGTGAATTAAATCACTGAAAATTGTGCCGTCCGCCGACCGGCCTCGTTAACTGCCTCTACTATTTCTCCTTTCTCATAATATGTACGAGTGGCCATACTGTTTATAGACGGATCCGGCTAGCAATTCATTGACTTAAATTCGCTCTATAGGAGATGTAATGTCACAGGATACGCGCAGCTCTTGGAGTCCTTACTCACTCGTTACGTTGTTTGCAAGTGCAAGAAAAATCTCGCCACGTGGAAAGAACGTTCCATGCTGTTCTGATAACATTTGCATATATGATCAATGCGCGTTACTGAAGTGAAGCGTCCGAAAATAGGAAACTTGAATGAAAATGAACGAAGAACGATATTTTGTTTCACCATATTTCTAAAACTTAGTTTAGAGCCTAAATTAAAGAATAAGCTAGATTACTTGCATTGAAAAAAGGGCAGTTCACTTTTTCCTGTCAACATAGTTCCATGTGCAAGCATATGTGTGTGCCCGTGGTATTGAGTGAGTCGTTACAGCCCTGACATTCCTATCATAGCACCAGCTCGATAAGATAATCGCAACAATGGAAAATTAACACCTTGGGGATTAAAAGTCTTCTGTTTGTCACCCGAGTTGGCAGGCAGCAACTCGGGTTTCAGGTACCATCAAAGTTAATGGAGCCTTCCCCTAATGAATACACAGAATAAACACCAGACAATTTTTAAAAAATCACAGCTGACAGTCCCTTTCAGTTTTTAAGAAACGAAATAATTGCCTCATGAGCCGCCTGTGGTCTGATTTATTACGGCTGTACAATGGATCACATTGTGCTTGCATAAAGTCGTTAACATCAAAACAGTGATCTTATGATATTTGTTTGGAGTATTGTGCCAAGCTGTGACACCTACTTCCCTCTTGGTCATTTAGCAACCGGCTGTAAACAAAAAAGTAACTTGTTGAACATTCGAAATCATTGTGCATAAAAATAACTTAAGATCTTTCGTCAACTTGAACGTCCTTATCAGCTCGAGCAAATGCACTCTCCGGAAGGCCTACGGCTGTACTGTGTTTCTGTTACGCTTTGTGTCTAATTTAAGCACAAATAGTAAAGCTGGGGAGATGATTTCAAAGCTGGCATAAATTTTTAAAGATGCACATTTGGTGAGAAAGCTATTTGTGGTTTGATTCAGTGCGAAACAGCGACAGTAATGAAATGCGACTCGGAGACCTTAGCGAAAATCTTACCTCAGAGAAGGCTATGACAAACCCGGGCCAAATAGGTTGGCGAGGAAGCTATCGAACAAGCTTATTGTGGGAGTTTAACAGGCTTTCCCTTGCACCAGTGCATCGAGTTTGACTCGCTTTGACGGTAGAGGCTGTCTACTGATTCGCGTCAGGTGTTGCTGCTGTTGCGTTCAACAGACATACTGCACTAGTCTTTCAAACTGGATTACTGAGCATGCGCGTGGCTTTTGTGTTCGCTTCCCACCCATCACAATGCGATGACTGCTGGAGGCGAACTGAATATAAACCCCAAGCAGTAAACGAGACTGGTAGCGTACACACACTCCATTACCGTAAATGTAGCAATTTTACGGAGAGCAATATTCCTATGAGGACCTGCTTTCACCACGAAATCAGTACTTTGAACATGTTTAGAAAATGCGTAGCGCAAGCGTTCCTTCACAGCCTTGGTTGTTATGTAACAAGCTGAACTCTAAATTGGTGGTCTAGCGAGGGTTACATAAAATCAAATTTATAGATGAAAAATTGACATGAGAATAATCACATTCCATCATCAAAAAGTCGGCTACCGACGCTCAAGGTACGGCATAGATCATTTGTTGATTTTCTAATGGTGATTATGTCTGATACCATTATGAACTTTACAAATGTTTATGATGCAACTTTCAACGCGAGAAAATGTTTCATACACATTTTACGACGGAGTTATAAATCTTTTTATAGCTAACGTTCCGCGGAATCTTCCATTTTTACAGTCTGTATTATGGATCATTGAAATTTCGTTTCTTGGATGGGCACTGCAATGTAATGTCCATGTTTGCCTGGATTTGATTAAAGAAAACTTCTTGCATACGTAACTGCAAGGCTTTCAAATAAAAAAAAATAATTGCCAAGTTTCAACCACGCACGCGTCTAAATATATACACTAGAGCCCAAAAATGACGATTACAAGCGAAAGCATGCTGAGGATTTTGTACAAACGTAAACTTAATCCACATAATCCTTGAACATGTTTCCATTTAGTCCTGATGTAAATTCGAAATTGGATTCAGATTAAATAACAACAATGATTTTTATGCAACATTTAGCTTCGGGATGTTTATATAGCTAAAATTACTTATGAAGAAAGACAAACATATAAGTAGCCGTTTATTCGTTTCGTAGACGAGATTGTATTGTTTTTTTATGAGAAACGTGCTTGTTACAGGTGACAGCTACGGGTAACTATGGAGGAGTGATATGCCCCAAAAGTGATGAAGTCAAACTCGCCGTATTATAAAACACAGACGTCCAGTAAGTACGGCATTGACCATTAATGAAGTTAAAATAAAATAAACTTCCGCTTTCTTCGAATCACTTACACAATTTTGACTGCATGGTTTTTGTGCTGAGTGAAGCACGGATCAGAAACTGGGGTTAGCTAACGAAATTGTGGGAACGGCCGGAATGAGCATAAGAGAGCAGAGTTCCGACAATTTGGTCAGCTAACCCCAATCCGGATCGGTGGTTCCCGCTTTACTTCACCCGAAACAAAGTCGAACAAATGAAGATCACCACACAAATTTTACTGTTGATGTGCAGCGTTCTTTGAAAGTTATATCTTATTGGTCGATTGTCACTATTCACAGCAACTTAGGGAGTCTATTTGTATTATTCAATTATAGATTCAGCCACAGTCCCTCTATCCATAGTCAACCAATGGACAACAGCTTCCGAGATGCCAAAAATTCACCCGTTTCCCAATACTGCATGTGCCAAAAACAACACGCTACTACGTAAGAGAAGCCAGCGTACATTCAAATGCAAATAGCAATTGATATGACGGCCGCGTATTAAACTATGTATGCTTTCATTTTCTTCACTTTTGTAACAAACCAAATCACACCTACACGTGCCGACACAATAATAAGCTAGTTTGCGCTCGTCCCGACCGCTCTTTCAATGCGACTATTTCAGTCTGAGCTGACAGTTGGTTTCATATACGTCACTTACCTATTGTTACTATTGTACAGTTGATGTATTTTTGTGTGTGTGTTTCAAGTTTTTAATTATTGACACTTGTTTTCAGTTGTCCATTACTTCATTGGAACGTAAACTTTGACCCCATTTTCATAAGTGCACAAACACCCTTGACGTCATCACTTATCGGTTATGAGTATACCGATAAGTGATACCGATAAATGTTGTCCCAATTCCCATTGCGAACAGGAAGTGGGATGCTTTCAAAAGAACTCTTGTGTATTTCGCTGTATCCACGACGAAATAAAATGTAAAATAAGATGACTCTATTTTTGGAGTGTCGAGATTGTCGACATATTTGCATTTATCAGTTCAGACTATTACTAACCATTCCCACTTGGGAGAAATATAATGAGCGACTCTTGATTAGAGTATGAGATACAAAAGATAAAGACAACCGGCGATGTGCCATCTGTGTAATGTTAACGATTAGATAACTGTTTACGCCTAATTATTATGATTGGGTGTTAAAAACACGTAAAACATTACGTAACTGCATAGGCTGGAGAGAAAAAGAAACATTGGGTCTCGGGCGTGAAAGGCTCTTGAATGATCTATCACCGATAAAAGTCCCATTGCAACTGAATTTATGTGAAACGTTTTTAGAGTGATAAGGTGTTGTAACAATTCATTTACAGTAGATTCATGTGAGGGGGACACTTGAGCCATTTTTAAGAGTCAGCTCTTTTTATATGGTAGCTGATCGAGAAGAACTCATTATTAAATATTCGCAAAAAGCATGACCATAAAGACATGAAAATGCTCAGAGCTTAATATCAATATCATGCTTTGTTATGTACATCATTCTTTTTGTCTTTCTGCAGGACTGATGACCCCCTCCCCTTCGTGAGTTACATGTATGTATGTATGTATGTATGTATGTATGTATGTATGTATGTATGTATGTATGTATGTATGTATGTATGTATGTATGTATGTATGTATGTATGTATGTATGTATGTATGTATGTATGCCCTATGTATGATGCAGGTAGGTAGGTAGGTATGTAGGAAGGAAGGAAGGTATGTAAAAAAATTACGTACTACGTGTACGTAGGTATAGATGGATGCATGCACGAAAGTATGCATATATTTGAAGTTGCATGTCTGTTAGGGGTGAGCACAAGTAATCGGAACAGTTTTTTGAAACAATGTTTAAATATGGCCCACAATGTACCAGATGGCATCGTAGTTAGTTGAGTTGGACATAAATACGTTTAGACAAAAGAACCATAAGGTGATCATAGGCAAATTACGTGTGGTAAAAGAATCGGGACGAGACACATAAATTTTAAAAATTAAAAGCATTCATTTATGGTACATACATGAATGTGTCGCTGGAGAGCCATAATGGCACTCATCCAATTTTAGAGGTATCAGACACACTCGCGCCTGGCGTTAATTGCTGGGGGGAAATTGAATAGCGCAGCTATAAATATTGTTGATTTATACTCAAATGGGAAGACACAATGCATGCAATCAAATTTACAGTTATATATCGCTTACTAAATGTTGAAGTACTGAACACATAGTATTACCTTTATCCAAGCAATTGCTATGAGAATAGATTGTTTTACTGCACAGGACGTAATAATGTTATCTTTAGGCCAGAAAAAGCTGTGATCTTTTACAGCAAACTAAAGCGATCTTGCATTACACAAGGTATAGATTTTGCAGCTGTACTAATAAATGACAACGCATATTGTCGCAGCTTCGAACACAGGAGTCGTGTTGAGAAAAAATTAAGAATTTTCATCAAATATGGGGTTCCTACCATCTTTTCGGGAAGAAGCGATACAGTAAAGGTAAAATTCGGAACGCGTCCACTTATAAGATAATTCTTGAAACGCCGACGCAGACTCAAAACAAAGACGATTAAGAGAGTCTTTCATGATAACTCACTAATGATGGCGTCGTCATCACGAGATTAAACCCTGACCTGTCACATCTTATTCCACATAACAAAAATCCAAAATAATGATCGGGTCTATAGCAGTTTAAAATCCCCGCCTATATGGCATCCTTCACGTTTGACAAATTATTTCGCGAATGACGGACAAGATCAAATGCGCCGTATTGTAAGATGATTTCATCGCTTCACACAGAGCTACATTAGAAAAGAAATGATATCACGATAGTTTAGAAGATGAAACAACACACAAATGGAAAACATACAGTGATTGTGTTGTGTTTAAAGTGTAATTTAGCTTATTTTACGGATGAAAAAATATTATCATATGACCAATAACATGCTTTCGCTCCGTTTTTCTGTGAAGAAATCAAGATGAAGTGTGCCTTTGTGTTAAAAAAAATCATTGATCGCCGCGTACGTATTTTCACGGTGTAGCTAAAGACTTACGGGGTATTGCAATCGCCGATTCTTAGAAGAGACTCTCCATATAATACACAAAATAGACATTTCTTAACCTACATGTAACAATGATAATGTTATTTCAAAGAGATTATGGCATGAATACTGTGGGTACTGAGTGTGTGAACATATATCTTTATTCATGAGTCCAGTTATAATATTGTAGACTTACAGCTATACTGCACCTATGAATGAAGTGTTTGTTGCGACTAAATACTCGTTAATTCTGAGGCCTTTGTCGGATTTTGGGCATTAAAAAGCGAGGACAGTTCTGAGAAATGAAAAGACTTTGGCCGGTTTTTGATATTCTAGCTTTCATTTGGATGTGTTTACAAGAGCAGGGTGTCTGGATGAATCAGCCATTTAATTGTGTATGTTAGTACACTCAGAGAGAGAGAGAGAGAGAGAGAGAGAGAGAGAGAGAGAGAGAGAGAGAGAGAGAGAGAGAGAGAGAGAGAGAGAGAGAGAGAGAGAGAGAGACAGACAGACAGACAGACAGACAGACAGACAGACAACAGACTGATATGACGCATTTTATAGAGACCAATATACAGTGAATCCTTCATTTCTGTGACCATTTCTTGGATGGCAAGAAAATGTTAACTGAAGTGGTTTCTTTGACATAGCATCTTTGTCATTTGAAATCACATAATCCTTGTTTTTTTCTTTTCTTTTTCTTTCTTTTTCTTTTTATGATTTATAGGACTGGGGAACGAAAGCATGGTCGTAAATTATATGTATGCGCTATAACTTGAAGTCACCGTGACGGAATTTTATAAACAAGCACCGAAACGCAAGATTTTCCTGGCGTGGCTAATTAGGACAAATTCACCATAAAGGGCAGCGGTGTCTTCCGCTGGTCATTGTGAGTAATTGTCTCGTCGTCAATCCACTGACAATGGGGTTATCATCGGCCATTGAAATCTCACTGAAAGGGCAGGCCATCTGTGGCCATCTGTACTATACTGACACCACCAGCTCTCTGCAGGAGCTGATTAATTGGGGACTTCTGGAGACACGCGTTTGATGCTTGCCTCAATATGTTCTGATTAAAGCATGAATGGCCGCCCGCTGTCGGATAGCATTTAAGGCCTCATCTGTATGACATAAAATTGCAACGATGTGATCCATCACAGCATAGACGGAGCCGTGGCGATTGTAAAGACAGGAAACGCACGGGAACGCGAATGCATCTCTTTGGTGATGTTGAGGCAGCCGACGTCGAACAAACTCGCAAAAAAAAAAAAATTAAACGGCAGACGAGGATTCTATGTAGAAATAAGTTATGTCGCGTGATAAAGTGTCGTAAAAATAAAGAGATAAAGAAAAAATAACTTGTAGTAAATTGTGTAATGTATAAATGTCTGAATGGTATTTCGAGATGACTTTTACGCATACAAAATATTCAGTTTCATCCAAAAGTGGAATGCTTTCCGAGAGATGACGCAATAGTACATATTATAATTATATCATTTGTAAAATATTTATCAACATAAGCTTAAGTTACTCGTAGTATGAACGGGGAGTTGTAATCGATACAAAGTCAAATCGTGTGAGTTAAAATCACTGTAATCCTCAATGACGACGAGAATGTGTCCTAATTCCACGAATTTACGTGAGATGAGATGCTGTTGTTGATATAGTAAGCCTCGCCGCTCTTCAAAAATGTGTTTTGGTATCATTTGCCGAATAGACGCTGTGAACAGCAGTATATTTACTGGTGATATTGCTCATCAAACGATTAAATCTACCTCAGACGACAATAAAATGCAATCGGTGCGGAGCCTTGTCATATGGCGACAGTGCGATAAAAATCAGTTGTGCGAGGAGTCAGACTCAAACAGCGATAGAACATGTTCAAATATCGTTTGCAAATCGTTCGTTGCATCGCAGGGCTTTGCTACAAGTGCCTTGTTTGCTTGAATAGCAACGGTCAGAATGTGCACAAAAGTTGCAGATAATCCCGCCAAAACTATGAAACTTTCTACCATCCTCTCTCAATCACAGCCCGTAAACATATTGCCAAAAGTACACTGGCTGACACTCAAGTTTACCAAAATCGTGCATCCGGTGTTTGATTCACTGTATACTTTCACTCTTCTAAATCTATTAATGCACACCGCCAGCACAGATATTCGCACCTATGTTCCGGTTATTTTGCAGCTTGGTTGAAGATCGCGGGCAAGTATGGTCCGTATTTCAATTTCACTATCGAATTACCTGCTGCTCTTTCTCGATTCCGAAGAATTATCCACTCGCCATTCACACATACAAAGAAACTGAACCTCGCTAAATCGCGTTGAATGTGATGTCACCTGATCGTCAATCTTGGAAAAGAATTGATTTCACTACAGTACATGGACCGCGACTGAACGAAAACATGTAAAACTACCATGTGTAAAAATATGAAAATGTGCCTTCGATATCAGTTTCCTAATACACAAATTGGGATGAATCCCGTAAACGCCGCCTGAGTCTGCTATAGCGATTATGGCTGGCCCACTCAAGGGAATATTGGTGACTTTGATATCCATCCTCATTATCTGCGAAGTTTTATATTTCATATGAATAATCCAGTTGTGAGCAACATTCCAATGGAAATCCTATTATTATAACTTCTGAATGTTTACATAACTTTGAATCAACGATGATGGCATTTTGAAAAGGGTAGCGTCTCCTTCGAGATCACACTACTTCGATCCTGGAAAAAGGGAAAAGGTAAATTGTAGAGGTACGAGGAACGGCAGCTGTGGGCTAGGTTACCCGATCCGCCGAACGGTTACATGATAGTTCTCGTCGTGACTGTAACTTCGACATGTTCGACACATTTGGTGTGAAGATGAGAAACACCATCGACGTGAAATGATATGCTTTTGGCAAATCCACACGCCTAGAGGCGCTTATACCTCTTCATAGTCATTAGTCATCCTTACAAAAACGTGCCGACATGAAAACTGAGATGGGCCCACTCTCACACATGTTCAGCTTCGGCTTGACTCGATAATTACACCACCGAAACGCTTATATTAGAAGGCCTTGGACAACCACGGGAGTTCCTTGTCGCCGTTTATACTTTACAGCGTTATTGTGCAAACGTAGTACAGTATTCTCATCCTTTTACCCGGTAAATTTGATTTCTTTAGTAAACCGTTCCGGCTGGAAGCACACAATAAATGCGTCGATTTATCAATTCAAACTTTTCTTCAGGAAACTTTAAACCTTTCTCTTTCACAATCAAGCATAAAATCAGGGTCAAGGTGCAAATTTCTGGATAACAAAAACATAATACCTAAAATTTACCGCTATGTTTACTTTAAAGGTAAAAGCAAATTTTCAATTTTCGCAAAAAAAAAATTATCATTCCACAGATTTCAAAATGAACCCACACAACTTGAGTATCAGACTACAATAGTATTGTGAAAATTTGAGGGTCCGAACAGAAATGAAGAGAACTGTTTTATAGACCATCAATGGTATTTCTGTCAATTTTCACCATGGTTGTTTCACCAGACCTATAAAAGACAATGACCGTCCTAATACCCATAAGGCCATGCTTTATACTTTGTTGGCGCGACCGGAAGCTTGTCACCTGGGATTTTTTCCCTTGGTGACACCTGAAATAATGTACCAGTTTCTTTAACTTTATCAGTCTATATGGGTTTCAAGTGCGCTTCAAGTTTCCGACCAACAAAATGGTCTCCAACTTCTAACGTTTGTGCAAAATAGACTACAAAAATATTCTTCGAGTGTGAACACAGCAAAAAGAACTGTGAACGTACGCGTGTTTTCTAGGAATTGCCTCTTCTGTGGGCCCTTATTGATCACAATTGCAATTAGATGGCTACGTATACCCAGGGAGCTGTGATGTATCGACGAACACGGTTTACCACATACCAACAAAGAAGGAGACTCCACAGATATAACTCAACACCCACTCCCCGCCTTTGGATATCCGATATCTAATCATGTGGACCGCGGGGCTAGACTTTCTACGACATCAATTTCAAAACAAACTGCGAAGGGGGAAAATTCCGTCAACTTTGTTATCTTCCTGCTATCAAAAGCGAATCCCAACGGTGACGTCATCCAAACTCATACACATTTAGGGGTCAATGTAAGGCTTATAGGTCAACTACAAAGCTCTGTATGTAGAATATCTGCAAATCCGCCAGTTTCGCGTGCTGTGAACTAAAAACAATAGCCTTTTTGGCAAATTTGGAATAAAATCTACCCGTACATTATTGCAGTATTGACCGTTTCTTAGATACACCTATACCGGACTAGATTCAGAAAACAAATCATTTAGAAGCTGTAGGTATCCCAAGCCTCTAACGAGTAAGCAGTGGCCATATCCACTTTTTGACCCACGTTAACTAACATGATTGAACAAATATCACTTTCTGTAGAACATGTATACTCATGCGTGGTAATTTTTGCCACAATGTCACTCTGTTCCGGCAACAACATGACGCCAATAACATGTTAGACCAGGCAAATGAGCGATGGCTTTCGCGGCAATCTAGAAAAAAAATGAAGCATTGATCATGACAACCGTTTCTTCCTAACACAAACATTTACTCCCATTTTTCAAAAGCGCGACTCTACTGGACTGTCGCGCAGACACAAATTGACTGCGGTTTCGTGCATTCAGAGTTTACCCCCCTCCCGACTGATCAATCACCATTTGTAAAGCAAGGGTTGAGTGAGACGGAGTTAGCCGTATTGACTCAAAGTTCAAACATCCCTTCCTCGGTGGAAGCCAGGGCATCATAAGGTCACCGGCACTGTTAGAATCCTACTTAATTTTGATGTGGTAAAAGAAACACCAGTCTAAAACTGAAAAAAAAATATGTAGACCTCATCATCAGCGTGGTATATCCAATGGATTACCCGGAGGCAGTCGTATGTGCTCCATTGGGAACGTTCCAACAAAAGTAAAACAAATGGAACTCAGTCACTTGGTGGCAATCTGACTGACAGATTCATTTTACGATTATAGTCCTATTGCCCGCTGATAATGCGGCTATTAAGAGAATCGCGGGACGCATTATCAGGATGCGGACATTCACACAACCTTGGACCTGACCTTGAAAGCAATTCAGAATGAAGAGATGACGTCATTCAGGTATAGTTCTGAACGGTTCGACTGTTTTGTCGCAAGGGGGAAGTATCTTTCCCGCGCAATCTCAAACCTCATGAATGCAGTCCCATTGGCATTAATTTTGAATGTTTTTCCGAATGCTGGAAAGCATATCGCCCTGAATGTTAATGAACTTGGGAATCCGCATTTTCAGGCTCGTACATGTACGTGAGTCGAGTGAAATTTCTTGATATGCGCCAGATTGAAAGGTTCTATGATTTTCTGTTGCATCGCAAAATATAAATAATGCAAAAAACGGGACGATAAACATTTTTCGTCGACACCTAAAGCCTTGAAAAACTTACTAATTGTTAAAAAAGACTGTCAAATGATGGTCAAAAGTGTATTGTACAAGTTGAGACAGTCACATAGAGAAACGTAATTTCAGAAACCTCGCTGTTTAAGTATGTCACAGGATCCAATATGCGAGTCGGAATCATGAATTAGATGTGATATGGCTTCCATGTTAACAAACCGCACTAATCGACACCATTTGATTCGAAAATAGGCATGAACCGTTAGATCTGGCGAAGGATAGTCGAAATTCGGGAAATATTTGCATATGAAATATCTTAAAAATGTAGCCTTCCTCCGTTTGCAAAGAAAGAATTTCAGATATTGACTATCAGTGTGGAAAGCTCGGGAAAATTATACATGGATTGCTCCGCTAACTCCACAGTGTACGTAGTGGAGCGATGAAAAAACAAATTTCTGCAATGTCTCATTATGATCCACCTCCCCCGAGACTAAATGGTTCATCCCTTAACGCCGTCGAGTAACTAGATTCCCGTTGGATATTTTACCGCCAGGATAAGTCCTTAACCGATGAAAATGTCCACAGAGAAAGTACAACCCATCAAGTTGCTAAAGCCAAGTGCAAATCCACCCGCACAAGAACCAGAACTATAATCGACCTGCCCGATCGAAAGGGCACAGGCTATGGGTCACATAGGATCTTTGATTCATGTTAAACGTATCAGGTTTGCTCCCTAAACGTATCAGGTTTGCTCCCTCGACAGAAATCTATTCAATGTATTGTTATTGTTATTTTTACAAAACCGTAGTCATTTGTATATCATTATGGAGAAAAGTTCGCAGCCTCGGCCGCAAATATGTAATATTAGCTACCACCGTTTTCCTATCCATCGTAGTTTTTTTCTTTACTGGTTACATGATCCCACGGCATATCAGCGACAGCCATGGAGTTTCAATGATCCTTTAATAGATGTCAAATCAACGCGAATTCAGAGAAACGTCGGGCATGGTATTCTTATTCGCCGCGAAATAGTGTGCTCACCACCCTTTACATCAAGAGGCACGCCATCGACGAAAGGATTAGTTCACAGTGATTAAATCCGTGTTTCCTCCCTCCGTCGTGCGGTGTCTCTGAAACATCATTGTGATGAACAAGTGGAAGGTTAATGTGGGGACTGTAACTTAATCTGCAGGATCGTTCACCCACGTGAATACATTAATTTCGACATTTGTATAGCTGTGGCGCTTATGCTACGGTTTACACCGATCAAAGCACAGTCGTGACCTTTGACATTGCCATCAGAGATGATTCCCTTTCACCGTTTTCAAAGATCCATCTTTTGACAACATCGGAGCGGAAGTAGCAACTACTGCTGAATATGAGCACGGGATGTGATATCCGTGAATAAAAGCACCTCTCCTTCACTCATGCTTTCAACAATTTGTATTGTCCCTGCATAATACGCGTGTGTGATACATGCTTCGCCTTAAACGAAATAAGTTCTTCAACAGCTGAAAAAAGCTCTGATAAGAGGCCATGTGCCAAACGATATCACCGCGCTGCATGTTTCGCGTTTCATCGAAACGCGCTGCTTCTACGAAGAATGATATCGTCGAGATCAAACAATATTGCCAGCTGTCTGCTGATGGAGTTTAATGAGTAACGATAAAAAAATTCTACATTGTATTATCGAAAGCTAAGATAAATCTGTCCAAACATTACAATGCCACATTATTATGCTTTAACCGCAAACTTTTCTCTGAGATACTAAAATGGGAATGAGAGAGACCCTCATAACCTTGTAATCTTGACACGGGATGCACTTAACATAATTGGCAATGCTTGAGTCGACACAGTATCAACGTCTGACTGAGATGCTAGCTTAAATCTGCATCCCTACAGAGCCTATTAATTATTGAAGCCACTCCGTTGTTAGTGGGATAATGGAATTCCCCCGCGGAAAATGTGCAATCCCGCCAGACCAGCAAAAACTTACGGGGGGAACATGCATGAATCTTGACGTGAGATTTGACGACGAACTGAAAGAGGCGCCATTAATATTTCATGAAACCAAAGTCTCGATGTATAATAACATGATAAAGGCACGGGTTGGCATGACAGTTGGTGGGAATGGTATATCGACAAATTTGACGGACAGGAGACTGAAATGGCACTCTAATCTGTCTCGTTTACATATACTACCTTGGCTTAAGACTGCTTTAACATAAAAAATGGTGGGGGACTTGAGAAATACAGGGGGGTCGACTCTTGGAGCAGTAGAGGAGGGACTTGAAGGTTTTTCTCTGCCTACAGGGGACTGAAAATATTTTGGTTCCCAACATTTTGATTTTATCCAATGGTTTTAACGCTAGTAATAATTAATTTGTCCCATTTTATGATTTTCATCTCAAAAAAATCTAAAAACGTATGAATGCAAAAACAACAAGTTTGCCTTGTAACGAAGCAGAAGCTGCAACTGTTGATATTTTTTCAATATTTCGATGCCATGTACCAAATAAAATTTCTTGCTGTCTCTCTACAACATGCTGAAACACAAAATATTCAGTTTGTCAACAAAGCCTGTAGATATAAATATTGGTGATAACTGAATTAGCCGAGACTGAAGTTCATTTGTCAATGATACAAATGCATGGTACACGTATAAAGGCTGTGTTGGCAACCTGAATTCTGGACAGCTCTACATGCTGTAGAGAGTAGAGCAGAACGTAGCTGTATAAACTGAACAAAATATTGTCAAAATTATCAAAGTTAATACAGCTACTGCACTGCTACTGCCTACAGGCAGTGTCACTGTCACTGCATACCGGCAGTGACATTGATAGCTCTGACTCTGATGTAGATGATGATTTAAGTCTTGTACACAAGATCAGGCCAGAGAGCAACACAAGGAGGACCGTGCAGGAAACTTAACAATTATCAGGGATTTTTGAATTCTGGCATAGGAGAATAATCACATATAAGAGAAAAAAGATGGGGTCACCATGCTTTATTTTCTACAAATGTACGATGAGAAGTCACCGTTTTTCATGAAAACCACTTAATATCAATATATCAAACAATTCATTTCAAGTTCATGCAGTGAATGAAATTTTCACATCTTGTCGTACACAAAAGTCAAAGTTTGAACAGTAAAGACTCTAATTTACCTGAAAAAATTTTGTGACTAAATCACTAAATGGAATGATTATTGTTTACCAAATTTGCCATTATTACACCAAAAGTTTCTGAGATTAGAATGTTTATTTGATGGAATACTCTAACCTTCCTGTATTATCAGTTTTGTAAACACATTTGAGTAGCATCTAAGTTGTGTATGTCTTGTACCTTTGAAATAAAAACAAAAACAAAACATTTTTGGCGGGTCACAGTTTTTACAATTTGGCAAAATGTAGGTAAGATTTCACAATTTGCATACTCTCTCGTGATTGTCATTGTGTGTGATCTTCAGCTGGTGCGATTGAGCTAGCCAGAGTTGGATTAACTCAAGTTGGCTTTGACTGTTAAATCCAAACAGTTAACTGATGCATTTAAAAGTGAATCAATTTGCCTTGAGAATACGGCTCTACAAACTGCTGATAAGAGGTAGTTTCCTGAGCAGTACTGCGCAATACATGTTTAGTTTTTCTCTGCAAGTATTCCTAATAAGTATGCGGCCGGCTATATGATTATTTTGGGGAGCTTGAAAAATATAGTCATATAGATTGGGACTTGAAAATTGTTTAAGGGTATGGAGGGGGATCTGAAAATAAAACGAGATTTCAATCGCGATTCCTCTAGCTCCCCCCCCCAACATTTATGTGAACGCAGCCTAAGCACGGCAATTTAAAGGCGCGCGCATTAAATTCCTTTTCAAACCATCAACAATGATTACGTAATTAGTGTGCGACTAACAAAGCGAATTTGTTTTTCAAATACGATAATACTATAAAGGAATTCCACACATATACCTGACAAGTTCAGTCACAGCTACATCGACTATGGCATATGCCTAACGCATTAATGGCGGTAAACAGATTTTCTTCTGCACTGGATCGACGTTCATGTTTAAGACGGGAATATTTTGCATGAAATGCAAGGCGACTGGTAAAGCTATGCGCACGTTTTGCCAGAACTGGAAGCAGTGAATGGTTAATTATGTATGGGAAGGAAAATATATTGAGCGAGATATAGAAATCAAATGCATTATGCAGGTAGATTATTTTTACGTCCTGTGTTGAAAAATTTGAGTTCTCAGGCTTGGCATTTAACCCATTGCGTTTAATGGCAATGATGTGATCCATTTACAAAGCCACACTTGTTCAGTCTTGGTGTTATATGTTGAAGAAGATCGTCGCCAGCAATACTGTTCTTTGGTAAGAGGAGAAATACGCTGTTAATGTTGATGGAAAATGGTTGTGTCAGTAAAACTAGAGATGGGGTTAAAAACCATGCTTTAAAAAAACAACTTCAGTCCGAATACTTGGCATCAGTGACAATGAATGGTTCACAGCATAATGTGTCATGTAATTTAATGTACCACTAGCGCTAACTAACAGTTGACGCGACCTGCAATAAGTCATCTTTGTTACCTTCCTATACCCTGTGTTGTCGATATCATAAACCATATTCCTGAAGTGTAAGATGACTTTTCACAATTGAGAAAACGAACACACGGTGGAAGTGCTGTGTTAAAGTTAGACTGGCCACGGAGGGGCTTTGGCCAAGCCATCAAATAGCGAGAGATCTGATTCGACACACCATGCTCGTGCAATGACGTATTGAGCAAACCGACAGACTCATGCCCATGGGCAAAATGTGTTCAGTCTGACAGAGGCAGTGCAATTTTAAAACCAAATAGCGACTGAGCAGGGCCGATGGGAAACCATAAAAACCGACCAGGCGACCCTCTAGTGGGTTAATGCGAAGTGTATTTAAAGTCTTTGTGAATTCGTAAAGTGAAAAGTGCACCATCAACGTTTAAGTAATTGGCTACCAATTGCCTTCTTGTTTATTCTGTTTGACTGTAGGAATCGACAACAACCTCATCATGCAGCAACTTATCGGGCGTAGCCCCAGGGGATGAATACATTTACATTGTTGCTAACGATCTAATCGGGTATAAATATCAACCGCCGTCGCAGTGGGTAACATCTTTCCGTACATATTAGCTAAACGTTAACGAAAAGATGATAGCATGTGGGGAGGAACCAGTCCAGAAAATGTGAATAATACATTTACCTTTGGTCGTCAAAGTGTTCTTCTCAAAGCCGATGAATCTACGCAGAACGATTCAATTATCGCAGAAATGTTATGTAACTTTGAAGCGTAATTTATACGATACTGACCAGGCTTTGTAATAGCAACACGTACATTGTCATACAGATGACATACCGTGTCAAATCAACGCATAAATTAGCACGAATACACTTGACAGCCGCCACAAATGGAGAGGTTCGATTGCATATTATCCAATCAAGTATGTTAATATGTTGACAATATTCTCAATAGGAAAGTGAACCTATAAACGAACTTGTTAAACAGTAACAACCGATTACACATGTACGACTTAAAGGTATACTGTCACCTGTTCCAATTTTGCCACAGTTACCAGGGAAAGAGAAAATCTAACCAATCACAGATTTTAAGCGGGTGGCCGCTTTTTAAAAACAGCGCCCTCACATGGGCATTTTGAATACAAGGAACGCCCTTTTGACCATATATGGGCATATTTAGACTACAGGTGACTGTATACCTTTAAGCTAGAATGCACCTGGGGCATATATTCGGACTCTCAAACTTTTGCAGTACATACTTGGTTTGTCACAGTTCATGTGAAGGCTATTTTGAAACTCATGGAGTAAACTAAAGTTTTCAACGGTTTATTTTTTGTGAAAATCGCAGATTTTAATTTTCTCCATATAGTTCGGAGCACAGGGATGGCGGCCATTTTGAATTTCTAAGATCGTAAATACTAGGTAATTTGTTTCTCTTGTACTACATTTTGCACGCTGACCCCCTGATTTTTATTCTTGATTTTGAAAGGGGAAGATTAAAAATTGTCTGCAGGAAAGTTGGGGCAACAGTTTAAGTATTAGAAATGAACTATCTGAATGTAACTTTTTCAAACGCACTTAAGTTTTTTTCTCTTTAACACTTCAAACATTGCACCTTTCATTTAGAGATTTGGAGTTTCTGTGAAAATCAGCCACTTTTCTGTGCAGTTAAGGTAGAATGCCAGTCGGCGACAGACTTTTACAATTCTTTAATTATTTTGTGGTTTCATTTTTAAAGCTCTATGTGTAAGAAAATAATTTACTGTCTTTAGATTAGTTTTTCGACAATCGAAAGGTTTATTTTTCTCCATAAAGTTAATACAGGGAATACGGCCATTTTGAATTTCATATATCAGTAAATCTGGGGAAATTTGTTTCTCTAGTATCAAATTTTGCACTGTGGAACCCCGATTTTTTATTCTTGATTTTGAACAAAGAATGGCAGCAAGATTCCCTGAGCAAAGTTTGAGCAAAAGTCTGTCTTTCAGTTCACTTTCAAGGCGCATGCTACCTCAACGTAGGTAATTATCTATAATTAGGTGTTTTAACAATGGTATTAAAAGGCGTTCTAACGCAAACAGCTGTTCCTATCAATTTTGGACGGCTAATGGGTCAACCTCTTTCAGGATAAACCGAAGTAAAGCTGCTTGCAAACCTGGCTACATTCATGGCGTGTTGTTAAAAGTAACAGTTCTGCTTCCGTGTATAGAGACGAATGCAACATAAATAAAATTATACATTTCATCAGACGTTTATTCCATTGAAAGTTTTCATGAAAACCTCATTGACAGTGGGTTATTCTCACAAATGTATTTGCAATAATATAATTATCTGAATAAAAAGCACTCTCATCTTTTTGGATATTTCAGTCAACCTGTACCATTATCTCAACCATTAATTTGATAGAGAAGTTTATTACTTCGTACCCGTTATCCACAGCCTGTCGTTGGCTATACTATGATCTCAGCCACAGTGCGAACTAAGACCGCATGACTAGTCGACAGATTTCCAGCGAGGATAGTTAAAATAGATATTTAAGCTACATACTTGTCCCAGGCCATGAATATTAACAACTGTGATCTGGAAACAGTAGTAAAGCCTCTTGAGATCGTTTAGAACAAATTTTCGAATAAGTTTTATGGATGAGTTTGTTCAATCAGTCTAACACAATAAATCTATGTCTTAACGTCGAGTAAAGACGTGTTTAAAAATGTAAACCTGTAGTAAAAACAATTCTTTCTGTCTCTGTCTCTCTCAATTTCTCTGTCTCTGTTTCTGTCTGTCTGTCTGTCTGTCTGTCTCTCTCTCTCTCTGTCTCTCTCAATTTCTCTGTCTCTCTGTCTGTCTGTCTGTCTGTCTGTCTCTCTCTCTCTCTCTCTCTCTCTCTCTCTCTCTCTCTCTCTCTCTCTCTCTCTCTCTCTCTCTCTCTCTCTCTCTCTCTCTCTCTCTCTCTCTCTCTCTCTCTCTCTCTCTCTCTCTCTCTCTCTCTGCGCATGTTGCATGAGATTCTGAGTGTAGTTATGTAGAAACACTTTTATGTGATTGAATCAAATATCATGAGAAATTCGATGCTCTTGTGGTGTATTTTATTCATGATATTTCTTCGACTGCCTCTATCTACCGCTGCCAAAGTGTTAAGTTTCTCTGTACATATGTCCGTGATTGCATGTGGAGTCAAAGGGCGTACATTTATGATTTATCCGAAAGACACAGGCATAAAATGATGAAAAAACGTGATTGATTATATTCCTCTAAGATATATATGTAAAAATAGAAGAATTTGCCCAAAGGATTGCCAGTAAAGGATATATTTTCGAGATTTATGCCCATATATCTATAGTTTTGGAGGAGATAATGAATTCTTATCACCGGCCGAAAAAGTGACTTTTTCACTTTGGTAGTGTCAATGTATTGAAACAACGTATGAATAAACAACCATCGTTCATAAAAGAAATTCGCTAAGGGGGAGTTTGGATTACACTCTCTCGTGGTTCTCTCAAGCAAAATTACAACTACTTTTTTTTATGACGAATGTCTGACCGACCGATGTGTTAACATTTCCGAAAGACTCGCTCCCTTACTTACTGGCTACTGACTGACTGACTGACTAACTTACCTATTTACTTACTTACCTACCTACTTACCTACCTACTTTCTTACTTACTTAGCTACTTACTTACTTACTACTTACTTACTACTTACTTACTCACTAACTCACTTATACTTACTTACTTACTTACTTACTTACTTGCTAACTTTCTTACTTATACTTACTCGCTCACTCTATCATTCTTGTTTGCTTGAGTGCGTGCGTGCGTTCATACTCAACCTTTGAGACACATAATTATTTACGCAGTAGGCACAATTCACCTGGTTATTCAGCAGTTTCTTGCTCATGCTCAATATGATACGCAGTTTAGGGGTTAGTTGGTCGGCAAATAATACATCTGCATGATGGTGAAAACAGCCTAGAAGCACCATGTCTTCAAGCCAACGCTATGGGAAGAGAGAGGTAGATGGTTCTAAACAAGATCTGCAGTTGGTAACTCGGTCCGCGTAACGAGTTATGAACCGGGAGACTTCAACTCAAAGTATTATTGACAAGCAAGAAAGTGGAAAGAACGCCGTTATTGAGAGCAGGAATCCTGTGTGAACATCATGTTTCCACTCTCTCCTCATGACGTCGGTTTGAAGCAAGGAAAGATTGGGTTTCAGAATCGAGTGGCTATTATGTTTTCAGCAATTTCCGTAAAATACTATACTGTCGAGTAATATCGGTTACGTTAATTGGTCGGTCGGTTTGGGGATCCATCTATCAGACTGAGTGCAGCCTCCGTTTTTTGTTCTAAGAAATATCAAGCCTTGGTAATGAAAATCAGCACTTGCAGTATGTCACGTAGTGATTTCACCTGCTCGGTTGACATGACGGTAGACTTGACTATATATAACAATGATACATTTTGTAAACTGGCTGTTTTGGTCAAGCTGAAAGAAACCCGTAAATACGGTGAACGACCACTATGGTCATAAAAGCGATGTCATAATAGCTACCAAATCGCTTTTAAGCGACAACTTTGATAAGCAACCCATTTGCGAAATTCAGAGTTCGAAACAGGGAAACGAGTTCTGACTTTTTGAAGATAATGTTATGACATCTCTCTGAGTAGTACACAGTCGAGCAGCAGCTTCTCATATTGTAGGTAACAGCATGAGCAGTTATGCTGTTGATTTGTGTTTGTACATAGCACACACCCAACATTTGGTGATTCCTTCCGACCGCCAGCACTAATGAGCATGGTGCACACAGTGACCATGAACGACTGGTACCATATGGCTAGTAAGTATGCATTTGAAAGTCAGACATTAATTTAACATCATGTTGACATAGCATGCTCGAGACATATCTTTAAAGTTGGAGAAAATGACAATTTTGTTTCTAATCAATGCCCATATTACATACCATGCAATCAAATAGGAAATCGTAAGTTGACACCTTTCATGTCCATACTTTTGTCTTATGTAACAGATTAGGAGATTTCGCCTTTATCACTTGGTCAAAATCAATTTTTGTTATAACAAAGTGAGTACATGCTTCGGGCTTCTTTTTAATTTGAATACGTGGTTTCCAAATGTAAATTATCACAGAAAATCGCCGACACAAGAGTTGAAGAAGAGAGAGAAAAGTACTTACACCCGTTATTAGATACACTAAAACACCATTATCAGCAAATCGCGTGCGTCCTTAACCATCTTCGTAATGCTCGTGGCGGCACGACGCGCCAGCATTTTATAGCTTTTAGTTGTATCCGAGCTGGGGCATGATATTTCAGAACAACATGAATATTAGACCAGTAAGCGATTTTTTACACGGACAGGTGAAAATGACGACTGGTGGTTTTATGAATTCTCTAAATGCCCTTCTCTAATAGATAGTCTATACAAACGTTAAGGAATGGGCGAAAACGACTCGAAAGCCGAAGCTGCTCAAAAACACATCAATCTTAATTGAATCTGAAGTACTTTTCAAAAATAATGAATAAAAACTGTGACAAGAGACATATACAACATAATATGCGATATAAATGCGTTACCTTGGCAATAATGTTAAAAATATTGCGTGAGACGAGAGTACTTTCTTCAGCGATCAAAAGACTGCGTAAATACCCATAAAGTGTTGAAGACAGCGAATTTTGATAAACCTCCGTTGAATCTCAGTCAGGTTTTCGCGAAGTTTAAAAGTCTTAGACTGTAGTAGTCTCTTATGCCTAACACATTATATTGACAGATGTTCCTGAGAGGAAGATTGAATCAATTATCCTCTATGGTTCAGACCAAATGCTATATTTTACGATTCTGGACTAATGATGGATGCGGCGAATGAGCAATTATTATCATTATAACGCTTCCACAATGTAATACATGTAGAGTAGGTTACGCTTCCATTTTTGTTCCAAAATAAAGAGAGAGAAAAGGTCTCGATATGAAAAGGTTTAAACGCGAGTTAAACGGTGACATTTTTGGTGCATTACACGACAAGCTAAAATGTATTTTGATAAGGTTATTTTTCTTCGCAATAAAACAACTTTGATGAAACTACCGATATCGCGTAGCTTTATGGTGTATCAACTCTGGGGGATCAAAGCCCCGTCTTTATGGAGTATTGAAATGCAAATCGCACAGTTGAGTGATATCATGATACCGGCTGCAGCCTATATTCAGTTTTGAAGTTATCATCCAGGGGGCAGCTGTTACATGTTTACCACCTTTTCTTGTCTCACAGTGATTTCACCTGCCTGGCGATGTTGACAAAACTGTCAATCTTTTCCCATCACAAGGTAGCTTTCACTGCACTCGGCAAATACCACATGTAAGGTATCGTCCTGTCTAATTATCCAGTCGCGAAATTAGCTTTCTTTTTTTCTGTAATACGAAGCCGGAAATATAAGCAAGTTATGGTCTTCCTTTCGTCGACATAACTCACCTTGGTCGTCAGCTCTCTGTCGGACTTTGGGGAAAAACTCTTCCTATTTTCGTGCCACAACCATTCTCTCCGTACTAACCCGATACCACTCACGTCGTCGACGTGTGAAAAAGTGTACATGCGTATGGACGCTACCATTACAACGTGGGGGTGCCTACTAAGTCTATATAGTCACGGCTAATCTGAAAATTCGACATTTTTTACCTTTTATGAAAGATACAAAGGTAGTGCGAACGATCTTGAATGTGACTTCCGATGAAAATTTCAACAAGCACCCGTTTTTAAAATTACTGACTAATTTTATGTGATAGAACTGGAAGATATTCCTCTTCCTTGTTCAAAATGCCACAAGTCATGAGACCATCCTCTTTGCTTACGAATGATGGTGCCTCGTTAGCTTCAGTCAAGTATTCTGACGGCATGGCCTTCGAATCGCGCACAAAGCCGTGAAAGCCGTTTAACACCCGTGAAATCTGCCTTAATTTCGCGCAACATGCGCACTTTTTTGTCAAGCCACAATGGCCGATATATGCTCTCAGGGTATTCTCTACGCGAGAGATGTTGACGACTAACCAGCTTCAGATGTAATTGTTCACGGCGTGGTCATTGCTACAGGGCTGCTATTGCACGATTTTTATGTTAGTGCATGCACAAAAAAGTTGTCTGCGTTTTAGAGTCCAAACCTATTGGCAATTCTGCCCATGTGTGTGGCTATCGGAATGTCACTAAGACGATCTCACTGAAACCGAGTAGCGCATCGTGGCGATGACGTAATGAGTTGTTTTCATGGGTAATTAAAATATTTGAAGGCGCCGGCATTACAAAATGCCAGTAGACGTAACGGGTGTTATCTGCAAATGATGGCGGTTGATGATAAACAGCCTCTCAATGAATATTACACCCTGTTTGATGAACAAAGAAATAAACCATTCCAAATGACGTCTGTCTTCTCAGGCCGGGAACATCATTAATATTTTCTCTCTTATGAATTACATATCACTTTCATTTGGAGGTCTACAGGGAGTGAATACAATGTTTCATTCAGATAGGCCAATATCTGTTGATATTGAGAATGTCAATTCCCTCTGGAAAACGACAAAGCTTTTTTTACATTCGAAAATACTGTCTGTCTGACTCTCTCTCTCTCTCTCTCTCTCTCTCTCTCTCTCTCTCTCTCTCTCTCTCTCTCCCTCTCTCTCTCTCTCTCTCTCTCTCTCTCTCTCTCTCTCTCTCTCTCTCTCTCTCTCAATTTCCATTTCGAGTTGCTCTTTTTTCTACCACTTGTCTATCCCTGCCTCTTTCTGTGCCTGTCTTTAAAAATGTCTTTAACTTGCAGTCTTCAAGAATATATTCCTGTTTTATTTCTTATTTCTTTCTGACCCTGAACACATTTACTCTCCGGACTGCTGTAAGTTTTGTTTTTTCAAAGCCAAGGTTACACAATTTTTGAAAAGATAGGTGTTGTTCAAATTCTGCTAAGAGTGGACATCACTGTAACTCGTTACATGTCACATACTTCGCTAGGCATGTTTGTCTTATTTGCGTTTGGATTACAAAGTTCAACATATTAACACAACGTTTGAGTTTATATTGCTCTTAAAAAGGCAACTCCTTGCCAATAAACTGGGTTCTTTATTGAATAATAATTAAGGGCTCACGCTTTGCAAAGTCGTGAAGAGTTGAATGCTGAGATGATCAAAGTGCGATTGGGGCACAAACTTTGAGAGGGAAACCCGCTTATCTTATGCAATGGATTTTTAAAACGTCTTACTTGCGCATTGGTTGCTGAGAAAAGCTGAGGGTTACTCCCGGTTGTAACCGGCCGTTGTTCGACGGTGACGGAAACATCCGGCGGACGGATAGATAGACCCGAGTGACTCGGTTCGTTGCGTGAACAGATTACTGATTGCCCCTAGAGATTAGCAGATGTGTTAAGTTTAAATATTACAAATCGCTCCAGTAAACATCTTGAATTTCACCGAGACACTTCAGTCGAGTACCTTAGTACTTATTAGTTTGAGGCCATCTGCTACCTATTTCACCCGACACAGTGGAACACATCAATCGAATCTGTGAAGGTGGGATATTGGCCCGTCGTCGAATGGGAATTTCGGGTTCTGACCTTTTACAGATCAACAAATACGTCTCTTATGTAATCTTTAAGACTGGATTTTAATGAATTAATGAAGAAGTGAAGATTTCACCATTAATGGGTTATGACAAATCGCTTAGGGTTATCAAAACGATAAATTGGAATATTCGTAATTATCTTTTCACGGCTGTAATGCGATGTGACGATCACTTGCTCTGACCGCTGATCCGTACCACTAAGTGGTACCGAGGACTGCCATCAGATGCTGAACTGTTGTACCGGATGTGGCGGGAAAGGGTCATTTTTTCAGAAATAGGAGATTACACTGTGGGAAAAGGAAGCTGGTTTTTGCGAATTATCTCTCACCAGAAAAGATTAAATTTTAAAATTAAATCACGAATGAATTCGGTGTTTGTCTTTTTAAAGTTATCATTGACGCAAAGAGCCATTATCATATGTAACCCTACTACACCATACAGCCATGTTTGCAGTTTAGTAAATAAGCGTCATTTCAGTTTGTAATAGCTGTCATCAGCTATGCCACCCCTTCCCGCAAGACCGAAGACAATTCGACCAACAACGGACAGTTTTGCAAATCACAATAATCCTAGAGGTCATAGTTATTCAAAAACTGTAGGCCCCCTAATAAAACACCATCGTTTTCATAATGAAGATTGGGTCCAGTTTCCGTCAGGTGCGTCCTGGTTTCTTTACATTTTCTGATTGTAAGCAGGATAAGGACACAGGTTTCGTTGACCATTCTTCAAAGAAAAAAAACCCAAAATATGGTATTTTATCTAGTAATACAAAATAACAAGAATAATGTTTTATGGTGGTTATATTGAGTAAATACTCTCGTCTGTTGCGTCATATGCTGTACTTTACACAAGCTATTGCATATCCACGAGGGCTGAAACAGTGTATAGCCACATTTAGGTCATATCTGCGTCACCAGTCACGCGTAATTCAAAATGGCTCCATCCCTGTGGCAGCGCCCTGGGGAAAAATATATTTTTTTAATTGTCATAAAAATAAGCCGGTGATAACTTTTGATTGTCAGTTACTTTTAAACGAAACAACACAAGTGGTAAAGCAAAAGAGCATTGTAAAGAGTGCAAATATCTGACCAAGAGGCGATTTCTACCTTATTCGAGTCGTAAATGTTGCATCCTTGAAGAAGGCAGAAATTGAGAAAAATCGATTAATGAACGATAGGATATTTGGCGATACCATTGTCAATTGTCAACTTATCTGCTGAAGACAAAAGGCAGTATTTAATCGATCGCCGCTCGTTCTTGTGAAAAACTGTTGCCATGGAGATTCGAAATAAAAACTCACGTTCTTTCTGACTTTCTGACTGCTGAGTGAAATATTTCCAAAGTCTCGCGCGATTTATCATTCAGTGAAACGGACATCGCCGCGCAAACAGGTTCATTAATTTCCAAGGCCGTCCAATTTGGAGATGGTGTCCCGGCGGCGTTGTAAATGGGAGAAATAATCGCTTTAGTGTCAGAAGTAAGAAGTATGCACACACAAACCTGAACCTGAAGAACTCCCCTTTGATTTCAAATTAATGCGGATAATGCTGGTAAAATGAGCGAACAGTTGAGCTTGTTTTTGTCAAGTTGCTTCCTGATACGTGGTGGACATGTACAGCGATTTGCGTCATTCATTTGGACAAGAACTCTCTCGCGTTGGCAAAGTTTGTAAATCAACAACACCTGTACGTGTGTCGGATTACATCGGCATGTTTCGGAGAGAGTGCATTTTTTAGTTGACGCTTAGTGCAAGTTATTGAGGCGGGGAGAGAGAGAGAGAGAGAGAGCACCAACAGTGCGACTAGCCCGTTTCTGATACACATGTACACGTACCAGGTTTAGGATAACTGCACGAGGCGAAAAAGTATCATTTGCACTTGTGGAGGCGGATGAATTGCAAAATATAAATAGTATCACTTTCTTTCTAGATCTATACGTTGTAGGTAGCCGTGTGTCGATAAAAAGTATGGCGGGAAAATTGGTCCGATTCTACTCTTTGATTTACTTGGCATAAAAATATATTGTGCCCGCTGATTTTATGCGCCACATAGTGCTTTTATAACAAATTCAAGCATTTAAAAACGTGAGTAGATTTAAAACGTACCTTTAAATATTTCTTTAGGGATATATGAAGAAACACGTTGGTTGCTGACCACTTGAAGGCACATAAAAACTACTGAGTCAGCAATTTTTTCCCGGTTATATTTTGAGGAAAGAAAATTAAATAATCAACCATTTTTTCTTAGAGTCTAGTATGATGCCTCGTTTTGACAAAGGCATTTTTCAAAATGGCTTTTCGTATCAAGTCTTTTGTGAATGTTTCAAGAAAAATTATGATTTTGCAGTGGCATTTATGTGCAGGTCTGTGAGGTTGATGACCACTGTAGTCCGCTACCTTAACAATATTTGTAGCCAAGCTAATAGTTAACAATGACGATTTTAATTTACTTAGAACTGCATGAGACTTAGCAAGGAATGAAATGAGACCGAGAAAAGTGAAATTTTGGATGTCTTTCATATTTTGTCACTATGCAATTAAGTTTACCCTTAAACAGTTCAAATCGTAATGAAAAGCGTAGTATTGCCACGCAGTAGAGTTATTACTCACCACATTTCAATCAAACCATCAGTTTTTAGATGTTCATATACGACATGTCACTAATGAAAATTTGCATATAGTTATCTAAAAACGTGCTCATTGGCTTCCTGCATTTTTCAGCGATGAGAACAACTGACAGTTGAGGGCCATCAATTGATTGAAATACTTAGATGGAGCGGTTGATTTTCATTACTTTCCATGGTATTGTTTTTAACCAATCGCAGATAAGATTGACATGCGTCGAATTATTCCTTCTTATTTATTGGTTCGTTCAGGAGATAAAACATAATTACGTTTATATCACATCGTTTTAAACCTAAGCAGAGATAACACTGTTATACTGAAGAGTATCACGTGACTGGCAAGGATATATATGTGTATATTGGCTTACAATATTCAACATACTGATATAATTTAGAATGGTTTTCGGATACCAAAAATCCCCAGTGATAGCCAAGCAATAACTCAACCTTCTATAAATGATCGGTAAAACCAATTGATGTATGCGGGGATTTTTTACAGCCTTCCACGTACTGGATTATTTTTCCGAGATGAGAAAATGCCTTGATAGAAACACTGGATTTCAGATATGAAAACAAGCCAACAACATTGACCCATAAATATCTTCTCCTTGGATTTTGCTGTCAACAGCACATGCCACATGCGAAGTGTTGATCATTTCTAGAAATGATGACGCCGTTGCCCATGATTGCAGAGCAGGATGTCTAATTCTTCGTTCGCAATCCCTCCGGGCAGTTTTAAGACTGAACAATGATTTCAACGGTAATGTCCGTAGATTCATGAAGCACGATGAATAAACTCGAAGAATCTCGCGCACAGTGTCATCACGTGTGAGTGACGTCAGCAGGTGAGGTTGCCATCGAAACAAAGTTGCTATGCCCAAAGCATTCCTTCAACGGATAAAGAGAGCGAGAGTAAGCGTGTGGGGTTGGCGAGTGTAAATGTATCTCTTTTGAACCATTGTGTGTTTCCCTGATCCCGGAAAGAACACTCTTCTCTGTTGTTGTGATTTTTATCTCACCTTGAGAACAGAAGTCGTTGTCGCAGTACCTTACTTAAAAGATCCGCTTTTGTGGAAGAGGGATATGACTTTATTGCGACTGCGCACATCACATCTGATTCTGATCAAAACGCGCATAACAGCGGTGTTCTGGTCCTACTGTTACACCGAATATCGTGATTTATTCAGAATAAATATTTTCCAGTGAAAATAAACAATATCGCAAAATTAACACTATCTGTACAAAAGATTGTGCCTATTGACGCCAAAGGCCAATTATGCCATTATGCTAGTCCACTATGGTGTAGTGCAAAGATATCTAGGCATACACAGGTTACTTGCTGATGCCATTATGCTTGTCCACTATGGTGTAGTGCAAAGATATCTAGGCATACACACGTTACTTGCTGATGATGAACAGCTCATCTACACTGAATTGCTGAGTGCATGCGAAATCAACCCGCCGAATAAAACTGAATTAAGAACACGGAGGACTAAACTGAACAAAGTTATTCATCCTAATATGCACACACGGTGACTGAAATACCACTCTTGTCGGTGCACAGTACACCACTCTCGTATGATATGGCCTCGTAATAAGGCAAAGAACATATTACTCGAATGACGACATTCTTTATGTATTTTCTCAAAGTTTCTGAGCTGTGTACAAAAGCAATATGGGCAGTCTCCGCCAAAATGAAATGAAAACGCTGAAGAAAAACGAAATGAGCAGTAATTCCGAAAATTCGAAAATTTACAGTAAGATATGGCGCAACCATAAGAAGAATTATATAAATCCATAGAGGACACTGTTATTAATGTTCTATTTCTGAGGGTTGAAACTCGAGCCCAAGAAGGTAGCAAAACTTCAGAGGTTTCCTAATGAGGAAATTTTAAATGTAGATTATAAATTGCCGACAGGTTTACGTCCCTGAGATCACACAGGTGTTCTGGCGAGTTCCAATTATGTACGATAGAAAGGTGTTCTCCCTTAAATAATTAATTTTTTGCAAGCTGTACAGCTTTCTTTTTCTTAGGAAACCGACAAAGGCCCCGGATTGAATTATGCCAACGCTGGTTGCTTATGTTCTGAAAACATATCGCAATACGAGGCTTACTCGACAAAACTTGACAAACTTTTCAAACCCTTCCTCTCTATTAAGGTCAGTCTAACTCCCATGTCGAGAGCTTGCCAATTCTCGCCACACAGGTGGAAACAAATTATGCATATCGCGACATCGGAAATATCTAATTTCAATTTTGAAGTGAAAATAGATAATTGAACATGGTAAATTTAAGCCATCTGGCGCCTTCAGAAATTGTCCCACCATGTAACGCTGATATACGGCATTACAATCTATATTTTCGTGCGGTAGTATACACGGTGTCATTTAGCGCCTGTCTCACGCAATATGAATTTCGAGTATTGAATCAGCCTGTTTGACGGTGATCTTCGACCGCGAGGGCTTTGGATGTGATTGTAAATCGGCTCAGCTCAAGTGACAGCCCGTAAAGCAATACGGTCTATCATGTAAAGTGTGCCCGATGTTAATCAATTACAGCGGAGACGTTGCGAAGATCACCTTGAACTCCCTCGACGAAAGACAAGGTGTATTGGGAGGCGAACGCGACTCCTCTGGCGGACTTAGAGTAAATTAAAACCGCAATTGGTCTCGTATTTTATGCTTGAATATCTTCTAAAATACTTACCGTGACATTTATCAGAAAGCGTGCGCAAACACAAAGCGCACCTGTTACTGTGCGTTTGCGTTTGTCCATACAATGCCTTAAAGTTCATGTGCGACGGGTACCTGGCATGACACAGAACGTGAATTCGTTAAACTATCTGTTCGATCACACTCGGATGTATAGTACAGATGTAAGCATGAACTTTTACCATTGTTATGCTCTGCAATCTTTGGCAACTGAGTAAAATATATATAATACTTTAGCGACTTTTACGATTTTAATGAAACATTTTTACAACTCTGGCAGCGTGAGTCGCTTTGACAGTATATTTCTCTCAAGCAGATGCCAGGTCAAGACGTGTCCGCGCCCTTTGGGGACCTCTAAAATATAAACACGTCTCTTTTCATTAAGTTAACCGAAGGAAATCTAGTGACGTGACAGTCTTCTCCCTGTCAGCGTCGATAGAAAAGTTACAGGTTTTCTGAAATACGGAAATCGCTCACTGTGCAAGTGCGCGCGTGTCGGAAGCCTTGTCGTCGATCATAGAGCCGCCCTATGCATGCACTTCTGAGAAAAGCGTTCGTCGGTACCAATGACTTCAAACCCACATAACAAGGTACCTTAGTATTGAACGCGCAATTTGCACAAACGATCGATCCTGTCACGTAACGCCCACTTGTCTGATTCGGCTGTCACTATGAACCGTTATTCACGTACAATGAGCGTCTTCCTGCTGTATGTTTTCTGCTAAATGGACTGCAATAAATCAAATTTCCTCAAACACGCTCCATTTATTAAGTCCCCCAAAACCCTCCCCGCTTGGCTGAATAGAAAATTGAAAGTGCGCTTTCCGAGCGCAAAATATCAACGAAGGTGTTGCGGTGTTTCATTTCCTCTTGGCGTGTTAAAACTTTCAATACCGGCCGTTACAGTCTTCTCTTTGCGAAATCTTGATGCTCTAAAAATCGATTGATACAAACAATTTTAAAGTGCGTAGTCTCTCAATAACGTTTACTCTGCTCGTTCTTGATGCACTTCTCCGCATGGAATGAACGCACGAACACTGTCAGCCAGACGGCATGAAAATGTGTTTATACTCTAGTCACAAAAGTGTCAAGTGAAATCATACTATGAATCGTCATACTCTGCATATCCGTCAAATTGTCAACGTTATTCAAAAAATCTGCCAATTCCTCTGATAACAAAGACTAACGTTCATTATGGCAGCTATTGCTCGTTATTTTAGAGGACGAGATAGCTAATTAGGAGACATGTCGAGACAATATCACATGCACGTAGCTTTCATACCCTTCAGCGTTACATTAACTCATGTGATAGAATTCTTTAAAAGAGACTGCAATCTGTTCACCACAACACTACAGAAGATGATATTCGATATGGCGATTTCTTAAATGCGTGAGTCATTCACCAAGCCGTAAAATAATTTCCCTGTTAGCGCTTTCTCGCTTTGTCAAAACAGATTAAGTATAAAAGTAGTCTTGCTAAATGTTCATTTTTTCCATTCCATCTATCTTAAAGTGAATTATTCTTCGCCAATTTAGTGATAGGATAAAGCCCGAGTACGAGGGCTCTTCTGGTATATAAAGTCCAACCCAACGATAAAATGTCGAGGCCGCAGGCCGAGACATTTTATCGTAGGGTTGGACTTTATATACCAGAAGAGCCCGAGTACGAGGGTTTTATCCGACTTAAAAACTATCGCCCCTAAATGATACATTTTCGTTTTCAATGTGTTTACGTCAACCGTCCCCTTTGTCAATGTAACATGTGTAGGATATGAATTAAAACGTTTATTTGTGAAATAGCCTTCCACAATGTAATGGAACATCCTATAAATGCCCTAGGGCACAGCAGATTTTGTGTTGCAGCTGGTTTCCACTGTGTTACCAAATTTGAATTTTAAAACGTACCAAATGTCTACAGAATATGACATGTTCACTTTTGATTGGACAGTACTTTACTATGGCGCTGTCATTCGTTTCTGGAATTTGGTGACCAGGGCTTTACGAGTAAATAAAACACCCTGAATTGAGCACTCTGATTGGTCAATCAACAGTGGTTAGTTTTTAAGTGGTAGAATTCAAGCAGAAGTGTTTACTCAAAATTAAGTTTTGTGTTGAAGAAGATCACGGTTGCAAATGTCGAGCTCGCGATGACGAGCGGGTCACCCGGTAAGGTACTTTGATCGCCTTTTTCACAAAGTGAGTTTTTACTCACGTTCGGATCAAAGTAGTATAGGGACTGTCCATCGATCGTTCCGTCGAATCTTCAAGAAATATAATGCGGGCAAGATCAGACGCTGAGAAGTTTATTAAGTGTATAAAATACGTATCTATCACGTTATATTAAAACCTGTCGAATGATATGGCGAATACCAATGTAAAGGGACATTAATATCGCAATGAAACATTAACCACACAAGGTTGTGGGAATAGCGTAAAGTCACGATTCACCGTCACGTGATCCGCGAAAGTAACAAAATGAGTTACTAATGAGTCGCTCTTACTCCCACAACGTGGACCAACATTATAAACTTCGAAGACAAGTTTCAGGTTTCAAACAGATTCTTCTCTTAAGGAGGGGAAATGGCATATAATGTTGATAATGCTGGGTGTTGTGTTTGCGTGAACAGGGTGTCTTTTGCGCGCAATTAACGGGAACCCGGGTAACTTGTCAAGCCGGGCAGGGAATGGGGTAATTCAGAAGACACGGATATCAGCATGGTTACTTGGCCGTACTCTTCTGGTGGCCACTGTCGTGAGCCAATCGTGACTTCTATTTTAGAACAGTGATGATAACGCTCACTAAAATTACATTGCTTCCTGAACAGCTTAGGAATGGCTAATTATAAAGTTGGAATATTCTGGAGGTTCTAACGGTGACCTGACAGTCGGACAGTACAATCAAACAACAAATCCAAAGAGCTATTTGCCGCCAGGACGACTTACCTTGAGTGGATAGTTGGGTACCATCTTGCACAGAGATATTTAAATCACAAGTCACGAGTCGGAATTACCAATTTCCATGTACGAGTGTATTACAATATTGGTAGCTGACTTATTTGCTATTTGTTTCGGGGAAATAGGGCAATCTAGAGGTGAGCGGAGGGCAATGTGGCTGAGTCGTGGCGCTTTCGAAATACATCCATCGATCATGACATGCGGAGTAATTGCTAGAAAAAATCTTGGTAAAGAGATTGCGGGAATATTACGAACGTGATGCGTTCCGATTGTGCTGTGTATAAAAATAAACAAACCGCCCAAGGAAAGGGAAGGCGTTGGTCTTATCTCAATCTCATACGGTATCGACTGATTCTTCTGCTCGGGGAGCGAGCTAAGATTCCAATAAATGTCGTACTCTATCATATACCTCAGGGGGGTCAGAAGCGACTAAACGATGGCTGACCTTAAATACTTCTAATGCTCCTAGAAGATTTGAATCTTCAATTATGAAAGAGAAGTAATCTTTCTCCCCAAAAATATCACATCCAAGAATCACATAGCTGACGTCATTCCGAAAAGCAGAAGGATTATCACCGATGTATTTCTGTGACCAACCGCGCCACTCCTCTGGGAAATGGCTTTACAGATATGAATAAAAATTTAAATACATCTTATGGGGCATCCCATGACCTTTTATCCACTTTCTGTAACACCGTTTCTGGATAAGTGGGGGGTCTAATTACATGCACAAGGCAATTTGGGTCATAGGAGAGACAGTCATCAAGTCTGACAGTTGTGGAGTAAAATGGAACAATATTGACTGAATTATTCACTGAATTGAACACGAAAATGGTTATCATAAGTCAAGTCTAATTTATTAGCTTTGCTAACTCTTCTGGAAATTACTTCAGTCGCGTCGAATATAGAATTACGACATTTTGTAATTCCCACATGTTCATGTGTATGTAGTACGAAATGGTTAACTGCACGTCATCAACATTATAAAATAATACATTCACAATGCAAAATATTCGTATTCACCTGAAGGAAATAAATTTTACCGGTGCTTGTCGCAAACATATCACTTTTGATTAGCATATAAGCGACTAGCAAAAACAGCGGCGGTTAAATATGCTTCTTTCGGGTCACAGGTTTCAGATACCACGAAAAGGTCACTGCTGGGGTCAAGAGCTGAAATCCACTCATGACTGAATATGAGACTCCGACTGTAACCGTGAATGTCAACGAAATAGAGCAGTAAGCAGGTGTTCTTGACGATTTCGTTTTTAATCATATCAGCAATACCAAAACTTGGAATTACATAGCTTGTGAAAATTAATCGTCACCAGAGAACGACGCCAGTCTAGAAGTTAGGTCATGACGATTGGCAATTGAATAACTTTCGTATGAGGTTGCCTTCCTTACGACTGGCTGAAATCGACATAGTAGATTGTCTTTCGCCATCACATCCCTTATCACCTTATAAGTTATCTTTTGTCCACCATATATACAGATGAAATTATCCAACATCCATAAGAACACTAAACGTTCAAGACAAATTATCATTTTTTATAAATAGTGATGGTAAGCTGAAAAGTTATAAAATAAATGACTCAAGATGAAAACGTACATTAATTTTCTCACCTGCGATCTAGACTTTTAGACGCTGTATGGCATCAACGTTTTTACTGCTACCTTCTACCAACCAAAGGTAATAAACTTTCACACACCACGTGACAGACTAGCGTCAGGCTATAACAGACTTTCTTGTTCCTTTGTTCCTTTATCTTGTTCTACGTTTTCAACTTTTTCGCCGAGTTGACGATCAAATGTTGTAAGGTGACCTGTTCGTTTACAATTTGCAATCACTCATAGTTACTCCATGCTCGATGACCGCCACACATCACTTCATCTGTTCGTTGTCCGTTGGCCATACTGCCATTTCAAGTTATAGCCAGCCGTCCGACCTTTAGATAATTCTGCCGTTCGTCGATTAGCGAGGCACTGACCTACAGTCCTATTATTTTAAGATTCCTTGTGGCAGACGGTCGCGTCAATCTATACATTTACTATTTATGAGTCAGTTCTCTGTACCGCAACGACATAAAAAAGTCATCATTCCATCGGGGAAATCAATTTCATCGTCTGCGCTGACTTTGCAGTGTCCCTCGAGAATTATCAATGACTGTAGCATTGTGAAAAAGCTTCCGCGTATTTTATTAATAGTATTAATTTCGACTTTAATATCTCGATTTCTTTAAAGTGTCGTAGGACGTGATGTTAAACGCACTATTGCTTTTGTCACCCTTTTAAACGGGATTCAGACACTAAATATGTCTAGTCAGGGTGCTATCACATAGAGTCCAGCGATAGTAAGAAACGGTGTGAATATTCTTAGCAGAAACAGACTGACTGCTTCTATTTACATGCACGTCAGCTAATCATATTCGTACATTTGTTGTTCTGCTTTTCCAATATATCTTTGGCGAACACAATTATCTGCCGGGTTCCCCCACGAGAGGAATTTCGCGAAAACCAATTTCAAAAGTCAAATGGGTTTGCCTGGAAATGGTTTGGGTCATGCTTGGTACTGTTTTAGAGTTAATAATGCACATTTCAGGGGAATAATTTGTGATGACATGAGTGATAACACCTTTGAGGCAGTTTTGATGAACCAAATGTATGATGTGGCAGTTTGTCATGTCTTCGTAACGATGCGTTTTCTGTTGACTTTTGTGGCGCTTGAAGTCTTTAATGAATTCCTCCCTCATCCGAATTTTACAACTATGTGTTGTGTTTGTCCATTTGGATCACGACATGCACAAGGAAATGTATCAATCCTTACAAATCCCTTCATCATGCTATCAAATACATACACACATACACACATACACACATACATACATACATACATACATACATACATACATACATACATACATACATACGTACATACATACATACATACATACATAAATAGAACAACTGACAACGTGATCTTTACATATTAAAGGTCGAAATAGGGAAATGTTTGCGACAAACCTAAGCACTCTTGTTGCTGTACAATCAATCGTTTGGGTTTATGACTTATTTCAGCGATGAAGAGAAGGAGAAAACTGTGATATAGTTATGTGTGAGCGTTGCCACTTCCCCCCTGGCTCTTTTTTTCCTGTTGAAACCAGGCAATCTCGTAACGAATCGTCTGTTCATTGTAGGGTGTGACCTGTGGGCAACTTAATTAGCTTGGTTTACGACCTTGTGGAAGACGTGGAACGTTAGCAAATCCGGCGTCTTTTATCGACCATGCTGGAGAGACCACTAATTTATGAGGTTCTGGTCATTTTGAGCCAATTTTACAAAATCCCTTTTCACAAAACATCGATTCACTCATAAACGCAAACTGACAGACGGCATAATAGACAGGCGGCCGTCTCCAGAATGAACACCTCGTGCGAAATGTGTTTTCAAGCTGCACGACGAGATCGCCTCTGACAGCATATCATGCGGTGACTTTTTTGCAGTCTTCTCTTGTGAGACATTGAATGTTAGAAAAAATGTAAGGAAAATTTATTTACAACGTGGATGATACACTTTTCTGAATCATTAGGCCTCATTCACGATCGTTACATGACAGAAGGTTAATAAAACAGCCAGAGACAAAAGTGTAAAGGGAATTATTTGCCATAATAATGCTGGTACCTCAAATCACCTCCAGTTTGATTTATAACGGAAATCGTGAGATAAAAATCATAATTCTTCCTGCCGTGTCAAACCAGCAGCCATCAAGTCAGGTTATCAAGAAACTGTGATCAAAAACTGTTATTCAATTTCACACAACGTATGATGACGTAGAGAGTTTCGAAACTGTAAAGGTTTTTCGATGAATGGACCGCGGTTTTTTATGCGTGAGTAAGATTTCCATAAGTAACTTGCCAGTAATGTTAACATTATTAAGTCATGCAAAATTGGGCTCGAAGAACTTGGAAACTCCATGGCAGTAAATAATCGTTACTGTGTAAGTGCGATTTACACCTGTACGTAAAACAAGCACACGGCATGATATTAAGAGATATTAGGAGCAAACGTGCACAGCTTATGACTATGACTTGAATCGTGCCATTCTCATGCAAAACCATAAAAATCTATATTGAAGTCCCGCCAAAATGTGCGTATCGTGTGTGAAATAGAGGATAACCCAATTTCATATGCATAAGAGGGTCCATATGCATAAGAGGGTTTTACCCTACTTTGATAAAGGTAGGTGTTGTATTTCTGTTTTATATATTTCACATTGTAATAGCACCATCGTTGAAACATTACTTCCCTCATATCGTTTTTCGTTTGCATGTCTATAGACATAGGTGACACACTTTAAAGTCAAGTTTCTGATGTCGTGATTACTGATTATTGACGATAATGACATCCACATCCACCCGGGGCGAAACGCATACTGCTGAAATGTGGATAAAGCGAATGCTAGGCTCCGAGACTGAACAACACTGTGGTTTATCGCAATCCTTAAGAAATTTACCATCATCTTAAGGGGTATGTTTCTATTTATTTAATACGAACAGCCCCCTAGCACAACTGCTACCATAGTGACGTTTGAACCAACTGTACCTTCTGTGCATGGTTTAGTTCCGATACAGATGCCTTTTCAAAGAGTCTAATATACTTTCCGATTTTTGTGGCTTTCAGTTTCAATAGATGTCGATCGACGACATTCACAGGGGATTTTCTGTCTAGAATACTCCTGGTTAATCAGAAACCGAACGAAAAATGTTATGAAGTCCTGCCTAAATTTATTATATGAACCTCGTCTTTCAATACCTGTGTGCCACATGTAGAGACAATATCATCCCAGCGACGTTATAAGCCTTTTTTCTTCCTTTTCGGATCTGATTAGTTCTTCTTCGACAAGATATGCGTATATTTTAATGCCTCCTGTATCGCGATAAAATCCCTAGCGATCCACTACGTCTATATCTGTTTATCCGCGACTGAGCCTCGTAAGGCATTACAAACAATGCTATTTCGTCACTTTCTTCATTATAAGAACACTGACGCTTCCAAAATCACCTCATACGATTATCTTGTGATTTAAAAATTCACTCGCGTATCGTTGTCATCAAAAATTTGACGCAAGAAATTTTATAATTGGCACTGGAATCTATGATATTTTGATGAGTCTCAAAATAATGAAAGTATTGATGACGTCGACAGCATTAGTGTATATGAACCAACAAATCTTGAAAAGCAGGACACGGTTCGTTCATTTTCTATTTTTGCAAGCATATCATACCCAAGTTCGATTAGTAAATGGAATGTATCTAGATTTATATTGCACTGTGAACACTTCGGTTGTTAAAGAGTATTATAGGATGGCTGACCGAAACATTGAAGTGTATCATACTCAACCCACACCGAAAATCCGTGATTCTGTTTCACTACGTTTGCAATTGCCAAAGTAATGTTCGATGAATTTGACTTTTTATAGATATCTCATGAATTATAGACATATTTGAGACGTTGGATGTTTCCACAGTTACGGATGCGTTGATCTATCGTCATTGCAGTTACTGTCAGTGATGTTGCTTGGCAAGACGCACATCCAAAACTTATATGGGAAAATATGAAATACAAACGCGCGGAGTAAAATCTGAACCACGCCACATATCTTCTGTTAGGGTACTTCGCGCCTCGAAAGTGAAAGACTTAAACTTTTGCTCAAACTTTCCTTGAAGAATCATTAAACCATTCTCTTTCAAAATCAAGAATAAAATTGGGGTCACTGTGCAAAGTTTTATAATAGGGAGAAATATAACTCAAGTTTTACCGATATTTAAAATTCAAAATGGCCGCCATCCCTGTGTTTACTCTATGGCGAAAATAAAAATTTCAAATTTCGAAAAATAAGCCGGTGAAAAGTTTTCTAACATCAAGAGCTTTAAAATGAACCCAACAAGTGGTATATGAGGAAAAAAATATAAAAGTTAGAGAGTCCAAATTTGTGTCCCCAAGGCGCGTTCTACCTTAAATAAAGTTGCAAAACTAATTCGAAACTAGATCAAATCCACGCCTCTTTCTCTGTTTCTCTCTTTCAAATCCACTAGAAATTGACATAACAAACTTTGAAATTATCAAAGGCAATATACATTCCAAAGTGACGTCGAAGAGGCGGGAAAAAGCTGAAAACTGCTGATTTACGTATACAGAACGATCTTCTGATCTTAATCGAGGAATTGATGAAAACCACATTGACTATCATTAGTAACTGTGTCAAAACCATTACGGGAAAAATGCAGAAAATCTACATACATAGATACATAGATACATAGATACATAGATACATACATACATACATGCATGCATGCATGCATGCATGCATGCATGCATGCATGCATGCATACATACATACATACATACATACATACATACATACATACATACATACATACATACATACATACATACATACATACATACATACATACAGACAGACAGACAGACAGACACTGACAGACAGACAGACAGACAGACAGACGCACATACAAACAGACAGACGCGACATACATACACATACTTACATACACATACATACATACATATGCATACAGACGGACAGACTGACAGACGTATTACGCACGTTTGTACGTACATTATACATATTACACATCATCGCTTTAAACGTGTACAGAAAGGTAGTTTAACGACATTCTATAAATCGTAACTGGCGTGTGTGTTATATAAATGCTTCATCTGACTTTGTCGACTAATATGCCTGCCAGGAATATACTGGCAGAACAAAAACCAGCCACGTCATACTTGCCTACGTTCTAACACCATTTATTGGTATGTTACGGCCATACCGAACATGTATTTCTATCCGATAAACGAGTGTACAGTTGCAGTTTAATGAACAGAAATGCGCGCCACCTCTTTAAAGGGACCTCGTGTGAAATTCTAGACGAGTGATGATATATAGATGTAATTTTCATATGAATTTTCTTGGTAAGTGACAGAAGCGTTATTGCACTGCTCCCAAAAATCTCAAATGACGCAATATACGGTTTTGCAAATCTACGGGAGCATCATGGCGCAGAGCGTTCATCTACAATCTATGCATGTGTGCAGAAACATGAAATGCAATATTTGCGGCAGGAGCATTGGTATAGAAACACCTATCTGGCAATAAATGCACGGAGAAATGTCAGTTGTGGACCACTTTCACAAGACTTACGATTTCATGTAGTTAGATATAGATATACGAATTGTAAATATTCGTCACTACATGTTGATAAACGTGATTGTAGAAAAAGGAAGGCACTGATGAATTAACTTTTGAAACTTACCAAATTAAAATTGGCCGCAGCTCTATTTTTCTTCACCTTTAAAACTCGCAATGGTCTTGCGAACTCGACCGAAATACTGTGTTCTTCGTTGGAGTCGATGACAAATTAATAAGATATACCTCCGCGCGACTTGACACGCCGTTCTGTGACAGTGTCTAAATCTTGATCGCTACAGAAGAAATGGAGAGCGGAGATTGCTTTAACGCGAAAAGGTTACGTGGAATGTTTAATCCCCCTCCCACTGTAGAAGATGCAGCTAATGCTAAGCGTCTTAGGTGAAGTGAGGGCGTTTCCCGGAGGGGTGATAGCCAATAGCCTCAACAGACAACGACACGAATTAAAGAATTAAATTAACTATAGTACTTGCAAGGGTTAGAATTTCAAGCAAAGTGTACTGATGTCTTCCATGAGCAGGTTAAGACCCCCCTGGGTTAGCTAAGTCTTTTTGTCATTCTCGAAAACAAGCTAGAAAATAAGCCGGTAATATCTTGAAGAAACGAGTTTTGTTGTCAATTGATATCGGAGAAGAGCAGTGCACACGTGAGTGACTTTGCTTCTCTCCAAATTCGATGAACAAAATTCAGCAAGCTGTCACTGCTTGTTCCATAGAAGCTTACGTGGTTGAGCGCCAGTGTAAATTATGTTGGTTTTTGTCATATTTACTCACATGTGGTGGATCACAACCCGAATATTAAATATCAATATTTTAAGAAAACCGAAAGCGTTGGAATGTTTGACGTACTCGTTATGTCGAGTAAAAGCACTCATGACAACGCTCTGTCAGACACGATGGCGTGCACACACATTAAAGAGACATTTGTGAAGGACATCAACATGATAACCTATAAAATGTAAGCTGTTGGCAAAGATGAAATGAAAGTTTAATGTTCAAATAGAATGGAGATAATATCACGGTATTTTCCATATCGCTTTCTGAGAGCATGAAATAGCTTTTGAGAAAAGGGAACACAAGTATATTTCAAGTGCCACACATTGTGTCCTTCCCCCGACTGCAATGAAAATTTATCACTGTGTAGAACGTCTCGAAGTCTGTAAATAAGACCCAGTCATGGATACCCAGCTTTCATAAAACAGCGTGCACACGTACACCCGCTGTCTGCATCATTTAGCTTTCCATGTAAGTCACACAGCGTCTATTGGCGTAATAAAGGGTGATGGTGTCTGCGAAACAATAAGGGCGATTGGGTATTGATTTCTTGACCTTCGTGTGTTCCTTAGAGCAATAAGTTAATGCGGACTGATTGCCCCGACTGTGTCGAGTATCCAGAGCATAGTGTTCGGTTTTATTGACGGTTGCAAGAGGCCACGAGATTTGTTGATTTACAAATGCTGCGCTTGTCTTTTAGGAGAACAGTAACGTTCATTTTGATAACTTTAGCTCCGTTTTATTGTGTGCATGTGTGTCAACTACGATTTCTTGTACAGCTCCTTCGAGCATTAAATGATACACGTTTATTTAAACTCGCCACCGCATCCAATCTACAGTAAGGCAAGGCACGTTGTTCAATTTTTTTTAGAAAGAACATTTGAGTCCGGACCGAAAGGCATGGATACTTTGCGTTTCCACATAAAACAGAGTCCAATTATAGCAAGAACGTAACCACAAGGCGAAGAAAATTATCACTCTTTTATGTAAATAAACAAATATTTCTTGCCGTTGTATTCCACCAAAAACAGCGATGTAACATTATGCACGTTATGATTGACAAACGTTTGATGCAATGAGTCCTAAATAGCAATTCCTTAAACGTTCAGCACGAAGCTATGGGTTTTCACAAGTTTTCTCTTCTCAACAAATGGGATGGTAGCATGAAATCATAAAATTTTAGTAGATTCTCCTCACCAACACGACTCGCACTTCTGTGAACGCGTCAAGCAAAAGAATTCACTTATCCTACATCAACTCAAGGTAATTTCAATTTCCATTTCACTGCACGTCACACGGTTTATATATTTATATTAATGGCCAAAGTAATGCCCAAACGGATTGACAACACCTAATATTTTGTCAATATGTATGGATGGCGGGTCCACTTTTGATTAGGCAAGGCCACAGGAGGTCATTCGATCTAGCTAGTAAAAGAACGGGTTCTAGTGTATATATACCCTCTAGAAGTGAGTATCGAATGCGTGGATGCCCAATCAACAATTTCACCCTCACGTAAGATTGAATGCATTCGGCCGTTTAGTTTCTGATACACCTATTGCGAATTTAGTGAATTACAATTAAGACAAAGGGTTATGGATGCATATAACCCAAGGATTAATGCTAAAGTGATTACATTATTCGTCTCTTCCCGCGTAACGAATCACAGATCGCACTAAATTTGCAGCCCTCAACACATGTTGATAATGGATGTGCTATTGATTAAACGTCCTATCAGGCGAAAAGTGAACTTATTAAGTGTACTGATCAAAGTGATTTCCTTGTTTAAATTGCACGTTTTTCTTAATACCAACAAGTAGTTTTTCCCTGACCATCAACACCTACGCTGAATGTAAAATGCGATGAGAAACTATAAAAAAGGCTGCACAGTAGCTTATGCGTGACATATTTGTCTGTCGTGTTGCGTCCCATGCCCAAAGCGAGGCTACGCAGACCTAAAGCGAGATTAAATATGGCCGCCAAAATTGGCGAGGGAATACGTATATACCTTGGGTACAAGGATGCCATAGTGCCATTGGGCTAGTTCAGAGACTACAAATAGGGTTATAGGTTTTCGTCATGGTATATAAGCTATCTGTTTCCTATGAATGTTGTGGAAAGGCGTTCTATGTAAAACTGCATTCCGTAAAAGTCTACTGGTAACCCAGACCCGTTTCCGAATCTTGCGTTGGCGTCTGGGCGCTGGAGACCAATTACTCGGCTTGAGTGTTCCGCGGAAGTTTGATGTTTGAGCAATTTTACAAATCACACACCCCCACGTGAAAGCTTGTTATGAGTATTTATTGGCAGCAACATGCAAGGAAGTCATATGGTTCTTCTGGTCAATTTTCAGAGCTGACCACAGTAAAAATATACTCGCGTCTGATTGAACACATCACTCTACAGAGATACTAATTCAAATTTAGAGAACGCGCCATGTTCACGGAGATTAGTCATTCTCTGAGCACTAGAAGTGTTTTATTAGCAATTTCCCGGTTGTATTACTCGCGATCATGGTTGATTTAAAATTATAGCGTTTTGTTTGTCAAAACTTTTTTATCATATCATTTTATAATATCGTTCGATAAATACGGCACTATATTTTAACACGAAGAGGAATTTAAACATTCCGGATTGTCATTAGTACCCTCCTTTTCTTTCAGTAAATGTGATATATAGGTTACATTAGATCCAAAAATTTCTTCGTTCGTGTATGTATATTCATTCTTGATAAGGCATTGTGCCATGTATGAAAATAATCAATTATAATCACATTTTGTATTCCTATTTCTGTCAATTCGTATGATAAAATAAAGAGAACAAAAATATATTTTGCACATATTCACCTGTGATTCTGAACCATATGTCTTTATAGCTACATTGTATAGAGCGCCCTACTTTTAAGTTACCAATTGAATTCAAGCAGTGTTCTACTTCAAACTTCACATACCAATTTCATATATCATCGCATCAATTTCTGTACGACTTGTGCAGTAAAGGTTTGGAATGCATCTGTTTTGTGCAATATGAATATTTAGGGCACATTGGATTCGTGTACACATAGGCACCAACAAATAATGTGGATTTATTGGTTAATTATAATGCAGTTTATAGCATCTACACTGACAAATCACACACAAACACACTCACTCTCTCTCTCTCTCTCTCTCTCTCTCTCTCTCTCTCTCTCTCTCTCTCTTCTTCTCTGTCTCTGTCGCTCTGTCTCTCTCTCTCTCTCTGTCTCTCTGTCTCTCTCTGTCTCTCCTCTCTCTCTCTCTCTCTCTCTCTCATCGAGAACAGAAAGAAAGTCGAAGCTACTCACAAGACAGTGAGATAATATATTTCGTTTCGCTAAATAATAAAAAGTTTGTGCTGACCACAAGCTCAATAAAACAGCGATATAAAATCGCTCCATCGATGAATATTCAAACTTTAATGTCGTTGACAGTTTCAAAGATATATGTGTTGATGATAACCAAGCCGAGAGATCCTAGCCTGGTTGATTACGCGCTGCATAATTGATGTGCATCGTTTATGATATAGCGATATCGAATTTCTCAGTAATGGGTCACTAGATATCACTTGATTTTCTAGCTTGCGAGTGGAGACCATAGCTGGACCTGGCTGTTACCATTACATAATTCTGGCAACGTCGCTGTGAAGATAAAACTCTCTCTCTACCTTTAAGTCAAGAGTAGTTTGCCTATCCGCTCATTGAGAGTGATAAATTCAAACAATATCGATTGCAACATCCTCAACTCATCTTGTAAACAGAAATCACACTTACAAATGACGAGAATCAGATCATATTTCCCTTTTACCAGTCTTGAACGTATAGCATGACGTTCATGGATGGCGACAATTTTAAACTTTCTCGCCTACAAATAGAAGAAGACTCGCTCTAATAAACTCAGATTGCATAGATTTCGATCGCCTCAGCTACGCACATTAACTGCCCACTACAAGAGGTAAACACACATTTCAATTATGTACACAATATATATCGCCTGCACACCAGACTTATTACACTTCACATTGTGAACGTTAGATGCACATGCTCATTCTATTGATAGCCTCGTTTGAATAAATGAAATCACGCCAACGCCTGTCAATCAGGCGGCGCCATTTGTTTCCCAATAGTTCAATCAATAGACCTTAATTTATGGACAAAGGACTTCGAAATGCCTTGGAAAAATGCCTATAAATTTAGCTCTTTGAAGATGCTGTAGCCATACATAAAATTGTCAATGATCTTTTTCTCGACATCTGTACTGTGTCAACCAACACTTTTGCTGTGCTATTCAGCTAGATAAAATACCCGGGCAGTGTCTGTCGCCATTTTAGGACCAGTTGAACATTCATAAACACATATAGAAAATGTTGTAAGCAACGTTCTTGCTCTTCCGAATCACTCGTCGCGATGTGCAAAATGCAAAATATATAACATTTTGATAAAACATTAAAAGCAGACGGCTTGCAGAGTACTTGAGCTTATTGTACGGCGCCATTAGGGCTACACGCTCTGTTGATTGGCCGTATTTGTGTGGAATTGCACGACAGGGGAAGCGTGAGTGTTTAGACATAATTTGCCACCTGATGTCAACGATCTTGTGAATTTGAATGGTCATCGATCATCGTGCCCTTTTCTGTTGGTAACATGGACCGACTCTGTTACAACTGTTTAAATGAACTGTCGCGCTTTGCCACTTGACGAGTAAGCTGGATAAATGTAACGGTGTGTTGGACAGATACATGTATGTTTCGAAATATTCCTTTTTCAGTATTTGGACATCGTCATAAAAATCATGATATTACCGAACCCGTCCAAGGCCATCTTTATTTCACTCCATATTTATTGTGTGCAAACATCAGTTTAAGCATTGGCTATTAAAATATGGTTGGTCTTTGTCTTAAAAGGCTTAGATAACATATTCTTTGTGCACGCCTTAACGTTGATGTGAACGACACACCAAATAGCGCCGCGCATACCTACTTTATGAATGCATTCTTTCTATTATTTTGTTCGACATCCACCGCTGAAAAATATTTTCATATCAGTGAGGCAGCAAGGTCCAAGCCCACTAGTGTGTGTGTAGACATCAATGTAAACTCTAGGCTAGACAGTCAAGTAGTTTATTTAAGTTGACGTTTATTCGGTAAATTAAAATTATTGCAGTTGCCCTCTGTTTGACTGTTTATTGAGATTAATTTCCCGTCGCAGACAATACAGCTATCTGGGTGCTTGTAAATTTGCTTGGGTGGACTTGAATAGTGTCAGAAATTCATTGCATTGAGAGTTTCCTCCTAAATTGTTAATTTGCTGCACATTCGTGTCAGTGAAAAATTGGCTGGCATAATGGATAGCTGTCACTGTACTTTTTTGCTATTTTATGGCACAGTTTAATAACCCTCCAGTCAAGCTAATTGCCACTTTATCGACTACCAAGCTGAGGAATCTGGGAAGTGAATGGGTATCGACTTCGGTGCCGAGAAAAGCAGAGCATTCTTGACGCACGTCAATCAGAGAACTAAAGATGTTGCTCTGACCTTCAGCTTATGTAGCATTATGAAGGATCAATTACATCTTTATTCGATTGTCTGAAGTACTGCATTGACTTCCCCGCCATCCCTGTTATGTTTGCTTCAACATTCTCTGGAATGCTTGTGCATAGCCCAGCTAGGCACATATGTTCCAGCAGTGATAAGTGGGTCTTTCGGACGAATATATTTATGTATAAGGTGCGCGATTGATCTTCTAATTATGTCGTGCAGATATAGGGAAATCTTTACAGTAAGTACTGAAGTTTATGATACGTTTATGGCTGAAGTATTTGCCAATAAAAAAGAAGTTGTAGGTTATTTATGGCAATTATGCACACTGTAGGCCGTAATATTCGCAGTAAATGTACTTCTACCTTTTGCTGTTGCTTAATCGATCTTTTTCTCGATTATCATCACCATTATCATCATCATCATCATCACCATCATCATCATCATCATCATCATCACCATCATCATCATCATCATCATCATCATCATCATCGTTTCCCTCAACATCATCATCTCATCATTATTATTACCATCATCGTCATAATCATTATCGTCATGATTGATATAGAAGTAATAATTGCTGCAATCAAAGTCATCATCATTATCGATAATACCACCACCGCCACTGCCACCGCCATCGCCGCAATCATCAACATTATCGTTATCCTCGTCGTCATTGTCGTCACGTTCCGCTATCGTTATTGGTTGGTTTTTTGGTTGACAGACACATGGATGATGCTGTATTGCATAAACTATGCACCGATGGCATCATGTCCAAAACCACATACTTGATAAAAGAAGCCGTCATAGTGAATAAAAATAACAAAAGCAACTGGTACACTAAAATTGAGTCACTCGTAACTAAAATGGAAGAATCACAAATATTAAATACGCACGACATCTGTACAGATAGTAAATTATCAATTAAAAACAAGTTGTGTAATATCTTTAAGTCCAAACGGAAAGAAGATATATTTTGTGACACCAAAAAAAAAAGGAAATAGAAACAAGTTAAGAACATATAGAATATTCAAGAAGGATATAGCACTTGAAAAATACCTTATAGAAATAAAACCACAGCTGAGAGACACATTAACAAAATTCAGGCTCAGTAACCATAAACTCCACATAGAAACTGGAAGACAATCTAAAACCCCTATCAACGAAAGAATTTGCAAAAGATGTACACATAATAATATTGAAGATGAGACCCATTTCCTATTTATTTGTGAATACTATAAATCAGAACGAGATACATTATACAATACTATTCAATCAGTACACCCAACATTCCAATCATTATCACATAACAGTCAACTAGAATTCATGATGAATAACAAGAAATTATACATTCCCATAGCAATGTACATTAACAAGTGTCTACTTCTGAGAGATCAATAACAAACAAGTACAACGACAAACAAATATTCTTCCCAGTTTGTGTTCCATTTATGTATGTACCTTTATTTATTTATTTATTTCTGATTTTGATTTTTTTGGCTACTTATTGTATTGCTTCTTTCAAGTCTCTATATATGACGATGTTACCCTTTCCTTAGGGTAAAGTGTGTCAATAAAGCAGTATAAAGCAGTACAAACACCTTTTAAATACGTCTCGGAAAATCACATGATGAGTGAACCTCTTCCACGATTCCTAGAAGCGAACATTCACCTGATACAATTTGTCGCTCGACATCATATAAATAAATAACTGTCAAATGCACTTTCCATGGGGGGTTCGTCGAGGGTCAGATAACATAGAGAGAATCGATAAGCGCTGTCTGTTGTGAAATTATGGTCCTATTAAATTATTTTCAATCTCTTGCATTCATTCATTTATTTACTATGAATTCACCATTAATCTTTCATGTATTCTAACAAATACAAGTAGTGAATGTCTCTGTTGTATAAGCAATTGCAGAAAGGGATGTGTCAAGAATCATTTCTGACTCCTGTCGTGTTATTCATTTATGAATCAATAGTAGTTAATTCAATGTTGATGAGCTCGGTTTTGTTCGTACAAACTGCATATCCAAGATGTTCCATTTGTAACATAAAAGCTCCCTAAATACGTTTCTAACGAGCCCAGCTAGACTTTGATTCTTGGGAATTTCTTAACCGCTGATCTTCAACGGCGAGTTTTATCTGTGACCCCTGCATGTGTGAGGCTTTTACCGATAACAATTAGGGCAAATCTTCTGCAGGAAAGAACACGATTGTTAACTATAAAAACCCTTGGGATGTGGGTGATAGCGCGACGGGGGAAAAAGTTAATGGACGCTAACGCCTGCCGGAACTAGTCGTGCCAATTTGGCGTCCTCTCCATCAAAAAGGTGTGGTGTCAAGAAAGACATTACCTTGTGGGATTTTTCGAAGAGATAACATACATTGTGAACTTGATCAAGCCTGGTTTTGCAGACCCGTCTTTTGCAAGCATTGCTAATGAAAAGAGTCGACATTGTTAAGTTTTCAGCAAGGCCATCCATGCAAACTAGGCGAAACCCATCTCTCATTAGTATCGCTAGAAAACCACAACCGGAGGCCTAAATAATATCATATTACAAGTTGCATGTTCATTTGAAGTTAAAAGTACATTTATCCTGCAGGTTTCGAAAATTCAATGTTCTTCAATTTACACCTGCAATCTTGATAGTTAGAACATCTTTTATGGTGACCGTTAAGTTTGGAATGGACATTAGAATGATATGTCTAATACGAGTTGATATTTCTGATTGCTGCTAGTGCAATGATATTTCCACTGTGTGTGATCTCGTCGCCATGGCTGATTTCACCATAAAGTTTCTTCGATAAATTTTACCCATGGAATATACGCTCAGCAGAAACAACAAACGGACCAAATTTCAGCGATTTAGCATGATTTTATTCACTTAACATAATATTCTTCAACTTTTCAAGCCAAGCAGTCATTTTCATAATGATCTGTATTCAAAAAAAGTACACAACCCAAAAACTACTGACGTTTTTTACACACGGAAATGGGCGCGTGAAGGAAACTGGATTGGAATTTAATATTTCACGACGGAAGTGAGGCTGTTGACCTGAAAACGACAGTATTATCGACTACTAGATAAAACAATTGTGAATAAATGGACGTAATGATGAAATTAAATCGACCAAAACTTAGTCATGTTAAGACTTTCTGGCCATTGGAAGCATTTGTGCGGCAGCTGTGATTGGACAATCATTCGACGTTTACTTTCATTCGCCGAGTGCCCTTGCCGTGCGGGAATCCGTGCATGCATACAAAGCAGTTTGTAATAGCAGAAAAACGAGATTCGCAAACTAAGGAGATGTGACTGTGACACGACTCCTATTAGCTCCAACTCCTCGCCGATTAACTCGCCCTTTTGTCGAGTTATTCGAATAAAAGATGTTCTGAGGCGAGCAATTGCATAGCAAAAAACATGGTTTTAGGAGACAATGTATCTCAATGGGCAAAACAAACGGAATTTCTCCGTGGCCAGATGGAATTAAATTTGCGGTTACCGATTTTTGTATGTAAATGTGAGTCAAGCGGCCTTCGAGGTTTAAGCGAAACCTGCATACAAATTAACGTGGTTAATGTGGCAATGTGCATTCGACTTAAATTTTATTAAGTTTTTGGTTGTCATTTTAGCGATGTAAAGTCTCTTCTATTTATATAAAAGACGTAAGAGCGCAACTGACAAATCTTCAAGAAAAAGTCAATACTCCAGTAATCTTAACGCGCCCTTTCGCGACCGGGATTTTCTCCTTATCTAAAATAAAATGCACATCGCGCTTATTATGGGTACATTTATTAATCAGACTTAACCCTAAGAAGTAAATGACATTTTCTTACGTAGCCTACGGAACTGATAAGCTATCAGCTTAGTTCAAGCAAACATCTCGCTGAACAATCATAAGAGAAAATGGAATGAAAAAAGGCAACATGAGTACAATTTTAGTCTTCCCTGATCGTTTTGAACTTTTTTACAATAACTTGACAGTCTCAACAATTGCTAAACTACCGAAATGACTAAGATAAAAATTAGACTTCTACTTAAACACAATTTTTTTCTCCGGACAATGATATGAAAACACATATATGGAACTTTTATGTTTCGAGATTAAAAGATGACCGTACTTTGTAATAGCGCTCACCTGGTTGTAATTAGCACGGCTAACTGACTCCAACCAAATCCGCATCACCGGTTATTGCCCTCGCAGATACATACAGCTATGTCGTACACTGTCGTGATATTGTGAGCAATAGCGGAGTCTGTTCAGAGTTTGTAACAAATGCCGACAACATGCTTTGATGAATAACACTGGCTTTAATGATATTTTACGAGGCATGCAGTATATTCAGTTTACGATCTGTGCATGATTACAACAGGAAGGCGCTGATGTTGTTCCTGAAATGTGCCTGATGTGAGTAATCATCCTCAAGTGACTAATCTGAGACAGTTTATTTATCTGTGTCCTCGGTAACATTTATACCGTAGTATGTTTACGGAAAGTTATTGTCTTTGACTCGAATCTTGCTTCCGAATCAATCAAGGATGATCACACTGTGGTTTAGGCAAATCGCACGGTTGTTTTTTGTACAAACGTAGTTTTACAGTGAAAACCACTAAAGAATGGACAATGAAATAGATCTAAATGCTATCGCACTTGTGTAATTGGTCTGAGAAGTTCAAACATTTACTGCAGTATCAGTACTTATAATTGGGTTGCGGCAAGGCGGATGATAGTGTTGTTTCACAGTAGGCTTCCACTGTAATTGTCTAGATATGGTTGCATACCCTAATTCCTGCATGTCAATTCACCATTGTTGACAAAACTTTTGCAGATAGCCCATGTACCTACACGTACATTTTGACAACTTTCTCCCCTCTAGCTTCTGGTTAATATACACCTTTTTTCGTGCGGACCAAGAGTTTTTTGTCAAATAACTTAAAACCATGCAACAGCAAGGACAAGAGTCTTATGGCAACTTGACACTGACTCAGCTGTGATACAATGTAACGCAGGGTGGTAAAGGAATGTAATATGATTCCGTGTACATGAAGTGCACCACACAGTGTACTCCCTGGTGTGTGTTTATTATGGGTCCGTAAAAACTCTTTGATTTTCTCCGCAGTTGCAACAAGTAAGTGCAAATATTGAGGCAAATTTTGGAACAACTTTACAGACCTATTACACAAGTGTGATAACATTTAGTTCAATGGTACCGCCCATTCTTAAGTGGTTTTCATTGTAATATCATTGATGATGTTACTGTTTTTCAACATATATATGATATATTACGGTTACGCATATTTGGCCGATTTGAATTTTAAGTCGATATGTAAACATAAGAACGTTTCCTAAGATTTTTGCATATCAAACAAGGTTTGCGAAGATAGTGCAACTGTGAAACACTGTCTCTTTTTTAATATTTCCTCATTACATCTGTGATGAGACATTCGGTTTTGGTAATGTTTGTTTTTGCGAAAATGTTTTATCATATTACAAATGTACTTGTGCTTAATGTTTTAGTCTCAATATTGCTCGTTCATGTGCTAGGAAAAGAGATTTAATTCATGTGGTAACCGTGCTGATGTTATCAAGAGGGGACTTAGTGGGCGACTTTCACTTCTTGCAAATCTGCATAGCAGTACTACTGACGCTATTCAAGATAACTCACAACTTTTATAACGGCACCTCTTTAATAATTGTCGATGTGATTTGAGTTCACTTGCCTTGTTGCGACTCGTGCATATATTTTTTTCTATGTATGTATGTATGTATGTATGTATGTATGTATGTATGTATGTATGTATGTATGTATGTATGTATGTATGTATGTATGTATGTATGTATGTATGTATGTATGTATGTATGTATGTATGTATGTATGTATGTATGTATGTATGTATGTATGTATGTATGTATGTATGTATGTATGTATGTATGTATGTATGTATGTATGTATGTATGTATGTATGTATGTATGTATGTATGTATGTATGTATGTATGTATGTATGTATGTATGTATTCATGCATACATGGATGCATGCATGCAACATCCATGCATGCATCTATCTATCTATCTATCTATCTATCTATCTATCTATCTATCTATCTATCTATCTATCTATCTATCTATCAATCTATCTATCTATCTATCTATCTATCTATGTCTTCGTAATATTTATCTCTGTATGTACCTTTGTATCTGATATACCTAGGATACATATACTGATCAGTACATAGGTAGAAAGGTAGTGTATGAATGGAAGGTTAGATCGATCGATCGATCGGTCATTAAAATAAGGAGATAGGTTAACAGGTAGATAGAGATACAGTAAGGCAGATAGATATATAAATTAACGGTTTTGAAGGTGATTGAGTTGGTAGGTAGGTAGGTGATAGGGTGGGTGAGAAACGGGAAAAAAATCTGTTTAGTATGAGAATGCATTCACTCATGCGGCATCATGCCTGTCGTTGATCATAAATAATTCAGTAGGACGTAAATATGTACGAGAATGCGTAACTTTTTGTTAGTTTCAGTTCAGTCAAAAGACTGAACTTTTCATTTCATTTACTACAAAACAAAGAGGCAGCTGAAATAGAGAGGCCCAGGTATCTCTTTACACGCTAGTGACTGGTGTTCTCCTGCATTTAATACTCCTAGAATTCAGCAACGAAGATGATGCAAATGATATATGATTGGTTTCCCTTTCAAAAAGATGTGTTTCATTTCTGGAGCTCAGATTGTACTGACACCGGCATCTTCTGCTTGCATGCTCTTCTCATTTGAACATATACCTTGTATCTTATGATGCCAGAACGGAAACAAATAGTTGGAGATCCCACGGGCTTTTGGCTTATTCCATACAAGGGTGTGTTCTTTCACAGTTACATTCAGTGTAAGGATCCATACCGGGCTTTTCGCTCCCTTGCAATCTCAAACACTGGGCGAAGCCCGTACAAGACGCGCATTTCTACAGGAAATTATTGCTTGCGGTCAGAACGAGAACGCAGTTCCGTAATTGATCTTCGTCGGCCACAAATCGGCTCTGCAAAATCATTTCAAGAAGCGTCACTAGTCGATTAGGAGCGTAGAACAGTGTGAACGCAATAATTGTGCCTCTACCTTGCAGCTAAAAATCCAAAGTATGGAGCGGGTTTCAACAGGCGGCCTTCGACTACAAAAGCACGTGTAAATTCTAGTCGCCCGAGAGATTCTTCTGTTTCGTTTTGTATTCGATTACACCGTTATTCTACAAAAAAATATTCATCTGGCACCTGAAGTAATCAGATTTTCTTTTACATCTCGAGTTTTTTGTGTAGAATGGCTACTCACGTGAAATTCAACACCTTCTCATAAATATTTCAGAGCGGAGCCTTTTTGCTGTAATGTATTTCAAAGTTCATGTTCCCTGTCAAAAGATGAGCATTTATGGAAACAGCATAATGTTATACTCATCAACCTTCCTGTTTAATTCCTCTATATTATTTTCTTCTAGTATCTAACAGAGAAACTCAAGTGCTCTATTCATTTGATTGCGAATTTAAATGAGAGAAATTAAGAAAACTCTCCTTTCAAATGAAGGAACAACCACGCCATTAGACGATAACTGCCTGAAACATAAGTATCTGCGCTTTAATTATGAGTGCAAGGGGAAACCGTAGATAAACAGTCAACTGCTGATATAATTCATCTGGCAATCACGTGATGGTAATCAAGTAAACCTAAAAAGCCCACAGAGGTAGGGTTTTTTGAAAGGAACACGTGAGCCATGTCACATTATTTTGATCAAATACCACAGTGGCGAGTTGTACCCATATATAATAGCGCAGATCAGAAAATCATCCAAATTATCCTTGGAGTGTCAAGACGATACTTGAATTCAGAAGAAAATGTGGTGCGCCACCTACTGGCTGGTAATGTCCATTCTACAGTTTATTATGATACGAATAATGTATTTAATATAAGGTTTCCTGTGAAAGATACTTTTGCGATATTCCTTTCCTAACGCGTGAGCTTTTGTTTCATAGTTCCATTTTATGGTCCTATTCACATACAGCTTCATAATCAGTTTTATAGTCCCATACAGATACATGTTCATAGCAAAAATGCTATGCATTGCTGATCAATGGAAGCTATATTCAACGGAATAACTAGAGGAGTCAGTGACAAGAAAAAAAGAGGAATACGTGATGGTATTTAAACAGACGGGTTTCAAAGAATGGCCTTTTAAATATCCAACTTTATAGGATGATCAATATCTCGAGAGCGAGCGTCCAAGAAAGCAGGTGAAACAACATTGACTCTAAAGTTGAATATTTAAGTTCAGATTGTGACATTATTGTGTGAGATTTAAATTGATTAACACAACTGAGAGCGTTCTATTCGGAACATTCGGAATCGCTCTTTTAGTTAAATGTTCAGATATGAATCTGTTAAGACATTGAAACCGGTGACTTAGTTCTTAAGGATAATGAATTGTGTCGTGTACTTTCGACCAATGTATTTCCTCAAAGTAGAATGAGCATTGTAAAACTTGTTGGTCTACTACTTGTGAGGGAAGGTAGATTAATTTTGAAGTTTGTTAAGTAAAAACGTTTTTCAACTGTTTATTTTGTGAAAACCAAAATTTAATTTTTCTCCATAGGGTTAACAATGGAACAGCGGGTGAATTGAATTCCAAGTGTCGGTAACTATTGGATAATCTGTTTGTCTAGTACCAACTTTCGCACGCTGACCCGTAGTATTTATTCTTCGTTATGAACGAAAATGGTATGTCGCCCCAGGAAAGTTTTAGCAAAAGAGTATGTCTTTCAATTTCGACGTGCGAACTACCTTCAGTGGACTCGTGTGAGTGTTGAGCCGTTAAAGGAAAAACGTTAATGCGATATATTTCAGCATTGCAAATCGAATCACGCATTATTACCAAGGGCTGCTACAAAACTTGAGTACAATACAACACAATTTGAAATAAGAGAACAATGTGCATGTTCATATCGTATCTTTTCCAGGCATTTCAGTGAACAAATGTTGTATAACGTCCACTGTCACATATATTTCATGTCGTTATATTCAATAGCAGAACCGTGACATAATAACATCCATTCACAAAAATGTATTAATTATCATTGTTTAAGAATGAACAATAAACCTTATAATTAGTAAATATTCATATATTGTGTGATACAAATAATACCACTTGATTTCAGACAAGGTATGCTTTCTTGTTTCGTTTCGATTAGAGAACTGATTACATGACCGAAGACACCAATGAAGCCTCCCAAGTTCTTGTCTAATACATCCGGCGGGTTTCTAGTTTTCAAACGGACTAATGTTTCATATTATATATGCATCGCGGAAAAGAGCAAAGAAAGATATGCATTGTAAAAGTGTGCTGGTCGATATCATGCATTAGTGATACCCTTATTTGTGGTAGGGAATGTCACAGCTGAGGGACAGGAATGGTTGTCTTCGGGCAAAAGTTCTGAAAAGGCAGTATTGGTGTGTAAATACCGATGTTGGGTTCATAAATATGCATAATCAGGGCTGTCTTCAACTTCCGTGAGAGAACGACAACACCTTCGGCACTGAACACACTTACAGATGTTTGCCGTGTTTTCATATGCGTTCTCTTAAAGCGGTTGCATGCCGACTGCGTTTTGTGACCTGTGAGCGTAACAAGCATGTTTTGAGACCACAGATGCAAACTATACAATATCTCCACGTGAAAGATAAATTTGAGTCGGAAATAGCACAAAGCGGATGTTTTGGGCTCCTTCCGGTCCCGCGAAAGTACATGTGAAGTAGGGTTCAGGCTCTACCGGATATTGAAGACTATTTTGATACTAATTCACAATGTGCAAATGACTATTCAGAAAAGCGGCATAATATGAGTGTCATTGTCGCCAATCCATTGAGGACATTCCATGGAAGAAGCACCCACACACTAGTCGGAGTCTGATGAACAAGAACAAAAGGCTCTAGGCGTCGTTATACTGTGGCTGCGAAAACCGCGTTTACAGCAAACTTCAACTGCGTTATTGCAAGCCAACCGACATGTGCCGTGAACAGTGGCACGCCCATTCTTCGCAGAAACTGAATTCTTTGCAATGCGGGTAGCCTGCAGCGAAACATATTTTTCCGACAAAAAATATTCATTCAGTCCTGTTGATTGTGTAGACATCGATGAAAGAGATGAAAGACAGATACAAAACGTTTTTCATACGCTATTTCAGGTGACTGAAAACGAGAAAATATTACGTTTGCTCAATCGACTGTTTTTGATCACGACAAAATTTATTTCCGTGTTTTAATATGCCAAGTAATGGATCGTTTATGGTATGCGATGCCTTAAGGGAAACTTCATTATGATATTCTAAGATTGAAATGTACCTGGCTTTTTTTCCAAAAGAGTAGATGATCAAAAACGATAGAGTTTGTTGAGCACTTTTTAAAGTTTGAATTTACCGCTAAGCTTGTAAAGCTTGAGATCACCTGCACGAACGAAAACGAACTGCAGTGAGGTAGACGTAATCTCCAGAAGAGATACCAGAATATTCCCAATGCCCTCTGCTGTAAAACAGCACACAAACGTTTTTGAATTGCAAAAAAACAGCTGCTTGTAACTACATCACGATCCTACATAAATGTTGTACTTAACATATATTATTGATTTAATGTTCCTTTGTAGCCTCATTTGTTGAAAAAGTTCTAGAACAATGATATTACATTGTGTGTAATATCCTCTTGATGGGCTGGACAGTCTTGTACGGCTGTACATTGCATCGATTATGGAATACGTGAAAATATATCACATATATTCAAGTGGTTCTTGAGTTACACTATTTGGCCACTAAAACTAAAGGCATTGTAATGTCAAGTAAAAGAGCCATCTCTGGCATGTCACAGATGTATTGACTAATCAAAATCCCGACAATGGCAATAGTTAGCCCACGGAATAATTGAAAACGTTATATAGATAAAGCTTGGGCACTAACTTGAAAAGGCGCTTCAAATGTGTCTGTATTATTGCATAGAGACAATGAATGCTGGTATATGCAACGCCAACAAGTTAAAGAAATAAAAGTGTTGGATTTTTTATAAATATCTACACGTCATTAAATTTAAATTTGCCAAAAGTAATTCGCGTTTTTGCTTCCAAAAATTTCAAAAACATGTTTATGGCTGAGTTTATCATTCAAATTGATTTCAAACTTAACACCAACTAAAAAACAAGAGGGGGTTGAGATTCCGTTTAGTTAAGCCACAGTGTCCCATAAAAGTGTAAGATGGTGCATAAAACTCGTCATCCGTACGATAGCAATCAAGTATGAATCCGTCGACGCAAGTGGAAAGGAGACATGATTACATTTCCTATTTTCTTATGAGCTATGAGGATTTGTAAATGACACAGGTGAGTGGACAGGATGACGCATTGGCCAGTCTACCGGACTCAACAAGTTGCATATTTGTAAAAAGTCGTTTGATTGTACGTTGAGAAGATGGCAAGATTATTTGAGCATGCAGGCAAGGTAAGAACTAGCCGATCATACGATAATTTGGATAAACATGCGGTATGCCTTTTGCTTACGAGTCATAATATCTCACTCACGGATGACCACATCGCGTAACCACGTGACATGCATCTGGAATAGGTTGGTAGAATGTGTTAAATCTTTTTCGCCGGCGGGAATACGTAAGAAAACCGCGGAGATGAAAAGCGCACTCTTGTGTTTGAGTATTGTCAAAGACGACTGTGCATCCATAATGGCAACAACCGAAAACAAACGACATTGGAACCGCACCTGCAGATTCTTAAAGGATAAAGGAACCTTGAATCAAGAATAAAGCTAACCTCGAGTATCAGATATACAATCCTAAGAAAGAAAGGGCATCTAGGCGTTTTTGGAAACTGTACACTTGACGCCAAGAAGTTCCGTATTTTGTTTAAAATATGAATTCCGACTGTTAAGGTAGCATGTGCCTCGAAAATTAAAAACTTATACTTTCGTCAAAACTTTCCTTCATGAAAGTTCCATGCATTGTCTTACCAAATCAATAATAAAAATCAGGGGTCACCGTGTAAAGTTTCGTACGAGAGGAACAACGTATACAACATTTACCAATATTTGAAATTCTAAATGGCCACCATCTTTGAGTTAACGCGACGGGGCAAATAAAAATTTCGATTCTCGAAAACTTAGAAGGTGAATTATATTTTTACTCCGTGAGCTTTAAAATTAACCCCCACACGTGGTAAATTAGAAGAGAATTGTAAAATTGCGAGAGTCCGAATATCGGTCCCCGAGGCGCATTTATCTTATAATTAAGTGTGTCAGTTTGCGTTTTAAAGTACGTGCAAAAAATGGATACCTCCCTACTGAGAAAAGAAGTAAGATGATTAATTCATCATTAAACGTTATCCTTCTTAGAAAATAAACTCTAAAACAAACCATGTAAAAAATACTGACGTTGAATGCATTAACGCAGAGTTAAGTCGTTTTTACTTACTTGCAATAGCACATATTGGCGCACAAGATACTTCTTGGAAACGAAACAAGAAAATTCGTTCCATGCTTTTATCATCTGCAAAGCTGTGTCCTATGTGTGTTTATATGCATATAAGGGTATTTAAAAATTAAGAACTAAAATCATTTCATATTATGAATACCATGATGTACGTTATTAGTTCCATTCAAGGTATGAATAACATATTTTGTATACTCAGTCGGTTAAAACAGAAGAAATTAAATTATGTTTTTGGGTTATGAACTTATTTCAATGCCCAATCCATTAAGTACGGAATTACATAATTACATTATTGCATTACGAGAAGATATTTTACCGTTTTTTAATATTCGAAAGGATGAGTTCCAATGAGTGTCGGGAGATGGATCTTTCAAAAGGATGCCACGACCATTTAAAGGGGGACGTTATGGTGCATTTGTGTCGGTTTAATATGCATTTGTGGTATTCAGTTGGCGACGTGATCAATGAAGACTGTCGTTTCGTCGCAGTGGGGAAGAATCCGCCTCGAGGACACGGTTCAGAACCGAAAATTCACAGTTGGTTGCTCGTCTACAACCTGTGTGGGCGCATTTCGAAACATATATTTTCCAATAGACTTAACATCGCGAATTTCGGACATATTGATTTTCAAATATCATTACTCGGGATAATTTGCTACTCTAATTCAAACATTTGCGTGGTTACTCCTGATTGTTATTCTTGCTTGCGAAATGGAATAGTTGAATGCTTCCTCGAGCAAACAGGGAGAGAAAGTTTACAACTATTATTTTCAAACTTAATATCAGCTGCCCTTTAGGCGCACTGTGACAGGGGCCTTGTCAGATTTCGAAGGTGGCTTGAGTTCAAAATATGACGTAGGGATTTACCTTGTCATATGCAACGCGTTCTCTCGAATTCTCGTCAGCTAAGTGTTCTCAGAATTACATCGTAAATTACGTTAACCGGCTATTGAAACATGCTAATATCCCCGGAACACTTTCTATACTTCAAATATCATTGTAAAATGAATTTAACGGATTGGGAATAACAGTTATTAAACAGCTGGCGGTTAGGAGAGATTACTAACCAATGAATGCGCAGATTCGAGAAATGCTTGTCGTCAGACAACTGCGATTTAATTCTTGCTTTCCTCTTCTGGAAGCAGCCTCTGAGGGAAAATGAAATATATTTGCCATCATTTGCAGAAATGGAAGCGGTATTAAGTGGTTCAGATTGGAAACTCATGTCACTGTTTATGACAAAGAGAAATATTACTACCTCTAGGACGCCTTCTAGTTTTGTTAGACCAAACTGTCTACAGAGACAGTTTGAGACCAATCATTCAAACACAACTGACAACAAACTACCGAAGCGCCCCTCCGAGCGACACTTTTTCATACATGCTAACATTATCTTCACATTTCGGTCGTGGGTACACGCTATTGATTCCTTTGATTTCGCGCTCGATTGCTTCCTGCCCGGCGGCGCCGTGTTTCGCAAAAGAAAGGCAGAATTCAGCATGCGGATGCACCGCTGACGTCCTCTGATGTAATTTTACGCTGTAATGAATGCTGGTGATCGGTCGCATCCATCATGCGGCGTTTTGATTTCTGAGCCGTGAGTCCGCGATTGAAATCCGTCATGTCGGGTAAATTCCTAGCTTCAAAATCGCACAAGTACGTTACAACTGTAGAATTTCTGAACACGGTTCCCAGGCGTGACTTGACTGCGAAATCGCCTCGTATTTCCCCACTGGATTAAGAACAGGTCCAAAAATACAGCTGGCAACCATGGAAATGCTCTTCCTTTTGGTCGTCATGCGTGTAAGAATTTCTCTGTCTGCAAAATGTAACTACAAGTGCAATCCGTTACCTGGCATTCAATTGCTACTCTTGCTTTGCAGAGGACATTTTGAGGGGCAATATAGCTATAATATTTTACAATATTATCATTATTTTTGTTCAATTAAACAGCAAATTTTGTTATTCCTCTCCTGCATATATTTAAGACCTACTAAGCTGAAGCCTTGCTGACACAACATATTGTGCACAATAATAGTTGTTATTGTTTACAAATAAATTCTAGTCCGGACTTACATTAAGATGTCAACTATAACATTGGACCCTACACTCATATACAGACATTATTGCTAAGTTGCACACTACGTACTTGACGAGCAAAGATATTGGAAAATACATAACATAGTTAGAGCTAATGAAGCTGCAGAAAACTTGTTATAAGTCACATATTAATCAAGAATATTTTTTCAGGCGGCCTATCAACATGTTCATTATCCGAACACAAAGAATAACGGTTAGCCTACTGTGTACGTTCTGCTGCTAAGTAATAGCAAAAGCAGATTTAACAACGACTGTGTTCAACCCCGAAAAGCATCCCAAGACGTTTACGTAGGCTGATATCGTGCATATCACGAATCGGATATAAATACATTACGTCGGATCGTGGAAATTGTGAAATAAGCGTGTAATAAGGGACGTCCTCATGGGATTCGTGGGTTTCATCGGCTGAGTCCGAGTTTCTCAGAACAATACATTGCTGATAGGCTAGCAATGTAGAGAGATGGGCTACCAGAGGGAGGCGTATTCCTCAAAATACGCAGGATGTTGAGTGGTGTCCTAATTCTCTCAGGAATTTTGAAATTCTGAAGGGGTACAGTGGGCAGTCTTAAACATCTCGTTTCCATAAACTCCCTTTTTTCAATAGGTCGTCGGTCAAGAAGCCAATCTGGAAATAAGGGCAACCGCTTCGTCGACTTCGTCGCACGATCGTTCCAGCTTTGCAAAAATATTCAGTGTCTGGGTGTTGTTCTCCGAGTTCAACACGTTATCTGTGCCTTTTCCTTTCCCTCATTTTCGGTCGTTTTCGCTTCCACAGTGGCGAAAGAGCACATCGAATGATGGCCATACATTACAATGTAGAGAGGCAATCCTGTTTACGACGTACAGTACTGCAAGTTCCGCATTGCCTATTCCTGAGGTGACTGCATTTTAAAATCGACAACGTTCATTCACTAACACCTAGAAGATTTCATTGCCTTCAGGAGATTACGTTATAAATAATCTATGGGCCCTATATCGAAACAAACCATCTACAGATTTACTTGTCACATAGCACGCCAACAACCATTTAAAATTACCTCAGAGGCAGCGAAAGAATCTCTTTCAGTCGAAAAAATTATGCATTTCAGTTCTACTATTAAATCTGCCCAAATTCAGATGATAAGATTATCCGCAGATTAATTACAACAATGTATGTATGTATGTATGTATGTATGTAGTATGTATGTATGTATGTATGTATGTATGTATGTATGTATGTATGTATGTATGTATGTATGTATGTATGTATGTATGTATGTATGTATGTATGTATGTATGTATGTATGTATGTATGTATGCATGCATGCATGCATGCATGGATGCATGCATGGATGGATGGATGGATGGATGGATGGATGGATGGATGGATGATTGATGGATGGATGGATGTATCTATATAACTATATATGTATCTATCTATCTATCCATCTACTATATCTATGCTATATATCTTTATTTCTATAAATTACGTCGTATACAAAGTACAAAATATATATATTACGTACTGCGTACACGTGTGTTTCAATGATTAAATCGATGGTTGGATGGTTTGATGAATGGCTGGATCCGGATAAATGCGTATGAATGATTCAATATGTGTGCGCTAATATATATTTGCATTGATGTTTACATATTACCTACCTACATACATACATACATACGTACATACATACATACATACATACATACATTGTTTATATATAATAGAAATATATATATATATTATATATATATATATATATATATATATATATATATATATATATATAATGACCTTATATATTACAGTATGTGTGTCTATGTCTGTGTGTCCTTGTGTCGTGGACGTAGAGTCTTATAATCTAAACATAATTGAACCTCATAAAACATATTCTGTCACACACGTACATATATTCACGACCAAAAGTTAAAGGTTATTGATCACTGGTTTAAGAGTTACCGTAAATTTTTGTTCTTTGAGCTCGTTGAAATTTTCCTTTCATACCACCGTCGCCGCAATTTTACATTTCACGGCCACAGACTATCCTCTCGATTGGAAGTCATGTCACTGGAGCGACCTTTTACGCATGACGTCTAAGCGTGAAATGACGGGGCCAGCTCTGCGTTATTGCGCCATGATTAATGCATTTATCACACCTAAAGTGAAGCGTATAACTCCTCGAAACGCTGATCTCGCGAACTCGCATGTTTAAATCGCCCGATTATTCACGGTGAGTGTTAAACGTTGACAAACCTACCTAGAGTGTCAAATCGGAGAAGGGTTCATTGCGCATACTGACTAATTCGTTTCGAATAAACAATGTATGAATGCGAACAGAAACGTTCAGAGCATCATAACAACTATATATCAGTCCGCTTGTCATACATATATATATATATATATATATATATATATATATATATATATATATATATATATATATATATATATATATATATATATATATTTATATATAGTTCAAAAATAGTTCCACTACACTACACTTGATGGAATCAGTGTATATTTTCCAAAATTAATTCTGGGGGAACTTAATAATTATTTTTGACAGTTTAAACATTGCATGATCAAACTGCTAGTGAAGGTTTTTAAAATACGCGAGCATGCATACGTTTACGAATAGTTCAGTTAGAGAGGTCAAATGTTATGATTAGTTGTACCACATGTACTCCCTCATGATCTAAAAGTAATCTGAACTTGATTGTGACCTTGGACAAAAGGGGTGCGCAGTGACCGATATACGCGACCTCTGCAAGTCAGCATTCGTCTCTCATCGGAAAGACACATAATCAACGGGGCTGAATCTAGGTTGTGAACCGATCGGTCTGGTTTTTGAAAGGCTCTTCCACATTATACTTAAACGTTCAATCCTACTCAGAGCGTAATGAGATATCCTCAAACTCTTCAGAAATATTATGTGAGCACCTCAGTCTTTTTTATCCGCACTCTTAAGCTAGTATTTGAGTAGGAAACTTGACAAGATACAAAACACGACAACAGGGTTGTCCCGAGACGGCGGACCTACTGTACCCCCCTCGACTACAACTTGATTCATTAACATATTATCGTATATAACTCTCACTAACTTCAGCCTGTCATTGACTGTTTAGTCCGAGTCAATAAAACACCGCCACTGGTTATAACTGAAGAGTTAAATGATAATTTGTCAAAAGATTGAAGAGTTTGTATTACATTAAGCTCACCTATTATAGGCGGGGAGCAACTGGTTTTGATTACATGGGCATATGCAGTATATCTTTACCTTTCGGTGCAAAGATATTTGCACAATCTTGCCCCGGTAAACATTTCAATGTCGGGACTTAGACAGCTATGCAGAATCTCCGGTTTTACAGTATGAAACACCCCTATTCAGAAATGAACCGGTCCTGCTTTCCTTGCATTTTTAACTTGATTGATTCAAGCAGCATAACGTTACCGCGTGTCCACAGAAGGACACTATAGAATATATTCCGATTCAAACACTACCGTCGTCTAGTATTACCTTTCAATATTTCAAAATTTGAACAGGCGTCAAATTGATTCCGGTAATTGCGTGCTATATCAATGGGACAGGCGTGAAATTCTAGGTGATCCTGACGAAAATTTACCTCCATGACATATTGTCGGCGTGAAATGTCCCTTTGATGGCGTTCAGGAACGAACTAAATACCTACAGGCAGTGCCACTTGCCAATGATAACGACAAGAATTACGGGCCATTTTCCGTGTGCCTATGTAATAAAGTCAACCCCCGATGAGACGCAATCGACCAACGATCGATTTTTCACTACCCATGATGCAGTTCATCGAGAAGCCTCGACAACGTCAGCAAAGGACTTTCAATTACAATAATCTCTCTCTCTCTCTCTCTCTCTCTCTCTCTCTGACACATTAAAGGATTCTGTTACCGAAAAGTGACATCCTCTGACGGTGTACATTAGCCAAGAAACCAAGAACAGATAATATTACTCACAAAGTATCAGTTTAGCAAATAGCACGGTCTTTTTTCTATAGCAAATGACTGGCAAATGTCGAGGAGAAGGGCGCTTTAAGGAGACTAAGAGAGCTTATTAAGTGACCTATTAGGTTGTGTGCGTCTGCGCAAAACCGGTCCTGCTGTGTACTCGGCAACTGTTACATGATTAAAAGCTTACATCCAGGTATATATTTCATGGTATTATAGGATGCTACAAGCCGTTAGCTTGCCTCTTAAAAGTATAACTTGTCACCGTATCGCACCAGTGACTTCCGACGCAAAGCTGCTAGACATTCAGTTGGCACCTTTCCTCGGAAGCGTGAGATTTCAAATCGATCGGGAGTTTTGATCAAAAACACTTTACCTCTGTAGACTAAGTGTCGGCTGGCGCTTTCCTTTTACCGTTCTACCCTATTGCAGATTTTTATTTTGTCACAGAAGTTCAATGGACTAGCAATCGATTCATCTGTCAATTTTTATTTCATGACACTTCGTTTGACCTCCTAATGCATAGATTTATCATGCGGCAAAAATGATGTCTCTGTGTGTCTGTAATATTGAACATTTTCCATGTTTGGATGTCACTTAAGAAAACTATCTAAAACTCTGACAGTCTGTAATCTGCATTTTCCAACTGCATTGCGTGCAAAGTTGTTGTTTCTTGTCACTGAGTGCACTTATTAAAATAAAGAAGAATTTCATCCATTTAAAGAGTACGGTCGTGCTTTAAATTTGAATGTCACATGGCTGTGTATTGAGTAGAATTCTTAATCGCCTCGTACAAGCTGTTTCAAAGCTCACTTCGGTGACATTTTAGAGTTTTAAATTCTTTCCCGCAGAGCGAGGGACACGAATTTATGCCTTCTCTTATAAATTTCCGTGCCAGGCGAGATGTCGCCGTTCGAATGTCAGAATGGCCCATCGCAAACGACATGATTGCAGAATTTGAAATGCAAACTGGTAAAGTTTGACATTTCAGTCAAGGAAAAATAACGTAATCAGCTGTGCTTAAGGCATCAATAACTTTAGCGTCTTCAAAATACATGTCCTGTAATCTATCATAGTTTACACGCATAGAACATTGCAGAAATTTGACGTGTTGTATGACTGACTATGGCGATATTAACGCTATACTTTGTTAGGGGGAGCATTCAACAATTTCAGGGGGTGGGCCAAGGGTATTTGGGAGGGACACGGCTTGACAAACTTGTCTTCGCGGGAGGGCGTTAAAACAGGAAGTATGGTTTTGTACCGGTGCAGATATTACTTAACATTTTTACATGCGCTGCTTTACGAAACCGTGGTCGACAACTTTCAGTTGCTGTTCGAAATTTCTCCTTGCCAGGGAACGAGGATCGTCTTTTAAAAGTCAGGGAAGGTGGGTGACATTTCAAAAAGAGGGATATGGGAAGGTCACACTTTATAGCAGAGCATAAGCTCGACGAAATTCCTGTTGCCAAAGGGGCATTCGACGTAACCACTGAATGCTCCCTCGGCATGTATTATTTAACCCCAAAACCCATCTCCAAGCAATGTGCTTTATCCACAGCATTTTAAGTAACTCGATCTTGCCATACCGAGAAACAGGAAGATCAAATCGTAGGTATCTTAAGATTGTGCTAAAACTTCCCGAAGGTTATGACTTTCCCATTATTTTATACCTTTTATCGCAGTATCCAGTGTAATCAGACTAGTGGGGTATTTCTAGGGAACTGTCATGTGTGTTCGAACGCGAATGCCGCTGTCATGCGCACAGTTGAGTACTTTCCGTATACCGGTTCGAATTCACTGATGGAATCAAATCGAAATTCAAACGAGAACGCCTCGTCTAATGGATGCGAAACGTCACCGCGGTCATTTCACGTGGCAATTGTACGGGAACCCTGGGATCATAAGCGGAGTCGGACAATGACTCGATAAAAGATGACAGACATACGGGCAAAGGTCTTCATTTAAGACTGTGATGGATAACATGTCGAATTGTTGTTTTATTTCAAAATGAAAACACTGAACCTAACAATAGACAAGAGAATGATTGACAGCATGGCGTTATTGATCTACAAGGGAAAGCATTGTTAAGGGTATTTAATTGTCAGTTACAAGTATAAAATAAAATGGATTATCTCTATACAAAGCGCTTTCATTTGTGTTTTACTGCTGTTTTTGTTGCCGCTGAAGCACTGTTATGCCTGCTTAGTTGATTTCACAGATCAATCGACCACCATTTCACATATCTCACAGTCGCTTTCATAACGGTTTGCCGGTGTGGAACAGAGCCAGGTTCGCTTCCATGATCCATTAACTGCACAAAGCACATTATGGATTTTCTATTCATCATGCCGTCTGATCTCTAATTATAGCCGTCGGATGTTGAGATTGTATCAAACGGGCCCCCACTGTGGTTACTTTCAGGGAAGAAACTCTCTTGAAAATTACAGGTGTTGATTGGAGACCATCTACTTGACTGCATGGTCTTCTGTCGTAATTTTCCCATCACCGATGCAGATTTCTTGATCGGTATCTTTGCACGACATTTCACGATAATCGGAAAACTTTTCACTAGTTCAGAGGACATACATATATTTAAAGGAATTTGAAAACCATAGAAGGAGAAAAAAATACACATGCCAGTGTGTAAAGCTATAGTGTGGTACTACAAACTCTGAGGGCATAACACAATTTCACTAAACATTGTTTTTCATAAGTTTCGCCTTCGGTATGATAAGAGAGTGAACATTTTAAAAGAGAGTTTATCTATCAAAAGCTAATCGGCGCAACTTTTTTGCATTTTGTTCATTTACTTGTCTCCAAGGCAACAACGATTTTGTGACTGTGCTTTGGTTTTTGTCGGGGAGTATTTTTTATTCTGTTAGAAAAGGACTGTCAGCCCGATTATTTGCACTTATGAATATCGATCTCAGTGTCTCTTAATTTATTCTCAAAGGAAAAAAGCTCTTTTCCAAAGTCTAATTTTGTCCTTCAGTAATCTTCAAGATTGAAAGAGATTTAGTAAGACGACAATATCGTGGCAGCGTTTTTATGTCCATCTGACCAACGTCTTGATGCAGCACTGTCGTTTGGAGGCTTCTTGACGACACCGAGAAAACATGACGTAGGCTCAAGTAACCATGGTAACAACTGCGGGTTGAAACGGACACCCGTGTGGAATTTCCGCTCGGCACGGAAATTTAACACCTTTAAGTCGGAAGAGGCGATCCAGCTACCGATGAACAAAGGCGCCGGTAAAATTAGGTGAGCCATCCGTCATTGGTCAGTCTGAGAATACTAAAGCCGACACGACCGACTCTACGAAGAAACATTCCACGCAGTAATACTGTTTACCACTTCGAGGTCCGCTGAGTGAATGGACTGGTTTACAACGATTGGCCTTTCCGGACAATGAATAATTCCCTGAACCCAGCAGAAAAATAAATATAATGAATGAGTTTTGTCGTAATAGATTCATTAGCTTTTTGGTCTTCTGGGAATCCTCGTGGTTTTAAATGTGATAGTCCGAACACTGTCCGTGCACTTGGAACAGTGTGACTTCAGTTAGTGCCTTTATGAAGGGTAATTGCCACCGACTTTCGAAAAAGTAAACTTTGAACGGATAATTCTTGAGAGAATGTTCATTTGTGCCTGACATATAACATACGAGAAATTATGTACTGCAAAAATGCTCAAAAAAGACAGTTTTCTTCGGCTGCATATGAGTACAATAGCACTCAAAATGTAACGGTAATGTTTAATTGTGGACATTACACTTAGTGCGCCGATGTGTCTAGAAAAACTACTTCCCCAAACCCTTTCCCTATCCCCCTTTCGAGCTCCCCTCCATTCCCTAAAGACTGGTGATGTTTCGACAGTAATTGTCTCTCTCGCATAAACGATTTCTTACTCCTGTGGCAGAGTGCAGGAGAAGAGTTAATAACGTTATCTTTATAATTTTTCTGTGTGCCTCAGTAATTGTGACCGCGAGTCTGGGCTTTCATTACACTGCAAATTTGCCTGTGCCGTCTGATCTTTAATTGACGACGTGAGTGCTCAATTATGAGGAACGTGACTGACTAGGATTGCGCCGTTGTTATACCTCATTTTGTAAGTTTACCGTATAATTGTGTGTACAATTCGATTGTTTGAGGACATGAAAATATTACAAAGAGGGACAAAATCGCCGAAACAAATATTTGACCTAGTGGCGCTAGGCACAATATTTAATGAAGTGATAAAACTTTTCTTCGAAACCACCATCCTCGATAGAAGTCCTTCCGACCCTAAATTAAATATTCAATAAATGTTACTTTGATGCATATCATTCGCGGTACTATCTCAACCTAAGGAAACATATTACTATTTCAGTACTAGTCGGTAACAATTACACACTTCCTGTTGAAATGTTAATTGTATTTGAATCGCTCCATTAGCTGAACGTGTCTGAAAATAGCTTGCACATTCGTGAGGTAGCACTATGATCCACAAATGATTGACTTCCTGTGGGCCTGTCGTTTCGCGCTTCTTATCTCCAAGATCTATTGAACGTTTATTGGTCATAATTATACATCCATAACTGCAGAGATAGCTCTGGTATTATTAAATAAAAGTCTACCGTTTGAAAATAACGGCCTATTTTTGTACCACTGGGAAACATTGCAACGGGCGGCGGTTAAGCAATGCGTGCGCATCTATGAGCGTTTATTCCCTGGGTGCAAGTTGTGTCTTATGTATATCGCTGCTCAAAAGGGCGCCACAAATCAAGTTAACGTCCATAGTGCAAAATGAATACAGATAGTGCAACAGAGATACCCGAGCAAAGACTCGCGGCAATAGAAGAAACCACTTTTAAAATCTTATCTTTGGTATTAGAGGAAGAATCTTTGGTCTTAGGCAAAGAAATCCATTATCCCGTACTGGGGCGACAAAATACAAATCGATTTCAAAGTCTTATCGTTGCCGTGAAGGATTGGTTAATCAATTGCTCTGACACAACGTCAGACCATCTACGTTGTGGTATGAGGGCATTTTGAATACGACAGGCAAGTCGATTCGAGGAAGTTGTCGGATTAAGAATGTAATTGCTTTCAGGTCATTTACCCATCTCTTTCTAAAATGCATTTTACTTCTTCAATTGGTAACGTGCCTGTTTAAAACCTTGAATATAATGGATGATGTCTGTGTGCTTTAATCCGGTTGCCGTTTTACATTTCCCGCCGAACCATGTGAATGAAATGTGTATGTAATATTCATCTCTATATCACTACTTCATATCGTTATCAGACCAGATAAAACGACCGGTGCCGCCGTGTCCAAAAATAAGCCTGATTTTGTTTAAACATTTACGGAGACGTCAAAAAATTTCTTCGCGCCAAAATTGACAGTGGGAAAATGGAGTGACATTCGAACCGCGAAGTACGCAATGGCGCATGATTACAGCGTATTGGACATGTGGAACTTAATGAATGGTATGGTTTTTAGTCAAGATTTGATACTGATTTATTAACGTTGTTTGAAACTCAGCACGGTCTCCTGAGTGTCTTGTTTGTTCTTCCTAAACTCTTCTATTGCCAAATACCGACCGTTAAAATTGGGGTTAAGGGATTATACTACTTAGTGCGACGTCCTTCTGTTTAAACAGCGGGATTAAAGTAAACTATATGCGCGTGTCCCACGGAGAGATTAGGTTTGCCGGAGTAAACCTTGACGCGGTTCCCGGGCTGACGTGACAATCCGCAATTACTGTACAACAAACAAAATGTCATCCCATCAAATGATTCCTTTTCAGGCTGAAGTGAACTCGCTGCAGCAGTTCCGCCTGGCGCGCCCTGCCTTGTGCAATCACAGACCCCTTAGTTCAGCAGTGCGGCCGCATAGAGTTGAAAAAATGCGCAGATCGGATTTCTGGAGCTCGGTAGCAAGACATGTTCCACCTGGCGTGATCAATAAGGTGCGCTACGATAGAGTTACGTCGCTTCTCCAATGTTTTACGCTGGTGAACGGCGATTGGTGAACGCATTGCTCTCGGATAAAAAAGTCTGTCACTAAGCTAGCCGTAAATTCAAAAACCAACAAAGTCAACATACGCATCAAAAAATACTAGAATCAGTTTGACAACTGAAGGAAATGGGCGATCGACCGTAAATATGCGATGTTTGCCAAATGAAAAACTTAATGTTATAATTTTACACGTCATTCAGAGATCTCAAGCAAATCATAAAGGGAAAAATAATAACTGGCGTTATCCCCAGACATTTAAAGGCGTGCATAGGCCGCAATGGTTCACCTAATTTTTTTTACCGGAATCCATACAAATTTTTCTCACCTACCTGGCTTAAAGGTCGATACTGGGAGTGTTCCAAAAGATTGGTGTTCAAATGTTGTCTCTGTATTGCTGACACAGGTATTCCCACCGTGGCCGGAATTTCTCACAATCTGAAAGAGAAAGCGACGTCAATGAGAACTGTGTGAGTCGCCGTCGTTCCTATCCCATCACGTCGCGATACTGGAGAAACTCCGATCGCTCATAACTTATTCATGACGCTTTCTACGGTTGACCCGGCTGACCTCATGAGGGAGCCAGGTTTATCTCGTCTATACGAGCGCAACTCTGGGCTTTCATTTATGCACGTACGTCCCTGGCACGCAAGGCCTGCAGATGCCAGTAAACGCTTCAGCCGGATCAAATACGCCCCGAATTTTGTGCCTTAGTACCTGGCAGAGAATAACACATTCCGGTTGCATATCGTACGGCACTTTCACGCAGTTCTACGAAGACAACTCTTGGAGTCACAGTCTAAATTCAAATTGCCACCGCGAAGAGACATGTAAGTTAATCGACTCCACCGGTACGGAAAAATAAGGTTCCTGTACACATCTGTACGGTGCGACAGAAGGTCTACTTTTCGAAACAACGCTCCAGAGACATCGGGATTTTTTTCATTTATAAAACATGTTTCGAATAAAAGAACTCGATGATTTGTCGTCTTGGTTCGCTTGTCGAAGCAAACCGTTATGCATGTTGCTTTTCAGAGCCACTGTATCAGTTGGAAGGGGAGCAGAAGCGTCCATTGATATCCACTCGATGCTTGACAAACAAAAAACTGACTTCAAGAAAGTTGTCTTTGAACACCAAAGTGCGCTTTGTGACCCTCGTGACGCTCATACACTCTTGCTCTGCGTCATAGCAATTTTAGGGTTTTATGAGTTCTTCGCCAATCAAATGTTAGATAAACATCACGTGACATCACGAAAACGCAAGTAACATCATTGCTGAAAACTGCAATTCTTTGCAATTTTGCTGTTTGTCGATATCGAGTATTAACTGTTCATATTTCGTGATTAAATATCTCATATCCGAGATTTTTTCACATCATTCATGGTGAGAGAGGGACCGTGCACCACAGTTAAGTAAAACATACAAGGTGGGAACATTTAGCGCTCTGATCATTTTAATATGGCGGTAAATTCATTTTGTGTTTCTTGCATGTACATGTCATATATTATTTGTTTTACAAAGTACATTGTTTATTTATTTACTTATTTACTTATTTGTTTGTTTGATTCAAAAATCATCAAATTCCGTAATCCCATTGGCGGTTTTAATAGCCTATTTTATTTTGTTGTTTGGCTGTTTGTTTGATTGTTTTACGTTAACTTAAAATAAAAAACTCGGTTGCGGGTCTTCTTTCGGGAAAATTAACAACCTCTCATTATTCAGACCACCCCCTTCTCCTTAGCTTGCAAGCGTTGTCAGAATCTGCGATAATTTGCTCCCAAACAGGAATATTGGATGTCAAACGATCTGTAACACAAAGTTACGTTCAAACACGTTGAGGCTATCTCTCTCGCCGTTTCAGCGACAATTTGCTGAACGACCTCGGAGGAAATGGCTTCATGAACGCCGATGAAGGCTAAAATCAGGAGGTTTTATTGTCTTTCAAAATAGTGGAACTCTAATTTTCTCCTATCGATAATAAAGTTTATTTTGCCCGAGAGAACGTTTCCCAGGTTGCAATTACGTTGGCAAATTGATTGAGCAATAGCTAATTTTTTTATCACGATGGCGCGTGCTTACACGGTTGTCGAAGTTTTGAATGACGGCAGGCAACGGGGCGCGGGAGGGAGGCGCAGGCATCGTTTTCCGACTGAAAACTTTATCATTATCAAATTCCCGAGAATGGAGATACTTTTTGCCATGCATAATGAGTGGACGGTATTGCAGAGAGCAGAGTCGATGAACACGCGCCATATTATCAAATATTGTGACTGTAACAAACGTTTGAAGACACCTAAAAGTCTAGCCACAGCTCGACTTGAGTTTGGTCAAAGTGAAATTGGTAGATTCTAATTAAACGGATGAAATTTCGGGGTTGAAATGAATATTTCATGTTTTTATGTGAGATTGAGTTAAATGCGGTCACATTCACCAGCAGTGAAGTGACGACAGCATATAGTTATTTTGACTGCTTTGGGATATACAGGTGAAATCGTCTGCGAAACACGATTAATTAATTAGACTAGTGTGGAACATTTTAACGTCAAGACTACAGAGAGAACGTGACTGCACGTTACTCACGTAGAATTAACGACAACACTGACTGACCTAGAATTATAAGTCAGTGCGTTACTTGAACATCACTCAGAAAATAAAATTAAAAGTTAACCGTACAACTTTCTAGAGTATGGAATACACCATCTGAATATGACCTGTTAGTTTTCAAAAGCATATTTCTCAAAGCCTGGGGGATGTCAACTGTCCACACATCTAAATTATCAATATGAACTCAAATAGTCACGTGGGAGGTGATTTCATCGATTTGAACTTTTCCTGTGTTAAAAAGTAAACCGGCGGATTTCATTGCGTGAAACGACTTACGGGAAAGTGGCTCGGATCTTTCCAAGGCTTTCAGTCGCTTAGTCGTGACTCGAATGTGTACACTGGGTGATTTAGTGTTTGTGTGATGTCTCAAACAGCGTCAAATAGCGGATGGAATAGTAACCTAAACACCTTTTTTATCGACTGTGAGCTCCGTCAGTTTCCCGTTTATGAATAAATTATCCCAAATATAGTTACGACCGAGTTTTCATATTTCCGGGCAAAAAAGCTTCATTATTAATCAAGTCATGGAGAAATATTTGTTCCATAAAGTGAAATGGCATTATATTTATGTATCTTTAACCACAACAAATCGATAATTCAAATGAATCATGACTAAGTGGGGCTTTAAGGTCATATTAACCCCTACTAAAATTAATAAATAATTATACTAATAAAAAAGTCCAGTCTCAGTAAAAGCACTGACATGACGTAATGCAGATCTCAAACAGTAACTGTGAAGTAGGAGAAATATGTCTCGACATCGACCATTGCATTCACAGCAAATTTGCATTCCATCACTTGCGTCACAAGCTGCCTAACAATCGCTTTCTATGTTGTCTCTCCGCCGCACTTAGAAGGACCGTGGTTAGACTTGGCTTGCGGCGATGTCTGATGGGTGTGACCATAGTTTGCCATGGGCACGGGGGAAGAGCTGTTATCTTCGAAGAGAATCGACGTCAAGCAAATAGTTTTCAGAGGGTCAGATAGGGACAGGTAGACAGAGACGGACAGACAAAGTGAGACTGACAGACTGATGGAGAACGCTGGGACACGCAGATAGCGGGAGACAGGTACACAGACAGATAAAAATAATAGACAGACACAGGCAGGTCGAGAGACAGGTCTAGGCAAGCATAGTTGATGAGGAGATCATCAGAGACAATGCCTGCAGACAAACAGAATTGCAAGTTGGACAGTTTTGACAGACGAATAGATTCCGGAGAGCGACAGAAGTACATGGATTGAGGACGAGATGGAGGCAAACACAGATAGAGTCAGTCAAACTGACAGAGGGAGACGTAAGAGATTTACCGTGAAAGCAATCCATTGTGCAGGGGACAAATGCGAGGAAGAGTATTATCGAATGAAGTAGGCAAAGAACATCTGCAAGCGATATTTAATCAGTATTCTGCGGGTTGTTCACATTCGACCGAAGCGAGCTCTGTTCGAATGGGTCCACGTCTTTACGGGTTACGTCGGGTAAGGACATACTACCCATTAATCGATACGTGCAGATTTTACACAAGGCCTGTACAACACGCGTAATGTCCGTCTGAGAAATTTGCGAAAAAGGCCGTGAGTTTTAAATTGCGAAAAAGCAGGCCTCGAGTTAGCAGCAAAAGCTGTTACACGGCAAACAATTAACAGGAATGTGCCCCGGTGACCGCTGATTACTAAAACAACAATTGAATTACCGAACCCAATAATATCCACCTCCACAATTACTTTTCAACAAGCACGAATAAATCAGACCTTATCAGGATGATGTGCACGAGCAGAATGGCCTTCGTTATTGAGTTTGTGACTTCCATTAATTTGGTTTTATCGAATTCTGAATCAACCGTCGCTTTTTATTTATTTAGTTCATTAAAATCGGCCAGTGTGTTGATCACTTGATCGTAAAGTTTTCTTTGTTAAGGATTTTCCCCTATCGGTCAATCAGCTATTTCTACAACGTTGTGTATAGTTGCGTGTAATATCAAGCGAAGCGTTTGCCCATAATATAAGCTCCATCTACCGTGAACTGGGAGATGAAGCGGGGTTGGAATGTTTGTGGTGCGTGCGGGCCTATACCTGAATCTATACTTTGCATGAAGATGTGAAAAAACGGACATCGCGTTCGGGGGAGTATACGAATTTGTTCTCATCGAGCCTTAAAAACCTGCCCAGAATCAACTCGACGGTATTAGGCAAGTTAACTCCTCCAGAAAACATTTTAGATATAGTATCGAAGTTGTTACAATGCAGACACTGTTGACGTCATAGCATCTCATCTGATTGTACGCGAGCCTGCAAATCAACTACGAGCTGTAGGGGACATTAAAATTTTGAAATAGATCACTACTTTGGCTGCCAGCATTGTCAACGTTACTTAAGACTAGCTGGCACTTTCTGTACAAAATTACAACAAAATTACTAAATTGTTGATAAATTTGAATATGCTTTACATGCAGAACTTCGCTTACAAGCAAATTAAACCTCATTATGCCATCGGATTTACAGCGTTTGATTTAATTTTCAAGACATTACGCCAAATGAACCATATTCATATATAATTGAATGCATGGAATAAGATTTTGCACCACTATTATCCAACGAAAGCGATGGAAGATAACACAAGAGGCAAGTAGCTTGCAATTAAACATCAGGACAACTACAGACTTCACTTAGCTTTGTCAAATCTTGCAAATGTAAAAATGTCAAAATAGACGAAATGAGTAATACCCTGTTCGTATTTTGAAATGCTAAAAGCAAAATTCAAGGAGACTGCGAAATTCCACAAACTATGAAACATCTAGGAAATAAATTGAGTTCCTGTCCTGTACAAGGTCAACCTTGATGAATCTTCGCGCCCGCTCACGCACAGCACGTTGTGAGGAGCATAAAAAGGGGATAAATACGGCCTGTCAATTTCCAATTTACCTAGTTAAATGCCATGTAGAATGCAGATATTGGGAGGGTGTACATTTCTCTGGCGTTCAAGTCGTTTATAGTATCACTTTCAATTTGGTCCGCTAAGACGTTGATTTTTTTTCTTGCTTCTAATGTAGCCGTGACTCGACGGTCCGTCAGGTGTTTCCAGCGTGCGTTGTAAATTATTCATACTCCGTTGAGGTTTGATACTGTTTGCTCGTCTTAACGCTGTCTTGGCTATCAACGAACACACTAAGCAATATTTCGTCAGCGGGGTGGATACACCGTGAAGAAAATTAAGGCGTAAGGCACGATCTTGAAAGGCCAATTAGTCTCAGATAAGTCTTGACATGAAAAGAACAATGTTTAAAGTGTCAGGTTCGTAGATAAAGTCTATAATTTTCGCCTTAATCACCGTTGAACGCTTCGGTGAGTGCAATCTGATTCTGTAATGCCTTACCGTAATGTTAGCGGAGGATTTTTTATCTTGCTTGTTTTCGGCTATTTGTTTGTGTCTCCGATTTTACTCTCTTTGTTTGTTTGTTTGTTTGTTTGTTTCCTTTATTTTTGTTGTTTTGCATAGTTCATCTCAGTTTATGTCGCTACTGCGTTTGTTACAGCAACTCTTGCTTTACTTTTTTTTATTTTGATCCTGCGCAACAGAACTTTTTTGCATTAGTCGTTTGACGCAGCCTCAGATGAAGACTGGTCGTTTCGTGGATCTTTTCCAAAAGCCTTTAGTTTCATTTGATCGCAAATCGATTATGTTGCCACGGTGATCGTGTTAAAATGGCAAGAAACGCGCCTTTCATTTTCGCTCTTCACTACGCCGGTACGCCGCACCGAGCCAGCAGGGTAACTGATTCGACTTAATATCTCTGACTTAACGAGATGAGAGAGTCATTTCTCTATCGAAAATACCAGAACTGAATCTCTGGAATAGTAACCAGGTTATTTTGAAATGACCCGCATGGCTGATATATCAACCGAACAATTCTGTTTGTTCCAACACCTTGGTGAACACGCACAATACACGTGAGATCATTTCATCTCGTCGGCTTCATCAAAGGAGAAAAAAAACACGTTTTTCAGGCCAGTTCACGATTCAAAAATAGGTTTTTGTGAGGGGCTGTTTTACCGGTTTGTCGAACATTTCTCTTCGTGTGTGTACATCAATGTGCTGTGACCCAGTCAGTCACTCTTGCAACTGCGTACCAATCTGAGAAGGAGAGCTCTGACACGCGAGCGCTTTTTCATTATAATTTGCGATTTTGTCATGACTCATATTGAGGCTTTGCTGTGATTGTTGCACTTCCCGAAGTGTTTTATGGGTAAATTGTAAAGTTCTTAAAGGAGAAGGGGACTCAACAACGATCATCGATTACTACACTAATGAGACCGCGAGGTGATGCCCACGCTTGTATTTACTCTAGTAAACAATTTGGGTGAACAGTAAATTGTCACTTCGTGCAAAATCACTGAAGTGCGACGTAATTTACCAACGAGGCAATGGGCGAAGTGTCATTTTGCTTCGGAATACATAGGTTAAACCATCGCAATCAAAAACAAGTCCGTTTCTCTGTCGGTACACAGTCCCTATGGAGGGACTGTGGTCGGTACTGTTCGTGGCGAGTTGGCATGTCACGTGGCAGTCCAGGACCAATCAAATTGTTCGTTTATGATGTCTTTGATGAGACATACTTCATTATCACATTTTGAATATAGCGTTAAAATCAGTATTTCATGGGAAACTACGATGTTGTTTCTCAATAATGTTACACAATGCGTTCAGGTATCCTCAAATACACGACTATCCTGACCAATACGAAAGCAGAGCGGGAAAACAGATATCTAATCGTAGATAACAGCAATAGCACACACAAACTCAGTGTTTGCTCTGTTTATAACACCTAAAGTTTCCGTTTGAATCATAAATGACGACTATTCTTCCAACTTATGATTGCTTTTTTACTTGAATAGTTATGGACAAAATAAAGGATGAAGATAGCGAGAAGAAATCTGACTCAATACGTGTACGAATGATACAGAACAATCATGGTTTTAAAGGGTCAAAGATCACTCATACTGATCTGATTCAGTTGTCTTTGTATACTCGAAAATAGTCTAGATTTTCATGAAAATTCTAAAAGATATATTCAAAAACGCCACATAATGTAATACGTCATAAGGTATGTTACCCCTTTTTTCATAAACATTTTAACTGATCCTACATGTATGCGAATCACCTCATGTGGCTCAAGGCTTGTGGAAACGGTTCATATCGCCAGGTTGAACCCTGAAGTTGGTCGAAGCAAAACAAATCAACGAGGTAGTGTCAATGACAAGGGGTGTTGTGTCCCTCTGAATCGGAACAAGGATTTGACATTGGGTGTCTATGTTACATCGACTGTGAGAAGGGCTGTCACAATGGATTTCCTCGTGTGATAGAGCTCACGTTCTCAGGAGATGGCCGCCTATACTCAACTGGCGTGGCTTTCACTGGGAATAAAAACTCAACCTGACAGGGCACGGCTACGTCGAAAACTGTCGCGAGCGACTTACTTCTCCCGGAGCAAAGAACCTAGACACCGGTCACAGACAACGCTTTCTCGGTAACATATGAAATTGGCCCAAAAACAGGAAATCAATCTTTGACGCTGATACCTCACGGGATCCGACAATCAGGCCTTTGGGGCTGGTTTCCCCCTCGTGTGAATCTGAAGCAATACATTCGCCTTGATTGCTTTTCTCTTTTCAAAGCTAGTAGAATCATCGGAGGACGTATCCTTCTTCTCAAAACCAAACAGGAAATTGATCAATCCAGTTTTGCAGCACCGTGTGATGTCAGAAGTGATTTGAATTCGTCACGCGAATTTCATATCAAATAGAAGATTTTTAAGAAAACTTGACTGAAGAAGATAATTCGGTGTATACTTTGGTTATACTCACGCGCTTTTTACCGTAGCTCATGTGATTGCTTTTGAGTGCTTTATGATTGCATAGAAAAATCGATGCGAGTTAACATTGCTTGCTCTAGCCATTAGCTCCAGCATTACCTTCAGCTGTCTGTACGAACTGCAGTATTCTGTTTTCATATTGTGTGTGCGAATGACGAGTATTGAACTCACTTTTAAGTGTCAGCCATATTTGTTTCCATCCTTTATATCCGCTAGTCATGCAGCTTTGTCTAATTATTCATTAATCCGGAGTTTGCAAGTTTAGATGTAGGAAACTACACAAAAAATTATAATTTTGATGTTCAGGCAGGCGTTATCCTATAAGCCTCTCAGATACAATATACAAAATCCATTTTGCAACAGTAAGTCACCTATAGTAGTGTGATTAAGGAAAAAGTCGCCGCATTATTTGAGCTGTCTGACAGACAGGCAAGCAGCAGGCAGGCAGACAGATGGACAGACAGACAGACAGACATGTGGAAAGTAGGCAGGCAGACAGACAGAGATTAACAACCGACACAGAAACACAAAGAGACAAATAGAGATGAAATCGTTATCAGTGTCAGATTAAGACTTTCTTTGCATAATATATGCACGTCTATCAAGATTTTGGATACTCTTTCTATATGTTGGAGTTAAATTACATGTACGCCGGAACACCAGACAGGCGCAGACTCATTTCCTAATCAATTTCTCACGAAATTAATGCCGTTAATTCATGGCGCAAGGCTATATGATTTTTGCCACTTTGATATGCAAAACTGTCTTGCCCTGTCCAACTGAAGGCATTAAGACGTAAACGGTAAAATCTCTCAAAAACTTCGCTGGACTATCTCGACAAAAAATCCTTTGTGGATTCATTGCCTCCGGAAATTCCCCAATGGTGAATGTCAATATTTTTTTTGATATCATAATAAGGAAATACGTCGATTGCATTCCTGGCAGAATTGACGTTCACGTCAGCATGAACATTACCTAGGCGGATAAAAATTATCAACGTGACAGTGGCATTGATCGGCGACAGTCCATTAATACATCGGTGATTTTCCGATGGGGATGGACGTTAATGGACTTGACATCGATAAGCGTTCAAGGTCAGGAGATATATTGCGATAGAAGCGAAGGAAACGATTCCGAGAAACACGATATGCCGTTAAGTCGTCTGGTAATATTCAGGGTCGTGACGAGAACGTATTTATATGTGATATCTGGGGACTATTCGGAAGACCAATGTTTGAACTTGGTTTTCTGATTCATGCCCTCATCATATTAAAGGCTTCTTTAGCTGTAAATTGTCCGTTTGTTGGCGTTTGTATGTAGGAGGGAGACGTACAACTTGAGGAAGTTCAGTGCCTTTGCTTCAACTTATCCATTCACGCTAAATGTGTATAATTTCCAAAGTTATTGTTGACAACCGAATTTTAGTCCGGATAAATCTTATAGCAAGCATAATAACTTACTTTTAGGAGGAAAATAAGAACAGTTCTTGTTTTCAAAAATAATAATGAAAATATAATCAAAAGTTACATCTTACCCTTTTAAGTTCATCAGAAAGCAAGGAAAGAATGAGAGTGGAGAGTATACGGAGAGTGAATTAGTCTTGCTTTTTACACACTATTTAGAGTGTATATGTTTTCGTTTATGTTATTTTTGTGTTTGTAATTATGTTTATTATATTAAGTTGTGTTATTCATTATTGGTGTTGTAATTTTTACTCCCGACTGTTTTAATATTTGAGCTCTTAAATGTCTGAATTATTATTAAATTATTGCTATTCATATCCTTTACAAGCACATCCATCGCCTTCTGAACAACATATTAGATATTTCAGTCATGACGGCCTTTTTCCATAACCAGTCATGAGGGCTTTACGTAATTTTTACATTATTTAAAAGGAATTTACCGCGGGTTAAAGATCACGCAAAGTACGATAAACAACAGACTTAAAAGATTGCACGATATGTTTAATCTATTAATGGTTTCAAAAGGAATATGTCGAAGAATTTGGATAAGGCAAGTTATATATGGGAAAATTTTTACTGAACTGATAATGATCACTCTTTAGCTTGGGTGACTTTGATTAGCTCGTCTAGAGGTGCAGCCGAATGGCATATAAAACGTACGCATGCAATAATGAGCATCTCTGCGCTGGAGATGCTAATTAATACCCAATGTAAATGTGATTATGATGAAGTTTTTTCATAGGATGGATAAAATGGGAAAGAAACGGAGACAACTATTTTGATATTATGGGCGTATTGTTGTAAAGTGGGTACTGGCACAATAACAGTCACCCCAAAAATTAGCGTCCAGAAAATACAGCTGGCTTCGGAATTCATGGCTCTGATGCCGGGATGACGTCACGTCCGTGACATCAGAGGTAATCCCACGACTCGTCCAAGAATGCGAGCTCTTGCTGTAGCAATGTCTGACGACAGAGACCAATGTGCACTCCATGCCTGTGCATCCTTATTCGAAGCTTTGGCGTTGTTGATACAAAAAGAAATCCTCTTTGCATGTCTTGAGATCTTTGAATTTGGTCTGCATTCAGTTTCGAACGCTTGGCAATTTACAGCTGCCCAGTTCACACTGATTGCAATACTCATCTTCTATGTTGGGCTTGTTCACTAAATTGTGCAGCATATGCCTTGAGTGTTTATAAAAAGTTTCACTAAAGTATCTACGGGATGCTTTCAGGATAGGCTATATGTGTTTTAAAACGACACTTGTCATTCAAATTTGCCGTCAAACCCCGGTACCCGGTTCTGAAGTTTGAATGTTATTCACAATGAGACAGTGAACACTATACATCGTATTTCTGTCTCCGTCATACAAGCCTCGAGTCACCTGAAGAAACTACTTGGAAAATCTCTCTTGAACGCCAGCTCTTAAGTTCACATCGCGATAAGAATGGATTTCAAAACATCGCTTGTTCCCGATGGAAAGGAGGAACTATTGCCATTACGTTGGGGTTTGGTGAATATTTTGTCACAAGGTACGTACGAAGACTTTATTGTAGTTTTCCAATGTTCGTGTCCTCTTGACAGCATGCCTCTCAGGTAAAAATTTCAGTTTCTCGAGCGATAGCCTTCAGTGACATTATATTACATCATTCACAATACAACCCTTCCAGCGCTAGGTCTCCAGAGAGGCTGCGCGGTAACCAGTGCAGTGTGAAATGTCATCAATTGGGTTACCCTGGCAAATTAACTTCCTCCTTCAAAGAGATGGAGATACTTCATCGCCACAAGGGTTAAGTCTGTGTTTAAGGAACCGTAGAAAAGAAGAAAATTGTTCGGTTCGTGAAGTGGCTGCCCAACAAACACACATCACAAGACGTTTGGAACAACATAAACCATGCTCTGAGCTAACGCGGATACATTTCGAAATCGCAAGATTGCAATTGATGCAGGTAGCCCTCATAAATTTGTAATATACCCTTCTACAAGACTGTGTTTTTCGAGATTTTGTCGTTCGACAATATCACACAGAAGCTTTTCCTTGTACAATTTCTTTTCGTTCACTGGGTACGGTTTGGAAATCTCATAATATACGTACATCCATTTTCCAGAAAGAAGTTTAAACGGGAAATATCATCAAAGTCGCGTCTCTATCTTTAATGGCTATATTAAATTCAACTTGGCCTTTTTTATGTTGTAGGGCATGTTAACCGAATCATGCCGCATCGTAGGCCACCAAATGATAGCGTGTTCCTTGCTACACTGTGCACATGTTACGGGTGAAGAGGCGTACATTTGATACCCGGATTCTCCACCATGCAATGAAACAAAAGAGGGCGGCACTGGACCTGATGAGCGATATTTCAAACTAGACAGATTTTATCGAATAAGATGTCATTGTTAGGCCTTAAGACTCAACAAACGGATACAACAGTGTACCTCTGAATGATAAAAGAGTGAGTTGTTGACTGAATGTACGTAAGAGGGATACCCCTCCTCTCATACATAGATTTTTACCGACATTTGGAAAACAAGAGTATAACTTATCACTTGCACGTTTGAAGTATGTGCAAACACTGTTCTTTTAGATCCAAGCTGTGAGGAGAGTAAGTCGACATTTAACAATTACCGTTCTGGTTGAGGATCCTAAACATCCATGGTGGACATAGCATTGGGACTAGAATATGTCATCCGCATAGCTTTGCGTGAGGCGTTCTCATTTACATCTAACGAGGTTCAAAGCTAGACGTGTACCTGGAATGGCGCTGTCATTGAAATAAACACAAAGAAATGAGCAAACAAACGGCGCAAATTTTGAATGATTTACTCATGATGCAATTATGGCAATGCGCGAGATCTTTCGTGCGCAAAGGAGCAAAAGTTGATTCGCAGAATGTTTGAAAGATCGCTTCATGCAAACTAAAGAAAATGTTAGAACATCTCAGCAGGTCTTTTACAAATAAGGGTTAACCTCGAAAATACTGCGAAAGCCGAAAACATTGGCACATAAAAGCCCACAGAAAGTTATGAATCCCCACCACATTCATAGTTATAGATTATGTAAATGTCTGAAATCACGTTTATATAGTGTACCGCAAAATAACTGCACTTACATCATCCACATTGTGATGCTTAACAGTAATGTTATCAATAATAGTCAGGTTGAGACAAAGATAAGAAATAAAAGCTGCAATTAGGTCGATGAACATGTATGTGATACATTCCCTCGCAGTTGGTCTTGCATGGATGTAGGACGCTCGATAACCGCTTTTACAACCTAAAACAAACATAGCTATATCTGATAAAACCAATCCACGCTTTAAACAAATTTAATCAGCCGTATCGATAGCCAGGAACGTATGGATAATTGGACAAAATGATTTCAATATTACAAGTATCGTAAAATGTTTCAGACAAACGGATATAGAGCCATTTTTGACGTCTAACTTCATTAAGAAACAGGAAATTTGACACTTCGAGGGTTAGAGTAAAATCGATACGGTATAATAGTGCCTTTTCTTTGTCATAAAACAAGAATAGAACAAGACGGGCTCGGATTTTACACTAGTGCAAACAAAAATGAAACATCGGCCTGCAGTTAATGCATATAACAGTGACACCCACGATTATTCAATATTCCCCGAGGTCATCGACTTACGAGTATCGAATATTCGATAAAAAGCGGACTGACTCTTTTTGATCTGCCGATACATCGACGTCAGCTTGTCAATCGTTGCAACACAACGCAAGATAGACTTATAAGATAGAAAATGGGTGCATAAGTCTAAAATAAGATATAATATAGTATTTATTTTACAAACTTAACAAAACTTTAAAGGTTCCTTGTTAAAATGTGTATTAATCCGTATTCTACTTTGTATCTGCGCAAACGATAACCCAACCTAAACTGATACATCGCAGGAATGCCATGCTTACATTATACCTTTGATCGTGTGCGCAAACGACGGCTTACACACTCTCATGGACTCTTCTACAGAGTATCCTTTCTCCGGCCTATTTTTAGATAAATTTACTGATTCTGGCCATAACGAAAGGGGTAGAAAATAGACATCAAAGCAGGTCCAATAATCAGTATCATTCAAGGTAAATGAATAATTTACCAGGTCCAAGGAACAAGTAGAATATATGTGCATTGTGTAGGACAGTTGGATGAAGGTGACACGCGCATGACAGGCGGAAATAGGCAAGTAGACCATCATTTAAGAGCTTTTAAATGGATTTTTCACGGACAATGATTATTCAAAAAGTGCATTCATGCACTTAGCCGTCTTTTGTCAAGAACTCTGTTGGAGTTAAGGGTTTGAACTTTTACTGAATTCGCCTAACGAGCATACCATGACATGGGACGATACAACTCTCTGATCACGCGGAGTTGCTCTTTTGTGTGCATCGTGAATGACCCACAGAACTAACAAGGTCACCTGCGTCCCATACTATATTTGGCAGATCGCTTAGGTCTTTATTAGTTAGATTTTAAAGTCAATGAGTGGGCCGGAGCCACAGAGTAACACTTAACGTTACATCTCGAATACATGTGTCCCTTTTTGAAATCAAATATCAACGGCCATGTTTAATATCAAACGTAAGAACATTTGTCGAGTTATATAGTCTTCCGTGATTGCTCGCATCGACCCCCGGAAATTTAAGCAATAATCGGAGATTAAGTACACCAGGGCCGTTCTTAATTTGGGAACAAAACTAGAAGCATTACTATCTGATTAGATTTCGTCGTTGATTTTTGTCATTTTGTTCCACAATAATAGCAAACGATGGCGTCCTACATCAGAGATTCAATAAACCGACGTCTGCTGAATGTAATATCCTGTCTGTCTTTCACTTTACTGCATTCAAGCGACGTGTATTCAGTCAAACCCATATCACGCAGGAATGGATCTTTTGTACAGAAGGGGAAAAGTGAACAAGCCTGTCTCCTTTGCTATTAATTTGCTTCGTTTTTCCTTGATGATCTTCGACTTGACTTCCTCCAAGTTTATTCTCTGTGAAATCAGGCGATATTAGATCGTTAAATGATCTGTGTCGAGTTTTTTGTTGCTCTCTCTCTCTTTCTCTCTTTTGGATATTTTTCTGCATCCTCTATTTTTGCCTTTTTCTGTTTCATCACCATCCTTATTTGCATATTTCTCGCCTGCAGAATTCTCTCTCTCTCTCTCTCTCTCTCTCTCTCTCCTCTCTCTCCTCTCTCTCTCTCTCTCTCTCTCTCTCTATCTCTCTCTCTCTCTCTCTCTCTCTCTCTCTCTCTCTCTCTCTCTCTCATTTTGAATCTTTGTCAGGACGCGTTTCTCAGAGTTATATACCTGCGGTGTACACCCCTATTTGCCGTCACCCCTAGTTCTCTATCTCTTCCTTTCTGACACCATTTTTTGTGTTCGTAATCGTCTATATCAGTACTTAATTTGTTTCTTTTCATTCTGCAAATTCATAATTGTAGCAACAATTCGACCAATGATGATTGTTCCATCAAGTACGCACATGTATGAGTAGATATGCAGATATCCTCCTAGATACAAAACCATTCATTCATTTATCATTCATTCATTCATTCATTCATTCATTCATTCATTCATTCATTCATTCATTCATTCATTCGTCGATGTATCCTTCTTTCTCCCATCAATCTAACCATACTTCCATCAGTGTTGTTCTATGTATCATTCTCCGCCTTTGAAAACATTTTGTTTCTGCGTATATTGAAATATCTGCATTCTGCATGTTTCGGATTGGGTGATGAGTTTTTCTAAATTCGTTTATTTTTTTTCTGGAACACGCATCTCTTCTCTTCATTCCTACTTGATCCAAGTATCTTTCAAACCACTGTCATTCAACTTGCACTGTGATACGTTTCAGTGACCCACGTTTTGTTTCCACTACTACCCTCATGTCATAGTCACCAGCGCAACGGTAATCTGCCGCATTATTAATGACACGCATCAGGAAGAAACCCGAAAAAATCAGCGAAATCGCAGAGTTGTCAAAATTATAGCGTAAAGGTTTGAACACCAAGCGTCATACAATATTGTTTTTACTTTTTATTTTTATTTTGTTTTATTTTAGTTAATACACACTCAGATCAACGGGCAAACAAACTAACAGATCATTCTGCAAAACAAAAACAAATAACAGCATCACAAGATAATATACACGACAACCATAAAAAATTAAAATAATACACAAATGAAAAAGCAGTACCATTAAAATGTCTGGGTAAAGACGTTTTAAAACTATACCGCGTAGAAAATATGTCTATAGTACATTTGAGAGATATATCTTTAAACTAGCTGGACACCTTCGAGAATTTTCTACAATTAACAGACACAAGTCTGGTTTAAATTAAAAAGGGGTTTCTTGCGTGAATTTCTACTTGGGGCATAAATATATTTTATTTAAGATGAGGAGGTTTGTAGAAAATTGCACTGAAAATTCGGCGAACCATGATACAACATTCCAAACTGAAACCAGTTGGCAATGGTGCTGTAATTCACATGATAGCAATGATTCACATCTTCACCGACCTTTCTCTTGGTTGCTATGGTAAACAAAGCCTGTATAGTTATTGACCGCATATCTGAGGTGAACTGTCCATCGCCGATCTTAATTTTCTCCCATTTCAAAGAGAGAGAAGCGCGTATGTTTTCGCTTTGAAAAGAGTCCTCGTAGCGTGAATAATGATAGATAATTTCATTCAACTGTCGAGTTCAATACAATCAAGTGGTGAGATGAGCGTGATGGGGAACGCTAACAATATGTCCCAATTGAAATTTACAAACAGTCGATTTGACTTCAATGTCAAGACGAACGGCACTTCTAGGTTACGAGGATGCTCAATTAGAACTCATTGAAACGGTTGTGGTAGGAAATTACGAATACGAGACTTGAAATTACAGACAGCAACAAGGAAGACACTTAACCTGAGGTTACACTGTGTGTACGTAACTATAACGTGTTCTAATGCAAACAATTTATATGTAAAACAGCCTACAAAGATCAGAAACTCAAACAATCCCTCTTCTGATAATGTTTCAGTTTTAACATCGAGAGTCGTCACCTACGATGTCCAAAATGTCTTTTTGTGATCAAATTCTATTCTGAATTTGCATTAAAAAATTAGATCAATAAATCTTGCAATGTTGCTATTAGTTGAATATTTGAAGTTTATAATGTTACGTCAAAGATTCTCAACTGAAAATTTGGGTCGCTAAGGAATGATGTGATTTCATCACTCATTAATCTTCTTCGTGCAAGATTTTGGCCAAGTGTTATGATTTTTTCATTTGCTCGCAAACTACCTGTCATTTATCCATGTTTTGTGGATAGTTGATAAGATGAAGGTGTGTGACTTTTGTCTCTTTTGACAATAAAGTGATAGAAGAGGCTGCAGCTGGCAAAGGGAAAAATTCAAGAGGTTCCACTGTACAGGGAAACTCACGTTACTAATGTCCCTGTGGTAAAGGAAATGGCTTTTCATTTACTTTTCATTTTTGGGAAAACAGACTACACCTGAGTTGACGCGAAAATCCTAAGTGACCACATTAGCATAATGAAATCAGTTTCTTGTTTGAATTTAATCATGCAGTTTCACTGGAAAGTGTACTAGATTTTTCGTCCTTACGTTAGAGGGGGAGTTAAGCTTTCACTGAAGTTCATCAGCCTGAGCTAAAGTATGTTTTTCTTCAATTATATTTACTCCACTTTAGGTACATCGCTTCAGTGGGCCAAGTCGTGTCCTGCTGAGCTGATATTCTCACTAAAGTAGGAACATGTTGCTAGCGGGGTACAAATGTCGACGAACAGGTGGGTGGCATTCTGAGTAATGTTTGCCACTTAGAAAAAAACCTCTCAACTCGATAATAAAGAAACATCTCTGGAGATCTCAATCACGAACCAAGATTCAGAGTTACCGGCAAACGAATAAAATGGACAGAGACAAAGATTTGAAAAAAATCGCTCTGACAGACAGCCACACGAACAGACATATAGGTTCAACGGACTAGAAAAAAAAAGTTCAGTGATCTAGTTGACGCACAGTTGAAAAGGAACGATCTCCATTTACACCGAGAATTCATTTCACTGGAAATAAAGTGAGCAGAAGAATATTGGCCAATATTAGTCATCACGGTTGGCTAATTATTCTTATCACGTGACCCACAAGTGTTGTCTTCAAAAACTTTTGCCGTTTGAAAACACTTGATACCTTATGGAGTTACCTGTACTAAAACAATTCAAACCGCTCGAAAACGACCAACATAACAGTAATCAACTTGTATAATACCCACTTTGTCTTCTCCCATTGGCATAACCGTAAAAGATTTTAGATATGAGTAACAAGGGAAAATACAGAAGGATGTCAACACATGACTGGGGCAAATTCAAAACCAAAACAATCTATTTCACTGACGATAATGTTCGACAAAATATGAATTTACCAAAGCTGTGAATAAATCGTCGAGACAAATACCAACACAATTTTATTCTGATCACGTGATACAGTTTTATACATTCCAAGCTTTCAACAACTCATGGGCTTTCAAAAATTAACTTTGAACTTTGTAACCACACTAGAGTTGCGCTTTTCCCCTTCCCTGTTGTGTATATGATACGGAATGCATGTTTTGAAACACATATCCCATGGGGCAGCTGTCTGATTGAATCAAAAACTCTGAACTGTATGCGTTTAAATTGTAATGAATACCTGACCTCTATGGGCGATGCATCATACCGAGAGGGACACGGCCCTGACAGCGGGTGAATTAACAAGCAAACACTTATTTTTTTCCAAAAAAATTAGACGGATCATATATCCAATGGCGCCGGAGAAAATTGTTTCTCGGACGAAAAAACTAATACAACCCTCATTCGAGAACAGATGTACCGAGAAATAAAAGCAATATGATGTTCAAAATGAGAAAGACAAACGCTGCAAAGGTACCGTACGAGGATCGATCAAAACGCCACGATGTATTTGCTCGATTGTTAGAAAACATTCAAAAGCAAAGCCTTACAATCGCGTCGAAGCAATCCAAATCGGAAAACTGTACTTAAAGTACACGTGGAAGACTACAAAACACTGAATTGGGATAAAAATATATGGCATCTCTTCTTGTGAGTTTTACTTTTGTTTGACTTCACTACGAGAGCGTTATTTACCCAATCTAACATCGCGTGCCCGAAAGTGTTGAAATGGCTTTAAGAATGCATGAGATGGCACCCCGTTGCCAAAGTCTCTCGGGACAGCATGGCATTTAACAAACTGTGGTTCCTCCAGGTTATCCATTGTTTAAACCCGAAGTTACAATGCATTAAACCGCGACTCCGACGGTTAACTCGCCTTTCAATGTACGGTTTTTCTACCTTACAGGTATAAGGCGAGATTCGATGGAAGTCATGAGTCGGTAACGCACACAAGGCTCGGTAATTTCCCACACTTTGACAAGACAATTTCGGCTTCGATTTTGTATCGACAGATTAAACTCGAGTCAAGAAAATTTTTTTCCTTCATGCATGATGCCACACAAGCATTTGCAACACATCTATTCAAGGTATTGCACATCGCGATATCGGTGGAATATGTGCATCATTATTGATATCAATATCCAAGTTCCATTCAGACTTTGTTAGCGGTGGACGCTCCAATTTCAACTGCTTTTGACGGTATCAAAGTATACTTTGGAAAATATCGTCAAGAGCGTGTGTCCATGACGTCACATGTCACATCGGCTCGGCTATTTTTGTGCCACACAGTGATAAGCTTGTGTTTTCGGTTTGTTTCAAGCTATTCTTGTTTAAAATCAGGCAAATGTGATAGTCCAAAAAAAGTAGAACCGTTAGGAATAAATGCCGTGTTGCCTTCATGCACCTCGCTGATCGGAAACCCGCAAGATTAGGATTTGACCTAAAAGGAAGACACTGTTACAAATGTTTTGACATGACAAAATAGGAATCACCCCTAAATGGACAGTTTGACACTGCATGGCCTTAAGTTCAAGTTTAGATGCTTTTACCGATGCAAAAGTCGATTTTAGGGAGTACGATGTGCATTTTCTTTGGTGGATATTAAATCTCAAATAAGAACTAGCAGCTCTGTAATGATGGGTAGTATGGCTATTCCGTGCATAAAATAAACCTGCACCATCCAAATAGCAGCGATGTGCTTGAGACTTTGAACCTCTAGCACGTCACGTAAACTTTATTTCAATCTGCTTGTTTCGCTCTCATATTTTGTGTTTCGTGTCTTCAAACATGATGATTCATTGTATCTATACGGATGAGGGCACCGAAATCGAAGTTTCGATATTCGTATTGATTTCCTCAATGAATAACACAAACATGAGTCTCATAAAGTCCCTGCACGGCACAGGGCATGTCCCTAAAACCTGAAACCTCCAAGGTTATGACTGTCGATGAAATATATATATATATATATATATATATATATATATATATATATATATATATATATATATATATATATATATATATATATATATATATATATATATATATATATTCCATAGTTCTACTGACTTCATTAACTTCGCGTTCATCCGACATTCTTTACTTTTTATCGGTTTTTGGTTCGGAATTTGAAGGCCATTTGATTTGATCACGCTTTTGAGAATAGTGTCCTCGAATACCTGAAACAGGTGGGAAGGGCCAATAAGCACGAATTCCTTTGAATGTACATCCAAAATAGAGCTGAATTATCGTATGGCAGGACGATTAAACGTTCTCGTCGGCCGGGTTATCAGGAGTAACATTAGCTGATGAGTCCCGATGGACGCTCACGGGGAAAAGGTCACGAGAGCTTGACGGTTTCCTTATCTGAACTGCATAAGCCGGACCGCTGAGATTTGACATGACCACAAGATGAACTAAAACATGTTAAATTCATATGAAGTTATCCAATCTTTATAGCCCTCGACGGAAGAAAGAGAGAAAAACATTTAAAAGTTTATATGTGCTTTAACATTCAAATATCAAACTTCCAATCGATTATCCTGAGTTAGAATTTACCTATGTCCATCACTTAAACCAATCATCGGCTCGCTCCCCATCTGTGTAGACCCTACCATCACACTTTTCGCAAGTTTGTATAATTTCCATCAGAAATGCCCTATCCTTGTCCGTCTGCAATAACCCTATTCATTTATTAAGAATGTTGCTGGCATCTTACAGAAAAGCAGACAGAAACGACTTCTACAGTATTCGGGTGAAAAAACGCTCTGGGCATAATATTACACGCCACTTTTTAAGTGAGAATGCTGGTTGGGGGTGAACAATTTCGTGCTGTTTTGACTTGTTTTAATGGTTCCACGCGTGGCGCTCCCGTGTAAGTTAAAAAAATTACCTCTACGCATTCAAGGAAAACTCGTTCCATTATGCTATCAGAATCCCTCAAGCATCGAAGTCGCCCGCCATAGGACTTGTTGATGTGGACTATCGTCCGATAATCAGTTGTTATAGGGAAGACTTAACGAACTCCAGGGAAACGTCTGGCCAACTTTTCTTTCCCTGACCTGTACGTGGCCTTTAAATGAGTATTTTCAACCTGCACGAAATCCACACACATGATGACTGTGGCCGCCTGTCTTCACACTTTATGACCGAATGTGCCAGAATTCCAAAATCGTGAGCTCTTAATCGACACAAGGCTTGTTTTTCCCAGTCTTCTTTCATGTTATTCTTCCACGTTACGTGCCGGTGGATTGTTCCCAAGATGTTTGAGGATTTAATCACTGATCCCTTTATTTGCCCTTTTTAAGCCCTGAAGTAAGAAAGGACGACACAGGCTCGATAATGTCCACGTCTGTGTACATGCTGAACAACGGCGTGCAGTGCGAGCGCGATTTAGATTCTAGAGCGCATGCAGTAAAAAAAAATAACCTTTCAAGACTGGCAATATCTCAGTCACCATGTTTCACATCAGTTTACTTGCCATGTTACGCCACAAAGTGTGACTTTTCAATCGCGTCGAGGTAAAACATTCCGCTGCCACGGTTTGAAGAGAAGCGTATTTTTTATTACGTACGTTCGTCGCAATTCAATCAGTCACCTTTTTCGACCTGTTAAGAGTGCGCATCTGTGAGGAGTATATCTGCTTCATTTTCCAATCAGTTTCTGGGTGCTTATGTCCCTCCATGTCTGCCTACATATGGGAGTGGTTTGTGTATTAACAAAGGTGCCCCTGAAGAAAACTGGGTCCGATCTCATTTAACAATTGGGGTTACTTAAGGTGGCGTGCGCCTCGAACTTGGTCTTACACCTTTGATCAAACTTTACTCAGGGAAACTTTCAACAACTTTGCATTCTCTTTTAAATCACGTGTACAAGTCGGGAGTACTATTGAAACAAATTACGTCAATTTTACCGGTAGTTGAAATTAAAGATGGCCGTCATCCCTGTATTAACTCTGTAACGAAATATTAAATTTGCATCTTTCACAAGCATACCGGTAAACGGTTTCGTTACTCCGTGAGTTTCAAAAAAGCCCCCACAAGTGGTAGACAAAAAAAAGCATTGTAAAAGTTTGAGAGATCGAATATCTGTTCAAGATGTGTATTCTATATTATTAGGGCCCCTTTGTTATTAAAAAACCTACCTACGATTTCCTTCATAAGTTAAAGTATTCTGTCTTTGCCCATGGAGAGTTGTGCAGTCTTGTGTCTTTAATCCGTATCGACTTAATTTTATAACAACATTTACATATTTAATGGAAGGGGACATTCCATCAGTCTCCCTATCACTGGCTTAATTGTTCTTCTACCATGTCAATGAAGTTTGCTAATCAGCAACCAGAGTTGCATCTGCAAACACAATTGCTAATGTCTTCCGTAATACAATCACTTATCGTTTCCTGGATCTGATCAGATGATTTTTTGATCACTGTCTGTGCAGTCATTTTGCTATGTCGCCGTCTATATTGTTGGGGGAAAGTTCGGCCTAAGGAGTGCTGAGTATACTAGGTCAGTGTGCGGTGGATTAAGGTCACGCTTTTATAGATTTTTATGCCTGTACTAAATAGTCGTGAACGACAATGAATAACATGGCTAATCATTAAAATCCCCAATAACTAATTTGTGTAATTGATGGGAGAAGCGTCGCAGCCTTTCCTGTTCACATATTAAATTTCATCTGTCCTCCATCCGTTTGTCGACGAGTTCGTCCGCATGCATGCATGCATGCATGCATATGTATGTATGTATGTATGTATGTATGTATGTATGTATGTATGTATGTATGTATGTATGTATGTATGTATGTATGTATGTATGTATGTATGTATGTATGTAAGTATGTATGTATGTATAGGTAGGTAGGTACTAGGTAGGTAGGTAGGTAGGTATCTACCTATCTATCTATCTATCTATCTACTTACATGTATCTATCTATCTATCTATCTATCTATCTATCTATCTATCTACCTACATGTATCTATCTATCTATCTATTTATCTATCTATCTATTCACATGTGTGTGCATACTATTAATCATGTCTATAAATATGTGCATGAACATGAATACGGACGCAACATTCCATCGAACGCAGGCATTTAATTTAATGTAGTCATAAATCACACGTATAATTATTTGTGTGAAACTCATGAGTGATAATGTTTTGCGACGTACTAAGGTTATACTGTGCTCCTACTTACTATGAATATTACATCATTAATCATCAAATTGCTACGACAATTGAACAAGCGGTAATCAGCAATTAAGGGAAATTACACGTATTGATGCAGTAACGTAGTAAATTTTGTGCGACGGGTCAAATTCACGAGTGCATGCTAATTGACATTTGTAATAAGCTATTAGTAAAGCTAGGTTAGTTCATGAAAGTCTAACTGCGTCCTGCTCGAGGCTTCAGACAAAGTGCACTTAGGTAAATATGGCAAACGGTTAGTTTCTGGGAGAACGTGTAATTCATTACTTACTGACGCTACAAATGTAGCTGGGTATTACGGTAGGTCGGCGCAACCGTTCCGCTTCGCAGATTTCTCATTGTGTACCTTACCCATTTTAATATTTTACCGTATGGTGGATTTTTTCCCTTTAATTTTTGCTTTCATTGAACAACGTAACTGACACTTTTTGTTGGGTTCCACAAAGCGAAAGGATAGCATTGTACATTCACTAGACTTTGCAAAAGTCCTACTAGTGAATTTCCGTTTTTAAAAAAACACCCAGAAATTTCCTATCAGGAGAGTTTAATGACCAAGGTTCTGAGGCTAAGTGTCATTTTGTCTGTCGATGACATCTCTTTTGAACCAGGATTAGATGACAACTTTTGCGGCCATTAAAGGGTGATAGCTTACTTATGTAATGGTGTACTATGTATTACCAAATACCGTGTGTTCGGGGTATAATCGCGTTGTAGCATCTGTGGGCCTGGCTGAAACAGCTCGCGCGTACACAGACTAACGACTCTCCCAAGACGCTTTTCGTTTATTTAGTAAACATCTTCTTACTTTGATTGCTTTTTAATCTCGTTGAATCTCGACCTTGCGCAGCAACGGCATGCGTACTCAATTAATCACTGCGCGAGACGGCGAGATTGGAACATCAGCGATAATGAAAGAGGACAAAAACTTGACGCGTTGTTGCCCCGGGCAACGTGCCACGTCCATTCGGTATAGACATCATCTCCAAAATTAAAACTCTTCCTACTCACATCTTGCCCAAAACGTGCGAAGTTTAATGAAATTGCGACCAGATCAAACCATCGTGTTCAAGGGATCAAATTCGTCGCAAGTTTTTCTACAAGAGATTTCAATAATCGACCCGGAATATCGATCATAAAAGCACAGCAGCATAAACTACATTGCCGTCCCAGAGAACGGGATCAAGAGTTCATACCTACGTACAATAATTGAATCTCTTATCGCCGTGTGCGAGATAGTTTCACTTGACGCTACATCGACTCCCAATCGCGAAGATGAATACTCACCCGAAATAGTTCGGATATTAGGTGCCCTTCATTAGTGTAGTGTTGCATATAGCTCAACACAATTATGTCATAATGCAGTGACCCTTGTCCCGCACGTCTCAATCGAGGTTGCTAGTTCCGAGATTACTTTTTCGTTTTATTGGGAAATTAAAAAATGGGTAATTAGTTTCTCTGTCATTCTGAACGACGAACATCAATCCTACAGTCCCTTTATAAAAGAATCATTCATAACTGACGCGATTTTCTTTTTTTTTAACTTTGATTTTCTTTCATGTGATGAACCTTCTGCGCTTTATTGATTGGCAGAATTTTGATAATGTACAGGTTTCATGATTCCATTACGTGCGTGAAGGGCTGCTATCAAGAAATGCGTGTATTTCACTTACGATTAAGCTATTTCTGATGTCCAACCTGTGTAATGGGAAGACCGACTTCAAATTGAACTATTTCAATATAGATCTAGGACTCGATGATTAACCATTATCTGCTTCTTTCATCTCTGGCTAATTACTTATTTATTTATTTATCTATTTATGTATTTATAACTAATATTGTTTTATTACTTTACTATTGTTTTATGTATATATTTGTTTTACTTACTGTTTCATTTATTTATTTATGTTTTTATTGTTTGTATGTCAAATGCCACTCATACATACTTTCATTTATCTATTATTTATTTATTTATTTATTTATTTATTTATTTATTTATTTATTTATTTATTTATTTATTTATTTATTTATTTATTTATTTATTTATTTATTTATTTTTCTGTTTCCATAGTTTGTTTGTTGGTTGGTTGGTTGCTGATATGTCTGCATTATCTTGGGTAGTTCTAACACTCAAACAAGCTAGTATTCACTAAAACATCGTGTGTTAAGGTAAAACGCGCCTCGGAGACAGATAGTCGGACTCTCAAATTTTTACAGTAGAGTGTGGATTTTACCGCCGAGCGGTTCTGTCTGTTGCCTCTCCGCATGCGACTGGATACCATATTTTATGATTTCCCACCCGATTGAAAACTCGCCGTACATTCTTTTTTGATCTACCGCTTGTGGGAGCCCATTTTAAAGCTCTTGGAGAAACAAAAAATTTCGCCGGCTTACTTTTTTGAAAATCCAAAATTTAATGTTCCCATAGAATAAATGCAGGAATGGCGGCCATTTTGAATTTCAAATATTGCAAAACGTTGGGTATTTTGTTTCGAAAGTTCCAAACTTTGCACGGTGATCCCCGATTTTTATTGCTGATTTGGTAAGAGAATGGTCGAAAGTTTCATTCGGGGAAAGTTTGAGCAAAAGTTTAAGTTTTTTACTTTCGAATACTACCTTAATTGTCCTGTTCACGAAATACCGCTTGGTGGCGACATAATTTCCATTGACTATCTCTGGAATTGCTTCACTCGGCAACCACGTCTTGCCTTCAGCTATCACGTGATACTTCCATTTGCTTCTGTTGCATTAAGATCACGTCGTAAGACAAACATGAGATTCATTATCGCGAGATTAAGCAAGATTTAAGTCGCAATGCATGCTCTGGTTGACATATTGTGAATAAACTCTTCGTTAATAAAAAGACACTATTGGGATTCAAAACAAGTACTTATAATAAAATGATTGGTAATCTATTTTAACACGGACATTTTCCGTCTTCACTATGAATATTCACATCATAAAAAAGCCATTACCTGCGTTACGAGAAGGGCTTATTCCCGTGAGGTTAGAACAGCATCATTATTATTGATGGAATGGTTGGGGCGCCTTCGATTACTGACGAGGCTGTCATGCTCATTTCTAAAGGTGCCGAGATAGTATCGCATACAGCGATTGTGGTATAGGTGTGCCACTGTGAGATGATTTTTCGCTTGAGCTCCGGACAATCTATGAGAGGAGGACTGTTTATTCTCGTTCTTTGCAGCTCCAGTATGCGAACACACCCGGTAATTGAATCCCTTGGTGATAGTCAAAAGCGCAGTACAATGGCATCAGAAAGATCTGGCGAGCATAATGATTTAGTTACCGAAATAAGTCACATAAATAAAGTAATCATTAACTGTTGGGAATGAGCTAAGGAACCTTTCGTTAAAGGATTTTTCCAGGCGGAGTCTGTTTTCGTTACCATCGTCGAATGCTCAGCGACGGCAGCTCATCCATTTTGAGTTTTGCTCATTCAGTTTTTGCTGACTCAGAGTCAGCATGCCAAAATTTGATTGAAATATACTTCTCTAGTGGTACATCGCGCTTTGACTAAATATACCTTCAAAACGTTATTTCACGTTTAATTTTATTTTCATAATTATATTATCTTACTTTAACAATAATGATGACATATCAAACACTACATAAGTGAAATCAAATATACACAATGCACTAGCGGGTTATTGCTGTGTACACATAGTCTGCGCAGTTACACGTTTAGTTTACCAACAATTACGAGATTAAGAAATGTATGATTCAACGCGACTAGTCGAAATATTCACAATAATGTACGCCACTCGCACAAACATTACATGGCACTGAACTACTTGAAGGTATATTTATCCGGTCGTAAACACTACTTGAACAAGTTTATCGACTGTGCCACATTGTAGGTTTGAGCTCCTTTTTTATCGCCTACTGGGAGCGCCTTCGCATGAAAACACTAATTTTTGCAAAATTGCTTTTGCGAATTTTCTTCTTCAAGAAAACGATGGCGAATAACTGTAATCCCAAATATGGTCATCATGTTGTTAGGGTAGACCAGTCAAGCATTGGGATGGTCAAGTTTAACTCACACTTTATGCACAAACACTAGTGTACACTGTAGATTGCTACATCAATCGTCCATCCGCCCGCCATCCTGCCTTTGACTTTCGCCATATTGGGCGACTGAAACAACGTGTAATAAAGATGCAAGTAATATTACAGTAGATCGTATACATGACGTTTTTCATTACATTTCAATTGGAATTCAAAATTTGATGACAATCAAGTTTGTGAAATGGAGCGGAAAATGAATTGGCTCATTGATTCGCCTGTGCCATGTCTGGACAGTGGCGAAATTACAGTTTGGCAGCTTCTTCCTGATCCAATATTGATTATATCCATAATGGGTACAATATTTGACACTTGAATGCTCGCAATATAGGGGAAGCGCCTAACCATTGGTCATTTGACGTTTGGTAGAACTTGTTTTCTTTCTTTCATTGTGTAGACTGCAGCTCCTTGGATACAGTTTCGTAGTCAGTGTTACTGAGCATATGAACTGGCAGTGAAATAGATTAGACCAGAGTCAGTGACATATGATTTCGATTCTTCAAGTTCTTGGCTTTGCGAGCCATCTGTAAAATAGAACTAGCAAAGACTAGTTCAAATTCTTAAAGTGGTTGTCGTTTTTGCAATACGAAACACGATTGCGGCCATTTTAAAGCTTAGAATTTCGTTTGAAGGCATATTAATTTCATCTTTAATGCCAATAAATCGTCGTTGTGTTTCATCTCCAAAACTGCAGATAAATATAGCTTTCAATGATATATTGCACACTTGGTATTTAAATAACCCACTTTAGGACAGTCGCATCATCGAAACCGACCCTAAGCCTTTTGATCGGAAAAACAATCACACCCTGTTCATTTACATTGCCACATTTGCTTCAAAATAGAATTGTTTTAAAATTCCATGCATTGGAAAATGGGCAACTTTGTTTAGACGAATGAATTTACGCTTCCTTGTTCAGATTCGACGTAAAAGTAAGTAATTCTCGAAGATAGTGGTACGTTTGACATAAGAACAGTATCATAATTGTGGAAAACTCTCTTAGCAAAAATGAAAGGTTTCTCACATATAAATGTGTGACCGGAATCACTGCCACAAAATAACAGCCACACTCCTCTTTGCGCCTGCGCATAATTCAGACAAAGCACCTGACTAACATTCACGCCCAGTCACAATGTCTCCGGTGTTGATGAGACTAGTGTCTACACTATGGCCTATAAGGGTCTAACATACCATGTCGGAAGTCTTACTATATTAGAATACGCCAGCTTGAAGGCAGGCGCAGCGGTAGGGATACACTCATCAGCTGGCGGGCCTCTGTCTTTGATGAAGACACAAATGCGTTCAGTCTCCCGTACCGTGGTGGTGTCAACCAATTTGTTGAGTTGCTTCCAGCGATGTTGGTTTAATCAGAAACCTACTTTTTTCATTAGTTCCTTTGCTTTTATATCGTCCCTTTGACTACAGCTCTTTTCCCACTTTTGTATCAGATAAGCTTGCTGACTCGCAGCGAGTTCAATGAGCCGAATTCTGTGAACAACATCCATTTCTGAGAATTTCGCTTTCTCCACTATCGCATGGCTGTCGCTGTAAAATATCAACACACCTATCGGGAAACTTTCATAACCTTCACTTGCTACTTGACAGACATTGCAAAACAAGCATTCATATAGGTAAATAGATGAGATAGATTAGATAGATTAGATAGATTAGATAGATAGATAGATAGATAGATAGATAGATAGATAGATAGATAGATAGATAGATAGATAGATAGATAGATAGACTGATTGATTGCTTGATTGATTGATTGACTGACTGACTGACTGACTGATTGATTGATTGATTGATTGATTGATTGAGTGATTGACTGACTGACTGATTGATTGATTGATTGATTGATTGATTGAGTGATTGATATCAAAGCATACAGATGCCCTTGTGGGAAATTACAATGATCGATACTAAAAGCAGAGCGTTATGAATAATAACATGAATAACTTCAAGTACGAAGCAATAATATATGTTACTTCAGACTGAAGATTGCAAGATGCATGAAACATATATATATATATATATATATATATATATATATATATATATATATATATATATATATATATATATATATATAACGAAATAAATCTTTTCATATGCCATGTTGTCATATGTTGTATCTAACTTTTAGACGTTCTCACTTGATACCTAAATGTGGTAATCAATAAATATTATATGTTCTGTGCAATCCGATATCTGTTAGCAGAAACCTGAGCAAACTTTCTATTATACTGTCAATGTTCATTGCGTGATATTCACCGAAAATACTTTTTCGTTTGGCATTTGCGATGGGGAGGGTAGGGGGGGGGAGTTTGACATCGACAACATTTATATACCTGTCACGTATAAAGACCTAGTTAACAACATTATCTCTACCTCTTGTTATGGCCTCGTAATTTCCGATGCAGATAACAGAGACGGATTGGCCTGTCGGCCTGACTAGTGTATTGTCTTTTATCGCCAGAAACAGATCACATTTCTGTTTACACTGACTGAGCCACCACGGGCTTCAGAGTTCGCCACAGGCCCGGCAGTAACAAGATGGACCTCGTGACCGAACAGGGCGTAACGTCGAGATAATGACTTTCTATTTTGCATTATTTGAGATAAGGCATTTCATTTAGACTTTCCGTTCGGCGCTAACTAGGGGAGTCATTACTAATTTTGTACAACAAATGAAATTAGTGAACAGACGTAAATACACGCGCCACGAAAATTAAAGATTAGCGATGTTTTCCTCAAACTGCTGCTCATGAAAACTTATACTGTTATTTTTCAAATGTTAGCATACAATTCTTGGGAAGATTGTTTCTATAAAAAATAATTTACAAAACTATTGAAATCAAAGTGGCATCTACTCTGCGTGTAAATGCTCTATTTGAAATCAAATTTTGCCATTATTACGAGAATCAAAAGGTACTTAGGTACCGTTCAGTTTTTACGGCCGGGGGGCCGGCAAAATCCAGGGGGGTCATCAAATTTTGGAATCCGCAAAGGAGGGGTCATCGCTTTTTCACTGGTAGGAAAGGGGGGGGGGTCACCACATTTTCAAAAACATAATACCAACAATAAAGTTCACTTTATGCCATTGCCATGATCGACCCTCTTTACCGGCGGGCCGCCTTCGGCGGCCACTACAATAAATATACATTATGTATTACCCATGACCCTCTTAACGGGCAGACGCCTTTGGCGGCCCACTCCAATAAGGTTTACTTCATGCAATGGCCATGATCGACCCTCTTTACCGGCGGGCAGCCTTGCGGCGGCCCACTCCAATAAATTGACTTTATGTAATACCCCACGGCAATCTTAATGGCCGTGCGCCTTCAACAGCCCTGTCCAGTAAAGTCTACTTTATGCAATAGCCATGATCGACCTTCTTTACCGGCGGGCCACCTTTGGTGGCCCACTAGAATAAAGTTGACTTTACGTAATGGCCCATGACCCTCTTAACCGGAGGGTTGCCTTTGGCGAACCACTCCAATAAAGTTCACTTTATACAATGTCCATGGACATGAGTTGTCTATGGAAATGAAGTTAAAAATTGCCTTACAGTCGTCCTAATTAACAGACGTTTCAATGGATGTGGCTGAGAAGTTTGTGCACTGGCATCTCTGCTACACGAATAAAGTGCGCCGCGTACCGGAGTTCAAATCCAAACCATGCGGGTAAATTTGACATATGGGTTTTAGTTATTTTTAAGAGGGGGGGGGGGTCATCAATTTTTTTAGTCTGACAAAGGGGGGGTCATCTTTTTTCACGAAAAATGCAGGGGGGGTCTATATTTTTTTGAACACCGGCGACAAGATTTTGCCGCCCCCCCCCCAGCCGTAAAAACTGAACGCTACTTAGACCTCTTCACAAGTGATTTTATGATTCTTTTGTATTGTGGTTGTTTTCTGCCCATTTCCATTGTTTACTGTAGGTTTTTCGTTTCTGTGTTATTTCTGTGTCTTTTTTTGTCAGTCAATTGTTTCTGTGTAATTTGTAACAGTTGTTAGGCCTAATTGTTTGGCCATTTGGTTCCTTCTAAGACGGCACTCTTGCTGACACGATTCCGACAAAACTTAAACTTAAACAAGTGTTATAATGGGTCAACACAAACTGTAGACTAACAAAGGATGGTATATTTGCAATGATGAGGGTTTTCTTTCTGAAAAATATTCTGTCATAAACTGCTGTCATAAACTCTCTTCTACAATTATAGTACTCGGTATCAACCAGAGGACAAGTTATCCCACTCGCTAATAGACCAAGACTAGACCAACCAAAGGATTTGTCAAAGAGATACTGCTCCCCTTGACATTTAAAGGCCAAGGTACACATTTAGAATCAAAGGTGATGTCAGCTGCCAGTAAATAGCACCCTCCGAGTCGCGATGATGTCGTTTGTCTTTGATTTATTATCAGGGCCTCACCTGTCAGAACTACCAGTCATTTAAACCGGATCTACAATCATAATTTGTGTATTTTAATGGCAAGTTATATGAGCCCCTCTGCACGCGAAATCAAACTGCCAAACACCGCAAGGCAGTTAGTTGTACGTCAGAGAAAGTCTTAGCTACGCCACGTTCACGCGTACGCGTCTTGCTATAGGTGGAGAAATGAGACATTTAAACGACCGGACACCGGTGTGCAACTCGGAAAGCCAGCTAACTGTGTTGACCTCATAACATTAAATCAAACGCAGCTGTCGCCATTTGTTTGCCTGATATTACTTTTAGAGCGTTATGAAAGTCAAGCGCTCGTACTGAAAGATCGCAGTACGCGCATCACGACAGACCAAACGACGTATTTCGCCAGTTTTGTCTTGGGGCTCGCTACCTGAGAGAGCCTCAGGGCGCAAACACAGACAAAAAGGCCCATGCGACGCCAAATTACCAATACCTCTGTTAAGAATACAATTATATGATGACTTTATGACTGGCTTTAGACATCATTTGTTCTCTTACCAATATAGCCGCCGAAAGCGGCACTTCTCTCCACTCACGACTCTAAGTATGAAAAGTGAACTGTGATGACATCTGGTCACGAACGACGTATATTGCGCAGTTTATGATGGCAATAAATCAACGGGCTCGATTTAGCCAAATGACTGATCATCACGACACGTGGAGTGAAAACAATGTTGACAATTTTATCTCTCATCTGCATGCAGGCAAATTTCGCTTATCTTTTTTTACATCGTGTGCTAACACCTATGGCCTTCATTGTGACTTCGACCTAGAGGCGCGATAAATCCAATGTCACTGAAATATCACTTTCCGGATGCGGCAGCCGCGGGAAGGAAAATACAGGTTCCCTTTTAAGGATATGTGTGCGGTATTGATATAGACAAAACATCTAATGGTGTTTCAGATGGTCCAAAGTCTATAAAAGCTTCATCAGTTCAAACAATGTGAATAATTAAGTGGTTACATAGGCGACATTCTGTTGTCGATAGCGATCAGACTTGTCATAGAAATGCATTAACTACTCCCTACATCAGCATTACTTTAATAAGAGCTAATAAATCAAATGTCACATTTAAAAATTGCTTGAGTGATTGCCGTAATCATAGAACTACAAAATTACTTGCTTGTATAACCTTAAGACATACCGGGCAGACGCAATAACGTCTCCACGATTGTTAAGTGCATTTTTCGATATATCTGTACTATGCAAATATTACACAGTCACTGCTTCTGACCAATGGACTGAAAACTCGCCCACCTGTGCCATGAGCTACGCAGTCTCTGGTTATTGATGTGTGGGTTTTATTGCCCACCTCTAAGACATATTACTTCCCTTTTCGACATCACTCATAACAAGACAACATCACTGCACACATTCCGGAACGAGCAGCAGCCGTATGGCTGTGCACTACTTGTGCGAGAGCAAACAGATTGTCCTACCTGCCAAGCAAGATCGCGTAACAGACACTGGCCGCTCTACGTGCCACAACTCAGTCCACTCCACTTCCCGCGAAGATATTAAAATTCTTCGTGGGGATGGTTGACAAGTCCTCTGTAAAGAGAAAAAATTACGTAAGGCAACGATCTGCAGTGGTCCGTTGCAGGGGCGTGTTTTCTTGTTGGTCGTCGAGACAACCATGTAATTCTCCGAGCTATTATCATAACCGCCGTGTACGCCGGCTAGCGCCAACAGGTGGGGGTAGACGGACAGAAGTAAATTATGTAAGGTAAACGAAGTACTGCGAGGCCTATAAATGACGTCAACTTCCTCACTCACAGTCGCGATAAGAATTTCGGAAAAAAGTATCGATAAGGCATACAATGACATCAACGAATGTTAAGTAAATATATGACGTATAAAAGTACCCGGACCACAGTCCCTCTACAAGGACAAATGAAGACGTATATAACATATCAAAGAATACAGATGTCCTCGGGGAAATTACAGTGCTCGATGCTAAATAAAACAGACCGTTGTGGTTTTAAATTTGTAATTATTATATAAGACATTTATTTCTCTTTATTTGAAGTAATTTATGATATATATATATATATAAATATATATATATATATATATATATATATATATATATATATATATATATATATATATATATATATATATGAGAATTATGCAATAAACTACGAGGAGCATATTTAAGTCTAGTGGCAGCAAAAAAATACCTGTTCAACGCTGCTTAATATCACTCTGTGGTGATATGAACACTGTCAATTCTTTACAGTTCAGTACTTACGCCTGAGTATTGTCTTTCTTGTGTAAATCGTATAGTTTTTCAACGTGTCCATAAAATATGCCACTTCGCATCTTCCGACTTAATTAAACATAAATCATCTTTCAGGACAAAGGTACTGCTTCATGTGCACAATTATACCTTACATACCTAGCGAGGCGTATCCTCTCTTTCATTTTATTTCTAATTTCAGCTAATTTGACGCGCGACATAAATAACATAGTGTTCCAATTGAGGTAGACCATTTCCGTAACTTTCCTGTCACAAAAGGTCTTACTAAAATGTTGTAAACGGAGTCTCGCCTTTAAAGGGACAAAGTCGGCCATTTTTTCATTGATTTTGTTTGATACGAGAGACTATTTATATTGTTTGACATGCTGAAAGATACTGAATGAATGGGTGACCAGGCCTGTATTCGACCCAGGTTTGAGACACGATACATGAAACCATCGCGAAAATGAATTAATGGTCATGACCATTAAATCATTTTCGCGATGGTTTCATGTATCGTGTCTAAAACCGAGGTCGAATATATGCATGGTCACCCATTCATTCAGTATCTTTCAACATGTCAAACAATATAAATAGTATCTCGTATCAAACAAAATTTATGAAAAATTGGCCGACTTTGTCCCTTTAAGAGGTCTCCAAAACGCTTAAGTTGTAGTGGCGAATTTACAGTTACATGGAGATCAGATTACGCGTTTGCCTCTAAATTATTGTAAAATAATTTTCTCGAGAGAATTTATTGTTCCAGTCAACTGGAGGTAACCGTATAATTGATATTATTTGATAAATGTTGTGTACCAACGCTGACAAGCTAACAATTCCGAGAGTTAATTTTTCATTTATACTACAGACTTGTATGAAAATCACTTGCAGGTGCGCGAGTGAATATCCGTGCTCTCAAACGCCAAAGGCAAGCTTCGTAACAAATGGCCAACAAGACTCTTTAGGGCAAACCTGGAAATGTTCGAAGGTGAGCGTATTTGACTACGCTACACGCGACAGTGGATCAAAGTTTCGTACGGGGAAGCGTGGATCATCCCCCGTATGATATGACAGTAATTCCCTGTCATTTCAACAACGCTGCCTTGAGTGACACCTCGATATTTTTTAATCAAGCGTATGATACGGCAAGTCTCGAAGTTTTTTTTCGTTGTTTCACCACCACCTGAGCTTAATACGCAAAGATTTGTGTGCGACTGAGATCTGTGATTAATGACAATTTGTGAGCTATGAACGATGTAAGCCGATTTTCAAGAATAATTGTGATGTACTATTAGCGTCATTGCTGTGTCGTGCGGTGTGCGGTGGCGATTCCCCTCCGTTGTTCGCTCCCTTGGGGATTTGAACGCTTCCAGTCAGGCGCATGTCGTGTGTTCATCCATATGTGTCCTGAACGAATCCATCTAAGAAGTGTGACGTCAACCAGTTCTTCCCGAGTACTGATAAATATTTAACATGGTCTGCGTGACATCGCTTGAATGTTTTCGCTCGTAGAAGTGCTAAAACGATAAAGGAAGTCAGGCTTTTTCTTCTAAAAACTTATTGTCAAATCACAAAATCTCGTAGCTGCTGTTACACTGCTTGTAAGTTTATGATATGTCAACATCATGACAATTGGGCATGCGCATTCAATTCAAAGGCAAATGTATAATACGTTTTTAATATGTTGTGTGCTCTCCCTCTTCCAAGTCCCCCCCCCCCTATCGCCGTCTTTCTATTTCGGTCTCCAAGTCTCTGTCTCACTATACGGCTGTCTTACAGCCTAACTTTTATACCCCCATGTCATACGTAACACCGTTATAACGCTCGTTAACGGATATCGTGTGGGTCATCACGGCGTCATAAATTGTCACTCTCTGTGAACGGTGGCCATGGCAAAAGACGTGTCTAGTAAGCGGCGATGCTGATTAATGCGTCACGCCGGAACAATAATCGTTCTAATGAAAAATTAACTTCTGTAAGGTACTTTATCGTCCCCCAGGGACATGGCAAACACACCTGCCAACAGTTCAGATGCACTCAGCTATCACTGAACTATGTGATGTGCACTCGAAGATGGCATGGCCTAGAGAAAATTACTGACGATTTTCCCGCCCACGAGGCAAAAAATAATTTTCACTCCATTTGTGCCTTCCCGTTTATGTTTTTTCTTGTTCTAAGCTTAATCCTCGATGCCAAGCACGCCTCAAATCCAAGGTTTGACGGACTGGGATCACCGATGCGCAAAACGAAATTGATGCAACATCGAGTCCATGTTGAAATATATGCCCGTGTTTTACCCATATTCTGAACGAAAGATTCTAAACATTTGCCCGCATATGAAACGACTTTAATCTGCAAATTAATGTTAGAAAGTTTGCCGAGGCTGCTTTTCTTCGTTCCTGGTCCCAGACCACCAAGAAATTACAACACATGATCATTTTTGTCACGCACGACTGTGTTGCAAACATACACTAATTAATTAATGTTACTTGTACAATGTAAAGGGCTCCTAAAACGCAGCTCTGGGGTATTTCGTAATGTCAAAGCCCAAGCGCTTCCTCAAGGTGTACGAATGCTGATGTCGTGGATTGACACGTGACAAATGGGAGTATTGGAAAAGCGAGCGATTGCTTTCACGAACGCGAACTGCACCGGAATCCCTTAAAACCCTCATATATCCAGTCTAAGCGCAGCCGTAATCGCATCAGTGTAAGCCGCTGATCCAACGCCATCCATTTTAGACGGATTAGCTCAAGAATGAGGAGTAGGCAGGGGTACGAAAGGTGACGACCGTCTCCATCATTCAAAGCACCTGTCATCGGTATCATGACAACTTCTCCTTGGGGGGAAAGGCCGTCTCATTTCGTTGCTGACTTCAAGTTCGTGAGGCGAAATTCGCTAATGTAGGTTAGGGAGGGCGTTTAAGTTCAATCCATTCAGTCATTTCACCCAAAATGATTAAAGACCATAAGTGTCAAAATTCTTGAAACCGAAACCGCAATTTTCTCAAAAACCGTGGGACAGAATTTTTTCTTCGTAACAATGGATTTATGTGATAATCACTACCAAGCAAAAATGGTCCTTTGCGACTGAAGGAAATCTTGACTATTGATATATATTGTTTCAGTGGTGTACCTTTGTTTCATCCCTCGCTATGCTTTTTCATTCAGTCACACAGCGTGTTGGCGATCGAGCCACCGTTAGCTCAACTTGGACTCATATCAAAATGTCGAAGCTTGTGACTGAGATCAAAAGGTAATTCAGCTCGAGATAATTCGGGAATGACCACGAAGACCTGACAATCGAAATCCATAACCGTGACGATGAACTCGCAAGTGGTGAAACGTATCTAGTGGGAACCCCTCCATACAGACATGTACACACAAAAGTATAAATTGTACATTCGTGAAAGACGAAAAAATACAAACATGAAGGCCTTGGATAAACAACATTACACAACTTTTTGAAGTAACCTTTATGGTTAGTATTTTGTCCATAATGAAAGATGTCCACAACATATCGTTAACATCATAACATCACGTGGTTTTACATGAGTGTTATTCAATAGGTATATCTAAACTATCACATCAGTTCTTGCTTCACAGATACACTTCGCACTCTCGATCCTTCGATAAGCAGCAGTTTGCAAAACGAACGACTTTCCTTTGCTGACCTGACTTGCGACTCTCTCAGACGATCCCATTATTCATAGCGCATTTTATTGAAGTTCATTCTTAAAACACACACACTTACACATACATTTCACTTATAATTATGCAAATGACGCCAAAAACAAACATCTACTTTGTGAAAAATCAAACTCAACGAATTTTCAAATAATGGAATACGAACCACTGCGTGCGCAGGTTTGACGCAACACTGACATTTGTTCGTTGATGCGATACATCAAGCCTTAGACAGAAAAATAAAAACGTACAAAGTGATTGGCAATTTGAGATGTTTCTGTCGAGGTCTGACATTAACTCTTGAAAATTAAAACAGGGAAGGATTTGTGATGTCATGGAATTTTATCCGCAATGAGACATTTTAATCTCATAATACGACAAATTCATAGAAAGTTGAGTCTATAAAAATAACTGTGATTAATTTTTCATTCTGTGACGGTTGCCAAAGTGTTAGGGGAGTCAAACTAAATAAAGTTTTGTGTCATTTGTTTTACAAATAGATTACCTAAGTTATTAAACGGGCAGAGCCTCCGGATCTGGACTAAGTTGTTTGCGTGTCTCTTTCAAGTGACGAGCCTTCGTTGTACTCGAATATCAATAACCTGTGACAGTTTACTCCAACTCTGCCCGTAGATGCAACATAAATAGATTTGGGAAACACCAAAAATTCAGTAATTTGTATAATTACAATGTCATTGCTCTTATAACAGAGTTCGAGTTAAGCCCCCCCCCCCCCTTTTCATTTCCTCAGAATGCAACTTTTAACATGATGAAACAATGGTACAATGATTTCAAAAAATAATGATTCTTTTCTTCGGAAAACACAAAAATCATCTGTTTGCTTAAAGATTAAACGAAACCCCGTGTAAACACTGGTAAAAACATTTTTTTTGTTCTATCACGACAGACGTCAGATATTGGTTAATCGCTTGTCATCGATCAGTCAGAGCGCCCTCTATCGGCGCTTGAATCACGTTCGAAGTGAAGACAGTTGAGACAAGCCTGGTATTTTTCATCTGTCAAACCGTCCTATTGTTTCACTCTATCCGAGAAGTGTTGGACTGTTGAAACGATTGATCGGATTGAATGCCGGGTCAATCAGAGAATTGTGACACGACTCAATGGCCATGTATCGAATTCACTCCCCCCTGCTGGGATAGGTGCTTGTCGGGTCAACGCTCAGCACCGGGGGATGATGTTGTTTTGTTAGATGTAACCGATTTGTCAACATATGCTTAACCCATGATCGATCTATCAATGCCGGACTACGCTTGCTGATAAAAACGTAGAATAGTTTGCTGTAAAGATGATATGCAGGGAATACGACTTTGATTTATTCATCACGGCTTTCGAAGTCGATAGACGAACAGATAGTGAGCTCTCAGCGGTGTTTCTAAAATATTACCGACATTATCAAACTCTTTTGGGTAAAGAATTCTCAAGGTGTCATCTTTAGTCTCCCTGTCACACAGGATCACCTATCTATAATTGAATAAAGTGGCCCATCGTGTATGTAAAGCCAAAGCGTTTGTCAAAGTTGGATTTCAAGGAATAATAACGCACTGACAACAATATAACAATCTAACCAGCTCGTATCATAGAAACGTAGCGTTGATCAGCTGAGCTCCCAATGCAGAAAAAAATACGGCTTATGTTAATTTACGGACATTTCAATTTCAGTTTATTTGAAGTTATTTTTGGCAGTGTGTACTATCGTCATCACATGAATGGTTTGCAATTATGTAACTAACACCAAACGATGTAGAGAACAATCTGTTTCATAAACTACTGCCTCACTTAGACTTGTCGCAATGACCAATTTTTAACCTTAATAAGTATCTTATGAATGTGTAAAATGCTGTGCAAATGCTGCTGTCGTTGGATGCAAATACCATATCGTCTTATTGAGTATCACATGCATTAGATATGCTTGTGCTCTAATGCTTCAAGGGCAAATTTTTGCAGGGAAAGGGCTGTGTGATTCGATTGATTGACGCCATGAAAAACAAACCAACACATTTGAAAGGGCAGGTGTGTATGAAATAGGCTGATGGAAGTTAGTTATTTCGTTAAGATCACGTACAGAACCGATTTCCATGTTCATTTTTTTCCTTAATGATGGTCAAGTTTGGGTGGATTTGAGATTGATCGCGCTCTTGGGGTTTGATGAGCTGCATATATCCGAATTACACATCAGTAAGTCATAGCTTACGTATGTATTTTCCATGACTTTCAGTGTCTAAGTTATTTAGTCTGTGCAAACGTCCTAAATCTTGTATTATGGGGATCGGTAATACCGTCACTGCGCATCGAGATTTGAAAAATGGGGTTGTAATATCTGTGATTCCTGTCTACATCCGGCAACAGTTCATTTACCTGTCGTCATCGCTATGCAAGGGTGGTTACAGCAATAAAAAACTTACCCACGAAATTTGGATGTCTCGATATCACGTGTCAATCTTTTTTTATTGAGTTAATGTCAGTGTAATCTTCAATTTGAAATGGGAATGCCGAGACGACGAGACTCGTAAAAGCCGATGAACATGACAAATTTCTCTACTCCTTCCCGTGAATGCTTACTGTTTCCGTTGGACTTTTCCCTTTCGACTTCATACGATGTTTCCTTTTGCCTGCCAATCCCCCACATCAAAATGGACAGGTCTAAAATCACCATCGATAACTATTGGTTTGGGCCAAACCATGGCGACGAAAGGGCTATAGTTTAAAGAGTTGAAGGAAATTCTCCTATTCATTCAGAAGGATCATAATAAATATGTTAGCCTGGAATGACTGCTAATTTCGGTGAAACATTTTGTTGAAATTGCATAGATCTGTCGCCTTGTGCTTTCGCATGTACATTTCTCTTCGGTAAACGTCGTCTTTGTTTTAATATTTGTATTAATGGTGATGATAGATTGTTATGGAAACTTAATAAGCAATAACCGTAATGTTCTCGTACATACATATACACCACATACATACATGCGTGCAACAATGTATGGAGGGATGGATGCATCATGCATATATCCATCCATCCATCCGTCCGTCCGCCAGCCCGCCCATCCATCCATTCATGCATGCATGCATGCATGCATGCATACATACATACATACATACATACATACATACATACATACATACATACATACATACATACATACATACATACATACATACATACATACATACATACACACATACATACATACATACATACATACATACATACATACATACATACATACATACATACATACATACATACATACATACATACATACATCAATACATACATACATACATACATACATACATACATACATACATACATACATACATACATACATACATACATACATACATACATACATACATACATACATACATACATACATACATACATACATACATACATACATACATACATACATACATACATACAAACATACAAACATACATACATACATACATACACACATACACACAGACGCACGCACGCACGCACGCACGCACACACACACACACACACACACACACACACACACATACATACATACATACATACATACATACATACATACATACATACATACATACATACATACATACATACATACATACATACATACATACATACATACATACATACATACATACATACATACATACATGCATACATCCATCAGACTGTCTGTCTGTCTGTCTGTCTGCCTACACTTACACAGAAAGATTTCAATGACAAAAGAACAGTAAATTTATTAAACAGAATTAAGACTGTTTAAAGCCCGGTGCATCAAATATGCACAATAATTATCTAACAGAATATTGTTTGCAAACAAAACTCTCAGTGCAAGTACTGGAAACACCACGTTACTAGAAGAATCACAGTCCTGAAGTGAATAGCCTGAATAGCTGCCGCTTCGTCGTCGAATTCTTTACAACATTACCAGACACCTGGCCTTTTGGTCGCTACTCTATTGCAATGAATATATATGTGTTTTCAATGGAAGACACCGGCTGTCTGGGGACGGTAAAGAGCATTATTCGTTGGTATTATTAAAATCATATTTGACGTTGCTGACAAAGGAGACATTTTAGCGATGTTTGCTAGGGCCCCTGGGCGGGATTATATGCCTTAGAATGTCATAAACACGTCGCCAACCGAACAGGTGTCTCTTGTCTGTTCCACACGATAGCGTGACTGCGTTGTGTAAAAACTGCGGCACGTTCGACATACGTGCAAACACGGACAAACTCATCGCTTGTTTATTTTGAACATTTCGGCGCAAATATATGCGTTTTAACTATTATCATTAAAGTAAACTAGATCGTGTGATGACCTTTGCAGCAGTTGTCTCCCGTCGGAGATACCAAACTGAGTATGCATTCTCTTCATATTTGTCCTAAAAGGCTCAAAAGAGTTCATTTATATGAGCGAGTAAAAATATTTCAGAATATTAGTGGCCGAAATAGCACAACACCGCCAGTCCTAGAATAAGACAGTTTGCTACTGAGCTTGCTAACTAAAATCAGAATCATGATGCGTTTGTCAAACAAAATTTAAATCTAAACGGCGCTTAAAAATCCGCGTTCTCAATCAGAACTAAAAGCATTGGGCGATTTGCCAAATAACTTAATAAACTGATTCATCGGAGAAAAGTTGATACGTAAAATATTTTATCGGGTAAGAAACGACAAGGTATGGCTGCCTCTACCGTAAACACGATTGGGACTAATTTGGGATAATTGGATCTTCATATTTTTCAAATTTCTCAAAAGTGTTAGTTGCCCTACAGCTGGATGTTATGATATTACAAATTATTCATAAAAACGAGTGTATAACTTAAAAAAAGCTAATAAGCTTACACTTGTAGATTAAACTGACATTACTTCACAATCCAATTATCCCAAATTAGTTCCAATCGTGTTCTTAATAACTGTTCTCATATTGATCAGGTTCCCCTACATTTCCAATCGACTGGCAAAAATTGACATGCTAAGAATTCGTCTTGGGGACAGACATTCGGACTCTCAACTTTACATCACTTTTTTGGCTTACCACTCCCGGGGGGCTCATTTTGAAGCTTACAGATTAAACGAAGTTTTCACCGGCTTAGTTTTGTGAAAATCGGGAATTGTATTTTTCCCATAGAGATAATATAGGGATGGCGGCCATTTTAAATTGCAACTTCGGTAAACATTCGGTAAACATCGGGTAATTTGTTTCTCTAATACCGAATTTGCGCGATGAACCCCAATTTTTTATTCTTGATATCGAAACAGTATGGTAAAAGTTTGCTGGGGAAAGTTTGAGCAAAAGTTGAAGCCTTTTATTTTGGAGATGAGAACTACCTTAATGGTATGCGATGACATGGAGTTATTGCATTAGACTAGAGTCTTTCTATCACTAATCAGCCAGGGGGTAACATCCAGAAACGCCACACAGTGTGCGACCTTCCATCGCAGCACAATGACTTGCTTACTTTGCTCATTCGGGCAGTAAGTAATCTTTCACTGTGAGACGCCGAGGTCATTGTTCGATTTGTCATTTTTGAGATGGCTGATAACAGTGCCTGACAAACAGACATTCTGAGCGGTCGTCGACATGCACCTCCAATGTTCGTGCCACCCCTGCGAAGATGATGCCACCTGATCAATTTGCATGATTCACATGTTCAATCTTGATGTAATCTATTCAAATATATGTACATCCATACCTTTTTATCAATCTATCTATCTATCTATCTATCTATCTATCTATCTATCTATCTATCTATCTATCTATCTATCTAAATTCTTTTTTATATCAATTTATCTAGCTCGCTATCTAATTTACGAGTCATTTATCCAGTTACCCTATCTTTCTTGCTAAGTACTTAGCTATCTTTTAATCTATCTATCACGTGATGGATTGATGGATAGATGGATGTACGTAGTTAATATTTTTGCAGGTATACATGTGGGTTGTATCAACCTGTGTGTGAGGTACTATCACTGCAGTTCTACATAAAACCAACGTGTTCTAAATGGGCAAAATATGAACGGCATTCAAAACTGTTTGTACCATAATTTGTAACATTTCACGGATACGCCTTTACTACAGGGAAAGTATTAAATCAGTCATCGCCCTCACAACTTCGAAGCAGCTGTTGGTTGGTCCCGTAAGAGAGTACTATAGGGAAGCCTTTCACTCCGCTGTGACCGATACATCAGCATCATACGGACCGGACTCAACGATGGTTGTCGACCTTCGTGGGTAATATACGAACAGTCAATACAATCTGCTCGCATTTCAAAGAGCTTTCCCCTTTTCACCAGAGATAGTTTGTTTACTGGTAAGATGAGTTCGGGGTCGTTCATTAGGGTGTGAAAAGTAGTACGTAAAGGAAGATGTAATATTCACAGCTATGAAAAATAATACGAATTGATTCTAGAAGTGTAAGGGGATCATATGCGATCCGAATTAAGGATTAACCCTATGGCTTACTTTGGCATCGCATGCATATCTTCGTAAAGGGAGAATAAGGTCGCCATTCATCACGTCGGCTCTTTTTTAAAATTTAGTAGCCCTGATCACGTGGGGTGTAAGAAGCTGTATCTTCACTTTGTACAGCAGGCACATTTTTATGTTCCTAGGCTGCACTCAAACTAGGTGAAGATTGTTAAGACGAGCATCTACATGCACAACGCGAATCATTTTTGTTGACATGGAAATCAAGCCTCTACTTTAATTCTCCGAGATGACATTTAGAATTCGCGATGTATGAGCGATAGTCAACAAAACGTGAAATATCATATGGTAGCGCTGTATGCTTTTGTACAAGACGACTGAAACTTTAAGTTGTTGTCTGGAACAAAAGTTAATCCTACTAAACTCATGAAACTTGGAATGCCGGTCCCCTTTGGTGGCATTTTGAATGTCGCACATTATGTTACTGTCAGTCTGTGTGTATTCCTGTTCTTTTATCTTTTCCGCTCTTCGTCGGATGCTTCGTTTAGAATTTAAAATTCAATATTTCATGTTTTATCCTCATTGACAATGTTTCATGTAATACAAGCGACTGCTGAAAAAGGTGTAAAACTAGTTTCACACACTTTTCTGTTGAATTAAATTTGTTCCAGATTCTTTCTTTAAGTCCTTAAGAATGATGGATGAATCTTTAAACCCATAGATGAAGTAATGAGCATCGCCGCTACGTGACGGCAGAGAAACAAAACTTTATATGTTGAGAGATTGGGGGCCCCGGTATGCACAGGGTAGTACATGTACGTTGGAGAACGATAGAGCCTTTGGTGGAGTCCATTCTCGCAAATGCCGATTCCGATGATGAATCTTGCCTCCCAAAAACAAAATATTGCAGAAGCCAGATAATAAAATTGCGTGTCTGTTGAAGATTAGTGATCATGACAACAGCCTCATCATACGATGGCAAATCATTCGTTTTAGAGTACTTGAAGGATGTCACATTCTGGAGAACTGTGTACAAGTATCGTTATTTCGTTACAAAATCGGTTTGAATGCAGAAAGATGGCATATACTACTTAACTGCATACGTTGGTTCCTAATGATTTAGAAATCAATCAAAAGGGCAGAACAGCGATGGCAATGATTTCGATGCTAATGATGATGATGATGATGATGATGATGATGATGATGATGATGATGATGATGATGATGATGATCGTTGTGATGATTATGACATGTCGCTTGATTGATGCCATTTAAGTAGACTGACGCGTGATGGGGAACCTCAGTTTCGACTAATACCGACTGGTGTTCTGATCGTTCCCTGATTTCAACTTTTTGACAGGTATGTCGACGCGTATTAAAAGCGCGCCAAACAGAGAATGCCGTGTAGTTGATTGACAGTGCATAGTGTGGTCTGAACAACACGCAATTCGTTTTACATTTTGCCAGCTTTCAAACAGGCGTCACCGTTAATCGACTCTGACTGTGGCGCGTGCGCTATGGTCAGCAACTGGTGCCAGCTAAACTGCTTTTCGCGGTGGGCAGCGATGGGAGAATATGTTTTGTGAGACATAAATGCAGATGTCATAGTGGCTCACGTTTTTTTCAGTCGAGCACGAAGAGTTACATGTGGATCAATAAAAGAATCCATGCGATGAACGTTATGGCTGGAATCATGCCATCGTCTGTCGTCTGTCGGCGTGATGAACGCAGGACTTGCCACAGTCATCAATAGATAGCAAGATTTATGTATGAGGTGGACTTTCACGCCGAAACATTCTCACGAAAAGAAGATCCAACAAACAATTCTGAAGAGCTATGCTCTTTAATAATTTTATCATAAAACACGACATTTCAACGTTTGCGTTTGGTTTTCAACAATTAAGATTGAAGCAGATTTGAAAAAAAAACCCAGAAATCGTCTGCTCAGTAAATCAGAATATTTGATGGATTAAGTTGTTTGATTAAATTATGGAATCAAAAAATGATCTCTGTACTAGCTATAAGCTTTGATTGAGAAAAATGAGAGTCAGTCTAAGCGGTAACTTAATTGAGTAATATATTATTTAAAATTGATATACTGCAATAATATTTTTTTTCAAGTTGACAGATTGCACAAAATCCCTGTGTTGGGTTTCTTCCAATGTCTCCCAACTGCAAAACTTGAGGAGTCGTGTTCCACTGTTGCAAGCTGTCCTGAGCGATATCCGAAGCCTTGTTTTGACGCCATCCATCAGCGACAGGGTAAAGTCCGGACATCGACATTATCGGATGAACGCCAAGTAGCCCTAACAATAGTGTGAGCTGATATTCAATATTTTGCTTGTGTGCATAATGTACAGGCGCAAAACTTTTAAAGCGCCAAACAGCAAACTCGCCAACCGTTCATTCAACCTTTTTTCCGATCGTACATGCACTATACCTTCTGTGGGGATCGAGGTACGCACCCTGTTTCCGTTGTAATGGATCGCGATCTAAAACACATCACATCATTCACGATTGAGTTGCCGTAATATTAGAACAGTTGTTGACACAAAGTCACCGTAAGGCGCTTTAAATGAAATTCTTTGTTTACCGTCCGCGTCCTGGTAGGTTTTCAGAGAAAATTAAGAAAACAAACGCCACACTAATACAAATAAAAATATTTTTTTCCAAAAGAAACTAAATAAAAATTGAGTTATGTAATGCACTCGTGTTTTTTGTCTATGTTTGTTTTCTTTCCTGGCTGGCTGGTAGGTTTTTCAAAAATACAAGGGTAAGAAACAGAGGATTTTCTTTAACGGCCTAAAGAAAACAAACACAATTCATGATTGTGTTGTTGTTGCTGCCGCTTTGTTGTTGTTGTTGTTGTTGTTGTTGTTGTTGTTGTTGTTGTTGTCACAGCGACTTCTACGTTATCTTGTCTAATAACATTTTAAAATTACCATAAATTGGTATCGTAAGTAATATTAATGAACCTACGTAAATACAGACAGAAAGACAGACAGACGGACGGACGGACAGACAGAAATGTTTGCGCTAATTAACGCTAGAACTAATATCAATATTTACTCTAATGCAGCTGACGTAAACGCGTGACAAACACCTAAATATCAGGTCACAGTACTTTGTATGGTCGTTTGATAACATACAGTGTACCACTGCCGACAGTGCTGGGTTATCTATATACTGTTTCATCAGTAATCAGAGAGTGGTAACGATGCTGATAGAATTGACATCAAATGAGAACTTTGCGCAATCGATAAAGTTCAATAGGAACAGCCATCCGAAGAAAAATAAAGTTAATCTTACCGGTGAAAATAAGCTTGTCAAATTCGGTTCTGCTGAATGCACTTACAATCAAGCCAATGGACTCGCCATCGAATGAAAACGGCGGGGTTACTTGGTACACAGCGCTCGTCACTAACTAAATGTCTTCGTCTCACTCTAAGTCGGCGAGAGATATAAGGCCTTTACAGGAAACGTGATAGCCGTACAATGATGTCTCGACATGATCAATTAACTATAATAAATGTGGTATTTCACCGTGCCTGATCAGCGGACTGCGGGTGTTTAATCTCCGCTACGGTATAGCCCTAAGTGGTTTCCAGGAGCGGAAAAGGTCGATGAACGAAATCGCTCTCCACTGCTCTGGGAAATAGTCAGGTGTATTCCCATATCATGGTAATAATACCCATAATGCATGCAAACGTAACGCACATGTGGAGCTCTTTGGCAGAAAGTAGATTCGTTAATTTAGAAATATGAAGACCGAGTGCCATTGTTGTGTGGCACTAAAACGAGAAGGTACATCGCATCCGATTAGGCTAAATGATATTAACAAACTTCCGATGACCAGTGCGACGGTCACAGGAACCATTTGCTTAACTTCGTACTCACATGGATCACGCATATACACAACGCTATATTCTTTTAAGTGCACTATCTGGGCTAATACAACACTTATTTCTCGCAGACTGTTTGTTGTTTGGGTTGGATGATTGGGTTGTCTAACTCACACCACTGTCTTCAAAAACACAATCAAGAGACTAGGGTCTTTAAAAACACAATCCAGAGACAAGACATCCAAGATTATACGCACTAGACTCTAAACATTGGATTATTGGATTCATAGATAGCATTTTAGCTCTAAACGATGAGCACAATGAAGATTCAAGGAGCTTATGATGTCATAAAATTAAAAGCCTCACATCAATTAGTGTTAAGCTTTTGGATTTAAAAGCTACAATCAAATTGTCCAGTATGACCAAAATCTCAAGTACCTTCGAAATCTCTCAGATACAACGTCATGCAATGCATGAAGCTCGATACACAAGCCCTTTTCATACAGCGTTATGACAATAACTCAAATATTAAATATTCATGTACCCCGTCCGTACATCACAACACAACGTCAATATAATGCACGAAATGTGAGGTAATATAATATGGGTTATTCACAAAATACCGGAATTTATGTCCGAGTACTGAGGCGGTATTGTCTCGGACAGGATTTTAACTGCGTGAAGTGCAGAATGTTTAGATCTGTATTTTTCCTAAAAATGCAAAACATTCTCTTGTCTCCCCGCCCCCCAATGTTGACGTAAAGGTGTTATGAGGTCAAAGGTCAGATAGCCTCCCGATCCAATGATAACATCTAAAACTATTCTACTCGAAATCAAATTTATTGGACTCGCGTCCTCTGATACCGAAACTAACTGTACGGGATTCAGTATAGGGGTCTTGCGATAATTATAACTAGTAATGTTGCACATTCATTTTCCTTTGATCGTGCACGACATGTATATAACGAGGTCAAGAGTATACAACAACGGTATGCAATCAGGATAACATACGAAACATTATACCCTTAATATCATTGCCAAAATAAACTTCGTTGATATTTTATAGAGACTGATTTATTGCTAATATTGACCTTTGCGACTTAATACGCGAATTCCGAACGGATAATGCACAAGCCGTTGTAAATTGATTGATTAACTGACAAATTGATCGATCAGCCGAGAGACTAAAATACTTCCCAGCTGTACTGAAGATGCAAATGATAAAAGTGGCCGCGAAATGATTTATGATCGGCAAATATATTTTCTTTAATTTGCACTCTCTTGGAAGATATTCCATTTATCACGATAATTTTAATAAGAATCTGAGATAAGGCAATTCTCTCTGCGGTCTATTTTCGTGTATTCGTGACAGTGGTATGCTATGAAAGTGGACCACCCTCCAATCAACAAGATAAGGTTTCTCGTTTGCCTCACAAATCATACCGCTGGCAAATAAAGATTAAATCAAAACACTTGCCCGGATGTTCCGCCCCCGGCACGTGCAAGACCCTGTGCCGATATTGTTCCAAGCTGTTTTTGTAGTAAACAATCGGCTCATCTTAATGTCATCGCGGAGTATTTTTTAATTTCAAAGTTCAAAGATCACACATATTTTTTCTGTTGTTTGTGTAGTACGGTGTGGTTGATTTTCATAACGGAGAAATATTTGCGCATCTTGAACACTAAAGTGCTATTTGTAACCGTGGGTCCGCTGTTCTTGTTTTAAATGAATGTGTTCATACAGGCTTCTAAAAACCAAACGCGTAGAATTTTCGTAATTCAATCCTCATTGTCCATTTTAATCCGATCACGGCTCACAGCTCTTTTCTTCGTGGAACCACTATCTGACGATTTTCCATCGATAGGCACATCGTCATTGTGCAACATACGTTGCGTAAGTCAAGTATAGACTTATTCGTGTGTTTAACGTTTTGAATCAAATATCGACTTTATTGCTCTGGTCTATTGACCAGGCTATCGAAGGACTAAGCCGTCTTTATTGTTCAATTTTTTAACACAGTGAGTGCGTGTGTGGGGGTGTCTGTGTTTCTGTGTCTGTGTGTCTGTGTCTGTGTGTATTACGAATAATGTTATTGTTTACAACCAAATTTTAGTTCGTACTGAGACTGACAGCGCTGAGAAATTGTATTCAATGTACTTAAGGGGGTGGAAGAGTATAGGTAGGGTGTAGAAGAAGTTTTCCAAAACAAGACAAAATATGAAACTTGTCCCTTTAGTAATAGCAGCACGCTTGAATTTCAAACTTCATAGAATTAGGTCTACATGCTCTAGAAAACAAGTTTTCAGGGGTAGTGGGTGTGAGTGGTATGACTCTAATGGAATAGCAGAATGACGAGATGGCTATTATCGGATGGTGATAGAGAAGACAAACACTAAAGACGATCAAGTATAAATATCAAATGCCGTTTCGTCTCTCTAGATGTTGCCGTTCGCAAGCTCACAGTAATCCATTAATTTCGCCTAATAGCCACTTCACATGATTGAGACGGTTATGGGATAGTCAGATATGAACATAATGTGAAAGAGACGTATGCATTTCAGTCTTTCCTATCTTATCAAGTCTTCTCTGTTTTGCGCGAAAATGATAATTGCAAATTTCATCTGTCTCGAGCGTAATTGGAAAACCCGACACCTTGACGCACGGCGCAGAATAGTCTCACCGATTGTTTGTCCACGGTCAACTTTTACGAGGCCATTTCTTGGAGTTAGTCTATCACTTGTCTATTAACTAGACTCTATTCATTTGCACTGTGCTACTCCGCTTCCAACAAACCGACATAACAACGAAGACTTGTTCTCGTTAAACTCTTCTTCAGGCTACGAAAATGATATCTATATATAACAAACGTAACTGGCGTTTTTGTACACTGATGTACGTGGCAGTGCAAACTGAGCGTTGACCGACATAAAGTTTGCAACGAATGATTGGCAAACCTTGAAACTTTTTCATGATTAAGGTAGTATGCGCCTCCAAAGTGAACTAATTAAAATTTTGATCAAACTAGTTTCTCATTGAAACTTTTAACCATTCTCTTACCAAAACAACAATAAAGATCAGGGGTCACCATGCAAATGTTGGTACTAGAGAGACACGTTATCCATGATTCCCCGATATTTGAAATTCAAAATGGCCGCCATCCATCTGTTAACTCTATGATGAAAAATAAAATTTTCGATTTTCAAAAAACTAAGGCGGCAAAAACTTTTCTTTCACCAGGAGCTTTAAAATGTACCCCCACATGTGGTAGATCAGATAAGAATTTAATATATTCCGAAGCCCTGTCCCCGTGGTGCGTTCTACCTTAATTCAAGGATCGATAATACATGCATTCTCTGATTAGCTCACATGACTAGGAATAATATAATAACCATCACAGGGATGTTTTAATTCGAAGAACACAATTGCACAATTATTAGTTGGACTGTAAATCGTAATGCATCAACTATTGGGCTGCCGATCACTATCCAACAGGCTTGTCTCGGCTTCTTGCCAAGCTGACTGATGGTATCAACAAAAGTTTCTGTGGTTTTGCACGAACAGACTCGGCCGCGAAAATAATGGACTCGTCCAAAGTCTAGTGTCCACTGATAGCAAAACGTATACTGAACTTCGTCGTACATGAAACATCATGGCGTACACATCACTCCATGTCTAAAGGCGCACTGCGGCAATCATTCAATTAGGTAGCTGCCTAAAATTGTTTCGACAATCTGAAGATACTATCTCCGTACTGATGTTGACGCGGAATTAGTTCTTGGGCATTGACGTAAATCAAACACGTGTCCGTAGATCCTAGAAGAAGGGGGAAAGCTGTATGATTGAAAGTACTTTTAGTCGTCACAATGCCGATTATGACTACATCAGGTGACGGGAAGACTTAAAATAACGAAAAGCCTCATTTTCCTCGACGTTTCTTGAATAACAAAATGCTTGGTTATCTGAAGCAAAGACAATATCCAACTGTACGTCACCATCATCCGAGTAATAGATTTTTATCTCTACGCGCAATGATATGGGGATTGAAGTATTAACGACCCTGGTTGCCACCAGCGTCGTAAATGGCTCATCTAACAAACAGAACAGAACAGGAAAGGGAGGGCAGTTTTGCTAATGTAGTGCATTGTAAGGTATTACGGTATAGTACGGCAACATCAGAACAGCAAAAAATATACGACACGGCACAACATACTCTATTGCGATGCAGCCGCAATAATACATAATCGAGACAGGCATCTGCAATACACTTTTCAAATGGCAATTTTACAATGGATGTTTAGAGGAGCTCGTTCTTCGCCTTAGGTACTGTAATATCCACTTTCCAATTTGCAGGTGTATCGGAAAGCCTGGTCTGCGATGATAGGATACATCGTCCTATTCGATGACAAAAAAGATAACATCCTCGATACAGTACCGATCGATTTTCTTTATAAATTGTTGATTGCACGCAATTTCAATTTCCTCATAAGTTTTGAAAATATGATATTCGATGTAACGCAATACACTGCTTTTTTTCCAGGTCGGTTTAATTTTCTTGCCCCTGTCCAGCTTCCACGTCAAAATTAATTTCTCAGTACATATTGTTTTCACTTCGGAGAGATGGTACATTAACCTACAGACAAAACGCATCAAATGAAAAACAAGAATTGTCATTTCGCGTCTTGATATGGTATGGCATTTCGTTTCAACTTACAAAAACAATTCTCCACCTTCGAAGGCAGTTCTCTGCATCTCGATCTTCGAAGGCAGTTCTCTGCATCTCGACGTGAAATGCGGTGAAAACCTGCATACAACGCGAGAACGTAATAGAACGGGCAATGTACGGTTGCTGCAGCAGGGAGGACGTATCCCATGAAATATTAACATCTGATTTTCCGTATTCGTCTCGCTCCACTGAAGAGGTGACACGTGACCCGTCAGCGAGATGAGAAGTACCAGCTCTGGAGACTCTGTCGACCTTTTGTGAACTCTTTCCCCGGGTCACTTTTGATGCAGCTTCGTTTTGTGATTTTGGGTTTTTTTCCACTGCAATAGTGTTTTTTTGAACTGTCGACTCATTTTATTATTATTGGCGTAACTTTTCTGAGGTATGATTTCATAATTTTTTCAAAACGAACCTGTCAATGGAGTAGACTTTTGGATGAAAATGAAAAAAGAGAAGAGAAGACAGAATCTAGGATTAGATGTGCTTGAGAAAGGTCTTATTTTTATATGCACAACTTGCATCAATGCTTTTAGGATCATTCCGGTCTTTCATCAGTTACATGTAGTTCCTATTCGTCTTTATAACCCTCCCCACCCCTAAACCCCATCCCCTTTAATACTTGTGATCAATTCTGCTAGAGTCAGCATAAATGTGGGTTATTAGAACCAGGTACGAAGCTACAGTCAACGTAGAAAAAGCGTTTGCCGCCTATATGTGTAGTTTTGCAAACGATAGGACTTTCCCGCGCAAAAAGTAGGTATACGGCTTACGTTCTTTAGCAAATGAATTCTGCACGATGTGTGAAGGGGCGCGTCTTTTTACGCTCAAAGAAACAGACATTTGTGTACGCAGTCTTAAATTTTCAAAAAATGGGCAAATTAGATTTTATATATAAATAAATTAACCATAAAAAGGAACACATGATGAAAGGAATTCTAGTATGAAATCACGATCGAGCTTGACTTTGCCATAAACCACAGATGCCTGTACAGTGAACCATGTTAGAAAATAAATGTTTAATTGGCGAAAGATCAGACGCCAGCAATAGGTATTCCATAGGTTGGCATACGTTTTACACTCCACTTAACGCGTTCATCCACCGAAAAGGCACGTTCCGGACTCGCACGTTTGGCGAAAACTAATATTCCCGTAACAACTTCCGGGAAATCGTTTGTTTCTATTACAAAAAAAGTTCCTCAACACAGTTTTAATATATTCAAAGAGTTAATTTCTTTCTTTCTATGCCTCAGCGATCAACGCTGTCATGCGCATAGTACATTTGATGCTTTAGTCATAAGCAGGTCGCGCAACAGTTCCCATCCGCACTACTTAAATTCTAAAGATCTCAGAGAAACGTCGCTGCTCCGTTTCTAGAGCGCGTGCGCACATCAATTGATGTGGATGCTTCGCAATGTAGTCTAATAGCGGGCAAGAAGTCCGGTGACTTTACGGGATCTACTAAATAGTGTAGTTGATTTTTATTTCTTAATGTTTGTTTGTTTGTTTCTTCGTTTATTTACTTTTTGCTTGTTAATGCATGTACATGTATTGTTAGTTTCCGTCTTCATTAGCGGCATCCGTGTATTTTAAAATATATCATTTTTAACATTGTGTATGTGTATCTGTATGCACATCTTTATCTGTCTGATGTCAGAAAACAATATTTTTCATCAGACAGTATGTCAAAAAAACGACACTCAACATTATCCATCACGAATTTCATAGTGCACAATTTCCGATAAGGTATGAATGCCATCAAAATTAGTCATTTGCTTTATATTGTTTCGAGACGAGCACCGTGTTAAGCAGAACAGTGTATTTCGTAGCGTACATCTCAGATTCAAAGGTAGATGTATAAGGTTTGGACAACACGGCTCTATTGCTGTCACTCTGTTCTGCTTTAAGTCAAGCGTTAAAGCTTCCTTCCATCTCGCAAATATAATTTTGAGATATATTGCGACAAGCATGTGACCGAATGTATCGGTGGCAAAAATGTCACTGGTATTTGCGCGACTTGACCCACAGGAAAACGTATTGCTTTGTAGTCGCCGGGGGCTGTATCAGCAACTGCCTTGATCGAATGTGCCCGGGGCCAGTGGCGCGGTTGTTGTTTAATCATGGATCGCTCCGTCGCCTTGGATTGGAAGATTATCTCACTATGAGTATGTCTACAAAGAATGGGAGACATCATTGAATTGATCGCGTATCAGCTTTCAAGTGATTGTCATCGAGGACCGGTCTCTTTTATAATCTATTTGACGTTGTGATAAAGTGAGTAATTAAGGTGGTATGCGCCTCGAAAGTGAAAGACCTTAACTGTTGCTCAAACTTTCCTCAATGAAACTTTCGACTGTTCTCTTACCAAAGCAAGAATAAAATGAAGGGCTCCCGTGCAAAGTTTGGTACTTGAGAAACAAAATACCCAATATACACTAATATTTGGAATTCAAAATGGCCGCTATCTCTGTGCACTGTATTCTCTATGGGGGAAAACAATATTTTCGATTTTTGGAAACCTAAGACAGTGAAAACTTTTCTTTTCAAAGAGCTTTAAAATAGTCCAACGAGTTATAGCTCAGAGAGGAAATGTAAAACATTGAGATTCCGAATAATCTGTCCCCGAGGTGCATTCTACCTTGAATTGTCGGTGCCTTTCTTTGCAGTTGTAAGTCCTATGGGGAGCTTCCATTGCGGGAGAATGGCGGCACCTGAAGTAAGTGAAATACTAAAACTCTTGTACATGTTCAACTTAACAAAGACATTACACAGAAAATTGAATAGAAATGCTCTTTTAGTAAAGTTTATTTGAAAAAATTATCTTCTGTGAAGTCTCGTGGACTTTCCACTTTTCTCAGTGTACTGTTATCATCTTTATTGCGCAGTAAAAGGTTTCGAACCATCCCCTATTTGATTCGAATTAAAACGGACAAGATGGCCAGCCCTGCATCCGTCGTTAGAACACTTTCAATCAGCCTATTCATCTGGTATGAGATTATCTATCTGCGTTGAAGGTAAAATTGAACACGAAACGTCAGTTTATTCAGGTTTGTTCGACGAACCGTTTCTGTGAGATACTCATCGTATAACCAAATAGGACCGGGCATCTTCACACGCTATCGAACGCATCATTGAGTCTGCGTTAATGGATTTTATGAAATACACGGAATTTGTTCTGTATAATACAGGAGATAATGTATAACAAACAAGACAGTTGAATTGACTCCCTATATAGTAAAGGAGGCTGAAGAGCTGTGACAGACACTGACTAATCCGGTCTTCAAACGATAAGACCCGTTGTAATCCAGGGCGCATGAAACAGGAAATTCTTTATGTGAGAGTAGTGATATCCTGTGAAAGATATTACGCGCAGGCTAGACGGGCTGTTGTGAAAAGTTTGCAAGACGACTCTGTGCTTGAGTCGCCTCACGGAATAGTTCAAATGACGAACTCACTACAGTTAAAGTATAGGCGTATGAATAGCTTAATAACGGATAGTATGGTTGCAGTTAATTTGAACACGCAGGTGTAAATGCTTGGCTTGAAACAATGCAACCTATTTAAACTTAAGATCAGAGGAAATGCTCGCATTGCAGACCGGCAGATTTCATGGCGCAAACAAGAATATGTAAGCGTCCCGCCTGCAACCCCTTGCAACAATATTTGCATACGTGTATACGAGGAAAAAAAAGATGCAACTGAAAGGCAATTTTTCATCCTTACCTAGATTCTGTACCAATATTTCCGTACGAGAAGTTAGAGCAGTGTGTACATATGCGATTTAACAGGCGACCGCCTACAGCCCTCTTGCAATCCGACGAAGTTTGAAATACAAGCGATGACTCTTATGACATGCGCAGACTTAACGTCGATACCGGAGAATACTAGCGGAAGCCTCGCTTAATAAATTAATGCACTGAATACCTTTTTACGAGTCACTGCTTTCACTGATTTTAAGCACCTCCAGGAAAGATTGTCCTATATTATATATCAAATACTGCGAATTGTGTCAATGACATACCTACGTATATTATGTCCATCTATGTGCGGATCGTTGTCTGCATGGAGACTATGCTTTGCGGCAAACGGCGAACGCAAGGGAGAACCCTGTGTAGTATCGTGTCTACCAGCCGGCACTTTTAGTTCTCTGATTTTATATCGGTCACGGTTTTGAAAGTTAAATGTGAGTCTTTATGCGCTATCTTCACCAGTCCCCCTAGGTTGAAAATTTCAGCGCATGTCTTGTCTTGTTACAATTTGCGCGCCAAACAATCAGTCGCCAGCAGTGTATTATGTCGGCACGGTTCCACCTGTTTCGGTGTGACTGAGGTCGTGGAGAGATTAAAATCGCGATGGACGCACTCCTTGCGCTGGGGAAAATACAAACTCCTGCCTGTTTTCAATTACCGCTGACCACGGCTGTATACAGTATGTCATTCGGTACCAACTGTTCTGTGGGTCACGCAGAGTTGCGACACGTTGAAACCCTGTCATCGCGACATACAATGTACAAGCTAGTGACAGGCTGCACTTATCCGATCCCTAATCATAACAAAGATCGCAAAGGATAACCTTCAAAAGAGAGTGTGATTGTTAAACCAATTTAAACAAGGTCAAAATGTCTCGATATATTCGATAAATCATACCAATAATTGAAATGTGATCGCTTGAAATTCTTCCTCGTCATGGAATAAATCCAAAGTACATGTATTATGTTATCTCGACTATTGTTGTCGCCTGCTCTCTCTCTCTCTCTCTCTCTCTCTCTCTCTCTCTCTCTCTCTCTCTCTCTCTCTCTCTCTCTCTCTCTCCTCTCTCTCTCTCTCTCTCTCTCTCTCTCTCTCTCTCTCTCTCTCTTATTGGCCTATCGCTCACAATTTCGTCCCGTCCTTGCACCCCTCGGTTCATTTTGTTTACCAGACATGCCTCAACGTTAAATATTTAATACAAATTGTCGATAAAGGGCACACGTTGCATATACGCGTGTCAACGTTTTATGACATGTAAATTTGCGTGTTGCACATCTACTCAATGTAATCCAACTAACAATCAGCGCGGTGCCTTTGGCGCTCAGAAAGATTGAGAAGGACCCTGGGATGCCAACGTGAACTAACAAAGCTGTATTTCCAAGTTTGCTCACACATGTAACCTTCACTGCGTTTCACTTGTTCCGTTTCAAAATGACCTACGATATATGTCGTAAACACATGTATCGTCCTCAGTGATTGGTGTTTGTGGTAAATATAAGGTCCACTTGCAGTGCACTCATTGCATGGACCCTTTCTGTTAGGTATCATTACCATGGTGATTGGTTATTGTGTTAGTCTGGTTCTGTTGCGTTATAGATAACACAATTGGAACTAATTTGGGATAATTGGATTTTCATACTTTTCAAATTTCTCAAAAGTCTTCGGTGCCATATAGCTGAATGTTACAATATTACAAAGTACTTATAAAGACAAGTGTGTAACTGAAAAGGAAAAGCAGATGAGATTACATTTGCAGATAATGTCGACATTACTTCACCATCCAATTATCCCAAATTAGTTCCAATCGTGTTAGATTGTCTCGTGTATTTCCTGGAAATCGTTGTAGCAACCTGCCAATCACAACGTCTGTACTAAATGAGACCAAATAGAACGGTCCAGCCAATGAGTGCTCTGTAAGAGGACCTTAAGAACCACATACACCAATCACTGTCACAGGTACATATGTCTCGGACCTTACTTATGAAACAAGACGACTCAAACATTAATGAGTGTTTGTACAAATTTCACAAACTGTTCGCCAGAGTCGGAAATATTATAGGAAGATGTCAATTCAATATCAACAGAGGTTTGATTAAATTTCTCATTTTCGGGAACGCGTGTATCCCACAAATTTACTCATTTCTGACTTCTGATAGAGCAGCAACCTCTTCATCTTTAGCTTACATGCTACACCGAAATTATTTACAAGTCACTGTTTACAAAAACAACAATCATATTCAACAGCATTAATTTAGCACATACGGGTACCAGACTAGTTTGAGTTCACTGAGATCAATTATGCATCCTCAACAGTGAATTAGACTCTTGATTGCATATTGCCCTCCAATGATTTCAGATTTTTATCATCCATCGCTTTGTTATACGTTACGGATCAGAATCAACAGTGTTACACGTGTCTATCTTATCTGGCCGATGCAATTTGTCATTAGATATCTCCGTTCCATTTTAGCAGAAGATGGGCGAGGACTTACTTTTTGCGTCCACTCTAAGGCTTCTCTACACGGATATCAACCTCCGCATATGAATATCCCTCCCCCCTCCGTGTAATCCCATCTGACTACCTGTCCCCTTCGCTATCTGTAAACATCGTTTGCTGATTGACGTCAGAATTGATTATTTCAATACACCATGTAATAAATCTGGAACTTCTAAACGCTAGTAAAAAAACCGAGTCACATCTGCGCGTGTCAGAGAAACGATAAAAGTACTGATGTGTGTCTTATAAACTTCCCGCCACACCTGTGTACCGCTCGGGGCATCCGTGGTACAACCTGGCTCACCACAAATAATTCTGCCTGTCGGTAAAGAACAATCAAGGCTCAACATATACCATGGAGATTTGATATACAGCTTGCGTGGATGCGGTTCCCGAAGCGTGGCGTCGACGTTACAAATGCAAGACGTGACTAGAGAACGAACGTTAACGAAAATAAAAGAAAACAAAAAACTAGCGTTAGAGTATCATCGTTTCGAAGTCTTGCAGACTTTAATATTTAATTCAGCTCTCTGCCCGCATCTCGAGTGATCATATTTTTATTAGGTTCTTTTTAAAAGATCAATGACGTCACCTCGACTTTATTATACAATGCAAGATGCGCTCCACATGAACATTCCATATGGATAAAAAGTCATTAGCATAAAATGTTAATGCAGAAACAATGCTCATTAATATAATGTACATTTGTTGTCTCATTCAGCTGGAGTTAACTCCAGACACCTTTTTGAAACTATGGCTATGCAGAAACTACACTAAACCAACGTTTGCGACGATTTGGTACGTGCAGTGACGACGCAAATTAATCCAGACCGGGGAAATATTCGTGCACGCGAAAAGGCTGAGTGCGCGTGCGACATGGCTATATCATCCAAACCTCGTTATAATCACTTTTCATTCTATATCACGTGATTGAGTCTCAGCCAATCACAATAAGTGGATAATACGAGGGGTGTAATAAAAAAACGAATGCTAACCCACTTCGCATCTTGCGCAAACGCAGAGCTATCCCTCTTTTTGTTTTGGTTTCCATTTTCCATTTTACAACAGATATCAAAATGGGTAAATTAAAGTGCGTTTCACCTAGGTACCGCAACTCAGCGTATGAGACGAACACAATCCACGTACAAAACATACGGTTAGCTTGGGTATCACGGACACAGTTCAAAGCCACCGACTCGTCGATTAATTACAGTAAACCAGCATCGGGCAGCCGCTGTCTGGACTGGGAGATAAACAGTAGACTAGACTTGATCTACAATGTAACTGTTTCTTTTACAATTTCAGCTAAGAGTTCAAGAGGTGAGGGTATTCTCAACAGAAACTAACTAAAAAGCCACACGGGTAAATTAAACTAAATTTACACGTGACGGATTCTTCGCAGTGTTACTCCGCCTTTTTCGAAAACCGGTCAGTCAAATTAGGCTATCTAAAGTTTGAATCACCGTCGCTAATGACTAGCTACTTTATGTCAACACTTAGATGCGTCACCGATGATTGTTTAATACGTTGCTCCCTGGAGCAACGTATAAAGCTCTGTCTCGCAAGGACGGAGAAAATATGTCAATTATTGATGTAAGCATCCCGTGGTAAGTTTCATAACTCCAATGATGTAACAATAATCTCTAGGCGGGCAAACGACGTCAATGATATACTCATTTGGCCAACACATTGGCCACTAGCTGCAATAATTGTAGCCCTTGGTTGGTGGGGATTGGGCTTCTGTCGTGCGGCTCGCGCCTTGCCCCAACCAGGGCTACAATTTCTCCCAATACCTGCTCGTGTAAAAGCTGCAGTGCGGATCTACACTGCATGGTCCAGACACACACGGGGCCGCATTATCAGAGAATCTCCCCTTACCGTGTGCAAATTTCACCATAATCCTGCTCCCAGATAATGTTAGAGCCCTTGTAACTCCTATCGATGGTCAACTTTACTCCTTGCGGCTGAAAAATGACAGTTTAATGACTCAGGCGCGAAGTCGATTCGAACCTGACCGCCGTCGTTGAACTCTGTACCCAGCCGACTTGTACCATTACATTTTAGGGGTGGCCGACAGGTGTGAGGGACTAATGAAAACGGTGGCATGAGCAGTAGCGCGCTAGTGGCAGTAGTTGTTATTTTAACGTTATCTTTTCGAAGGATTGTAAAAAGGTCATAGGACCGTTTGCTCCTTTTCAATTACTGCAAGAATACAACTATCGCTGAAAGCAAAGAGAGACCAGTGACCATTGAAGAACTTGCCATCTTTATTTCTGAAGAAGTGAAAGAGATATTCACGCCATGCAAAGTCTGTCGTCTGGTCTTTGTCATTTTATACAGATGCTCTGACAACAAGAGGACACCGCAATATAATTATAAGATATCCAATCGATATTTACGGCTACTATACTATACGATATAGATTTCTAAGGCTATAAAATCTTCGATATATATCGGATATTTACCCGCCTAATTAACAAACTCTAGTATCATCTAGTAGCGAAGTTCGAGCCAGACTAGCGCTTGGCCAGAGCTGTAAAGTGGTGAAATGTCTGACATATATTCGCAACTCTTTTTAATCTTGAAGCTTATAGTGGTACAATTTCCGACTGTTTCAAATGTGCTGAAATAGTTCCGATTCATAAGGGAGGCTCTAAGAGTGATGTCAACAACTATAGGCCTATCTCCCTCCTACCAGTTCTTCTACCTAAAATACTAGAAAAACATGTTTATATTAGTTTTTACAGTTTTATGCATTTAATCTTTTTGTCACAACTCACAATCATCAGACAACGTTAACATCACTCTTGTCACATTGCTTTAGTCAAGTTAACTGACCAGGGTCTATACTTTTACAGAATATGGATGAAGATTTACGTGAAGATTTTTTCATCGTTGATCATAACATTTTGCTGAGCGAACTTTCTGTGTACAGGTTTTCTGATTTGTCACTGAAGTGGTTTCGATCATACCTTACAGGAAGAAGTCAATGTTAGTTTTAGGTGTACACGCTCATGTTTTGTCGATTGGTGTGGTGTATCTCAGGAGTCCATTTTTGGTCCACTTCTGTTTTTGATCATGTTATGTATGTCATTTTCCCTCCACACTCATCATGACATGACTTTATTATGATAATTAGTCTGGAACATTCTCAACTTTGTGTAAAAATGGGAAGCTTAGATACTACCACTACTGTGACTACTACTACTACTACTACTACTACTACTACTACTACTACTACTACTAATAATAATAATAATAATAATAATAATAATAATAATAATAACAAGGCAGTATTGCTGAAGGCAATGAGTACTTGGGCCGTGATAGAGTAATTTTGAGGACAATATATACTACTATTCAAATATGGTCTTGAATTTCCTCCTGTCAATGAGGCATTTGATTAACTGGTTATTAAACGAAGCAATGGCATGACAATGGCAAAATATGTCTAGCAACTTTTGTGGAGTTTGAGGCAGGGGTTCTTTATTTATAGCGGGAATTGCTTAAACTCCTTAAATATTCAAATTACAGCAAATTTCTTTTGTTCTCGATGGTAGATGTCTAATATTTAGATGGGCATATTTAGATTTCTACCCTATAGTTATCCCTATATACCAAAAATCGGACATCCAGCTCTATTGGCTTGCTCAGAATTAGATATGCGCATAATTAATGAGGTACAATATGTGGTGTCATAAGGTGTCCCATCATACCATTTATGAAGGGTGTAGCACTTGTGGTTACTGAGTTGTGGACAAATATATATTTGAGGTCAAAGGTCATCGAGGTCACGTGACATTTTGTCAAAATAATTGTATTGCTAAGTTATTCCTATATACCAAAAATCAGACCTCTAGCTCTATTGGCGCGCTCAAAATTATATATACGCATAATTAATGAGGTACAATATGTGGTGTCATAAGGTGTCTTATCATACCAAATATGAAGGATGTAGCAAAACTGTGACGTGACCTCAATGACCTTTGACCTAAAATATATATATTTGTCCAAATAATTGTATTGCTAAGTTATTCCTATATACCAAAAATCAGACCTCTAGCTCTATTGGCTCGCTCAAAATAAGATATGCACATAATTAATGAGGTACAATATATGGTGTCATAAGGTGTCCTTTCATACCAAATATGAAGGGTGTAGCACTTGTGGTTACTGAGTTGTGGACAAATATGTATATTGAGGTCAAAGGTCATTGAGGTCACGTGAAGTTTTGTCAAACAAATTATATTGTTAACTTATCCCTATATACCAGAAATCAGACCTCTTGCTCTATTGGCTCGCTCATAATTAGATATGCACATAATTAATGGAGTACAATATGTGGCATCATAAGGTGTCCCGTCATACCAAATATGAAAGGTTTAGCACTTGTGGTTACTGAGTCATGGACAATAATGTATATTTGAGGTCAAAGGTCACCAAGGTCACATGATATTTTGTCAAAATGTCTGAGATATCTGCGTGAACCGATGGACTCACTGATGCACTCACTGACGGATATGAGCCAATCTATAAGCCCCTGGACTTTATCCGTGGGGACAAAAAAACTGTGTCACTGCATTCTTTAGGCAATATGAATACGATGAGAAACTAAATTTTTATTTTTCTTGGCATCATACATGCGAGTCTATGGAGAACTGCCTTATACATGGGAGTCTATGGAGGTGTAAACTAAAAAGTCCTCTAACACGGCCAGATTTGATAGCATTGTGAAACAAATCGACGTGCATCTGTATGGGTTGGGTACTGTAGGCGTGAATGGACGGACGGACGGACGCACGGACATGACCAAACCTATAAGTCCCCTCGGACTTCGTCCGTGGTGATTAAAAACAACGCAACAGTTATTACAGCTACACCGGCGGTAGGTTCATATCCAGAGCCCCGTACGGTCTGCCGCCGTCGCTTGAAAACAATCTCTATGCACCCGGCCATATGGGCAGCTGGCCGGATCACAGTCGCTCGAGAGCTATTCAGCTCTGGGACTATTCGCCCCATAGACGAGTATACAGAAGCGAGGTATTTCTCGCTTCTGTATACTCGTCTATGGGGCGAATAGTCCCAGAGCTGAATAGCTCTCGAGCGACTGTGGCCGGATGCATGACTTCCCGGAGAAGGCGAGCTGTCACGTTCACGCTCAGGATTATTTGTCGATCAAATTTCAGTAAATTTACCTTACCTAGATGAAATTTTGTCTATAGGCTGAAATTTCGCCGAAATTTGACAAAATTACATCGATTTTTCAGGTTCATATGCGACATTTTTGAGTTTTGAGTGCAGACAGAAATAAGTTTTGAGGCAACATGGCTGCGACCCCATGTTGACCCCTAGCCCTGCGTACGATGCTATGTGCTACAGCTAACACACAGCATCGTACGCAGGGCCAGCGAGAGAGTTGCCGACATCGACGGTTATTTACGAGAAGTGAATAAAAGACTGTCATTTTTGGAAGCGATCGAGTAGCTGAGGTAGGCTGGGATACGACTTGGGCCCAAGAACGCTGAATTTCGGCAGTAATTTGGCTTTTTACGTCAAGTCCCAAAATGGATTTGAAGTCACCGACCCAACGTACGGGTCTTTGCAGGGCTGTGCAGCTGTGGTGAGCGGGGCGCCCGGCGGTTAGCTGTAGCGGAACACACAGCATCGTACGCAGGGCTAGTTGACCCCAAGTGAAAATGTGTTCGCGATCAAATCTTCCTATTTTTTTTTCAGAATTTTCAACAAAATCATTGCTTCTTACATCTTTTGTAAAATATAAAATACTAAAATAAAACTGCGATGTGCCATGTCTCCAGATTTCTAAAATATCGTTCGTTGACCGTTCGACGCAAACTTGTGTGACGCAGTTGAAATTCAATACTGACCGCCAAATAAATGAGACGAGATCAGTCTAGACATCCTCCGAATTATCTAACCATTCGCATTGGAGTTCAGCTCGCTTAGAGTATCATAACATTTTTCGGCCTTTTAGATCGACCCTAATATCTGCCATTTAGGAAATAAATACACAAGCTACCTCGACAAAACTTCGTGCACCATCCAAGACCAAACGCACTACAAATCTGTCTTGACGTCATCATCTCCTTACATGGTAATCGCATACCGTATTTTTTAGCAAAGGGACACAGAATACGTCGGAGTATTCAGTTTCAAAACGTATTACATTGTGTGATGTTGTCAAAAAAAAGTCATGTTACTGCAGTGGTATAAATTACAAAAAAAGTTCAAATCAGTTTATTTTGGACTGGCTTTACCCAACATTTCATATTGTTTCTTATGCCAGATTTGACCACGTGCTTACTGGCGACCCCTTTTCATGCAAATTTTGTGTCAAATGATGTGTTCTGCTGGAAAAACAAACGTACGATTTCTAAATGAAGGAGGCGAAATTTGCCCTCAAGACTCGAAACCACCCCTTACGGGGTATACCTAGCTATTTTTAACGAGCTTCTCGAATCTGCAGCTCTATTTCGAAATGATGGTCTGGTTTTCTCAGCTCAAGGATAAGTGTTCTCCATCGCTGTGGGCGTTACTATTCTCAACCGGGGGTACAGTTTCCAGTCGTAATGTTTTTCATTGTGTCCGGGATATAAAACCTTTCCTTTTCAAACTTTCTCTTTGATTAACATTAATCCACATCTTGTCAGTGATTAAACATGTTTCAAGTTTAAATGTTAAATTCTGGTCTCGAGCCCTCCTGTTCGACCAAACCGAAATTACCCCTCCCACTTTGGCTCGTCCAGTGGGTGTAGCAAGGGTCGTGCCATCGCCTAGTAAACGGAGGGTGCATTAATTGTTGCATTTCGATGCACATTTTGATTATATTCAGAAGATTTTGTGGCAAAAACTCAGATAGAGAAGCATTATATTCACATCTCACTTATTCAAGACTGGCTGAGAGCAGCACTTCCATTCAGTTAACATCATTACGCCATTTATTATGCCAAGAAAGATGAAGCCAAGACATTTTGCCCTCCCTGGTCTCAGCCAGGAATGGTTATACCTTACAGAGTTTTTTCCCACGGAATGAAAACAAATGTACTTGGGCTGAGGCCCAAGTACAATAATAATAAAGGGACAAGTCTTCGTTGCGGTGCTTCAAATCTTATTAGATTTATTCAAAAACTGTTGAGCTCAATATCAAAGCAGGTATGTAAAACATGCTGATTACAAGGAATTTGTTACAAAGAGAAAGATGTATCCATGAAAAAGCACAGACGTGAAAATGATGTAAAGAATTCCTCATACAACCCGGCCTACTACGTCATGATGTACGTTGACAGACAAGAAAATGCCGAAATTTTAAACTGATAAACACTGCATTATTGAAGTAGTCATGAACAAACGGATGGAGGAATTCCATCTGATTAAAATCAAAGGTAGAGTACGGCGACGTCTTCTTATGCGTACGCGGTATTCTCTCGCTGTCGCCTCTCACTACGCGACAGCGAGAGAATACCGCGTACGCATAAAAAGACGTCGCTGTACTCTACATCTGATTTTAATCAGATTGGAGGAAGTCGTTCCTATATTGACCCTATTTCCATACTGAATTCATCATGCACACTGTAAAGTTCACTATGGTTCGAAGCGAGACTACATAAACGTCCTGTGAGAAAATTAACCTGGAATGTAATCCGCGTTTGTGTAATGAGTTTATTAAGATAAAAAATGTTACGACCGTACAAAAACAGTAAAATACCTACGTGTAGTATACAAATTGCAAAGTATTTGGCAAAGTATAAGTATAGTTAAACTATAAATAAATATCGGCAATTTCACAGACCCGGCGTGCCGTGGCACAAGGCTAGTCATTGTAGTATCATCTAGAGTCCGGAAATCGCCGATAAATATTCGGTAAGTATAGGCGATTTCACAGACGCAGCGTGCTGAGGCACAAGGTAAGTCATTCTCGTCCAGTGTCGATCGGCGATTTCACAGTAATCCCGAAATCGTCGATATGTCAAACTTTGATACTAGATGGTAAATATTCGATTAAAAAAAATTGTGCAAAGTCACGCCGTCATGGACAAGAATGCCGTTTTGGCACCCCACTTCACACATTGTGACCTTTTCAGTCGAACAGATTTTGCTTGGAACCACTCTTTCCACATTGAACAACAGCGGCATCTTGTTCATGTAGTTGTACCATGAAGGTGGATGGTTGAACTTAGTTGTGAAAGTTGAACTAGTTTATATGGAGTTTAACTTAGGCACGCGCCTCTGAACAATGTGCATGGGCACTAAGCTCTCACTGCTTTAATGACCCGTTCCCGTGTAGGATTTATTGAACTAGTACGTAACTTTAATATTTGAGAAAGTTGGGAAGATACAGCAGAGGATTTATTGAACTAATTAAAATGCGTAGTTGAACTTCGGCAAAAGTATCTCTCTTTATTCACCAAGAGTTACATATTGTCATGAAAATTACCCATCCTTTCACTCCCATAAGCTAGTCCTACGAGTATGGCAAGAGTGTCCGGCTTTGGCTCCGGAGGCAGTGTAGGGCTCGTAGGGCTACCCGTAAGCATGCTCATTCAGCTCCCTCACACCTGTCGGCCACCCCTAAAATGTAATGTACAAGTCGGCTGGGTACAGAGTTCAACGACGGCGGTCAGGTTTGAATTGACTTCGCGCCTGAGTCATTAAACTGTCATTTTTCAGCCGCAAGGAGTAAAGTTGACCATCGATAGGAGTTACAAGGGCTCTAACATTATCTGGGAGCAGGATTATGGTGAAATTTGCACACGGTAAGGGGAGATTCTCTGATAATGCGGCCCCGTGTGTGCCTGGACCATGCAGTGTAGATCCGCACTGCAGCTTTTACACGAGCAGGTATTGGAGAAATTGTAGCCCTGGTTGGGGCAAGGCGCGAGCCGCACGACAGAAGCCCAATCCCCACCAACCAAGGGCTACAATTATTGCAGCTAATTGGCCACTTGTCGATATAGCTATGCTGACGACAGACGAAATCCCGCTGCCTTCAAGCGGCGGGAAATTTTCAACTAACGCCTGTTATCATCAATCATACATCGTTTGTCATCAGTTTCTGGCATCACTGTACCGATTCTGAAGCACTCGCCATCGTGGGCTTATTTTGGTGTTTTTGGATTATCCTCATCGTGGGGAATAGAATTTTCAACTCAAGAAAGGTCACTGACAGAGACACGAACACAATTTTCAAAATAAAATCGTGCAAGTTTCATCACTTTTCCATGCTACAACACAGAAGATAATTAGGAAATTCACGAATTATGTAGTTCGGTATTTCTTGCCTCTTGAAATTGAACTTCAATCTACTACTACTAAGCACAGCGATCGTTAGCAACTGTTAATTTTTTGGGGCGTTATGTAGAACTTTGAAGTTACTTATTTTTATTATGATATTTCTTACAATTCCATTTATCGTTTTCAATTTGCAAAAAACATGTCGCTATCAAAGCGAATAAAATATCATTTGACACCTACCCAGTGGCGCCCTAGCATTAAAGTAATATGCGCCTCGAAAGTGAAACACTTAAACTGACAAACTTTCCTCAAGGAAACTGTAAACCACAATCTTACCAAATCAAGAACACAATCAGGCGTCACCGTGCAAATGTTGGTACCGAAGAACAAGTTACCGAACATTTACTGATATTTGAAATTCAATATGGACGCTATCCCTTCGGTAACTCTATGGGAAAAATGAAATTTGCTATTTTCAAAAACAAAACTAAGACTGTGAAAACTTTACTTATTTCAAGCTCTTCAAAATGAATCCTATGCAACATGTAGACCAGAAATAGTATTGTAAAACAATTGAGATTCTAAAGATCTGTACTCAAGGCGCCCCATCCTCAGGCCGAAGATACCAGCCAGTCCCTGAACCAACGTGGAGATTAAAAGTAAACATTAAATATGATAACATAATTATAGAAATGTAGCGACTCGGATAAACAAGGTCATGGCATTGCTCTTATGGAGAGGAAATATTAAAAATTAATCTTTTCTTCAAACGCACAAACAATCATCAAAACAAGATCATCGGGTATCGATTTCGCTGCAGTAACTTGAGAACTTGACACGCCATTCTGAAGTACAAGATTCTACATGTCTAACCATCCGACAAGTTTGATTTTCCAGCCTTGCGGTATCTCGTTACCACTTTAAATGGATAATTAATGAACGAGCTCATCAGTATGGTGTGCTTCCAATTTTCCATTCCCCGGACTTTGTTGACTATTTTAGAGATCAGTTCCCTGTGCGTATATCATCTTAAATTGTTTTGACATAACATGTACCCTCGTTTCAAGTTACAACGGTGACGATATGGTTTTGCCGGGAGGGGTCGTATTACTGTACGTGACACCATAGGGTATTGCAGGCATGATTCGTCTTGGAGTTATGATCAATAAATGTTACGGTTTAAACTTTTTTTTTCATTATACAAATCTTACCTGTGTCGCATGTTTGTCTATTTCTTTACCCTCGCTATCTCTGGCTGACCGTGGTATAGTATTTCAAAGGAAACATATTTGTTAATTGCCCTCCCTAACCCCCTTCATTAATTTGTTCTACCGATCACCAACGCAGGGGGTCAACATCTTGACCAAATAACCAAATAACTCGTTACCAGTTCTCAAGGTAAAAGACGGATTAGTACATGATCTTTGTTGTTCATAATTCCTGGACAAAAGGTACCTGCAATACCCTGTGATTATACATGCCATGCGTTTATGCATAGATATCGCTTCCTTATGAGAGAGAGAGAGAGAGAGAGAGAGAGAGAGAGAGAGAGAGAGAGAGAGAGAGAGAGAGAGAGAGAGAGAGCTCTTACGCCCTTACTTTTCATTTCATGTCGACAGAATTTCATCTTTCCCTGAACATTCAGTTTCGCTGTGTAACTGTAAACGGTCATAAAACAGGTGGCACCGGCCGCCTGCGTCACAGCGACAGCGTCGCGAGGATTGCGCTGTAATTTGAAATGGTTGGCAGGGTCTCAATGTTTTCATGATGGCTACAGCTGGCGAGATCACAAATACTGAAGTATTAGTATTACATGTATTAGATACAATCAAAAAGATGTTTTGGTTACCCTTGTATGACCCAAAACAAGTATGCGAAAGCACTTGTAAAATCGTGCCAAATGATTAATTACGTATCGGGTCACCGATGGTCACAATTTAGAATCGGCGAGTCCTTGCTCACTTTCCCCGGCTTGAACGTGGTCCAAAAGAGACATTTAATTTATGTTTAGGTTTTGAATCCACCGCTGACAGAATTATCATCGTAGGATTATATACATGACATTGAAGGTGACTATCCGTTGTAAATTTTATGTTATTTTTTTAACATACAAAGTGTATTCTGCGCACCCAACTGTTACGGAGATATTTTATCCCACACAAAGGTTAATAAACCTAGCGGTCATCGACACCAGTATAATGGTTAATTAAAACAACAAGATCTTAATTATAAGTTGATTTCCATAAAAACCATATTTGAGACAAAGGCACAATAACGTTAATTACGTTTTACGAGGATGTTTACGGAAGTCTGGAATATATTTGAATTATATTAAGAATTATGAAGGTAGTCAATTACGTTTGCATATTAATGGAAACCTGTCAATTTAAGATCAAGACCTGCATTGATGTTTATGATTGGATGTATCATTTTATCTGTAATTCATGTATATCGTATGATCAAAGCCACGCCTTAAAGATAACGTTTAAAATCCCATCCTTAAACATACAAAGAGCAGAGAGAGTTGCTCGAGGAGATTGGAACATTGAGAGAGGAACACAGTGGACCCAAGACATTTAGACTATGGGAGAAGCGTATCTTGGGCGATGGCAACTGTCAAGCTTGTCTACAGACAAATAAAGTCTATGTAGTACCAACGAACTCTAAACGTCTCTTGTAGTCAATACACTGAAGATCCCCAGGTTATCTCTCAGCAGCCAAGGCGAGTTCAACATATAAACTCCCCATGAAAGAACGAATAGTAAAAAGGTGAACGAATAGTAAAAGGAAAAACGCTTAGTAACACAACACTTGTCGAATTTTTACAAACACTTTAACTGTCTTCATTAAACCGAAAGCTAACATAGCAACTTTATTGTTGATTCATCGTTTGTTCCTGACTTTGAAAAAAGGCTCAAGTACCCGGATGACGTTGTACCTATATTTTGAAATAATGTGATGTTGAGAAACGTCATCTTGTAAATTTGACTCCTAAAAGTGACATCGCGAGCCCGCAGAATCAACAAAGTGATGCGAACCAACTAGAACACAAAGAGTGAAAAATATTTATTTCATTTCATGCCACAGTTTATCCCACGCAACAAAGCATTCCCTACAGTTAACTATGAAAGGGCATAGGTCGCTATCTACATGTATGGCAGGAATTTAGCGAGCAGCTTTTCACTTAATCCGCTATTTGTCTGATGTTGCTAATCGGCTAAGCCGTGGACCAGCATGCATCCAGCACTACCTTCGTGAGGGTGCCTCATTAAATACTCAGCTACATACACGTTACGGTACGGATCAAATCTCTAACCGATGAAGTATTTTGAAAGTGACGGACTTACTTGCAAAAAGCGAATGGGGAGAAGATTTATGATGGGAAGAATCAGATTTAAGGATTTATAAGGTAAATGATTACCGTAATGAAACGAAAAGTAGTAAAAAAATCAGGCTTCGTCAGGGGACTTACATGAACGACTTTAAATCATGGAGGGTAATTTTACAGATTAACATGACAAATTCAATGATGATGAAGGTTGACACATGGCGACATCACTGCTGGCTTGTTATGAAGCTGAAATGACGAAAACTTTGTATCATTTTTTCCAAAATTCTGAATCATTTTTCTTGCAATTTCTAGTAACGATATTGGCCGACAAATTCGGTTTCATCTGATAGTCATCACTTGCATCATCGATACCGCTTACGAGAGAGTTAAAAACCGCATTAAAATCATGTGACTCCGGTATTAAATTTCACACTGTATTCTTAGCAGACTTATGAGCCTCCATAAAGCGGGAAATCGGTGTCACGCTTTTTAGCAACTAGATTACGTTTCACGGTGACAGACAAAAGTGAAATGACGTAAAATATAGAAAGAACTACCTTCTCTTTTTTTTCAAACGGCAGATATTGCCAAAATCAGATATAATTTAGAGCTCTACGTCAATAAAATCGCCAAAATGTGTCTTTTTATTGTGCCTGTTTGCACCATAAAAAATATGGCGCCCAGTGCGTTTCCCAATGGGACAACAATAATGCTAAAAATGTTTCTTTACCTTGTGAACGCAACCTGCCACTGAGCAAATCGCGGATAATTGATTCGGATCTCCAATGCGCTCACGGCCTTCAGCTGTCATGCAACTAACACCTGTCAAAATGATCGCCACACTGAATGATTTATTGGTTTGATTTACGATCTGGTGATTAACTTTTGACAGCTTTAGTCCGATAAATGGCCATGAATATATTTTGGTATTTTGTTTCGGCCTGCATGAACAAATGGACACAACAAACCTGTCGACAGTTTACTTAACTCACATATTTTGGTTTGGCAATTAATAAATTTAATCTGTATGAAATTAATATTTTTATATGCGTTATTGTGATTCTAATACATAGCGTAAACGTGACAGCTTGCATTTCGTTTAAACGACTAAAAATATTGCAAATCAGTTTTAAACTCAAGGCCAAAAAATCTGGACGCAAAGTTTCGACCTTTAAAGTCTCTGCAACGAAGTTTTAGTGTTTTGTTGACGACGCAACGATCGATTGTAAGATAGTGCGAATTGTGTTTTCGTGAATCGGTGGTGGGAGAGTTCCTGCTTCGCTAACGGGCAAACAGAAACAGCATCAAATATATCTGGGAGTGTACGTGTATTTTTGCATCACGACAGCCCCCCCCCCCCCACCCCACCCCCCCCTTCCACATGTAAATAACACCCAGCCAACGCGATGAAAGTTATTGTGCCGTCGCAAACTTATCAACGTCAAAACAGCTGATGGGTATCACTTCGCGCGGGAATCTCTGACGACAATGCTCGGTATATTAGATCTGAGAGCGCCAAAACTATATCTCGATCGCCCACCTTGATTACACGGTGTCTGTTTATATCGAATGTACGACTATAAAGCACTTTCTATAAGATTTCTTGACTTCTCTGCTCTGTTGTTAACTGTCAGGTAATACTTCTCGTAAACAGATAAATCTCGCACGTAACGGGATGATGACGCTGATCTAAGTGACGATAGCCAGCACTGCACAATATAGTAAACGCGCGGTGAAGTAATCGTCTGCGAACCGTGATCATATCACGGATCGCTAAAATTTCAGTACATTCAAATCACTCGAACAGAATAGATAGACTTGCTCTACTGTACAAGAACAGGTATATTGAACAAACGGGGGAAAATATGCCATTGGACGATTTTTCAGCCGTCGCTGGTACTATCAATTGCTACGAAATAACCGTTAAGCGGGTACGTCATCGGGCTTTTCAAGCTTGTGTATCACCGATAGTGGCAGCACAGTCCCTCTAGAGGGACTGTGACAGATTTCTGTTATTGTAGTGACGGCTGCACTCAATTCATGTACATGTATGTTTTATTAGCTCCCGTATTCACACATAGGAGCTGATGTCGTACCATTACCTGTCTGTCTGTCTGTCTGTCTGTCTGTCTGTCTGCAAACATGATTTCTCAAAGGGTGCTGACTTGATTCTACTACAAATGTGGTGTACAGATGCGGTTTAACGAGTATGCAGAAGCGGAAAGAGTTTGGTTGGCCAAACTTGCATAATGGCATTATACTTATCATATTTGTGAATATATTTACTATTGGACGAAATTTTGTTTGTAGTTTACTGGTCATGACTCAATTCAGGTCTGCTAAAATGATCATGAAATTTACAATTTGAATTTTCGGGGAGTTTATTCTCATTTGTTGGTATATTATCTTGTTCTGTCAGAAATAACAAGATCAATGACCTTCGATGTTGACTTAGAGGTGCATAAAGGGTGAACTTCAATCAGATTCAAAGTTCACATGATGTCGAAAATTTGGCTACGTAAATCTGTGAGTCTAATTCACCTTTTTTCTATAACTGCTGACCTGATGGCTTTTGCATATGGCATTTGATTTTTACGGATGGCCTTACTTTGATGTGTGCAACTGATTGCATGATCCGTAAATTGTTGGGGACCAGTTTTTTCATTAAAAACTCTTTGTCCGATAGCTTTGAAATTCCTTGTAGATGGTTTAATATTAACACTTTAAAAAAATATATGACAAATTTTGTCTGTAAATATATTTGGAGCAATCTATTCATTTTTGATCAAAATGTAATTTTCTATATAATATTTTTTTTCTATTTATCACTTATCTAGATTTCAAATTTTGTTATTTTGTTTATAAGGGTTATAACTGGTGACGAAGTCTCGATGTTTAAATAATAGGGATCAATTTTCTCGTTTAGGATCAAAATGCCAATTTCTCCACGATCTCTCTGTGGAGGAACAGTGATTTTTCTGTAATCAATTGTCCGATACACTGGAGTCAATTTAACTCACACCCAGTTACCTTTTGGCGTTGAGACGTAACGAAAATCCCGTCTGTAAATCATCATCTGCCATGAGAGGGCGCACGATAACCAGTTACGAGTTCTCTTGGATCCGGGCATAGAGTTTGAGCAAGGTAAAAAAAATCACATTGTAGCACATCACTGTGATGGGAAGTTCGGGCAAGCCATATATAAATTTAATATCTGTCACCGCTAACCAGAAAACAGACAAATGTACAGATATCTAGATGAACCAAATTTAGGTCTGGACATCTCAGGTACTTTATCGCGGTCGTATAGGGACGCAGTAAAATTTAAAGTAGGGGTTTTCCGTCTGGCTCTCTCAATTTGAATTTATTGCATTGAGGTTAAATTTAGGCATTGAATAGTGTTATTGCAAGACGTTTGACCTAAATGAAAATATCTTCCACTTGAAGGCATGGGTTGCAAGATAAACGTTTACAAAAGAATTAAATTCCCAAAGAGAGCTCGTCGCCACGTGTGGGGGATCGACTTTCATATCGTGCTGTTTTTGCGCTCCAATTGGTAAATATTTGGACTATTTCATCTTGGTTACAACAGTGTAGGCTCTGGATGCCGCGTACATCTGTACACATTTATTTCTGCCCTCATACGAGACATGTGAATAGCTTGTCACATCGGGTTGTATGAATGCTTGGATACATGCTTGCATGCATGGATGCATCAATCCATCCATCCAACCATCAATCCATCGATCTTTCGTCCGTCCGTCCGTCCGTCCATGCATGCATGCATGCATGCATGCATGGCATGCATGCATGCATACATACATACATACATACATACATACATACATACATACATACATACATACATACATACATACATACATACATACATACATACATACATTACGGTGGCCCAAAACTACCTGTTCTCCGCATTCAAAGTCTGCGTCGCAATCAAATGTTTTTCTCTCACATATGTCTCTGCATTCAAAGTCTGCGTCGCAATCAAATGTTTTTCTCTCACATATGTCTCTGCATTCAAAGTCTGCGTCGCAATCAATTGTTTTTCTCTCACATATGTCTCCGCATTCAAAGTCTGCGTCGCAATCAAATGTTTTCTCTCACATAAGCTTATGTCTCCGCATTCAAGTCTGCGTCGCAATCAATTGTTTTCTCTCACATATGTCTCCGCATTCAAAGTCTGCGTCGCAATCAAATGTTTTCTCTCACATATGTCTCCGCATTCAAAGTCTGCGTCGCAATCAAATGTTTTTCTCTCACATATGTCTCCGCATTCAAGTCTGCGTCGCATTCAATTGTTTTTCTCTCACATATGTCTCCGAGGTATGCCTCAGTGTACGTTATTCCGCGAAGCATAATTTCTATCGAACAGCGCTATTGACAACGACGAACATTGTATCAAGTTATTTTCAATAGATTATCGATCGAAAATTTGTTTGGACGGGCCGGGCGCTCGTGTGTTGAGGTCACGTCATAAACATTTCCACAATAACCCATATATTGACTTATACACTTAAATATCAACATTGAAGGTATCCGTTGGTTTCCTGTACTGAAATTAAATCGACGACAATTTTGTTAGTTTTGGTGATACTTTTACGTACGTTTCGGCACATTTTGGCGCACCTCGGCGTAGTTTGGCGCCATTGTGAACGGGGGGGGGGAGGACTACACGCGAGTGAGCGAGACAACAATGTATCAATTTCGGACAAAAGGATATCGATCGATAACGTTCACTGCACGATTACAGTGGAGACTCTACGCCCGTTCGCCTCTGTTCTGTGTTATTCTTGCAGTTTACTGGGATTTTCATAGTTAATATTCGCCAAAATTTGGTATAAATTACAACAACCTGACTGGTATTTGGTCTGTATAATTTAAGAGACGCTAACCGATTAAAATGGGTCAATATTAGACCCTGATTCTGCATATGCAAACGCTGTAAGATCGCCATTTTATTGAGGGCAAGAGCAAAAATTCAGCGATCGGAAAAATAAAATGCAACTAAAACAAGTTTCGTCGAGAAATTCAAAAAACTAAAACGACAGCAATTTGTATATATATCAAGGAAATATATCAAGGAAATTGACTCTCCGAACGCGCACTCCACGTATGTGTGGCAAAAATTCGGGACGCTATATACCGTACAAAATGGGGCGCCTTTGGGCCGTAGTGCACTACGTGGAGTGCGCGTTCGGAGAGTCAATTTCACCTCCCGCGTCATGTTGAAAATTTCGCCGTATTTCCTTGCTGCACATCTAAATATTAATGAAAGAGCAACAGGTCCTATTTCCCGTATATGCTGCCCTTACAATTATAATATTTTGGGAAGAATTTCACAAGGAAATTCCAAAAATACGTAAGCGATAAGAGACATATGCAAAATCAAGTAAAAACACAGTCAACAGCAAAACGATCTTCAACTCGTCATTTCATAAAAAAAGAGGGAAACTAAAAAAAATAAAACCATAGAGTTTTAGTTACCCTTCATGATATGTGTCATACCAAATATTATAAAAAATAACAGCGAAATGAAAAAGTTAAACCAACGGTTTTTTTCAGATGTATTTTTCATTTTACGATGTGTCTACTCTGCTCGATTTCCCATAGAAAACAATTGCGTTTAATGTACAGAACAGACCGTACAACTATCGCTCGTTCAAATTTCTCAATTCTGAACCAATTATAGTGAAAAGTGGCACGGTGTTTCCTTGATATATATACAAAATTGCTGTCGTTTTAGTTTTTTGAATTTCTCGACGAAACTTGTTTTAGTTGCATTTTATTTTCCGATCGCTGAATTTTTGCTCTTGCCCTCAATAAAATGGCGATCTTACAGCGTTTGCATATGCAGAATCAGGGTCTAATATTGACCCATTTTAATCGGTTAGCGTCTCTTAAATTATACAGACCAAATACCAGTCAGGTTGTTGTAATTTATACCAAATTTTGGCGAATATTAACTATGAAAATCCCAGTAAACTGCAAGAATAACACAGAACAGAGGCGAACGGGCGTAGAGTCTCCACTGTAATCGTGCAGTGAACGTTATCGATCGATATCCTTTTGTCCGAAATTGATACATTGTTGTCTCGCTCACTCGCGTGTAGTCTCTCCCCCCCCCCCCGTTCACAATGGCGCCAAACTACGCCGAGGTGCGCCAAAATGTGCCGAAACGTACGTAAAAGTATCACCAAAACTAACAAAATTGTCGTCGATTTAATTTCAGTACAGGAAACCAACGGATACCTTCAATGTTGATATTTAAGTGTATAAGTCAATATATGGGTTATTGTGGAAATGTTTATGACGTGACCTCAACACACGAGCGCCCGGCCCGTCCAAACAAATTTTCGATCGATAATCTATTGAAAATAACTTGATACAATGTTCGTCGTTGTCAATAGCGCTGTTCGATAGAAATTATGCTTCGCGGAATAACGTACACTGAGGCATACCTCGGAGACATATGTGAGAGAAAAACAATTGAATGCGACGCAGACTTTGAATGCGGAGACATATGTGAGAGAAAAACATTTGATTGCGACGCAGACTTTGAATGCGGAGACATATGTGAGAGAAAAACATTTGATTGCGACGCAGACTTTGAATGCGGAGACATAAGCTTATGTGAGAGAAAAACATTTGATTGCGACGCAGACTTTGAATGCGGAGACATATGTGAGAGAAAAACAATTGAATGCGACGCAGACTTTGAATGCGGAGACATATGTGAGAGAAAAACATTTGATTGCGACGCAGACTTTGAATGCGGAGACATATGTGAGAGAAAAACATTTGATTGCGACGCAGACTTTGAATGCGGAGACATATGTGAGAGAAAAACAATTGATTGCGACGCAGACTTTGAAGCGGAGACATAAGCTTATGTGAGCGAAAAACATTTGATTGCGACGCAGACTTTGAATGCGGAGACATATGTGAGAGAAAAACATTTGATTGCGACGCAGACTTTGAATGCAGAGACATATGTGAGAGAAAAACATTTGATTGCGACGCAGACTTTGAATGCGGAGACATATGTGAGAGAAAACATTTGATTGCGACGCAGACTTTGAATGCGGAGAACAGGTAGTTTTGGGCCACCGTAATACGTACATACATACATACATACATACATACATACATACATACATACATACATACATACATACATACATCCATCCATCCATGTATTTGGAGTTTACAGTATTACTTTCCAATTCAACATTATCTTCCAACGTTGCTTGAGCTGTAGACACATAGTACTTCAAGTGATCCGCAAGATTGGTTCTAAACAAAATGGTATGGTACATACAACGTGTACGGCAGTTACGGATTGGAAAGCGACGCAATGATATCGATGCTCATTGAACCAGACTGTAACCTTGGTCACGTGACTTGCCCACCGGTTTGATTGACGCTAATTGAAGACGAAGTAAAACGGGCAATTTTCTACGGACCAAGGAGAGAAGCGACCGTAGGACAAACCACAAAACATTTCCTGGCATCGCATCCGAATTTAGGTCAAATGCAACCTCTCTACTGATTAATTACCTTCGTGAGGGCAGGCGTTGAAGTAACCCCTTCAAAATTAAATTGCCGTGGTCAATCCTCCTCAACCCCTACAAGCGTACTTTAAATCTAATTTTACGTTGGGTGTTCACTCTCGTTTCTCGTCGTTAGAGCAGGCACTTAAGTTTTATTCAAAACACTACAGAAAAGATGGAATTAAGCGGCACTTCACTCTGAAATAGAAGCAAAATTTCAGAAAGGGAAGACACTGGCACGCGACCGCAGTTTTCACGGACGTATCTGAGAATGGCCATGTACACCATAGCCACGATTCTTATCGGCATCGAGCACGAGAAACTCAAACTGTAAAGAATAGCAAAATAATGAATGTGCTGTGAGAAGTGTAATTAAAACGGATGATGTTTTAATATGATCATTTAGGATCTAGATTCTCGTGAATACGACAGCATCACTTGACCCTGCGACGTCCGTGCACGAGTCAACCTTTCAAACTACCTGCACTCGAAAACGAATGACTTAAACTTTTGCTCAATCTTTCCTAAATGAAAGTTTCGGCCATACTCAAAAAAAATCAAGAATATAAATCAGGGGTCATAGTGCAAAGTTTGGTACTAGAGAAACAAATGACCTGACATTTACCGATATTTGAAATTCAAAATGGCCGCAATCCCTTTGTTAAATGTATGGGGAAGAATGAAATTTTCGATTTTGACGGTGCAAATATTTCTTACTCCAAGAGCTTTAAAATAAGCCCGTACAAGTGGTAGAGCAGGAAAGAGTTACAAAACTTAGGGAGTCCGAAATATCTGTCCCCGAGGCGCATTCTACCTTAACAGAGCTTTGTGGTAGCCAGCGAAGAAATTCTTCCAAAGTAAAATGAATTTTAATAGCTTTGAGAGTTACAATCAGGCGTTGGATTCTCGGATACAAAACATTTTCGTGATTGCTACTAAACATACTTATAAGCTACACTTAATGCGCTTCGACTTCGACTAAAAGACTTGCGCGATAAGACTACTTTTATGTTGCGCTTTATTATTCTCATCACGGTGGAAATTCGACGTGCAGAAGTATTTAATCGGTCTTAACGTCGGCTGGCATGAGGTATTTAACTTTTCAATCATTATTTCCAAACCACAACGCAGCCTCTGTATACTATTCTCAGCATGGTGGCGACGCAGTGATGGACGCCCAAAGACAAAACGGCACTGCATTCATCTTTATATGCTGACATAATAGTATTTACGTAAGATCTGAGATACACCTGCTGTGTGCGACGGCTACAGTGTGACTCTGAAAATTGTGAGTTCTGGAGAAAGTCTCTGGAAGCTGTTTGAGACCATCACAGGGGACTCGAGACACCATTAAGGTTAATGTATATACAGTGACCTTAGACGAGAATTCGCAAATAAACTTAGGCTACACACGGCATACCATCGGCATTTCCCAACAAAAAACATACTAGAACACCAACATCCCTATGCACTTTGGACTTTGCGTTTATAGTTAACATGGTGCCAGAATCGATTGCGGGAAATTACAGCATAGCGTCGCTTTTTATCCGATTTACCCTGACGACATTCGAAACAGTGAAGTGATTAAAACTATTAATCTTGGGTAAGCAAATGTCAAATATAAAGGAATTCTCTTCCGTCGTGCGCGCTCATGTGTCGACGTGCAGCCGTTTCTAGATATAATGAACGTCAATATTGGAAGTTTAGAAAGCGTTGAGTGTGATGTCAATCGCAGTGAAATATGACAAGTTAAGTCATTATGGCAAAAACGGAATCTGGAGGGCTATCATAATCACTTTCTACACTAACTTGAAAGAAACGCCCAGTAAAAGCTGACGGTTACTACAGTTTGCTTTGAAATAAATTTCTCAGAAATGTTTTGCCAATAAAGAAAAATGTCGATAATAAAGCGCTGACTCAGCATTTTCATTTTATCAGCTACAATAATTTATTGTTCTTACATTTCCTGACTAGAACCGCAAAACCAATATAGTTTCGGATGGCAGCTTCAAGAGCAAGTTGACGATTCTTAAAGCGGAAGTACTTCCGTGTCGTCATATGCTTTGTCCCTACCAACTTAATTGCTGTACATGTTAGGCGATTTTCTGGCTCTTGTCCTCTGTGTGGGAAATACAACAGTTTCTTGCTCCACTTCAAAAAGCACGTGAAAATACCGAGTGTTCAACATTTCAATATATGTTGTGCAATGTTCACCGAAGTTTGTGTCGACCTCTGAATTTTGACCCGGACCAGAATCCATTTCTTTACAACTCTTTTCTGATCTACCAACTGTTGGGGTTCATTTTAAATCGAAAATTTTATTCTTCTCCATAGAGTTAACACAGAGATGGCGGCCATTTTGAATTTCAAATATCGGGTAATTTCCTTCTTTAGTGCCAAATTTTGCAAGGCGACCCCCGATTTTTATTCTTGATTTTGAAAGAGAATGATTGAAATATTCCTTGCGGAAAACTTGAGCGAAAGTTTAAGTCGTTTACTTTTGAGGTACATGCTACCTTAAAAATACATATTTGCTCAAAATGCATTGTTAGCAAGACAAGTACTTTAAAAAGGCAATTCCTTTTGTTGGGCAAAGCATATGGAAAATAATCTCTAAAATTACGGATCTTTTCTCTTTAAAATTGAGAAACTGGTTAATATACACGCCTACTGTACATTCCGTCGCTCTGTCTCTGCATGGCAAGTCTTAATCCTCTTGATGCCCATCTAATGCAACGGCGCATTGCAGTATTTTGTCATTTTGAAATTTAATTTATAGGCACGATTTTTTATTATGCCGTTCTCATTCCCCGGATAAACAAGCCCATGGGGGTCGATAATGAGAACAGCACGCTAAACGACCATCCGGGAGACAGTGCAGTTGAGTGATTATGGGCTCTAAATGTTGTCTCTAGGCATCTATCTGAAATACTGTTCCGGATTTTTTCTCCCGTGTCACAACCGTGTCTCGCATGCATGGAAGCCAGCTATGATGGATAACGTTGGGAAATCTTTTCATGCATTCAGCTATCCTCAATGGAGAAGGAAAAAAGTGACAGGGAAACAACAGTTGCCATGATTACGGGACGTCTGGCAAGTTGATTTGTCTTCCTAACTTCAACATCGCAAATACTTTGAATGAGACAAAAAAGGCTTGCGAGGCGAGATTTGTGGAGAACGTTGGTGATATAATTGTTTTCTTTGCGCTATCAACAATTTGATTTAGCAAGTCGTGGTTTCAAAAGGCTGCTTTCCTTAAATAAACAGCGCTGATGCAGTTATTCGCAATTTCCTCAACTTTCTTGGTGATCAATAGGGACATCGATTTCCCATATCGAGCGCTGCATTATTAAAAGACACTCCCGTTGTGCTAAACAATAATGGCCACTTAGCAGCCGGGCTACGCTTGAAAGGCGACCCAAATGGCATTAATTGATGGCCATGATAGCGCCTCGACAGCGTGGTGCCCTATTCAGACCATTTCACGTCACATAACATCTAGTTACCGTGGCGCTAATATAACCAATTAATCCGAGTAAATAAAATTCGTTGTTCGTCACTTTCTGTTTGACAATGAACCTCCTTAAAAGGGTGGATTTGGGCTATTTCATTTCCACCGTGGCCTGTTATTTTCCTTGAGCTTAATAACGTAGCGAAATGAAAGTCATCTAAATCGCGTTTGCGAAATGGAAGTCTTAATATCGTCTCACAGACTGTGGCTTTCTGTTCATTCGTCTGCCTGCCTGTCTGTCTATCCGTCTCTTCTTCTCTCTGCCAAGTTAGTGATCAAGCAGATTTTCATAATCTCCCTGTCTGTCGCTTCGCTGCCTCATGCTTTCCACCCCATCCCTTGATTGTCTTGGTCTCTGTCTACTTGACTCTCTCTCTCTCTCTCTCTCTCTCTCTCTCTCTCTCTCTCTCTCTCTCTCTCTCTCTCTCTCTCTCTCTCTCTCTCTCTCTCTCTCTCTCACACACACACACATACCTCGCGTAACCTAACTCTGTAAGATTTTTGTAAGGAAACATAAATACGGGTCAGAGACTATATAGATCGTTTTGGTCTTGCTGTCGACCGATTAGTTTACATAATTGTTTACAAAATTACATAAATTATCTCTATCACGAACGCATTTTTTACAATCCTCAAAAACAGAGCATATCAACAATCACTAAGGTTTAACGCTACCAATGGTTAATATGGAATTAATGTTTAGTTAACATTAGTGTTAATGACTGAAACATCGGGACGCGAAATCTTTCTTTTATCTTTTTTATCAATTTCATAATAAATAATTATTAAAAATGTTATCGAGACGCTGAACTCTTACGTTATCCTGTTAACATCTTATGAACGCCACATATCATTCGTTTTCAGATACATTTACTTCAAATTCAAGATAAGTAGGTCATCGAGCCCTTTCCTTGTTACATAAATTGGAAATCAAATCAGTGCACGATCACAGAGTTGTGATTGGTCGATATCTGCCCTGAACTTGAAGTATCGCCAGCAATTTGCGAACACCGTGAGCGATCGATGTCTGGCGTCGCAGCCAAATTTCCGGGCGAGTGTCAGCGAACTTTCAAATTGACATTGAACTGAAGAAATTAAAGCAAAATTGAATTAATTAGGTCTACATTCCTCCTGCATTTTGTTGTTTAAACTTGGAGTGAGGTGATACGAAGGCATTGATGTCGTTCAGTACGAAGCCGTCGATTGTTCATTTGACTGTAAATGAAAGTCGCGAACCGGAAAAGTATTCAGTGCTCTAAATTCGGTAGCGTCAATACTCTAGACGTCAACGAGTCGACACTCTGATTCAACTGTATTACTTACGTGTTCCCAGAAACTCGTGACATCTCCTGATTATGATGCATCATCGACTGACAAATCAGTGCTTCCCCGAGGCTATTGTTCTTAGCTTATGGTAACACGGATCACTGGGCTTCGTTCTCTCTCTCTCTCTCTCTCTCTCTCTCTCTCTCTCTCTCTCTCTCTCTCTCTCTCTCTCTCTCTCTCTCTCTCTCTCTCACGTGTGATAGATGCTTTCGTGATGACAGGTGTATTATGTTGTATTACTCGTATAATTACTTCGCAGTGTTGTGTTACGATACATCTCTTTGAGTTGATCTAGATCTCCATCTATCACTGAACAGTGGCTCACCCAGCGGTCGCAGTGTCACCTTAGACGACACGAGCAACCAGCGCAGTCACTTGCACGAGATGACATAAGTGCTTCTGTGTCCGCGGGGACATATATGTGTCCCCGGGATATTTGATAGTGCTCTGAAACTGTCGCTATGGACGAAACTCCCTAGGAAAATATCTCTATAACTCTGGCCTCCCCTGACTCCGATCGGATCCAATAATTCCAAATGATCAAAGGGAATGATAAGGAATGAGGTCGGAGATATGTATCGCCAAGCTTGACCGGAGGGAATTTGTATTCAATACCTTTTTTTCTGTTGTCATCGTTACAGAGTGTTTACATTTTTCATTTGATCGCTTTGTACGTCTCGCAGCATTCATCAGTTGAACGTTGAGTTATCAAATGAATTCCACACGGTGGTATAAGTAACATGCATGCTCGGTAAAGTTATTTACATTCGACCGACGATCTTCGTAATCTAAGTCGAGGATCTTCGTGATCTAAATCGAAGGGACCCCAGGCTGTCGAAATCACTGTAGTAGGCGTTATGTAAAAGTCACATGAAAATGAAATTCTAATTTATCTCGATATTCATTTTCACATTGACCATTTGAAGCATTATGCACGTCATGTTTATGTTCACACTTGTTACTTAAAATCACGGATTGTCGACAGGTAGTGTAAATTTGAACAATTTAAAACCAGCCTTCAATCTGACGGCAGCGAATAAGGATACCCGGATGCGAGTTATCGTGTCACCTAGGTAACCGATACAAGTTCAATTCACCGTGGCCGAATCCAAGTAAAGATCTCCTGCTGATTAAACTGTCACAAATTAAAAGAAAAATTTACGAAAGTAATGTTGTTATCCATATTAACTTTCTCGTCCGATAATAAATTTAGGAAAACAAACCTTATTACTGTTCTAATCACAATCGGCAGACACATCTCACTTCGTCTGTCTTTGTCATTGTGGCAAAACAAGCGCCAAATTTGAATGATTTAATCGTCTGACCACTTATTTAGCTGTTACTAGGTGTTTGCCAGTGTGTGTCACGAAAGCTACAATGAGAAGTCATTTCAGCTACTACGGTACCCTGGCACAGCAATCCAAGCGAACCGAAGTGCTCACGGGTGGACTTCCGAAGTCGCTCGGCGAGCCGGTAATGTAAAGCCACACGTGCGACTGCATTCATAAGTGCACTACGTGTTAACGGCGTCGCTTTCCTTGTTAAGCCTAATCTGTGGGGTTTTTTTCTATCGGAGAACCGTTGAAAAGTTATAAATATCTGCTGTATTGAAAGAGAAGAAAAAAAAATAACTGAGAGATGTCGTGTGGACATTGTGGTGAAAGTCGCCAATGGAATTGTGTGATAGATTCAATTACAGTTTCAGAGTGATCGAGGAGTTGATGTGGCGACGTGTATGGAATTTCATTCAAAGAATATCAAAAGAACTCGTCGAAACGGGAAGGTTTCCACTGTGTGAGTCCAAGTCAATTTGCTTTCAAAACTTTGAAATCTGAGAGCTTTGATGTCTTAAAAACCTTCGGACAATATCTAGAATCTAGTTTGATCGGCTCACATGCAACACTAAATGTAAAGTATATAAAAGGCTTTACTTATGCCACAATCGTACTGTACATTAACAAAATTCCGAAATAAAATATCGCAATAGATTTTAATCGTCTCGTCCACTTCTCACACAGCAATTTCTGTCAAATTACATGATACTGTTTTAGTAAAATTCATTTTACTCAGAGAAATGGTTAAATGTAGTAAATGGGCAGAGAACGGATATTTCTTCAGTTTAGCGATGTAAAAGCCTGTTTTAAATTTCCATATAGGTACTCTGTTGGTGAATGGCCCACTTACGGACTTCCGATCCCATCATTCCGTGTCCAAACGTATTCTCGTCTATGATGCGTGCAGTGATGGAAAAAATCCAGGCAGATCAAGGAAAACGTGTTACATTTACAAAATTTCATCCACTGTAATGTATAGCCATACATGCAGGTAGTTGCATATTGTCTTATAAGAATAAAAAGACATAAAAAGCCATAGAATGTTGTGGAGGACGTTTAACCTGTTTTCTGATGGTACATTAGAACACCAATATCCGGGGATTCACTCTGCGCGTTAAAAGCAACCAAAGGTGTCATTGACGCCGCACACGTGTAAGGTTCACAGTGCTTCGAATTGTTGAGCAGATGAGAGTCAACATGCTCAAAGTTTTCAAAGAACGCCTGTACTATGGCACAAAGTCGTGTTAGATGTTTCACGTTTTGCTTGACTCGAGGCCACATGCATACTAAGTTGCTGGCGCAATATTTTCTTTCATTTCACTTCAGAAATGGATCACTCAGTTGAAAATTGTTTGAAATTACTTGCATATCTATTCCTAGACAAATGATAAAAACAATGAATACTGATTTAGATATATGAGTAACTACAGCAAAGACGGACGACCGAGCGGGTCGATGGATGTACGGTAAATGGATGGATGGCTGGATTGATAGATGGATGGATGGGTTAGTGGGTTGATGAGTGAATGGATCAGAGGGTCGGCGGATGAATGAATGAGTGGATGGATGGATGATTGAATGGGTGCATGGATGGATAAATGGGCTAGTGTATTGATTAAAGGACAATTGGCTTGCTCCAGTTGAGGGGTTGATGAGTGAAACGGTTGATTTGATCCTACCGATTGGAAAATGTGGTTACCGTAAAACCAAACGGCCGAGTTGTTCCCTGAGCATTATTGCCTTGTGTTAGGAAAGCTCTACCAACAATCGATGGAAATCGCGCACTTGAACATCATTCAGGTTTGCCTTCTCCGTGAGAGCCTGTCATGTCACGTGTTTTGGATTCAGTATGAATAATCATATATAACTAGGCGACCAAGTATGATTGTAGGGACGCATTGTTGTTGATTCTGTGAAGGGTTACATTTACTCATCAAAGTACCTGTGCAATACCAAGCGAGCTGAACGGCAAACAGAAGAAAACCTCCACTATAATTTCCTTGTAAAATGCTTGCAATGTTAGTCACGTGCTGTTGATGATGCCTCCTCACGTGTTTGTATTTAAATACGGATGATACAGATCACCCTGTAGTAATGCACAAAATTTGCGAAAGACAGAGACTCATTATTCTACCAAAGCTCGGTGCTGTTTGCAAAGTATAGGCGTCTAGGGTTTGCTTCGCTCGTAGATTTATGCGTCTGTGTGGGTACAACCTGTCGTTAACCCATCCAGACGCTCCACTTTTCCATCCAATCTGGTTTTTTTAAGCACCGGGCGAATTTAAGGCGGTTATGCGAACACACATGGCAGTTCAACCTCAAAGAACATCAATTAAGAAATTCTCCGTGCATTTTCGCGCTTATGTGACCAAGACTCTGATTCTTGAAGATCAATTTATGTCTCAGCATTTATCAGGTATTTTTTGTATAGTCAACTTTGCTATCGGCAAAGGTTCGATCCATTTTAGTCCCTGCATTGTAATCCGTACTGATCGTTGACCTTTTGGCATCCATTAAAAGACAAGAGTATTTCGAAATTCCGGAAACTGCACTCACAACCCAGTATGTACAGCATCTCAGTCGAACGTTCAACCCATCTTGTTTTTAACATAAACCCTTTACAAACCGATTAAAGATATCAACAATTTACATCGCAACTCTTCGTAATCTTCCTTGATTTATGAGGCCGAAACTTGTGGCAGTGCGTGACGGAACTGATCTGAAAAGAACTTCAGGCGCTACTAAAGTTTGATTTTGTGTACGTCGGCAAGTGATAAAGGTGAAAATATAATAAGTTGGAATTACATTCGGAACAGATATTCGGACTCTCAAAGTTTTACCATTCTTTTCTGCTCTACCACTTGTGGGGGCTCATTTTGAAAATATTGCACTAAGTAAAATTTTCACGGCCTTAAATAAAGTGAGTAGAATTTAAACGCCTTAGTAAAGGAATAAAAAAATTCATTTTCTTCATAGAGTTAACAACAGAGATGGCGGCCATTTTGAACGTCAAATATCGGCAAATGCATGGTAGTGTGTTTTTCTACAGTAACTATATACCGACAAAAACTGGCAGAATGACCCCTGATTTTCATTCTTGATATGGTAAAAGAATGGTTGAAAGTTTCCCTGTGGAAAGTTTGATCAAAAGTACATCAATTCGACGCATGTATTACCTTAATCTTAGAGTGCGCGACAGGGTAATTTTAACACATTAAGAAAGTACGTTTCCCGCCAACAATTTCTTCTCACAATTCATGGGGCGAGGGAAATAAAATCGTGCGAGTCCAGAGTTGAGTGGAGTTTTGAATGAATCAGATTGGTGACGTCATGAGCGTTTCAAGTACTGCGGTTTAATGCCCTCCAAACATACCAATAAAATTAGCCATCACCCCTACTGCTACCAAATAAATACGCCCCTGCACAGTTGCCGCTTAAATGAAGCCTAGCTTTGGTATACTTGATATGTTCTTAATTGCTTGCACACGGCATACCTCACTAAATTGACGTTGCTTAATTCGTTGGATGACTGAGCATACTGACACGCGTCTGGACAATTTTTTTTCTCGGGTTTCGTCTGCTGAAAGTCCGCCACGAGGGCCAGCAGAAATACATTATTATGGTCCCAAATACTTTGTGAAAAAACGGACTTCCTCCATCCTTCTAATGATTGCTCCGTACAGTAGACGACTTTGGCTGGAGTACCTGGTACTCTAAGTGAAGCTAAAGCCTGGATTGCGAAAAGTTCCAAGTTCTACACTTGTAATTAGATCAACACCCATAACATTCTTGATGGAGGGGGGCTGAAATTGTGTTCTATTTCTCAATTAGATGTACAAATTTAGAGGTAGGAGTCAATAATGAACTTTAGATTTGAAAACCTCAATTTTTGTCATTATTTTCTGAAATTTAACATGGCATTGTGTTTACCGGTGATAGGTAGTACAGCCCCGCTCTCGGTATGTGAAGACGCTTGAAGTCCCTAATAATTATATTTCAAGTGAACTGTCGGAAACTAGCATGCTCCCTGACTCACAAACTCTGTCTGTCTGTCTGTCTGTCTGTCTGTCTGTCTGTCTGTCTGTCTGTCTCTCTCTCTCTCTCTCTCTCTCTCTCTCTCTCTCTCTCTCTCTCTCTCTCTCTCTCTCTCTCTCTCTCTCTCTCTCTCTCTCTCTCTCTCTCTCTCTCTCTCTCTCTCTCTCTCTCTCTCTCCGGCGCCCCTTCGGTTTGCAAAACACCTGTATACCCTCGCTATTGTACAACTCTTCTGAGTATTGACGGCCAGTATAAATTAGAACTTAATTGATCTTCGATCTCAATGATTGGTATTACAATGAACTGCTTAAACTAACAAGTGATAGTGTTATGGTTCAAATTCGTGTAAACTATCCTGTTTTGGTTACGTAAAATGACTATTCAGTCAACAAGTGCACATTTTACATTCACTAAAGCAATGGGCCTTGCCTGTACACGCTACAGGATATTAATCAAAATTAAATTCAAACAGATGACAGGCAGTGGATTGCGATTTCTTAACCATTCTGATTTAAAACACTTTTGTGAGCTTTTCATGTAAAAGTCACTTTACATACTCCTGCATAACAAGTGTCGTTCCTCCTTGATTAAACCTACGTACTGGGTCAGCTGGATTGCGTGAGTAAACAAAAATGTAAGAAATTCTGCTTTCACTCAAAGAAATGTTACCCAGGGATAGAGTAAACTCAATGGTGTAGAAACTTGACGGGAAGTCATAGGTGACGTTCACAGGTTACACGCAACAATAATGAGCGAACAAAGGCACTGCCGACCAGACTTCGGAGACGCGCCTGACGCCAATTAAAAGCTTCCACGAATAATTGCCCCGCACAACGTTCTTCTTGTAACATTTGCTAGGAAGAGAAAAGCAAATCAAAGTGAAGAACTGTGAAATTAGAACTTCACTTTGAAGAAAAAATTCCTGAGAGAATGATCTTTGATTGTAAAGTTTAATTTTCAAATTAATGCACTTCGCCGTTCTGTTCTGCCCTATCAGCGACGCTGTATATTTTAACACCAAGTAAACATCCAGTTTACCCTAGAGTCAGATATATCCTGCTAGTGTGTTCTCAATAGGGGCAAAAACTATAGTCTAGATTTTGGTTGATCTCGATCATCGATAAACGATCTTGCTGTTTGCATTTTTGATATGTTTGAAAGTTACGCGGCTTCCCCCGCCCCCCTTAAATGTGTGGCCTTTCTCACGAAGAGTAGTGGCTTTTGACATTATAGCGAATAATGTCAGCACTGAGAGAAACTGACGATTACTTCGTGAGCGCACATGTTAAAATTCAACTCGTTAAATCCCCTGTATTCAAAAGCGTCTATAGAACAGATGCGATACGTTTTTGTTAAGCTTAATATCCCTGAGTACTGCCTTGATAATTCCACTGCAGTAACCGCTTTTTCGAATTTTGAAGTAAAGTGCTCGATCCCTGTCCATGAAAGAGAGTCGCTCTATCGCATGGTAATTACTCAGTATGTGTTGCAGTATAATGTTAAGGTTTAAATGCAAAATATTTTGACTCTTTCAGATTTTATCTAGAGTCTCCAAATAAATAACCTTTCTTTACAGTTGAACATATTTTTCAGGTACTTTGTCAGATCGAAGCATTTATTACACGGGAGTTTGAATTGATGGGATACTAAAAGACCTTATGGAGTTTGTGGTACGACATGACAGCACGAGTGCACTGCATAAAATTCAGGCAGGCGAGGATGATCAGATTCTGTGTGGGGCGTAACACAAAAATATGTGTTTCTTAAGGTTGAATGTGCCTCGGGGACAGATACTCGGACTCTCAAACTTTTACACTGCCTTCCTGATCTACCACTTGTTGGGGCTCATTTTAAAGCTCTTGGTGCAAGAAAAAATTTCTCTGTCTTGCTTTTTCGAAAATCTAAAAATTGTTTTATCCCGATAGAGTTAACACAGAGGTGGCGACCATTTTGAGTTTCAAATATCGGTAAATCTTGGGTAATCTGTTTCTCTAGTACCAAAATTTGCACGGTGACCCCGGATTTTTTATTTTTTATTTTGAAAGGAATGGTTGAAAGATCCCTTGTAGACAATTGAGCAAAAGTTTAAATCTTTCACTTTGGAAGCACATACTATCTTAATAAGCCCTCAGAAAATACGGCAGTTCAGACTTGAACTATTTTTTTTTATTTTTTAGGTTTATTTCAGGTTTTCCTATAAAAAACAACAAAATTAGCCAAAATCATGCATAATTTTTGAAGTGAGGAAAAAGAGCTGTACTGCGGCATTTTGTAATACGACGCGTTTGTAATAACTTACGCAAAATGTAATAAGGGTATCAGCATTTTGTAATAAAATGGTCTACGCATTTGTAATAAGGGTATCAGCATTTTGTAATAAAATATTGTTTACGCGATTTGTAACAAGGGTATCAGCGTTTTGTAATAAATCGCGTTTTGTAACATTAGTCAACGCATTTTGTAATAATTATAAACATCCGCTGACATTGTATGTATTTCAAAATGCTTTGTGGTTTCTGAATACGTAAAAATGTAATAGCATATAATGATGTCGATATTATATCTCACTACCAAGGCTAGGTTATCATAATAACGCCATATAAGGGGGTCTGAGTTGAAAGTCAAAATGCAATTGAAGACAGAATGAGATTTATTGTATGCGATTTATAATCGAGAAAACAAACCGAGAAAGTTTTAGTAGATTTTACATACAGTACTGTACTTTGAAAAGACAATACACTGCAGAGCTTTCTGCATTTTTTTCTCTTCAATGTTACTGTTGGTGGATGGAAAGAGGAAGGCTTGGAGATGACATGCGGAGCTCAGAATATGATAAAAGACAGCGACATCATCAACATTGACAGTGTTGTGTTCTAAGACCTAATTTTATTATACTAATGATGTACATGCCACAAAACCCACCTTATCCGGAAATGGTTCCCTTTTGACATTTTGAGGGTTTCAGTCTGATTATTAGGGCGTTGCTACATTATTTTTACTTTTTTTACTAAAGAGAAACAATAAATATTGTTTTTGGTGACAATAAAATTGTGTATTCTTATGTTTTTGCATGTATATTGGATGAAGTATGCAAAACTCGAAGAATCAAATTCTGAGTTTTGCAAATGATTGTATCGTTAGTTTACACTGTGATTTGAACGAAGCTTTTATTAGGTTCATAAAAATGATGTTACAAACATTTTGCTGAAACCATCAGTTGTAGACAACAGAATCTAATATACATTTAGACATAATTGAGAAATGGGAAGTGATAAATTCTTTAGAATGTCGTCAGAAAGAGAAGCAATATGTGAAAATCATTGTAAATTTAGAATACTGGTTGCCATTTTGAATATTTAATGAGGTCATGTGACCAGTATTTGCATATTTTTGGGGCAATTGTAATACTAGAATTCCAAAAATATCTTGCAATTGAGGACAAAGTTTGATAAATTCAATAGTCAGATGATATAAAATAGGATACCTTGACCTGTCTGACCCCTATTCAAGGGCGCTGTGTGTAATTCTTGACTTATGAGTGAAGACAAGAAAATCTGTGTAAGGTTTATCAAATCTGTGTAAAGTTTATCATAATGTATAAAGTTTACATCAAAGTCCATGGTAATGGGACTCTAAAATGTGATTATGCATTTGGATATGATAAAATATCGATTATCTTTTACTGGAAAATTGGAAAACATGTAAAAATAATGATACATTCATATTGTTGGCGGCCATTTTGAATACCTAATTAGGTCACATGACCAGTATTAGCATATTTTGGGACAAGTGTGTTATTGTCATTCAAAATATACATATTTACTGTGGGAAATATTTCATAATATTAGGTGCTGGATGTTATGTTACATTATGCTTTGACCGACCTAACACTTATACAGAGCCTTTGTTTACATTACACTTAGCAGGTCAAAATGATACAAAATATCTGTGTTTTTTCAAAATTTTGTGTCACAATTTCATTGCAGTCAATTCTGACGTGATAGAAAACAGGTTTGGTGATGAAAAATGATGAATTAATGAGGAATTCCTATGAAAATAAAGTTGAAAAAATACAATATTTTATATATTGGCCGCCATTTTGAATACTTAATGAGGTCATGTAACCATAATTTGCATACTTTTGGAACAAAGTATTGTATGATGATTCCAAAATTATAATGGTATGGGGACAGTCTTTGTTAATTTAAGAAGTCAGACGTCATGCTAGATGGTACTTCCAAATGTCAACTCCCCCCAGGGCCTTGGTATGGGGTGCAAAGGGTTAAAGTGGAAAATAAACGTACAAAAGGTTGCAATAGTCTAAGCAACTTCTACATGTATGATATGTGTTTCTCTAAACTTGATTGTCGATAAATTACGGTAATAAGATGGGCGGGGCACGTTAATATGTCAATGCTGACAGCTGATATTTATCAAAATATACTGAAATAAACACTGACGTGAAGCAGTCAATTAAAATACTGAATGATAATTTATTTTAATCATCCCATAGACAAGGACAAAATAAAGCTCTATCGACAGACCAGCCACTTTTCCTTGTATGTAAAAGGTGACAATTCATATCTACTGAGCCATGGTTTTGTTTTCTCAGATCTATTTCTTTCCCGTTGTGTTCCTCCTTTGAATCCACGCTATCGCCCAATGGTAAAATTTGTCTAGCCAACGACCTAGGATAAGCTGCCCTGCAATACTATGATTAAGCTACATTTGATTCGCTATCCTACTGGTTATACCTGCCAAATATCTGCCATTATCATTAAATGATAACAGCCATAGAAAGATTGACAGACAGACAGACAGACAGACAGACAGACAGACAGACAGACAGACAGATAGACAGACAGGCAGACAGACAGATAAATATATAGATATGCATACTCAGGAACTCTTTCCTCCCTCCCTCCCTCCCTTCCTCCCTCCCTACCCACATAGATGCAGACATACATACATACATACATACATACATACATACATACATACATACATACATACATACATACATACATACATACATACATACATACATACATACATACATACATACATACATACATACTCAACAGGTCATATATACTTCCGCTTTAGTAGCTAAACAAGTCAAATCACTAAAACATCAGATTATTCTGACTATTTTAGTTTAGTTTCGTTTAGTTTAGTTTAGTTTTAGTCTTGTTTACTTTAGATTACTTCAGTATAGTTAAGGTTATTACGAAAATAACGCAAAAAGTGTATAAAGACACATACATGTAGTCATTAGCGGGCGTTTAGCGCGTCGGGCGATGCGTTGCACAAATGTCTGAGTGCTTACTTTGCGGTTTTTTCCTAGTAATTATTATCGTACATCTCCTTTTTTATCAAGAATATATGCACCCGTCGTTTGCGATGCATTATTCCATACACTTTAGAGGCATATTCTGCATCGCCCTCTCAACTGCGAGCGGGTTAAGGGTAAGCGCCATCTTTGTTTACATCGCGCGCTCATCGAACATTCGATGTACGAGCCGAGCAGCAATGTCGTGCCATATTTGTACAGTGCCGTCTTGGTGAACTTTCGTTATTACCTCATAATATTTTTCACCTCTCAACAATCGTAATACATTTACTTCTGTTTCTTTAACCAAAAGTTATTTTCAAAGTACAGTATGGAGTTTCAATATGGAGCCATTCAATGACGCACTGTTTATCATCAAATATAAAGGGGTTATTGCATGCCCGTTACGTTCCCGTTTTTACGGAAGCTCGATTCTATTATTTGCGAAGGCAGATGTATAATAATTTATTTTATGTTATTATATTTTATTACACCTCACGTATTATTCAGGTACTGTGATTGGCTGAGCTTTACTCACGTGATATAGAACAAAAGTGATAGAACATGGCTTAGGTGATATAGCCCTGTCATGTGCGCTGATATAGCCCCGTCGCGTGCAGTGATATAGCCCGTTACCACGTTCTGGAATACCGCGCGTCCTTTCTGCGCGTACCACATCATCGCGTACATTTGCTTGGAATTTTCTGTAAAGCAGTGGGTTTTGAAAAGGTACAAGAAATTAGGTGGACCTGATGTAGAGGACATTTAGTACATTAATGATTAAACGAGAAAAGCTTTAACAACACTGTCTTTGTTTCATAGATGTTAATTTAAGTTAACCTTCAACTTTATGTAGCATTACGATCGAGCAACAAATAGAACGTTTCACTGTGGTGAGTCTCGATCGACATTCTAAGCAAAGTTTCAAAACAATAGTGTTTGTTCGGTGTAATAAAATTAATAACACACGCTAGCACGGGCAAGATCACGATTTGTTGCCTGCCCTCGGGCTGGTGCTCATGACGGTAATATTGATGATACCCTCGCCTTCGGCTAGGGCATCATCAATATTACCGTCATGAGCACCATCCCTTGGGCGGGCAACAAATAGTGATCTTGCCCTTGCTGGCGTGTGTTATTATTTAATTATTACACCTCACTCATTCAGCGTGCACTGCCATTGGTTGAACACGACTCACGTGACATGTAAAAGAACGTGATGATGCCCTCTGCATTTGATATTACATGGATGACGTCATTTTACTTACTGCGCATCCTTTCTGTGCAAAACAAATTCTCGTTCGCTTGTTGTACTTTGCAGTCGGCAACTTATGGCTGCGAAACGTCATGCAGAGCTGTCACCGGCACAGTTAGATGATATTTTGATGCAAGTAAACAGCAAACGAACGAAAATGGCAACAAGGAATGCAATTTCTGTATTCAACGACTATGCAAGCAACAAATTTGGATACGCCACCGAGGAGATCGGCAAACTTTAGTGGCAACCCTAGATTCGGCACTGACAACATTTTACGCTGAGGTCCGGACTCAGAAGGCGAACTGTACTCGAAGAAGTCTTTGTGTTTTTGTTTCTTTGCATGTTTGCTTGTTAGGTGTAATAAAAATAATAACACATGAGAGCCAGGGCAATATTACGATTTTTTTGCCTGCCCTCGGGCTTGTGGTCATGATCGAAATACTGATGATGCCCTCGCCTACGGCTCGGGCATCATCAGTATTTCGATCATGACCACCATCCCTTGGGCAGGCAATAAATCGTGATATTGCCCTCGCTCTCATGTGTTATTATTTAATTATTTTATCTGAGTATCTACCTGTTGATTGCTTGTTGTCTGCAATACATCAGAAAGAATGTTGTTATCCTATATTTAATAAATCAACTGACTGTGTATACCAATGATTCTCTCAAATATATGATAATAAACTAGTCAAAATCTAGTAGTTACCTGCCTCAGATGATCAGTGGTAAAAATACTGATTGACAGCTGTCTAAAATTAAGTCAGTCTAATTTGAAATGGAAGTCAGGGAGCGATCAAATTTTGTACTTACTTAACGAGTAAACACACTCTTTGTAATACCATTCCAAAGTCAATAAAATATCTGTTAATGCTTTAAAACTGGGGAAAGTTTTTAAAATTATTACAAAATGCGTTAACAGTTATTACAAAGTGCGAATTATTACAAAATGCTGATACCCTTGTTACATTTTGCGTAGACAATTTTTTATTACAAAATGCTGATACCCTTGTTACAAAACGCGTAGACTGGTTTATTACAAAATACTGCAGACGTTATTACAAAATGCGTCAGTTATTACAAAATGCTGATACCCCTTATTACATTTTGCGTAAGTTATTACAAAACACGTCAGTATTACAAAATGCCGCAGCACAAGGGCTAATGTCGGAGGGTTTTAAGTAAGGGTAGGTCTGGTTACCGGGACACATATTTTTTATTTGGCCGGAGATATTTAACGGCCTTGGCTGAAGGGTGAGGAGTGTTTTATTTTAATTGGATGCTCACGTGTACCTTACTACCCGTCATCTGATATCATTTTGCAAACCTCAAGAGTATCTCTGAACCGATGTACTACGACACGGAAATTGCACATGGACAAATTTCAAATTTGCTATAATATATGTGTTCTTTGAACGAACAAATACCAACTTGCACGTGTTTATTCATTGTACGCCATAAATTTCGTTTGTCAGTCCACTCCATGGAGGAAAATTAAAATTTTCGAATTTCAAAAAACTAAGACGGTGAAAATTTACTCCAAGAGCTTTAAAATGAACCCCCACAAGGGGTAGATCAGAAAAGAAATGTAAAGTCAGTCCGAATATCTGTCATGGAGGCGCATTCTACCTGAAGTTTGCAGGGCAAATAATAGTAAAGCGAAAATAATTTAACTTTTGATCAAATTTTCATTTCTTTTGTTCAAAAACGCCGAAGATAAAGTAGCATTTCGCCGTCGACTGAAAACACTTAAGCTTATTTTCGGGAATTTCTGTTCATTAATTACACTTTTTAGACATACACATATCTATGGTTGATTGACTAATGACCACATTTCGCAAAGCTGGAAAGCCATACCTTCCACAAAATAAGCATGACGTCACCGGGTGACAAAGAAGCAAGGAGGAAAAGCTGTTTGAGTTAAAATGACCTCATATGTGCAATTTACGAAGGTATTAGCGACACTGTTGCAATATATTGCCGCGAAATAACATACAACGATGCCGTTTCTTTTCCCATGGCAATCTGGTAATAGGCACAGGCGCACTCCACATTATGAAGCATGAAAGCTTAACACTTAACACATTTCTCTCCCCTAAACTGAAAGACTCAAACTTTTACTCAAATTTTCCTGGAACCTTTGATCGTTCGGTTTCAAGATTAAGAATAAAAACTTTGGGTCACCTTGAAATTTTGGGCAATAGCGAAGCGAATTTACCAAAATTTTGAACGACACTTAAAATTCAAATGGTCGCTATCCTTGTGTTTGCCCTATGGGGAAGAAATCAATTTTCGATTTCTTTTTTATAATGGCAAGACGATTTAAACTTCAGTAGGCGACAAACTGAAACCATATACCAGAGGTTGAACAAAAAAGTCCAGTGAAAATTTGAGAGCCCGAATATCTACTCTAGAAGCGCATTCTACCTTGTTCTACCATTAATATGGTCGAGTTGTTTTTGAGGTCAAATTTTGTCGTAGAAAGTAAACTGCGGTCATAATTTTTAAGTAAAACTACAGAGATTTCACGTGAGTGACAGCAGAAAACCCCTTCAGATTAAGTTTTGATCACTATCAAGGTAGTAAAATTACTAATGGCGTGAAAGAGATGGATTACTCTCAGGTTTTTCACTTTACGAGCAGTAATCCAAGCGATGTAATTGGGACAACCAGACGATATGTTAGGCTATCTTGCATAATATCTTAAATGTGTTTGTTTTTCTTTTCGAATTCGATCGAGGTGTGAGTCACGAACACGTTGATTTCGTTGAAGGAGCTAACACCGTTTTAAATCGAGGTCGCCTCAATGGCACATTGCTGCTCTAAAGAGCTCGGCACACCATGCTTTCGTTGAAAAGTTCGTGGCAATGCAACGCGTGCTTATCACATTTAGTGGTCCCGAAGGTGCTGTTTTCTCACATCTAGGTGGTTTGAAGCAGCTGTGAAAAGTGACATGGCCTGTGAGCTGACATTGTAAAATAAAAAATGATTTCGTCAAGGTTGTGCTGCCTGTGTCGCGGATTGCGCGTTAGCACGGCTACTTCGTTTGCGCATGCGGGGTCGATGGTGACAAACTCGGGCGACTGTGAGTGGTTTTCTTTTTTTAAATTACGTCATTTGAGGTGTCACTTCGGTAAAAATGCCCGAAAGGCATGATACATGAGCTCCAGCAGGTGTGCCGTGTTTGATAAACATTTCCTTGACGACCCGATGTTAGGGCTAATGCCTAAAACAAACTCCTTGTGTTTGATAAACAGTCACAGCTGAGAACTCTTTTTCACTCTTACTTGACATTTGTCGATAAGAGGTCGAAATGGGAAGACAGTTTCTGCTGATATGAGGTCCCGTTATCTGATATGGACCCTTCTGCTGAATTCAGTATGGACCATATTAAGTTCATACGCGTTTAAGACGCTTTCGACAAAGCCAATACATGTACATGATAGCTGCGGAAATCTTGCGATTTCCGATTTCGAAATTCCAATTTTGATTTTTTTTTTTTGAAATGGTGGTCGTTGAAACACACAATAAGTAATGAATTTTGCGACACCTTTCAGACGCTTGTTGTGGGTAGACTGCTTCCTAAGGACACACGGTATCTTCCCCCAAGCGATGACATTGACCGTCACCACACCAATTCGGGAAATCCCTTGAAAATTGCGATGCACCGGTTATTATCCGACGTGTAAAGGCAGTGATTGAGGGAGCACACGCCATCACCTGACTTCTAGAACCGGATATGCGGGAATCTGATCAACGACCAGCTTTATGTGTTTATCCATTGAAGAACTCTGTTGAACGTTAAGGATTCATTTCTATGAAAGAATCAAGAATGATATGAATAATCGAAATATCTGTGATAAAAATTCGACACACTCACGACAAACCGTGTGCTTCACGGGACAAAATTTGCAGCTTTGACTTAGTGATACGATTCGTGGTCTTTTTTTATCTCATTACTTTATCCAATAGGGTCTTATTCTTTTCCCTGAGGTATGTCGACATGAAAATTATAGGCCCTGCAAACGGGGCACATTGTGTACAGTGGTGATAATTATTGGCATATAAATTCAAATCTGAACAGAAACTCAGTTGGCTACCATAACTGTACACATTGCATATATGCAGATGAAGTTCACAGGTATAGAACACAGGGAACAGCGACGTGATTTCTGAAAGTCGAATAAGAAACTGTAAAGTACAAGCAGACCAAAAATACCGGAGAGAGCATCAAAGTTACAGCTAGTACTGAACTTTTTACTTTATTCATTTGCTGGACTTTTAAGATCCATCCTACCTCTTTCAACAAAAATCTCATGCATCTCAGACAACGCAAACAAGGTTTATGTGTACTACTTTAGCTCAATTCTTCCAACGCGCCACACTTTCCAATGACCATGCAATCTTGCGTGTGTTCGAACAATTACTAACATCAACAAACGCCGCAAAAACAAACAGACAATCACCTGTGATATTATCCAGTGTCTGCCAGGGGCCTGAACCAACAAGCAATTGAGTTCCCACTCAACTAATACAGCATTGCCCAGGCATTGATGCATTTGATTATTTACCAAGGGACTGGATCTTATCATCTAGATTTCCATAGAGGAATCCGCAGTTACCTTCCTTTGGTGCTTGCAATTTTCCCCCGCGATGAAGTTTGAAATACCTTTCTTTTTAGCAGACCGTTTTCTTTCACCTCTAATCCTTCTTTGTTATGAGGGATTAAAAATAATCTGCATGAACTATCAAAAACACGACAGACGTTTAAACCGGTTAAATATAGAAGGGATTCGCTTCTGAAAGGAACATGTCTATTGACAGGGTTCGACTATTTTCCAACGCGTACATCTGATGTGTACTTTGAAAGATTTATTGTTCAGTGAGTTTAGAATCCGATTAGGCAGTCTGGTTTTATCTTGTAGTCTTATCAGGAATATGCCTGTTCATAACATGGGATGATGGGGAGTATGGTGTTATATGTCTTTTTCCAACGGGCAAGGACGTTGCGTATGGAAAATTATCTAAAACATATACAGAGGTGTACATGTCCTTAGTGCAATCACTACTGCAAATATGAAATATGTGAAGTTTTTCGGAAGAGTTCCTCCGACACGAACTTGTATTTAATATTCGTAACCATCTTTAATTTTCAAAGTACTCAAATCACTCTCTATGATCATACCATAGATGTAAAGGTGTGGATCACTATTACATTTTTACATAGACCAGCTGGGAACGTGCAAACGTGTTTTGCTTCTAAAAGAGCCAAAAGATGACACATTCAGATTCATGTCGTATTTCAAGATACCGACAAAACACAATTGCAACTCATTACGCAAAAGCATTGTGCAGGTGCTTTCGTAGTGAGAGATTCATGACTTTTGAAACTGCCCGCTCGACAAAGAGCTGATGATATTTCATGCTTGAATGACGCGTATAGGCTCGCATGCGCCAATATGCAAGCGTTATAAACGTGGGTTAACAGTTTTCTAGAAAGAGCTTTTTAAAAAGAGATCTTGCCCTTTTCAAGGTCGAGGGAACTCCTATTGTCGCCATGTGAACAGGTACATGTAACCAGCACATAATGATTTGAAGATCATCGAATTTCAAATTCGCGGCACCGTTGTTTGTTAAATCTCTGGGGAAATAAAATTGTCCGTTTCACGAAAACAAGTCGTAAAAAATCCCTTTCCTCTAAACTTTTCAAAACAACTCCGCGCGAGCATTCACGTAACAATTAAATGCGGAGGAATCGGGGTGACTACAACTTTTCATCAGAAAACCGGACTGAGTCCAAAAATGTCGTTAGAGTAGCGACCGTGACAATAGGTGCCATTCGGACCCAATTTTACAATATAAAACTTTACTTCCGAAGAGTTTAAGGCTGTACGGTTTCTTCTCTGAATGAAAACAGGGACCGGGTCGCTGTTTTTAAAGTGAGATTGTTTTGGCGAAGTGGCATGTAGACATAATGCCTAAAAGGTACATCTTTAATCATTCATGATACGTTTTGGCTCGGCAGATTGCAGAGATGTACAGAAGTTGTGTGCTTTGTTAGTGTTGGCTTGTTTTGGCAAAGTGGCAGCGGGACCTAATACCAAATAGTCCCTTGAGGCTGTATATGACGCAATTAGCCGAATACACTGTACGCAATTCAGTGAATCGGTTATGGGAAGAAAGAATTTGTGCTTGCACTAATCTTCGTTGAAGGGAGGGTTTTATTAGCTTTTCAATTCAGCTTCTCATGTTTTCTCGTTTTACGTAATGGTATTATGAACTGAATGGACCTTGGGAATTGCGTTGATTGGGTTGATATACGACGCGAATAAAACGAGCACGTCTTTTTTGTAATGGCACTGATTGTGCCACGTACAATGATATGCTAGCAGTGCACGCCAGTTCTCTATCAACTCCTACAAAACAGCTAAAGAAAAATGTTGAGAGTACAGAAAAGCTTCTATCAACGGGAGTGTCTGTATTTCTAACATAAAGTGGTTCGTTTTTGTTCTTTTCTTTCAAGGGTGTATATTCGGCTTAGTTTCAATCTTGGAGCATTTAATTCAATGACAAATCAATTACACGGTTGTGGAAACTCGCTGCCCAGAGCGATGTTGTCTATGTCTTTAGGTTTTGTTTATATGTTTGTGTAAGTTAATGTGCAGGAGCAGTATAAGTGCAGTTTGCCCCTGCATCAATATTGTGCTTGAGTGAAAGGGACCATTTTCCACAGCTGCATTCAACGTTGAAAAATATTGTCCACGCGTGCAATCGCTGGATCAAAATACCGTACCGAGGAAAGTATACTTGGTCACGAGAAGATCGGCGTGAAGTTTATAATTCGATAAGCCAATGCAGTAAGACTGACTCGGATTTTTTCTACATTTTGAGAGTATTAGTGTGGAGAAAACAGATAGCAAACTTTGCAAACTTTATTAAAGCGGACAATTTCACAGCGATTTAATTTCTGCAGGGCGGTTTTCAAGTCAGTTCTGAAAAAGAACTATGAAAAAATGTGACAAAGACTCATTGAGTTTTTATTGCAGTCACGTGTCATCGATTGCGGATGAAAGACGCGTCTATAGGAACGATGATCGAGAACTATTTCACAACAGAGTTGTCATTCATGCAGCCGTGTTCTTTTTTTCAAATTTCAATATTTTTCAACCATTTTATAGATAATATACCCTAATGCACGGACATCGAATCGGCATAGCCGTCCTCGCTCAACGATATGGACAAGCTCTAATCGACCGTACCAGGACGGAAACCCAGCAAAGCTTCAAAAAAAGTGCAAAATGACGTCACAGCGAGTGGGGCATGCGTTGTTAAGCCTGATACCACAGCTTTGCCTTCTAATCATTCGTCGAAATTTTGAAAGATGGCCACTCTACGCGCGATAACCCTCAAGTGCCTCCGATATCGACGGAGAAATCTAGACGAGCGTAATGACATTGGTTTCATGTCCTACGCCGATGGATGCACACTGAACCGACATCAATCTCAAAAAAGGTAATATATTTCATCATCTTCAACACCATCAGTCGAGTACCGCGTTTGGTTAACCTTTGTCCGTTATCGTTGTTTTCCATCAGGTTATGAGTACGCCACGAACACACATCAATCTCAGTTCCAGTCCATCGCGATAATTTTCCCAAAAGGCGACGTAATTTCACTCGGAGCAGATACTTTGCAAGGGCTGTTTGAGTGCCTTTGAATGCAATGTATTGTGGTAGTTTTGCGTAATGCCATTGCGGCTTTGCCGGGAATGAAACAAAAATCGCTCAGAAATTGGTCCACGTTTTCTCATTTGAATTAGTCTTCATTCGAAGGCACTGAGTGTGTGAGCAATCAAAGCTACATTGTTGACGTAATGGCGCTATTCTGCTATTCAATGAAGGTGCGAAAACAGCGAATTTCGTTTCCGCTCCTAGAATTCCAGTTGGTATTGAATGCATTCAATATATATGCACATTGTCAATGTACAATGATAAAAATAAAACTCCATTAGGTATTATCATACATACGAGATGTCTATGCTGTTCCTCACACCAAATGACGTAAAGTCGATTATACAGCGTTATCTATTACGCCGGTAGCCAAGCTTCAAAGGGCTCGCTAAAAGTAAGAGTTCAGTGTTTTTTGCATGTGTTGTCCATTGGAAGTCATAATATTCACCGTCGCTTACCGTCGCTGTCACGGAGCGTGTCTTTCTCTTCGTCGAAGATATTCAGCCAATGTGTGCAGTGATCTCTCACCCTGCACCCTGACGTCATGAAACCTCTCGGGCTAATTTCTCAGCGACGGGTAGAAGAGGCAAAACGTATAGACACTCGCAAACGGAGATAGATATATTTAATCTGAAATTGACCCAATTATTGAGAGTCACGTTCATTCTTTGTACACTTTGCGAGATTGTGATTCCAAATGAAGCCTCGTTCAGTGGATGTTTTGGTGAACGTGTTCGTTTGTGAAATCTACAATACATGTAGGTCTCTCTTGCTATGCTTTCCATTCAAAGTACCAAGACTTGGTATGCCGGCGAGTATATTTCTCCACGTATAGGAACAAGTACAGAAAAGCTAGAGCCACGGTCAAGTGGTATGGATTCAACTTTTAACATTCCGACGAAGACTCATTCAAACAAAGTAAGGCTTGTAACTAGACTCTGCACAGAAGAGCTTTGATCAAAAGTCTGTGATGTTTCTTTTCCTCTCAGTGGTATCAGAAAATACACGGTCATCTATTTTATCTCTCTCAGCTGATTTATGGTATTAAAAGGCATCTCGACTTGCCTCGGCCTGAGGGGATAGATGGAATTTACCGGGGGGCGCAGTCTAAATTTGTATGTTCAGTGATTTTAATTTTTCCCCATGATTTAGGGATGGCTTTGTTCAGTTGTTTTACTGGAAGTGCATGATCGAAGTTTTAGGCGAGAATATTTTTAGACCGGTTATTGCACCACTGCCCTGCTTAATCATCTGGAATCGACACGATGTACATTTCCAGTTCGAGTGTCCTCCAGGTGGATGTCATAAAACTGGAAATCATAAAAGATCTTATGTACATGGCCCCCAATAAATTCCGCTCACTTCAAGGGATCGTAAAAATGTTATCCCCGATGACTTCCGGTTAGCTTTTTTTACGAGCGAGCGACGACGATGAAGACAGCTTGATGTTGCAAAGGTGTCCGGTTCCGTCGCCACCTTTAATACCAACAGTCATTATTTTTAGTAGAGGGTTTTCAGTTACACCAGTATCGGCTCTACTGAAATTACATGTATCGTTACAGATCTCTGATATTCCAGGGCGATGAGTGACCAAAACCGCTGCTAATGATGCAGCGTTACCTTGTTTTTGCTGAGAGAAATAAATATCATTATAACTTCAAACATACTAGATAAAATGTTTTCTGTAGAAATGACGAACGACCGACTTTGATATATTGTTGGATGGATGTTAGACGCTATATAAATTATATCTTATCCTATCCTTAGTAGTTTTTAATGACTAGAGTTGAATTGGGTGGTCGTCACAACCATAAATATGGATAAGGCGTTTAAATAGAGATGTTCACATTACTGTATCTTCAACCCGGCGGTACGCTCTAGTTCTGTAGCCTTCGTCGAAGCCGCAGAATACACACGGTTGATGGGTACTAATCTGATCGACAAGCAAAGATTATTATGTGCTTGTCTGTTGGGACGGGCTTACAGTCCATGGTACTCTCACGGAAAAAGATTTAAATCTGATACAGAAAAACACCGCAGCTCAAACTTATTCAGTGAAAGGGGCATTCCACCCAAAAGAATCTAGAAGAGCCACTCATTCAGATAGCGCATAAGTATTTGTTCAAACAGACTATGCAGTTTCTATGAAAGCAATCATGCCAACTATCGGAGAAGTCTTACGCGGATCTGTTGTAATGGCCTGGGTGGATGATCATCTGACAGTTTGTCCAGTCGTTTTCAACACCAGTACATCCGCCACCTTGATTGTTTCCATCGGAGACGTTTTATCCGTCTACGGTCTCCGACGAAGGGAATGACTTTTCTGGCGCCTCCAGGGAGCAAATAATCAGTTAAAATGAATTAAAATGGCATATTTCGCAAACCACAGTATTACGTCATAAATCCGCCTATGCATACGTTATGAGAGGCATGAATTGAATGTCTGAGGCCAGTGATATTTACCGTGTCTCTGCTATGCATGTGACCATGGATTGGCCCTTGCACAACACACTAAAGTAACCTACCGTTTTCACCAACCATCTCTGAAGATGTCCCATTTATTACTAACAGACAGGAAATTACGGAAGAAAGTTATTGTGAAAGTGATTATAGTACACTCTACGCCTCAGGTTTGATTCCCAAATACCTTTACACTCACTGCGTGGAAAAGATATTTCTGGATTTCGGAGGCTTGGGAGACTACAGATTCGATAAAGGCGAGCTAGTTGATATTAAACCTTGCTAGTGTCGAGTGAAGCTGACAAAACTAGCGATAGAACACTTCATACACGTTCGCCAAGTTGAAGTCAATGCTTACTAAAAGACAAATCATTATTCCGTGCTTGAAAATAAAGAGCGTCTTTTCTATAAGAGTATGACGTAATATGTCTTTTTAGGGATTTAAGTGCAGAGGGCTTTTCAGATTCACTGACACATCCTCGGATATGTCGATGAACGATGATACGCCAAGGAAGCGGCATTCACGATATGGAGGACACCCCGAAACCTGGGTGATCTGCGAAGGGTAGGTAAACAGGTCCCGAATGAATGGTGGGCTATGTGCCCGTGCTTGCGCTGCGTTGCAGAGTCGCCTAGGGCGATGACAGTCGTGAGTATCAGACGACGAGTTAACAAGCACGTTGACAGGTGCTGCAATTTGTCGCCTGAGAGAGAACGCACAGCTCCCTCTCGCTCTCGCTTACGATGTATCCCGCAGATTTAACATTTCCCGACGCAGTCGATAACAAACTACTGTGTTCGCTACACTACTGTGTTCAATCAAACCAAGCAAGAATACATCGCAAAGAGTCAAAACGATCCAGAATAATGCACTTCCTTCGGAATAACATCTTACCTCCTTTTGGTGTAAGCGACGCTCTCAATCGTCACTCAAGCTGAAAACATTCGTCTGGAAGCCTTGAAACACGGAGGCAGGGTCCAGCGGCAAAATTGTATTCTGCAAGCAAAACGTTCCACGAGTCCTTATCTTTGATATTCTGGACAGAAGTCCAAAAGTCTTCTCGGACAGACTGATGCCAAAAGAAAGTTTGGAAACCAGTCTTTGTTTCTCGGCAGGCAAATTTCGAAAAGTCAACAAGCGAGTTGCTTCGTGGCTTGTCGCAGGCTGCCTTCGCATGCCCGCACACTGACGATAATAACAAATCCTCGCTCAGTGCACAAACTGAACGAATAGAACGAATCGGGCAACAAGTGTTCACGTGACATGTATCGCCAATCAGAGACAGACGAGGCGCGAAGCCCTCAAGCGAGAAATCCGGTGGAGGATGGTTCAGCAAGAGAGAGTTCAATCACTCGGAGTTTACATAATAGGGTTGTTAGATGTCCACGAGCTTACAAGTAGCAATATTGAAATAATTTGATACGTCGTCTGGCTGTGTGAGGACGTTACCGTGGTAACATTCTGAGAAAGACATCATAGATTTACACATTGTTTTGGAAGAGCAAGTGTAGACTGACAGAACAGAGATGGAAGGGGAAACTAATGGAGAGAGGGAGAGAGACAGATAGACAGAGACAGATAGACAGACAAACAAATAGACAAACAGAGACAGACAGACAAGCATACAGACAGAAACAAACAGAAAGACGGACAGACTGAGACAGACAGAGACAGAGAGACACAGAGTCGAATGAGGAGGACATTTAGAAAACTTGTGGAAATTTAACTTACAATTAATTATGGGTTACCTGAAGAAGCATATTAAGTCACTTCACGACTAAAAACTGGTATCATAGGAATCACAATTTCATTATATCGGAGTAACTTGTTTGCTACTGGGAAAATGCTATGCTGGTGCATTCCGTAATGACGCAATCATGAGCGTATGCATAGACTCAGAATGTACAGTGACTCGAGGATAGAGAGATTACATAAAGTACGTTGAAATATGGATCAGCACAGCGGAGTCACTATAGCCGCTCGATATCTCACTGCCGAATGCCAGACTGTAATTACATAGTCACAAAGCTGGAATTTCTGCACTGCTTGTTAGCGAAATCACATCAACGGATGGACACTGGGAAAACTATTGTACCGATATGAAGATCCAATTTCTCATTTGTCGTCAAAAATGGATATTTTTGTCGGTCCCCTGTTTTTGTCGGAATCCTTTGTAACTGGTTGCCGTCCGGTGATCTTTGCGTCGTTAAACCTGGAATTTAGATGCGACTCGCAAATTATCGCTCGAGGACACTATTTAGTCAAGGAAACATACAAATTATTGCTATTACCTCTTAAATTCATATTTTATCCTGATTATTTCTGGAGAACGGCCATTACGACATTTTCCTTCCGGAGAAAATACATGAACGTTTGTAGACAGACTTGTATGTGCATGGGGAAAAGAAGCGATTTTTTTCAAAAAGCGTTGTCAAAAGTGAAATTATTTCAATATACACTCTTTCACGATTATATATATATATATATATATATATATATATATATATATATATATATATATATATATATATATATATATAAACGTTTTATGTAACAGGTTCCTCTAATGGTTTGTAGCGTGGAAATATAATGCATAAACAACGATAAAAGCACTCAACTAAATCTGGTTGTCTCTACACTGCAAAATTTTGGGGCTTTGAAAAAATGACAATGTAGAATTCTAACCCATATATATATATATATATATATATTATATATAATATATATATATATATATATATATATATATATATATATATATACACCTTCTTTATTTCTTTATTTGTCTATTCATTTGTGTAGATTAGATTTCGAACGGTCTTTTAAATGAATTTCACCTCTGAGCATCAACAAAATTTGAGTGACGACCATATCCACAAACAGAGGAGGAATATACAAAATTTATACTATTAATTTTGCAATGCTTGGACAATTAATAATACAACGTTCAAACTTTCAGTTTTTTGGCTTTTACTTTATGTTTCAGTGATGCTAATGGTCTGATTGATGTAATAAGGCCGTCCCCGGACTGGCCGATCGTGATACATTGATGTATATCACAATGTATTCAACATGAAATTTCACCTTCATACGTATATCGCCGTATATCTTCTATGAAAGACTCTACTTCGTATAACAACGTATTAAATAATAAATCCGAAGTGAAACTTTATCTATACTAATATCTCGCTGTTATTATTCATACAAATCGCAATGCTCGCTGTTTTGATCCCCAGTCTTGTAAAAACGGCTTTCGTGTATTTTTAGAAAATGACACAAAGGGAATGCCATCATTTCTTCATATATTCAAAGTATACAAACATTTCAGTCCTCACGAAATTACCCTCGAAAAAAGTCAAGTAATCGTTGAGCTAAGGTTATCTTGCTGATGACCGACACTCTGATTATGTATTTTTTATTGAAAAGATAAGCGGTCCTTAGAGGAACACAGCTGTTACTTTTAACCTTTACACAAGCATTTGGTAGTGGTATGAAATGTTTCAATTTCCACTGGGATACGCATGCTCAGTGCAACGTCAAATATTTTGACATAGCTTGTCGACACGATTTTATGTATGTATATGTATGGATGGATGTATGTATGTATGTATGTATGTATGTATGTATGTATGTATGTATGTATGTATGTATGTATGTATGTATGTATGTATGTATGTATGTATGTATGTATGTATGTATGTATGTATGTATGTATATGTATGGATGGATGGATGTATGGATGGATGGATGGATGGATGGATGTACAGCATGTATGCATGTATACCGACTTTTGCTACATCGGTAAAATTGAAAAAAGTACTTTGCCAACGTCCATGTATTTAATATGTTCATAGAAAGCCCAGGTCTTGGAGGTGTTTCTTGCGTAATTAATTTTAATTACCATATAAATTAATTCAGAAATATGCACTTGAAAATCTATGAAATCCGATGGAAAATATGCGATAATGAACAGTGTACAAAAGTTGTAAGATCACAACATGTTAGTTAGGCAATAATATTTGCACATTTTAAGATTCGCACGCAGGAGTTTCTGACCGAGGAAAGCTGTGTCAATTTTTTAACATGCAAACAAATACACTTCTCCATTTTGACCATACAAAGGTGGAACAGTCTATTTCTACGTGATACATTAACTTTAAAAACTGATTATGACGTTAAAGACACCGTTGCGTCAGAAGGGAAACCTTTATCCGTCTTTCCATGGCAAGGTTACGATTCGGCGATGAAGACAGATATGACCTACTAGTACTTTTGTTCCTTTGACGATATATCGCATCAAGACTAGAAATAATGAAGGATCTTTCAAACACTCGGCGGGTCAGCTTCGTAGTAAAGGTGTTTGACGTCATATTTGTGACGTGTATTATCGGGCGAGGGGATACTGATCATATACTTCTAAATCAATCCCCATCCGAAACTTGTCATAAGAGTTCTCATCACATGAAGAACGCTGGGTCAAGCCGTTCCTAGATGAAGGCAAACGAGTTTTGTTCTGGAGCTCTCACACAGCTTTGTAAAGAAAGTGTACCACTTTAGATTGTATAGTTTTGTGTGGGCCCAGTGATATTCAAGCTTGTTTACATCCATGCATGTAAATGTTGTTCTGGCTGTTCAGTTAAACATTGTCACGCCTCCTACTTAAATTTCTCTCCCAGTTCGCAAGAATTGATGAGGTAATTACATAGAAGTGTCTAATTGCAAAATATGTGACGTCATAGAGGAGTCGACGAATAGAAGCGTTATAAACGCGTGTGTCAAAACAACTTAAAACGCAACCCAAATGCGCAGTTTCGAAAAAAACCTTGTAATTACTTATGTATAAGAAGTTAATCAAAACCATGAACTAGTGAAAAGATGGCAAAAAGACTGCAAAAACTTCCTTGGGAAAATGTTAACCTTTGTTAATTTGATTGGCGACACTGACCTTGTAGACGATAAAAAAAGTTTTCTTGACCTTGAAAGCGTAAGAAGCATTACCAAAACGAGTTCTGTCCAAAATATTGAACCTGTCACTCCTGGATCACATATTAAGTAGTACCCATTATAATTCACAGAGCAAGACATTTGCATATAGAAATACATACCCACAAGGATGTTTATTATCTCAGTTTTAAAGTGACCTAAAAGTTCGATCTCGTACATTTTATGGCATGCTAATAAGGAAACATTATTTTAATTTTACAATTAAACAGACTATACAAACCCATTAAGAAATCACTTATAGCGTTAATATCCTTTTTTTATGAGTTATCAGGACGTATTTGGAAGGACGTGGTTGCCGTTGCACGTATATCTCACAGTCTTTTAGCGTTTACATAAATTTCATTTAGCATTACTAGAAACAGTGAAGATTAGGTTCTGTTATTATTATGCTAGACTCGAATTTTGTATAATTGGCAATAAATTAAGCCCCATTTAGTATTGGTTGCCGCAGGCTGCATCGCAAGCTACCGATCAAAAACTAACAAACATCGCTATTACATATCGGAACGCTTCCTGACATGTGGGGACCGCAGTCCAATTGATCAATGACATCTGTGCTTGCAGTTTGAAATGTAATGATTTTACCCTAGGGCGTAACGAAGTCAAGGGCTTTGTAAACATGATCTGATCTCGATGAAACCTTCAGTGACTGTTAAGTATTGTATCGCGTACACTTAGCTTCGTGGTTTTCGTCTCTCTGTCTTTGTTTGCTTGCTTGCTGGTTTGTTGTTTGTTTATCGGTGAGTGATGATTGTGATGCTGTTGTATTGGTGAAAGTGGTGGAGGTTATAGCTGTTGCTACTATGGTTACGTAATACTTGTATGAAGGTGGTTGTGTTGGTGGTGGCCCTGTCGCTGGATCTAAACCTAATGATGGATGTGGTGGTGATGGTGGTGGTGGTGGTGGTGGTGGTGGTTGATGATGATGCTATGGGTAATACTGGTTTGATGGTGGTCCAGGACTCAACCGGTTCAAGGTGTAATGCTGGTGCTGGTCATGGTCCTGATGGTACAGGACCAGGGTTATAATGGTCGTGGTGGTGATCGATTGGCGTATTCTGGTGTTGCTGCTGCTGACGGTATTTCCGGTGACAGTTGCAAAGCGATGACACTCGTATTCAAACTGGTGTCCAAACTGATGGTGCTGTTGATAGCCGTGGTGGCCAGCCACAAATGGAGGGCTCTTGTTCAGGTCTAGATAGTAAAAAAATTATTGCTTTCAACCTCACGCGTTGTTGAACCATCTGGTATTGTCTACTGATTTTCATATAAGTTCATAACATCAGGGTTTCAACTCGCAGAATCTATTAAGGACCAAGCCTCAATTAACATTCTCTTTGAAAACGAGTGACTTTGGACGCTAAGCCGACAGCTTGTCTCTTGGCCAGTGGATATATTATTGGAACCTCACTGGCTACATCATTTGCACCACACTGTGCCAGCCAATGAATGATGTTACGGTTATTGATTGAATTTAATATTCCTCTCTCTAATATGCATTTGCTGAGAAAAGTCTATTTGATCAATAATTGTGAGTGACTCTGTATACCACGCGACTTCCTTGTCCCTTTTGAAGGGCAGAGAGAATTCATCAGAATGTCATTAATCTGATTTCCACTGTGTGCACGCTCTTGTGCGCAATTCAGGTAGCTGTTAAGTGAAGTAAGTATAAGAGCGATGAGTTCATTCACCCTGCCTGACAGACGTCGTCATATAAAGGGATATAAGCCATAACTTTTAATGGTTATTTTTCTCTATTTCTCTTTTTATGTCAATCGCAAATTCTTCTTCTACTCCCTACAGCATGTGCAAAATCCACCATGCAGCTGGTCAACACATCACGTAATGCGTGTAGAATGCACCGTGGTTGTTTACATTTGAATTCTGGCCCGGACCAGAATTGAGCTGTCCGCAATAACAATGCGGTGTACACGTGCAAAGGCTGAGGTGACAAGCTGAATTTTGTGTCTTTCGAAATGCTTTGGGGAGTTGATAAATAAATTGTATTTAACATTGAAAAAAAAATAGTGAAACAAATCGTCAAAGCTTAAAGCTCCTTATAACCGATGACTGTGACAACTGTGTAGTGGGAAACAATAACCAGGCTGTCACACCCACATGAATAAGACCGTATATAAATGTATCTTCGATGCTTGACAAACTAGTTCGAATCGGTAATTAAGAGGAATGAGAACTTTCATATGCCGTCGAACGAAATTGCAAACGATCAGGCTGAGCCAATCAGTGAATAAAACAAAAGAGGTTCTTATGTCACTCTAGAACTGCAGAGACCATCGTTGATGATGGCATGTATATGTATTCTATTCCAAAAGTGAAATGCACGTTTTCATTATCTTGGCAACACTAACGAAATTTATAGTTTCGGTATCTTCAACCAATGGCCTTCCATTGGCGGGCTTTCCCTAAAGTGTGGCATCTTATAAACAGGGGAGCTAACATTGGCCACTTTCTTGACCTCTTATTAATAACGTAACATCCTTTAGCTTTAGTTGTTATAAATCTATCAGTTCAGTTGAACACTTAATCACAGTCTATCATTTTCATGATTGAATTGTACCCGCATTACCATGGCAACATTTTCATATTCCTCGCTTCAAAACGTTTCTACTTTCATTACACATAGGCAAAAACGTAAGCACGAGTACGTGTTTGGATCATAAAAATGGTCCATTTGTCATCAAAGTTGAGATACCTTAGATGCATTGCGTCATGACTCGTGATGATTACAGTATTTGTAAAAAAATCAATCTTTGACTATGGTCTCCAATATCAGCGTATAACATGGGTAATTTCCAATTTAGCCACAGCCCTGAAATCAGTCGTTTAAAGGAATTAGCTTACTGAGTAGGTATAAATACAAATTACTGGGATTATCTAGTTAAGATTTTAAACATCATTCTCACTGTGTTGGTTTGCACAAGATAATATTAATTCATTAAACGGTCTGTTTGAAATGTAGCATTTTTATTCCGTTGTGCCAATCAGCCTTCGCAACGTTTATGTAATTTCTTGCCTGTCGCTCTGTTAAGGGCGTAAAAGTGCCCCTCTTTTCAACAGAAATCGCTGACACATTTTTGCATAGTATAAAATTGCATTGCCTCTAAGGTCAGAATCGCAATAAAAAAAGACATGAATGATTTGAATCGAAAGCGATGCCGTCATATATTTTCTTGCGTAAACTGACTGCATTCAAATTGACACTTTACCGACATGTAATATTGAAAATACTTCAATGACTGATTTCAGAGCAGGCTCGATCAAAAGGGGCACACGTTACGCCAATCGTATTTTCCACTGGTTTGTCTGTTCTATCTCACTTCGCTAGACTTATACAGGTAGAAGGAGTTTAAGTTTCGAAAAAAAATAGTAAGCCATATATCGAAGATTACTTACTCATTACCCTGACATAGATAACATGTTCAAAGTCTGCGTAACCGACAAACTGTGATCAGGAAAACATACATTCTTTGTTTCCGATATTAATAGGGGATTATCAATTATATCGAATTGTGCAATTGTTTTCAGACTTAAGTTCTCTCTCTCTCTCTCTCTCTCTCTCTCTCTCTCTCTCTCTCTCTCTCTCTCTCTCTCTCTCTCTCTCTCTCATGCGATGAAAAGGACCTTTGACTTTTCAAATTGGGCAGTATACCGGGCTGGTCCAGCGTGTGCGAGTATGCTCTCGATCATAACACTTACAGCATGAATAACGACTAAGTATCTCATTGGACGCTTGCTCATTCACCGTTTGTGATTTTTACTTTACGAGCACTTATGCACGGTAGCTCTGTTACCGGAAAGGTAACTGTGATTAAAGAATTTGTGTATTGATACTGTCATTCTTACAATGAAAAATGTCTTCTTGACGACCATTTCTGTAACACCATACAATTGCTGTCACTGCACCAAACATGCAATGCATTAAAATGGCGCTTTTAATTTCAAAAGGTAATGTCATCGTCAAAAAGACAACTGATGCGCATTTTAAAAGTTCAACAGTGTAAATTTAACATGCCATTTTGGAATATCGTGGAACGTGATAAATTACGTGAGCGGATGGCACAGAAGCGTATAGCTGTCATAAGCCAGACACAGTGTCGCGTGTCTGGTAACATGGGAGGAAATCGCAACATGCCCGGAGTTGTTGATTTGGTGAGGCATGACAAATCTCTGAAAGTTATGCGTTTTGATGATGATCGTTTAACTTTATATCTGTCAGCAACGTACAAAATATTGCAATAACGTAATTAATATCCTACATAGCCAAGTAATGTAAGTGCGCACGTATACGAAAAGTCGATTGCTTCCATATCAAGTCTCGCGATTACTTATCCTCGACAAACGGCGAGTAATTAATCCGAAACGCAAAAGGGGGAAACGACCATTCTAAAAGGGTTACCGGCAAAGGTTGCGCAATCGTTGAAGTTTCTAAATGAAAGAGTTCGGTCGTTTCCGCGAGAGTTGACTTGACGCTGTTAACAGCTAGGAGTTTTTAGTCAACAGTCTGTCCTGCAATTTCAGGTTATATGCACTTCGAAACAAAGTTTAATCTTTTGTTCAAATTTTCCCTGAGGATTATTTAAACTATCCTCTTGATAATCAGGATATTTACTTGAAATTCAAAATGGCCGCTCTGCCCTATGTTAACCCTATGGGGAAAATTAACCCAAAAGAGACAGTGAATGCTTCATTTACTGCACAAGTTCTAAGATTAGTACGCACAAGCAGCATACCAGCGAGGCATTGTAAAAAGCTGAGAGCCCGAAAAGATGTCCCCAGGGCGCACTCTACCTAAGTGATGTGTGGGCCTAACCGGCGAGTTTTTCCAACAGGTGTGTTCACAGTTGGCGTCGCTGTCATCTCGCTTCTTGGCGTTTGTTCAAGTGCCTTGCGGGAGAGACTCCCTCAAGCGGACACATCACTGTGAACTCAACTTGAAAAAACATAAACAAAATCAAGCTAGCGTGGGGCTAAAGTATCAAAAGATCTTAGAATAATTTGATCGTCTGGCTTCGAAATTTCGAAAGTGAAACGAGATCTCCCAAATGCTTTTGAGTTATTACACCAGACCAGATATTATTTACAATTTCTCGAATTTGTCGAGAACGAAATCATTTGAAACGGTTTCTGGCGGTCACTCAACGACACGAATTCGATGTTGATATTCATCCGAAGGCGACAGTTTCAACAGTCTACCGCCTTAACCGTTCGCTCCAAAATTCAAAAACAGAACAACCTTAAGTGTTCATAAAATCAGAAAATAAACTTTCTTTTTATATCGCAAAACAATGCGAACGAGTTGTACCATTCCTATCCAGAGTTATATATGGCGAGAAAGCGCTGGATAAAAAGATCCTTTGAGTCAATGTTTTTCCGCATTGGTTTGATGGAACTACATTTATCAAAAATTGACCGAAAAATTACTTAAGTGAGAGTAATTATTTACGCACTGAACGAAGTCATGTGCCTACTTTAAGTGAGAAATATAACGTAACTGTATTCGGTTTTTTACAACGTGTGTTTCTCCGCAGTTAAATGTGTGATGAATACGAAATTTAATATCTTAATAGAAAAGACGTGTCGCTTGCAAAAGGGGAAGAAGTGTGGGATGCTGTGCTCCGCTTTGCACAAAAACGTTGCCGGCGCTCAGACCGACCAAATTAGAGAAAGTAATCCTTTGAACCGCATGCTTTTACCAATATGTGATGTGAGAGCGGTATTACTTTAAGTTATCCCTGTGTCGTTTGAACTCGATCGCCGGTTTATACTTTCTGCGGAACATCTAATGTACTTCACGGCTTTTCGACTCTCCGGGATTCCAAAACAAGACCCTGTAATTTTCAGAAAGGGTTCCATGCCATTGAGAGCGGGCAATTTTCTCAAATTGCTGCCACTTTTTAGTGATATTTCTCCAACTGGTGGTGGCTGGGATGAAATCATCAACGAGCGAAACACACGACCCACGCACATGAAGTGCAACGTTGCTCTTCAAATACTTGCGTACTTTCCCCAGTCCACGTATTCAAAAACCACAAACTAATTTGCATTTGGTGCAATTTTTCAGTAACCATTAGATGCAGCCTGTGGTATTAACCTGAGTAAGGTTACACAGAGTTCGCTCGGTTCTCTTGATTCGCTCAAGGTAAATATATTATAGAGTTTTATGTCTGAAGATATCAAACTCCCAGTATAATATATGTAATCAAGGTTTATGAGATCGAGCTAGAGCGCATCGCTCTGTGGTACAGTTCATCGTAGAGTTGTTGGTAGTTAGGTAAACATTAAACCAATCACAATTTCACAATTTCAACAGTCGATATGATGTACTCTGGAATATGTACCCTTACCTCAAATGCCAATATTTCGACAATGTTGCAGAGGTGGCCGCCTCGTGCGACATTCGCCGGCACGGTCTGACGGATCCACTAAGCGACGATGTATGCGATGGAATCCTGGCGGTCTGTTTGAAACCCGATCGAGAAGAGTGCTGCCTGAGAACTCCCGCGTAGGATGTCTGGCTTCAACTCGCTACACCAATTTTCACGGTCAGACAGAGCAAAACACGCACACCGTTATTGCTAAATCGCATGCAAATTTGTGTGCAACAGTTCTCGGTCTTCAAGTGGATCTGACAGTCAATTTGGACTGTTTTAAGAGCCTCTGATATAGAATTAATACTGTTTACCAAGTAGCTTGCTCAGGGCTTGACTGTAACGGCCCCAATCTGCCACGGATACTAGTATCACACAAATCTAGTATACCTTATCAGTCAGTTGAATGATCACTATCTTTTTGCACCCACAATACAGAGATAATAGAGATTGCTTTTCATACAGCTGCGATTGTATGTATGAAGACTATGGCAGATCACTTTATTAAATATGAAGATACCGTCCGCTTATGGACAGTTCTCACTTTAATATAAATTGAAGGTCCGCAAAATACTATTTATCCTCCTCGTGTGGCTATAAAGTGTGATCACTGTACAAAGAACACATATTAAAGGTATCATAACAACGCACCATTGAAGCATTTCCCCTTTTCACAGTTGCCAAACCTGTCACTGGCGAACTGGGCACGAAAGATTGACATTTAATATGCTTATGGATATATCTTTTAAATATCTTCCCCACTGCTCTAAACATACTTATTATATAACCCTCTAACGAGACGCGGCCAAGGTACTCAGTCCCGAAATCGGTATCACATTGACCTTCTTAAATGGACTATCTTTAATATGTCGCCATAGGATGTCATGAGAAGACATCTATTTTCACCTATATAGAGCTATCACTCATCCGGTGCGCGCGCTTAATCTACGGGGCGTCGAACATTCTTTGACATATCCTTTCATATTGTTCTAAGTGTTGATGCTAAATTTATTTTCAGCGCTCCGAGTTGGTCCTTCTTTCTGACGCATTCCAGATATTTCTACACAGGACACTGCGACCTTCGAAAACGAAGTGTGATCGAATGAGTCGCGTCAACTAAGTCGCCGTTTCAGATAAAGGTGATCAGTTCTATAGGCGACGTTCAAGTAACCTGTGACGTTAAGAATGAATTGCGACAGTCCACCACGAATGTTTAACATATAGAATGGTTTGTCGACCATGAAATGATTTTCTGGTCGCCTGTAATTCAAGCAAGAATAAGACGGAGTGTTGCATAATAATGGACGCCTCGTTCCATTAAATGAACAATTTAGCCGTGTGGTGTTTATGCATCTTGCTGAAAAAACAACTCGTCACCCGTTATAAAACTAACAAACCCTATTATTGAATGCACAAAGTATTGTATGTGCCAGAAAGAAAGGACCACGCCCCGGGCCTTTTCATTTCCCGCAAAGCCGCAGATTTTGTTTTTTTAAATATTTGTTCGGTTTCTGGTGATCACATACTGAAACGTTCAAAACGTTTTCTTTCAATTACAAACTTTGCATAGATTTGTTTACTCTGATACAATAAAGCTAATGCTATCACTAAGATACATTTATTAAGTCGCTATCTTAGTGATTTTAGATGAAATATTTACGCGTGTTTGCAGGATCGAATTCCCGAGACCCAGACAACAAACAAGGCCAGTTCAGCGTTACCGTAAGCGACAAACTTAACGAATGCAACATAAAGTCCGGTGAGATTTTATCAAAGCAAAATTGGGACATCAATAAAAATATCAATAAAAGAATTGAAGAGGTTGGCCGGTTTTGTTGTTTTGGCGACAATAAAAGAATTGCAGAGGTTGGCCGGTTTTATTGTTTTGGCGATTTTTATATATCTTTTTAAATCAAAGTTTGCCTTTATCGCCTCTTTGTTGACCTTTTACAGCAAATCGATGAAACAATTCGTCTTGGAAACTAACTATACTCTAATGATTGCATAGCTATTTGTTAAACAATTATGAAACATTTGTTTTAAAACATCCAAGTTGATATGAATATGATCATTATGTAATTTTACCATGACGACTGATAGTAATCACGTTTCACGCTTAGAGATACGGGTCAGAGTTGCAATTGGTCATAAAAATGAAGTTCCCCGCCTGAACGTGACATCATCGTAATGCAAAGACGCCTTCAATATTTTTTTACCGTCTGAGCAACTGTCAGTGAGTGGTGTAAGATCTTAAAGTATCAATAATTTTTTTTTACGTCTATCAAAGGATGAGTGTAGGTTGTATCTCTTAATTCATTTTGACGGTTTTGAGAGGGCTATGGGTGTACAGTACTGTCTCCCTGCACCCTGAATTCAACGTCATGCAATATGATTTTGTCATGGCGGGGAAACTGCTACCTACACAACCATTCTCCGTGATTCATTTAACAGTACACGGAGGTGTTTTCTCAGTAAGAAAAAAAAACAGTCATCAATTTGTTGATCATTGGGAGTTTCATTAATTTGACCGACACGTTTTGCAAATCGCTGTCCAGTCTGTAAGTGATGAAAGCATTTTTTCTAAAGAATGCTGTAAATTCATGTTTTGTCCCAAATTGTACCATTCGACCCCGAACAGAATTCAAGTACAAGCAATGATATCCAAAACAAGTTTCCGATCACGCGATTCTCTGGTTATTAACACCGGGAATAAAATGGAATGCGAAAGGGGGCGCTCCTGGGGCGTGTGTTTGAATTGACACTTCCCTCTATGTTTTGAAACCCTGAAAAATATTTTGCTAACACTCACGACCGACTTGACTCTGTTGAAAATTGAAAACAAAATACGGAAAGCGCACAGTTCCAAGGGACTTGTCACATTATTGATAAATAGCTGACAATCTTGTCAATCATTCGCAACCCTGGTACACATCTGCTACCCGACCACGAAAGATTGACAACTGCGTGCGAAACATATTCACCTCCGATTAATCATTTCCTCTCCGATCACGTGACTTGGACACGAATTTTTGCTTACGCAGGCAAATTCTTTCTCTCGCTCCCGGCGAGGAAATTAATTCGGTAAAGCAAGTTTAGCGTGTCATCGGTCCTTAGGCGATGATATAAGTTTACGCCGGCTCGGCTGGACGGACTTTATCGATGAACGTAAAAGAGGGCTTTACTGTTTTACTGCCGCGAAAGCATAAGTACACAACGGGGTCTTTCCTGCTATTCCGCCGAACTAGGTCAAGCTGTAAAAGTTGTCTGTATCTGTGGCATAGCACCAAAGCTTTCAGTTATTTTTGGTTCTATGTAAATATTGACCAAACGCCGCGAATGTATTGCACCACAGTATTACACCGCTTTGTTGAGGTAGCAATTGCCTCTCAAAGCTGCATCTTTTCTACATAATTATCTGAGTCAAAGTTTAATCTTTCTCGATGTGTTGCGAAACTAACATTGAGGAAACTATGATCGAAATTTGATTGTTCAGTATACTTCTCTACAGTATTATATTTCAAAAATGGGAAATCTGAAGTATATTGGTTTAAAAGAAACAATTTCAGTACTAAGTGAACGTGAACATGGATGGTATTTGATTAAAAAAGTATCTTAGGGATTCAGATTCTATGGTTTAACATGGACTAAATATTTAATATTGTGACTAACCTCACCAAAAATCTCTGTCGCCATAAGCTTTGCTGTCACGAGTGTGCATCGTTTTCCCCTGACACATGCAAAGAGTCAATTACCGTTAACAGCTTTTGAAACTTAACTGACCGCTTAACAGTTCCGATAACTATTCATCAGTTACATTTGCCCTCATGGCAAGTCAATACATGTATAGCTAGGAACGCCGATCGTTTTTAGGGGCGAGTTTGTGAATAATCAGTTGCGCAAGAGGTATTGAACCTGAGGTCCAGCCATGCAGTGTTGGAAGGCAAAGATTTGTGAGGCCTTCCTCTGTTTCGGTTTTCTTCTCTACCTACCTGCCTGCCTGCCTGCCCCATCTCCCCTCCTCTCCCTCTCTGTATCTCTGTCTCTGTCTGTCTGTCTGTCTGTCTGTCTGTCTGTCTGTCTCTCTGTCTGTCTGTCTGTCTGTCTGTCTGTCTGTCTGTCTGTCTGTCTCTCTCTCTCTCTCTCTCTCTCTCTCTCTCTCTCTCTCTCTCTCTCTCTCTCTCTCTCTCTCTCTCTCTCTCTTCTCTCTCTCTCTCTCTCTCTCTCTCTCTCTCTCTCTCCAGTTCGCTACAATCAGCCATCCTATGACCGTTCACGACATTGAATTAAGGGCAATAATGTACATAACTCGCTTAATACCATCATGCTGTGACCTTGATAGACTAAGAGCACTTACCTTACGCATAGCATGAGTTTTTTCAATATTAATATCATTGTCGCGGAAAAGTAATGCCCTCATAGCGGTAATGTATATCTTTAGTCTGATATGCATTGCGGCGGCACGTGCAAAGCTTTTTATATTATCATTGTGAGCTAGCGAGTGGGCGGCACTCTATGTACGCTAGAATATTTCAGACACAGATATTTGTATTTTCTTTCAGGAAAAACCTCCATTATATCGACACCAACGAAAAGCTGCTTTCAACGTCCGCCGCTGTATGGTCGTTTATGTACTGACATTCTAAATTTACATTAGCTGATGAGCGGTATAGTTTTGGAAGAATAGCTGTTCAGTTTGTTCGGTTGTTAGCGTAACCCTGGTCAATAACTTACTAACAGTTAAGCTTTGTTCGGTAACGACATCGGATTTTTCTTCCTTCCTTCTTTCTTTCTACCTTTCTGGATATAGTCTGTTTCCACATTTTACCGGTAGGAAAATGTAATCCCACGCCTTTGGTTTGTTGTCAAGGTGATATTGCCTGCCTCCTCGTTCGCAGTCGTTATCTTATGAAGTTATGCGCACCGGTTCAACGTCGACTGTCAGGTCAGAGTTGCCGTCTTAGTTCAAAGGACTAACGTCAAAACTTAATGATTCGGGGTAACGCGTTTTTAAAAAGGAATCATTTAATCATTTGATCTATTTCGTTTAAAGAACCTCCGCGCAATTTTCTCCTCCATCGACAGAGCAGAACAATGCCTTCCGGCTTATTTCAAACCAAGTACTTGAATTGCCCGAAACACTGTATTTGAAATACAGCAACCTTTTGAGGTCATTCGAAAGTTTGTTGTTGTTGTTGTTGTTGTTGTTGTTTGTGGTCCAACGAAATGAAGATGGACACGACTTAGTTTTCCCTCCTACTTTTAAAACGAGAACCATACAGGTTGCAGAGAAACACTCGAAGAATGAAAACATTTTGAAAAACCTTAACTTTCCATCACCGGGGTGCATATTCTGCATTCCTTTATTATCAGATGAAGGCAATATTATTATTAGGCTTGCGTGTCTTTGCTATTAGATAATATCTAACAACTTTTAAGAGATAAATAGCATCCACAGTTTCATTCGATGAAGTTGTACCACTTCGTATCCCTTACAATGGTGTCATGAAACCCGTTGGGTTTTGAAACACGCATACCAACTGTAATCGTACTGCGTATTTTCATGTCAGGTATGGTGACACGAGCACTATGATGTTGACAAATAGCCTCGGGGGGTAATGTGGACAATTTTGATGTGACATTCGGGATGGCACTGGCGTAATACCCGCACACATGTATGTTGCAAAGTCAAGACAGTGCGGGGCAGCTGTGATGATGACTTTGAGACGATCTTCGACTAAAGGCAGCATTTACGAATTACGCGTTTGGCTCAAGATGGTTATCAGGTACGGCGGGGACCCGAAGAATGCAAGCCTCGTTAAGGTTATACGGGCCTCGAAACTGACATACTTAAAACTTTTGCTCAAACTTTCCTCAGGGAAAATTTCAAACATTCTATTGCCAAATCACTGGGGTCACCTTACAAATTTTAGTTCTTATAGTCTAGCGAAACATATATCCAACGTTTACCGATAATTGAAATTAAAAATGGCCGCCATCCATGTGTTAACTCTATGGAGAATGATGTCGATTTGCACAAGGCTGAGACGGTGAAAACTTTAATTACTTCAAGAGCTTCAAAATGAGCTCCCACAACCGGTAGATCGGAAAAGTATCGGAAAAAAATTGGAGAGCCCGAATGTCCGCCCCCGGGGCGAATCCTCCGTCCCCCGTAACGTTAACTTACTCAGGCTGAGTATTGTAAACTTCGTGGGAATATGCCCGTTTCCCTTCACGCGATTGTAATGTACCAGGACGAAAATAATATGAATTCAGTCAATTTAGATGGAAGTATAGGATCCGAAATGAACACAAAGAATGCAATAATAACAGCTTTGCTTTACTCATTCCTAAACTTGATTTAGAAATTTTCCCCGCCGGGAGCGTTTGTCAGTCGGAGCGAAATAGCAGGCGGTAATTGAAGTGTACATTTATTTAAATCCAACGGAGAGGTTGCGGTGAGACATATATCAAATGAATCACTTTAATTCGAAAAGTATGTCACCAGTGGGACTCTTAATTTCATCTGTTTGCATTTTAAAGACGTTAATAATTGTGTCTCTTTTTGTCAACATTAAACATGGCCTCCTTTTAGGCAGACGTGTAAATACCGACCGAAAGTGGAGCGGTTTTAGCTGAGCGTAATATACGCCGGTACCATAGTCGCACACTAACATACTACACGTAGCTATTTCTTCCGAAGAATAAAGAAAGGCGATTTGCGACTGATATTATTGGTGATATACGTAAGTCGCATTCTGGTAGTTGGAACACTTTTCAATTGTATGGGTTTTAGTACAAAGGCTGAACATTTGATACAGTACCTGACAAATCTACCAAGATTAGACGGCACACGATAAGGACATATTGTATTATACGAAGGTTCTATTCTGAGGATGTACAGATCCATTTTGTTATGGATTCCAATGACGCATTTGTGGAAACATCAAAACTCGCAGCAGATAAAACAAGATCATTGATACTTTTGTCTACGTTGCAACAAACCTTTCTTGGAGATAAAATTACAAAGAGGTAACGGAGATTTTATAGCCACACGCTACAATGGCCTCGGTATTAATATTTTCCTTTGGCACAGATATTGTGAAATTGGGCCATGTGATGCTTAGCACGCCCTCTACGGTGACAGATTCCACAATCTTGACTCCCTCTCTACCATGAGGAATTGCTTGTTTGCCCCCTGGGCAAGCAGCTCGCTGTTTCAGCCTAAAATTGTATCGCACAGTGCCACAAAGAGCGGGAAAACGAAGCCAGTTTGCTAGACAGAAGAATATTAGTTCCCTGCAAATATACAAACGCAAACGTTTGCTCAGGTATATATTGAAATACGAATAACACGACCAATCTTTATTCTTCCCATTGTGAAACTCACAAAACCTCTATCAAATAACGAAACGTATCAAAACGGTGTGAAAGCGGTAAAGTATGACAGGAAACGCTTTGTTTGCCATTCAGAAGCAATGTGTTTTGTTATCATGGTTTGAATGAAAAAGAGAAAGCAGTATTTACCCTAGAAAGTCAACGTCCAAACAAAAGCTTTCCAATTGTCTTTATCACGATCTAATCACGATCGATTTTACTTCTTCTTCCAGAGGGGTATTGTATTTCCTCACTGTAATTTTGTAGAGTTAATTAAAATTGAATCATACGATATACTGAAAGCGGGTACCCGCGGACAACCCCAGGAGGGCCTAGGGGTACTCCTGATATTTTCATACGAGGAGTGTGCAGCTCAAGTAGAAAACATCTACCCATTTATATTCCAAGGTACGATCCATTGTTAGGCATTTGCTTGACAAATTTGGGTAAGTTTCACCTTTATTCTGTTGCATGTAAAGGTTTTCCTAAAGCTTGGGATATATGCTTTATGATCGACCCATGCTTAGGGTTTTTTCGGATGAAAAATCGACCCATGTTTAGGGATTTTTTTCATGAAAAATTGACCCATTCGGGCGGCACAAACCCATACACCTTTTTTATGAGGAGTAACCCTCCGGTGGACAACGCAATCAAGGTATCGCTGTCATAGGGACAGCAGTTGTACTTTTTATAATATTTCATTGCTTTTTTGCATATTGTTCTCGTGATATACAAAGCATTAGACATTACGATGTATTAACATTAACATTGTACACGACATAGATCAAAGCTGTATTGAAACGTTCGACGCTAGGCATTTCCAAATAACTTTTGGAGTATGGTACCGGTAGGATGCTGTATTATACAAATATGATAAAAATTATCTAGTATAAATATGATACATTAAAAATTATGGCTAATGCAGCTTTTTTATGATTAATGGCGAAAGAAACATTCCTACAATTCGGTACGCTTACTATATAATGCGATTTTCGGAGTTTGACGATGAAGATGATAAAGATGATGATGATGATGATGATAATAATAATAATAATAATAATAATAATAATAATAATAATAATAATAATAATAATTTTATTGCTTGCTTGTAAATATAGGATTTACATCACATTTGTGGCAATAAAAGTGTGATACAAAAATAAGTTAAAATTTTCTTCAATAAAGATAAAGTATTTTGATATGATGATTATGATGATGATGATGATGACGACGACGACGACGATGATGATGGATAGGAAAAGGAGGAGGAGATTTTGATTTTTCAAATGAAGGTTTATGTACTCAAATAAAACTCCTGTACAGGAAAAGTACATATCAAATCATTTCAATTTTTGAGACGAAAAGCATAATTGAAATCAGAAAAAATGGTAATAACATATGATGATCTATTACTGAAAAAAAACTAAGCAAAGTTGGACACTAAAGAACAACAAAACTTGAATAACTGCAAAATAGCTATGACACTGAAGCCGAGATGAGACGGAGATAACTGGTGAAAAAAGTAAACAGGTGGCTGTTAGCTATATCACAGCAACATGAGGAAATATACAATGAAATCTGAAAAAAAAAAAACAATTTTGTCAATGACAGAAGGCAAGATGCGAGGTACATGAAAATTCTCCACTGAATAGGAGAAAGCAAAACAAACTTCCGAAACAAGAAAAGAACGAGGAGAAGATTTTGATTTTTCAAAAGAACGTTTATTACTAAAATTAAACACCTGTACAGAAAAGTACATATCAAATCAATTCAAATTTTGAGACGAAAAGCATAAATGAAATCAGACAAATGCGTTACAGCAAATGATGATCAATTACTGAAAAAAAAATAAGCAAAGTTGGGCACTATAAAAAAACAGCAAAACTGCAAAATGGCTATGACATTGAAGCTGAAGCGAGACGGAGAGAACCGGTGAAAAGGCAAACAGGTAGCTATATCACAGCAACATGGGGAAAGAAACCAATTAAATCTGAAAAAAGCACAATTTTGTCATTGACAAAAGGCAAGATGCGAGTTGCATGAAAAAATTCTCCACTGAATAGGAGAAAGCAAAACAAAAACTTCCGACACAAGAAGAGAACGAGGAGAAGAAGAGGGGAGCAGGAGGAGCAGGAGCAGGAGGAAGAGGGGGAGCAGGAGGAAGAGGAGAAGGAGAGGGAGAAGGAGAAGGAGAATACACCGGAGGGTACTACTCTTGGTTGAACTCACTTTAAGACAGGGTCAAGGATCTCTAATAGTCGCCTTAGGTGATGAACGATGAAACTATTTCAGGAACACAGCATTGCATAAGCTTAGTGTGTTTCAAATCACAACTTGAGGAAACAACAACGTTGACTTCCACGACAGGCGTGACAAAGGTGTCGAGAATGTAAGATGCAAAGGTTATTTCGAAGATACACACTTGTCAAATATTCACGATGGAAAAGGATGCACGCGTCACGTTTCTCCGCTGCGTCTTGTCGGTAATGATTCTGAACAAGCCAATGATAGCTGTTTTTGGCGGGTTTTTTTTAGATAAAACACTCCTTGTATTGTCGTTTTGCGGCTTGTGTGTAGCGTGGGTTCAAGGCTAAATCTGTCAAATGCTGACAACGAAATGATCTGGTAACTTTTTCGGGGTTCAAGCTTGTATATAAGGCCAGATAAACTTATAGTATAAGATCAATTTATATGTTTGAACTGTATCTAGTGATGTTGACACTACAAACGATTACTTAATTACTGATTACTGAATTCATACCATTTTGTTAGTAATTTTGTGATTGTCAGCTTTCAGAGCGGGTCATGATGGCACCCCGTTCTCAAAACACAATCGAAGGATGATTCTAGGCTTAAACTGGCATGATTATTTCTGACATCTTCACAACATTATTTCAATACATTCGATCACTATATATTCATAATGAGGTGTTCATATATATATATATATATATATATATATATATATATATATATATATATATATATATATATATATATATATATATATATATATATATATATATATATATATACGTGCTGACCCAAGCTATGCTTTCCGTACACTCACCTCCAACTGTGACTGTGCCCTTCAAAAGCCACGTGTTCCTATCATTTGGACGTCCAACAGAATAAATTGCTGAACGACGGGGAGTAATGTTTCTTTCGCTTTCCCTCATGAAACAAAGCGTGCGGAATTAACATGACAAACTCGGCGATGACTGCGTCATCGGTCGCTCAAAGCGAATCCCTGTGACAGGGAAATTTTAAAATAGAAAATTCCATCCTTTGTATTTATACGACAAATGGGACCCCTACATGCACTATGAAAGCAGTATGTCTCTAAATGAGGAGATTCAGTCCGGGAGCCCAAATACGCCAAGCGATCCCTTGGACTTCCAAATGATAGGAAACAGTTCCTGCGATTTAAAGTTGTAAACACTGGTATATACGAATAATACGACATGGATAGTGATACCTCCGTAGACTGCAAAGTAGGTTTATAACTTTCCAGCAGATGGTTGTCCTCTTAGTATGTACAGTTTTAAACGTGCAGAAAATGTCATTATTTATAGTCTTGCCTGATAAGGGCCCCGAACAACTGCAGTTTAATACCCAGAGCGGGGATGATACCGTACTTTCGTCTAATTCTGAACCACAGATGTTCTGCTATATTACCCGTTTTCGTTAATCGCTGCAATGTAAGTACTGCATTGCGAATAGAGACCGTCCCTCGTAATGACTTCCATACGTATGTTGGTGGTTCTCCCGAGTACCGAGTTCAACGGTTACATCTCCGGCGCCGATAATTTGTTGAACTCGTCGATGGCTTGACTCAGGTCCCCCGCGCCCACAACATCTTTCATGTGCCAAACGTCACGGCACGAAAGGGCAAACGAACAGATTATCTCCGTCCTTGTATTAGAATCCAGCTCGACTGCCTCCATTGAGGCGGGATGACGGCGATGTCATTAACCCCCAGACAGCCTGGCAAAACGGAGATGAAGTGAAACAGAGGACACTATGACCCAAATCATCCACACATAAAATCTTATTTTTACCCAACAGATAAAAAAATAGCAAACAAACTGACGATGGTGAAAAGCTATTGGCAGCATAGTACAAAATTGCCTCCCCCTTTCTTGAAGAAAGAGTAAAGGTAACTAAAATTTATGCAAACTTCTTCTGAATATCCGATGAGAATGTTCTTTAAGTTTCATGCGTCCTGCAATCTTTAGACAGCTCGACAGATATATATATATATATATATATATATATATATATATATATATATATATATATATATATATATATATATATATATATATATATATATATAATTTATGAGGACTAAAACAATCTTTGCAATCCTTGCAGGGACGTTTCACAGTTGAATTATTCGCGATTCGAAACATGAATTCTTTGAGAGTCTAAGTCCGTGACAATCATGTATGTAGTTATTTATAAACGGGTTCCATTATGGACAAATCCTTCATAATCTAGGCAGAAGAGACACACATTCGTATATACTCTTCTGAATTGGTCGAGGGGATACTGAAGATTGACAAGCTGGCAACGTTCAACTCTTATACCGTGAAATATAAATTATTAATACATAATAAATAAATACTAATCACACGCATACGTTCACAACATGTTACGTAAAACACTTCACACCTGATCACAGCTACGGTGATTACATATGATGAAGGAGTTCGCTCAAAACACACCTGATCAAGCTTATGTTAAGCCAAAACAGGTAAGTCACAAACACACTCGGTCAATCAACGAGAAAAAGAAATGGCCAAAAATATAAAACTGTATTCACCTGGTCACCAGGAAGAATGTCTTTACACACAACAAGATAGCGCCATCACCGACACATCGATGAATAATTTTCATTCTTTTATTTACACGCCTATTAGAGTAAATACATGATCACAGAACGGTACAAAAATGAACTGGAAGCTAAAACACACGTCTGCTTTTTATTTATATTATTGATGAAACGGACTTGGGTCAAACTGGGCCATACATTTTTGAAACAAACCAGTTGTCCTGTACATTTAAACGTGGGGAAAGTAAATGTCACGATAAAGATTAGTCGACAGTGAGAAAATTGGGTAAAAATCTCCAAAGGTTGAAAATTTGTCATGAATAGAAAAACAAATGGCCGGAAATATATTCGAGCTAACAAATATCGGCCGATTTTTTAAAAAAACTATCAATAAATAAAAATGTTTCGCAATCGAAGCTTTATAATTTTCTCGCAGCCGGTTTCTCCGTCACTCAAATCTGAAGTTTATAAAAGCTAATCAGTAAAAACTAATTCTCTAAAAACACTGACAAAGAATTAAAATTTGATTTTAGAAAGTACTAGGTACCAAAAATAAACGTTTAAAAAAATAATTTATACCCTTGGGGCCACTGGGATGTTGCGAAGTGACGATTTCAGAATCCAGAAGAGTTAAAATTCAATTAAAATACAATAGCGCCCTCCTCTAAAAAGAAAGTGTTATGTTTACTACAAGCTTGAGGGCGCAATAACTATACTCTATACTTTTAATCGATAAATATAAAAACAAGCTTTTTAACTGAGGTAAATGTAAATGAACAAAACTAACAAACAAGCCCTCGGTTCCTAAATGCGTGACTCTTCCCCCTTCTAAAAATCTAACACCGGCGAGTTCATCAGAGATTTCAGTGAACTGATAGTAGTTAGTTAGGTACGACCCGTATGATCCCAAGTACTGAAATTAAATGATGAACGAAAAAGCACCAGAAAAGTTTTATTTCATCCGATGGGGAGATTGAGTTGTCCAGAGGGAAAGTAACTTAACCTCACGGAGGTTGCCGTATTAGAAAAATAAACCTTGATGCGTTTGACAGCAACTTAGGAATGTCTCACTTCTCTTCGAACAGGACACGACAGTTGACGACATCGACGGTTTCACGGAGGCGAATTGCCACGGAGCACAAGACTGACCATTGGAATGAAGATGTATGCTTGTTTATCTTAATTTTTTATGCCGGAATGGGTAGGATTCGGTCAAAGGTCACAGTGGTCACCTAATCAGCATGAATGTCTTGTTGAAGTCCAGCTATGCTGATTAGCGTGCGTATTAATAAACAAGCACAGGTGAGCCACTCCCTTGTACGTACCGGCGTTCCATATGTTATATTACCAAACCACGTCACAGAACAATAATCCGTGCAAAATCCACGCAAATAAATATTTAATTCCAGGACAGACCACAAAGTCTCACTTTGGGCATTCATCTGGCTCGATGCACTTGTTTCCGTGAAGAACAAGTTCCCCGGGGCATGTACATCCGGGTTTGCACAATTTCTTGCACTTCTTCTTCGTATCCTTGTTTGCGCATGTACGCTTGCAAGCTGGTGCACACATTTCATACACTCCACCTTGTGGGCATATGTCAACTGAAAAGTAGGCAGAGAGAGAATTATATGATTTTTATCTGATATTTTTGGTCTAATTGCATTGCACTTCTAAATTTTGCCAATGTTAGTCCGACTCGCCAACGGTCACCACGAAGGTGACCGATAGGAAGAATAGTCCAGTCAAAATAGGGTTAGACCCACCACAAATTGCAACAGAATTTTTTCTTCAGAATGCATTTCAGAGAGGTACCCAAAACAACATATTAAAAGTTTACTCGAATCCACCTTGGGGAAATATGTCTAATTTGCATAAATCAAATATGGCGGCCAACCATCCGACAAAATAACATAATTGGCTATATATCACATGTTAAACAAGCTATTTCAGTGATTTCAAAGTCTGACACTAGTAATTTGGCTCAGGGAATCATTTTGAAGGTATAATGTTTCATATAGGCACTTCATTAATTTGCATAATTCCAATATGGCGGCCAACATTCCTACAAAAGACATTTTCGGTCATATACCACGTATTAAACAAGCCATTTCAGTGATTTTAAAGTTAAAAGTATATTTTTAGGCATGGACAAACGATTTTCGAGATGCAATGATTTGCATAGGTAATTTGTTAATTTGCATAAATCCAATATGGTGGCCAACATTCCTACAAAGGACATTGTCGGTCATATACCACGCATTAAACAAGCTATTTCAGTGATTTTAAAGTTTTAATATTTTTCTTGGGTATGAAGAAACACTTTTAGTGGCTCAATTTTTACAAAGGCCCTTTGATAATTTGCATAAATTAGATATGGCTGCCATATTAATGCCCCATGGCTTAATAGCTTCTAATATAAATAAGGGTTTGGTATAGTTTTTAACACTAGGAAACTATCAAGAAGAAACTGTTAAGTCCTTGGACATTCTTTTTAAAATTTTGATTTTTCTGTATATGGCGACTGTTAATGATTGTTAGTCTTCTGAATAATATATTCTCTTTCTAAATATAACATTGGATTCATCTGTGTACGGCATTTTCGTAATTTGTAAGGGTGTTTAACACTGTACAGTGTCAAAACATGTAATCTGTAATGTTTACTGTTAAAAAAGACGTGTTCAAAATCTTTAGTTTTTAATTTAGACTGAACCCCCTTCTTATGGATGGGTGCATCTTTATAAGATCCCTCAGATGATAGGCAAGAAGTCATCACACACAACAGCAAAAATACAATAAACACAACAAAGCTAAAAAACAGTAAAAAATGGTATGACCAAAGTAAAATATGCCATAATACACAGAAATTGAAACTTAGCACTATTGCAAACAATGTCAGATTCATAAAAACTTTATGGACACAAAAAACTCAAAAAAATCTGAAAACTGTTTGCTTTAGCAAAGGCTTACAATTAATCCAAACACAGAATCCAAACAAGGCACAGCTTAAGTCATTTTTCCAAGTGTCATTTTTCCAGATGTACATGTTTGTATCGTGTAACAGTTGGATTCTGTTGGGCTAATGAGTTGTCTGAATTAATTTTAAGCATTTGCTAAGCATGTAATTTTCAATTTTTGTGAGTTTGTGTGTTGATCAAGTTTTTAAGAGTCTGACTTTGTTTGCATCAGCGCTAAGTTTTAATCTGTCTGTATTGTGGCATGTGTTATTTTTGGTCACATTATTTTATTTTTTCTGCGTTTTTATTATCTTTGTTGTGTTTATTGTATTTTTGCTGTTATATGTGATGACTTCTTGCCTATCGTCTAGGGGGATGTACCAAAGATGCACTCGTCCATAAGGAGGGGGTTCAGTCTAAATTATAAACTAAAGATTTTGTACACGACTTTTTTAAAACAGTAAACATTAAAGATTACATGTTTTAACACGGTAGAGTATAAAACACCAATACAAATCACAAATAGTGCCGTACACAGATGAATCCAATGTTATATTCAGAAAGAGATTATTATTAGATGACTAACAATCATTAACGGTTGTCATATTTAGAAAAATCACAAAATAATTAAAATTACATGACTTTCTTACATCTCAATAGTAAACGCATATCAACATATACGTATTTTAATCCGTTCGGAAGTCATATATGTAAGTCTACCAAATTTGCTTTAACATTCTTTTCAAAATACAATATATTTATGGAGTATTTTCACGAATTCAGGGTTCACAGTCACCTATTAAAATAAACTTTTATTCGTAAATGGATGTTATTGTAAGTAAATTTATAGTATATATTCCATATTTTTAAAAATAAATGTTCAAAGACTTAAGGTGGAGCTGCACGTTGCCAATACATTTTTTTCAAAGGAATATTTCTCATCTAAGATGACAAGGAAACCCGTAGAAACTATTTTGTAAAATGTAATATTTCACTTGAAACAAGAGTATATCCTCATTCTAAAATGGCATGGGCTGAACGACTGACACTCAAAAAAGTGCTTTAAATCATGGTTAGCAAAATAAAAATGCCTCTATTCAAAATGTAAGAATTTTATTGCAAAACAAAATAGTTGTTTTGTTATATAGCATTTAAAAACATAATGTGAAAATTTCAGAAAATTTGACCCAGCCAGACTAGAGTTATATTCTTTGGAAATCTTGAAATTTGGATAAAAGGGAAGCAGAAAATCGGGTGATTTGCATACATTTGCATACATTAACCCTTCTTTATCATGCAACTTACGACTGCTTGCCAAGCTAAAAGGTGAACCTAACCAATTTTTAATCTTGGGTTAACAAATTAATCAATTGATCAAAATTGGACGAATATTTGCAAAAAATTATTTTGAGCAAAAATTTTTGCATTAGGTGCAGTGCCCTCTTAACAGTTTCTTATTGGTAATCCTATTGCTAAAAAACTCTACCAGAACCTTATTTATATTAGAAACTATTTGGGCATTAGTTTGGCTGCCATATTTATTTTCTGAAAATTATCAAAGTGTCTTTTAAATACATTGAACCGCAAAAGGTGTTTCTTCATGCTCAAGAAATATATTTAAACTTCAAAATGGCTGAAATAGATTGTTCAATACATGATATATGACAGAAAATGTCTTTTGTAGGTACATTGGCCGCCCTATTGGATTTATGCAGATTAACGTAGTGCCAACGCAAATCAGTGCACCTCAAAAATCATTTGTCCATGCCAAAGAAATATACTTTTAACTTTGAAATCACAGAAATAGCTTGTTTATCCCTTTGACTGCTGTAATTTTTTAAACCAAAATTTTAATGCACAATTTTACCAATTTCTGTGAACATTTCTGTACGTTTTTTTCATAATTTTGGACCAAACGGATATAATTTTCAGCAGCTACATACATTTTTTTATCAGAATTTTAACAAAAAGCAGAAAAATTGACTCTGGTACATTTTATAAAGTTGACAATGTAGACTTTGGCGAACAAAGGGTTAATTTAATATGTGGTATATGACAGAAAATGTCTTTTGTAGGTGTGTTGGCCACCATATTGGATTATGCAAATTAAACAATTACCTATGCAAATCATTGCATCTCGAAAATCGTTTTTCCATGCCTGAAAAACATACTTTTCACTTTAAAATCACTGAAATAGCTTGTTTAATACGTGGTATATGACCGAAAATGTCTTTTGAAGGGATGTTGGCGGCCATTTTGGAATTATGCAAATTAATGAAGTGCCTATATGAAACATTATACCTCCAAAATGATTACCTGAGCCAAATTACTTGTCTCAGACTTTGAAATCACTGAAATAGCTTGTTAAACATATGATATATGGCCAAATATGTATTTTGTCGGATGGCTGGCAGCCATATTTGATATATGCAAATTGGACATATTTCCCCAAGGTGGATTCGAGTAAACTTTTAATATGTTGTTCTGGGTACCTAATTAAAAAGCATTCTTAAGAAAAAAATTCTGTTGCAATTTGTGGGTTAGGTGCCAAAACCCATAGATTGACTGGACTAATAGGAAGAATAACGCCATCAATCCTTGCCTATCATTACCTTGATATGAATACTGAGACATGTTATTTACGGACACGGTAAACATATTTGTCTGTTATATGAAAGCGTTGCTCGTGTTGGCTGAGCTTTTCATGATATTCTATATTTTGGATAAAAGCATAGACCGTGTGGCAAGAGTCATTCCTTGAGTCTATGGTACGAATTTTTTTTTCGATGGTCCTAAGGCTATAATTTCTATTATTTTCCCTTTTAAGCTGGACTTTATAACAGGTTTCACCGGGCACTAAGATAGTTACTCGGGACGCTTCTATTGGCCATGCTTCCGTCAACGTAAGTAACGCAACATACCTTTGCAGACGTGTCTTTTCTTCCATTTCACTTCCGCACCCTCCCTGATACACTCCCTGTGATAGGCTATTGCTGCTTCACATTGACAGTCGCCGTCCGATGGGCACTCGCATACGTCATTGACACAGGAGCTGCGGAAAATGACACATCAGAGTCGTCAAAACTATGAATACTTCAAATGTGGACAGACTGAGGTATTACTTCAAGAGATGAGGTATGCTTGAAAGTTATCTCTAGGACAAAAACTCTGAAAGTATGGTACGTCAAAAGTCGCCATCATAATTATAATTACACCATATTTCAACTCTCACATCAAAGTGCGGTTTCTCTCCTTTGCAACACACAAAGCTCTATTGATTTTAGCCGATTCTCTTACATTTTGATTTATTCAAACAAAGCTATACGGGACTCAACAGTGCTACTCTGATCACTGTTTTCCAGCTTTAACTGAGTTGGTATGACATCGAGGGATATATGTCAACCAGGGACCCCAGAATATTTCTTGTGTACGGCCCTACTTTACCTATAATAGTGGTCCAATGGGACAACTTTTCTGCATTCTTCAAACACCTTCGATTTCAAAATCTTGCATTTTCTCTCGGCGTATTTCCTGTTTTTCGACCCTTCCTCGCATGCCCTGTCTTTGGATTTTATCCTCTTTCTTTCCGGTCGTCCACACACGCTTCGTCGGCCTATCCGCCAGGTCTCGGCAAACATCGGCGCGTGGTTCTTCACGACGCCACCACGAGTAGTGTAGTCATCCCACATGTTGCCATTGTAGTTGCCACAAAGCCCGCAGAGTTTGTCTTTATAGGAGGGCGGTACGAGGACTTCAAGGTAACTGTCGCCATCCCATATAATAATTATACCTGTTAATGTCCAACAAACGTGTGTGTGGTTAGAATTTTGAACAAATGAAGAAAGAATCTAAACTTTTCAACCTGAGACCAAGGCCATATTTTTCTAAACAAATCATGTACATTTGATATCACTCGCTGAAAATTTGTCATGTCAACTATCTTCACCGGTCTCCATCATGCTTTCTGCTTACCTATAGACCTCGAAATAGCATTTTTTTTAAACTCTTGCCCAAGGAAACTTTAAATCATTTTCTGTCTTCGTTATCGAGAATAAAAATTAGGGGTCACCTTGCAAACTGTTGGATCAGATGAAATAATTACCTACAATTTACCGATATAAGGCCGCCAATGAACTATTTCGACGGGGAACACTACATTCTCGGATTTTAACAAAAACATGTCGCCTAAAACTTCATATACTCCAAGAATTCAAAATGAGTCCATACAAATAGACGATAAAAGTGTTGTACACATTTAAGTTTTCAAAAATAAAGTCAAATGGGCTTATTCTACGATACACCATTGAGGAAGCTACTGTGTCGTCTATGATAAACAAATCGTGTCGTTAGTTCATGCGCACCGGTGTATCGCCCTCAGGAAAGCTTGGCACATACTTACCCAACGCTGTGGTTATCTTAAGTAAACTGTTCTCCATGACAGCAGAAAACTCTCCTGTTTCTTCGTAAGGAATTTTTATCCTCTCTTGTTTGTACTTAACGTTGAAGTCCTGCTGTAGTTTGATATCGACGCCTCCGACAGTCAAGTGAACGGACTGGGTCCACGAAAATGACGCGGTGTTTCGAGGATCATTGCGCACGCGCACAATGAAGGTGTTGTGACGGCAGTCCGAAGTCAGGACATATTTACAAGTGCCTTGAAAATTATACAGGCGACCGTCAAATGTTTTGTAATGCGGGTCACCGAAAACGGTACACACTCCCATATCTGTAAGTAAACACAGGATCAAATTAAAATCTTATGCGTATCAAAGTACAACAGTATTTACTGTCGTAAAAATGAAAAATGTTAATGACAATATATCAAGTTCAAGTTATTTTAAAATTAATTTGATCGTTTAAATGTGAGAAATGAACGCTACCGTTCGAATTGAAAAAGGGTCAGTGAGTGGAAAACGAACCCACTGAAAACGAAAGAAATTGAATATTTAGGGGGCGCCCTTTTAATTCTCGACAACATACAGTGACGCAGCTGGCAACACGGCCATAGAGATCTCAGCATCTCAGAAACCGTGGTCAATTTTGGACCAATCGAAACGGTGGAAAATTGAATGCGAAATATCATGAAACAATGATCATGAAATGCTTGTAATAGATATAACATAAACAACTTAAAATACACCCTAAGTTTCAATTTTGTTGAAAGAGCAAAAATTAAAAAGAAGCGAAAGCTTTAAATTTAGACAGTTCCTTGTATAGACATATCAGTGAAGCAAGGGAAATATTTATACCAAATATCAAATGTACAACTAGTATATGCCAGTTAATATTAAGCCATGCAGCTAAAATTTTTACATGCTCCTTTAGACAAAACGTGGTAATCTTTCAAACTTTGTGAAAATTATTGATGATCAGAATTGCACGACAGCCTCCTTTTTGCAGTAACATTTACGTGGAAAATGTATCGCTTACTGTTATCAGAGGAATTGAAACTGGATTGTCAATGTTTGGACATTGTAATTCCTCTTTTAGTAATTTTCATACTTTCAACTCGTTTAATTTAAAACATTTTACCATCGCATTAAATATAACACACTTAATTGTGAAAGTGATGTTATTGCTGAATTGAAACATACAGTACTGTAATATTTAAAGTTCGCTTACTTTCAATGCATCGTGGACAACACTCGCCCTCTGGTGTCTGCAGAGTGTGATCCTGTGGAGGATGAATGAAGTCAGATCTCCAATTATGTTTCTGCGAACTTTTTCTTTACAAAATGCAAACTCTTTTGATCATGAAAGCACCGTTCAGATTGCCACAACCATAAAATGCATGCCCAAATGTTCGATGAAAATATTCTAGCGATTTCTGAAAATCTTCGGGAGAATCAGTAAAGTGTTATCGAAGCTGTGAGAATGCTAACAATTTTCCAGCATCCATGCCTTATCCCGCCTGTGGAATATACAGTGTGATTGGAATGTTTTCGCTCCTGCGACCAAATTCTATATTTTGTGAAAAGTTGTACTTATATCTGCGTTGTTTTGTTCCTTCTAATTTGCAACGACAAAAAAAATTGTCTTGTAGCGTTGTGGCATTACTTACCCGTGGACAGTCAACGATGTTATCGCACTGCAAAGTTTGACACGTCACCGTTTCTTGTGAACACGTACAAACAATGCAAGGATCGCCGTGGTCCGACCATGTGTCACCTTCCTGTGTACAAGAAAAATGAAATATATCGTTTATATAAACCTGCCATCATTCGACTACATTTCAACCAAATATCAAATTGTGTAAACGTAATAAATTGATAATTTCGATAACTTTGCATCAGCGACAATTTAAGAATTATATGATAAGTCGCCATTTCTATTCTGAAAATGACAGCAGGTCCATCAGTGTGATTTCAATAATGTCTACTTTCATTGTCATCCTGAGACCAAAGACTTTATTCAGTACAAGGTGAAGACACTAGCATTGTCAATGAAGTGGAACACAACTTGGAAAGAAACGGTATACAAGGGCTTCCATCTCAATGGAGTCTTTTCTTCTGGACTAAGAAGTTAGGACAGGCTCAATGTCCGGAAATGAAAATATGGACAAAATGGGAAGTTTGCAAGACCTAGACTGAGCCGTGATTCGTCAGAGATGCTCTTATTGGTAGCAATATGTTTTGCTTTTCTTTGCAATGCTAGCTGGGATCAGTTGTGAACACCTCCCACGCAGCTAAGTACCGCCACGTCCGTTCAAGAAAATGTAAACAGTACAATTTTGTGGCGGTTACAATCCGGTCAATTATTTGTATTCAGTCAGTGCAAGTCCCATTTTTTCAACATTTAAACCTATGCAAACATTGAAATCAAACAATGAGACGATGAAGATTTAGCTCAAAACAGAGCACCATGTTGAAATGTGGCAATATACTAAAACGCTAATGCTATGTCGGTTTGTTCAAAGAAATAAGAAATAAATTACGGTAATAAAAACGTATGTGTGTAAGCCCTTTTCTTTGGTTGGCATACTTTAAAAGATTTCTAACGTTGCTATTTTTTGTAAAGTGTTGATTCATAGGTGTGTTTCTAGCCATTTCGACTGTGTATTTTGTTCCTAAAGCTAATATAAAGCAACAAAGTTGAGCCGCCCAGTCATTGTCTACATCGATAAATGTTTATAATTTCATGAGGTGGTTTCCAACATGGGTGACATACAGACAGAAACAGCTTTGATATGATCAACGATACGAGTAATAAATCGTCGTAAACCAATGGCTTCTTTACAGCAACAACTGGACGCGTTACCACAAAAACTCAATTGCTCTTGGTTCTTGCTCAGCATCGCGGAGCGGAATTAATACACCAATAAAACAATATTACCGTATGTACACAAAAATCACATCTTTTCCTGGATACATTCGGTAAAACGGAGGGTCGACTTCAAGTGTTAAGGTAGAATGTGCCTCGGGGACAGATATTCAGACTCAAACTTTCACAATATTCTGATCTACCATTTGTTTGGGTTCATTTTAAAGCTCTGTGTAAGAAAACTTTTCACCGTCTTAGTTTTTCGAAAATTGAAAATCTTATTTTCTCCTTGGAGTCAACACGGGAATGGCGGACAATTTTGTTCTCTAGTAACAAAATTTGTGCAGTGATCACCAATTTTTTGTTCGTGATTTTGAAAGAGGACAGTTGAAAGATTCTTTGAGGGAAGTTTGAGAAAAAGTTTAAAGTCTTTCCTTTTCGAGGCGCTCATTACCTTAACAGAAGGGAATTTTTGTATATAAATGCATAACGATGATTCAGAAATGACAATTTGTGTACATGCATCTCGGTTAGAAAAAAGATATAGTTCGCGTGAAAGTACACTGCTTTGCATGTAGTGACCGGCAACGTGTGTCAGGGTGCAGAGAAATAGGTATTGTGAGAATTTGACAAAAGCTGAGCATGTGTGATAACCGGTGAATGTAACTTACCAAGTACGTCCTATTTCCAAACGTACATGTTCGCATTTTACACGTTGCACAGCACGCCCCTTCTTCCATCTCTATGTCCGCTTCGTCGCACTCCAAGATCGGACAGTTCTCCCGGCGGCATATAACTGTCGAGTCCTGGAGAAATATGATAAAAAGTGATTCAAACGTTAATTTGTGAGTCGACCGATGGCTTTGTCCATACTGTCTGAATGGGGATCATGCATGCCGCCGACGGGGAAATAGCTTCGGTCACCACCGTTTTCACTTTACCATTTGCACGTATTCTTTGGTACATTATTCTTCGGCACTCGGTCACTGCATGCAGAATTATCTTGTCGTAAAAAGGCAAGGTACGATTAGTCAAAAATATACATTATGCGTATACAAAAACATTTTGCAACAAATAATTGGCATTATCACATACATAGACCCAGTTATCCCTATAGTATGACGTCACACTATAGGTATATGACTACGATGAATCCATATTCCACATGTGGTGGATATCGGACCCGGACTACTTTTAAAACGTAAACAAAAAATCAGCTGTTCAGAACTTATTTTCAAATCCCTGAAATGCAAAAGTGGGAGGATAATGAAACATAAGGAAATATGGAGTATTAAAATGTATGTGTAGAATACAAAATACCGTCGATACTAGAATTTTTATGAATTTGTGTTTCTCCGTCGTTGATTTCGATTGAAACGTTTGATTTGTACACCGCTGACATTTTAACGGTATGTTACCGGCATTTTGTGTTGTCCACCTCGTCAAAATTGCCCTTCTCGATGTCCATCAAACAACATAATAAGCATAGCCGATAACCCAAGACACGTACCAATCATCCCTAGAGCAGTAAGAATGTTTTCTGAAGCAACATTGACGGGTTTCAAGTTCAACATCACGATCAATGCTGCCGCGGCAGTCAGCCAGTCGACGGGCGAGCCGATGAAGCAAAGCGTACATTATTTCTGACAGCAATGACGATACTCCGGACTTGAGACTCATCAGAAGAAAAGCTATTATATTTTTCAAGAGCGACGAGTTCACAATGTTATCAGTGCAATTAAAGGTGCAAGCTATTGTTTTGTCCATGCATATTGTGCATCACGTTTCCTGTATTGTACATGTTGTTGAACTTCTGTCGTCTCGCGTCTGAGCTAAGAAAGACTCGTTGCTTGTATGTTGTCTTACCGATTGAGTCAGAGCCGAACTGTCGGAACACTGTTCTTGATTATATTTAAACACGCTCATTTTATTCGTAAAATATTAAACATACAATTGACAATTTCGTAAAACATGATAATTGTTAATTTTGAAAATTTCATACAAACTTTGCAAAGCAGAATTATTTGAATAATGTTCGAATATTGACAAAAATAACCCGTTCTCGCCAGCCGCGGCTGAGTGTCGCGACGTCCCGCTTGTACGTCCAATAATTTTATGAATGAATTTTCACTAAAATTGATGTTATAGTAAGTACCAAATAAATACCTTGCATTAAAAATCCATAGTCTTTCCTATTTCCGCTTGGTTCGCACAGAAAAAGCCCTACGAGAGACGCTAATTATCCATAGGAGCAGCCCCGACATGTTGAGCTGACCGCAGTCAAGTCAGCTGTGACCCAGCCACGACCGCATAACACAAGCGTATGAATTCTTGTAAAATACTCCCTCTCGTTTTTTCCCAGTAATTATCATTCCTGGAAGGTTTATTGACGGAAAACTGGGTCTATGCATGTGATAAATATATAATCCCCCCGTATTCCTCACTCGTGTGTCTGCGTCGCTGACTCGTGATTCCCCGTGTAGCGGCCGTATCCCCCCTCGCCTACGGCTCGGAGGGATACGGCCGCTACATGGGGAATCACTCGTCCGCGACGCAGCCACACTCGTTCGGAATACGGGGGGATTATATATAATTATTATACACCTACTGCCGTAACCTATGGAAGTTTGACCGTCCAATAACTTTCCGTATTTTGTATAGTACGCGGAGTCCCGAATACGGGAGACGCGCGACGCGAATTTTCAGGGGTTTGTAGCAATTTTATTTAAACAATCGCGCGCGTTCCACTCATATCGCGTGTGCCGCATCCCTCAAAATTTACCGTAGAATTAGTTTATACGAACGATTAATGGAGGGAGGTGTATTATAATAGGGTTATACACAAAATACGGCCCTGTATGGACGGGCTCAGTGAGTGACGTATTGGACTCGCCTTCGGCTCGTCCAATACGTCACTCACTGAGCCCTCGTCCATATAGGGCCGTATTTTGTGAATAACCCTATAGTATGTAACTTGCTTGCTAAATTTACTTTTTGGGTCTAGTCTACAATAAATCCTGGTGAAAGGCACAAGATGTTCATAAAAATTAACCATTTCATAGGAACCTGTTCACTTAAAAAATGAGTTAAGTATCAAAAGCCTTGAAATAGCGTAGGTCGGATTAAAGGAAGCATTTTTTCGGCGTTGCTTTGTTTTGTGGTTGTGGTCATTGTTGTTTTTGTTGTTGTTTTTATTGTTGTGGTGGTAGTGGTTGTGGTGGTGGTGGTGACGGTGGTGATGGTGGTTTAAATAAAGAGTGTAGAGCCAAAAGGCTAATAACATTCAAAATGTGTGACATAACCAACTGAAATATTTCAAATGCACCTACCAGGCAAATGCACGTGGTACACTTGTCTTCTTCGAATGCCTCGCCGTCGGAGTATACCTCCTTACGAAATAAACAGCGATTGGCTAGGTCGTACACGTTCCGTTGTACTGATCAAACAAGGCGAAAAGGCAGAAAATTATTTTTGCAATGTAGCACAGATAATAGACAGAAATAATTCAGTCGTGCGAGGCGCTCTGTAACCTCAAACCCTTACGCGGGATATGTGCCGCGGTTTAGCATGTCATCCCGGCTTTTTTCGCCTGATATAAACTTTTGACCAAGATAAACTGAAGACTCGTGACCACGATAATGTAGATTTTTGACCTACGATTTTTTACTAAGGCACGACGTTTGACCAAAAATAAGCACTTTTGACCGATCATTTGTAGCAAATGTAACGGTTTGACATGAGAATTTGGCCGGAAAATGTTGACTTAAAAAAAAACTGCTTTCAATTGTGAAATTGAACTGTGAAGGGTACACCGGTGAAAATTGACTGCAGAGATCGAGAAGAGTGAGAGATGGAAAGTGTGTTGCCAGAGAAGGGCCAGCAGATGACCACGATCTATCTTACTGCGCCCTCTACCGGCGGAAGAGTTTACCGTACCTGCACACTTCGGACAACATTCTCCGGGCGCTTTCTCTTGTTGCTTCAAGGGGCAGGAAAGCACCGGACATGCGCGTTTTTCACAACGTATGTTGCCACCCTGCAGGAACAGAATTTAAGGACATTGAGACGCTGTTTAAACAGACAAGGTCACACTATTATTTCAATGTTATGTTTAGTAGTTTTTTTGTAGTTTTGAGAACTTGAGCCAGTTGGTTTGACGATGGAGGTAACCCCACGGTTAGACAGCCAAGGAGCTTATGACAGAATGGAAGACAAAACTTATTTTCAGCCCACGACAAGAAAGAACATCAAGTACTAGTGAGGTGACATAGCTTTCTTTGATCTACATGTCACCAAACTGCAGGCCTGTGCATAGAATGTAGTTTGGGAAATAATATTTAACGCTCAGAATATAGTACATCACACATCTATACTACTTGAGCTCACGGTCTGTTCCAGATATATCATTATTCTGTACGTAAATAAAAGTCATAAATATAAGATAATATGTAAGTGTAATTTTCTTTCCGACTGAAAGGCCATAACGAAGTGTGTGAGCGCCCCCCGTGGCAGTCCATTCGGACCAGTAGCAAAGGACGTGTTACCGGAAATTTTAGGGAGGTCATGTTCAATGTCGAAAATCTCCAATCTCGGGCTGACAAATAGTCTTCCGAATTGTAATAAAGAACAATTTCGTCCAAGCAGTTCACGTGAGAAACCTTCGACCTGTGTTAACGAATTTCTCTTGATGGTTAACACGTGCACTCAAACAGTGGCCCATTCGTCACCGCCTACATGTAACTTAGACACTATTTAAGGGTCAGGTCGGATGGTGAATTAACTACACAGCACATCAATCTCTGTGTAATTTTCTGCTTCTGCCGTTTGCGCAAGTTTCTCTGCTTCTCATTTCATCCGTTTATCTTGAACCCCGAGAGTAACATGACTTTTTTTAAAAAGGGTGTCTCGCCTTCCGTGTGGCAAAGTTCATAAAGCGAAAATACATTGTCCAGACATCCCTTCGCTATCGCGCAATGGTTGTCTCCATTCGCCTGCACTTAAAATTTATCGCTCTAAACAATGGTTTGGCGTACAGACCGGTGTCCGGGCGAGTTCAGTCGTTTACACACTTTTATGAAATAGCTGTGGCGCGATGCACATCTTACAACGGTCCAGAATATTTACAGGAAGGCCAATCACAAAATAATCATCAGCTTGACGGCGAACTGTGTGCTACATTATATACGATACGCTCAAGTAAATAGAGTTTTATGTGCAAACTTTGAAAACGTCGGTGAAATCAAAACGGAAAAATTATATCAAAATATGACATCATCCATAGGTCAGATATCTTTTTTTTATTTTTCCGTTATCTGACGATGTTTGTGTTACAATCTACAACGACCTCAAAGGTACACTTTATTGGCAACATCCCGATGTTGTCACAAGGCGTTTTTCAGAACCAATCCGAGCGATTTTATGTACAGAATATGCTGTCATCCAAACGTGTTGTTTTAAAACATCTCATCTACAGAAAAATTTGTAAAATCAAATACGTAATTAAGCTTTGATCTTATAATTATTTTAAGTCTTTTCTTACCACATGCAGTGAAGCTTAAACTAGCCTAAAGTACGTACTTTGTTTGTAATGCTGATAACAAAAATGCCCTTTAGAAGCGACTGAAAAGGGGTAAAGTGCTGTCTTGTACGAAAAAAATACTGAATTATGAACATCAACTTTGAAATAAAATTTCCTAATCACCTTACAAAATTATTATTTTGTCACAGGATCAATTGAACGACAATTTAAAACTAACCTCACATGCGCACTCAACGCAAGGGTCATCCTGGTATTTAAACATTGTGCCGTCTTTGTAAGTTTGTCCGCCATACGAACAACCTGAAACCAAAAGATAAGGCGTTTTAAAAATATTTGAAACTTAAAAAAACGGTAAAAAAGGAAAAATGATATTTCTTTAATTTTACGACACTTTCAATTGTCGTCGTCATAGTTACCTTCGCATGATGGACAGCATTGGCCTTCTTGGAGAATCGGGTTCTTGCAAGAGACAGCACATTGGGTGACTGATGACGTCACGACACCCTCCTGAAAACAAGGCATGCAACGGACATTAACAACAAGATAACCAGGGTAAACGAATGTCTCAGCGATCATCCTGCTGTGAAGTTGCTGAAATATTCTTCTAATTCTAATAATGCTAGGAGCATTTAATTCAAAGTTGACATCAATTCTTTATCAGAGCAAATGATTCGAGTTTATGGTTATAGAGTTCAAGGTTGTCACATTGTCCGTTGATTGAAAATGATCTCAACACTCTTAGATGAAGTAACGATCCTCATATTCCGTCACAAACCTTGAACTTGGCAAGCAAAATAGTAGCGCTACTATTACATCGTGGAGAACCAAGGCACTTCGATCGATATGACACGCTAACTAGCAGTCTGACAGACTTCTGCCCAATATATCGAAAGTATCCTAGAAATAGGAGCACTTTCATTGCAACGTTTTATCTGATCTTTCTCTCTAATAAGGTCACTCTAGATTGGCGGGTTAAGCTGATTACTATTACTTCACCCGTACGATTAGGTAAGCTTGATTTGAGTGAAATAGTTCCTGTTTTGCTCCAATAAGGGTAGACCATGATCTCAGAATCTGACAGACACCTAGAAAACGACCTCGCGTCCAGTTCAGATCCGATCACATGAAGCGCACCTAATTGCAAAATATTTTGACAAAAGCCAGTACACATCAGAATTTCTGGTTCAAGTACACTCCTATAGATTGTGTGCTGCCGCTTGTGCCGTTACATGCCTTCGCTTCGTAGAGGTGAGACACCGAGTGCTATATGTACAAGCAAGGTGTCATCAGTACAAACACTCGAGCCTACGAAGCTCTGGGTAAAAGCGTAGAATTTGTACCTATTCTTCGCACTTGCCTGCGACAAGGTTATTCGTCCATAGTTTAGATAAAGAAGTCACGAGCGACGATCGACAGTAGGAGTGTACTCCAAACGAAATTCTGGTCTTAGTTGATCGTGACTATATTTCTCCTTTCTCACAATGTTTACCTTTTATCTATTTTCTGCAACCTTGGGTAAATTACGAATTAGCAAAACTGCAAGTTTGATATGAAAATTGTATCAGAATACCAGCAGTTGCGCTGACAACACGACCGAACTACTTTCCACAAGACAACGCCTTTTAAATTGAGCCAACCTTCATGGATTGTCTTTGACCCTACCTGGCATCGAAACAACTCGCAGTTGTCCTCAGATGACCTCCAAATGCTCCCGCTATCGTGAACTTCTCCGTTGAACGAGCACCCTGTAGAAAGATAATGGTTGGATAACTTTTACCGTCGCATATGCTAAAATGACGTGGTCACATTAAACGGAATACCGTCTAACTTCAAACTATGTCAGTATTAGCCAAATGTTAGACTGCGTGCGAACTAGAAATTTGGTGATTGGTATTGAACGGGTCCAGAGTACGTAACCACTTTTCGTCGATAGTAAAAGGTCACTCTGGAAAGCAAGTTTCCTGACAAGAGAAAATTCCGTCAACGTTTTATGATAAACTATTCTTTTACAAAAACAGGAGAAATCTTGTTGTTTCTCATTTCGTTTTCACGTGGTGAAGAAAAATTATGTAAGGTAGAGAGCTCACGTCGAACTTAGTTTTTCAACTCTGTGCGCCAATTAGAATTTTACGCATTGTTAAATTTTGTGATTTTTTTTCTCCTATCTCCATAAACCTTCATTTTGTGTAGTGCTATTACTATTAAATACATGTTCTAATCTATAATTTTAAAGTGTCAATTAAATGATTTCAGCGTCATTTCTCCTTTTTGTGAGGTCCCCCTCCTTAAGGAAAGCTTCTGCCGTGACAGACATAATTGTTTTTGCCTGGTCGAAAGTCACCATCACTCTGTGGGTAAGTCAATCACGTGATTACAATCATGTGATTTCATCGATTCACAAAGATAACAACAGCTCTTATTGAATTTCAAAATGAAATAAAAATTACACGGTCAGATGTCGACTGTTTCTCCCTCCAGAATCGTTGTTCGCTGCGTTCCATGGGGTTTACCGGCGCGTGTCGAATTCAAGTTAAGAGTGTAAGGAAAGAGTTGAGCTAATTATCTCGAAATTAAATGTTAGCCGAGTTGACTACTAGTCGCCCAGGACATTAATAAATTTTCTATTAATACTGTTTACATCTCGTTGTCCATGACGCCAGCGTACGAAGTGATTCAGACACCATTGGGAACAGAGAGACAAATAGTGGATAGAAGAATATCATATCTTTACCTCTCAGTCCACATATAATATGGCAGAAAATGTTGATTTACTGGTATGCGAAGTCGTTGTCAATACCTTTATTACATATTTTCATACCAAAGTACGTTGCCGATAAGTCTGAATAGCCTGGCTCCGATTTTTTAGTGTTTGCTGTCTGTATCAGTTTCAGCGATGATGATGATTCATTTCTTTGCGTGTGCGATTCAGGAGTCACGAAGAAGCCGCCGAGGTTTTGTAATAACAGAGGGCCTTCCTAATAACCGAGAAAGTCGTCGCCAGCGTAATCTCCCCCTGTTTGAATCAAGGAAAGTGTTTCAATGAAGCTGCATTGTGCGCTCGCGGACTAATTAGAAACGGAAACTACGCATCTTTTTACGCCAACGCGACTTCATTTAATATTCTGAAAACGTTGCGACCACTTTCTTTGTTAGTGTGGCTTGATGTCTTTGCATATTCTGTTGTCTTTTTCTTAATTTCCTTTTTGGTCCTGGTTGCTACGGCATTCAACGTTGAGAAAGACTGAAGTTACATTGGCAACTGATTTGTATATTCGGTACTTCGAAGATCTATACGTTTTTCTTTCTTTCACGTTTGAGTTCCGCCCCGCTGTGGATATGGAAGGTTGAATAGTATTATCAACATCATGGTTTGACAATTAGAAGATGTACCTGCCGCTTCTGGCAGAATAACAAAACAAATAAAGTATACACCAAACACCCATCCCAGAGTAGATTTATAGTATTGCGTACAACATCGTCACTCAACAGCAGTGAGATAGCAAGGAACAGATACTATACGTAGAGAAGAGTATGTGGCCCGCAGTTGTTATGATAGCGTGTTGCATCATGTCAAACTTATGAGGTAGAACAAAAATCGCTTAGTATAACGTATTTACAGAAAAATGCCACTGGTGGTAGCGGTAGAGATAAATAGACTGTGTCTCGATTTTATGGCCCGGGGCGTCGGTGTGGGACCATCGGGTTATCGCTGCGTGCAGAAACCAGTTAGCTTAGAAACGTGCCAGCGATAAAGGGGGGCTTATCGTTGATATAATATCATGTTTGGTTTTCATTAAATCCCATACTGACCAACGGAATATGGCCACGTGTCTGGTTTGCTTTATTTCCTTGCTTCTAATCTGCACATAAGTAAAGACAGCCATCACTGGATTAGGTTTGAGAAACTTGTGAAGTCTGAGGTCTGTTTCGAAATCCCTCTTATCTGGGTAGAGGACACAGATGGTCTGTGGAAATCGTTAGGTAGCTGGTGATATTTTGTGATCTTTCGGGAAATATTTGGGATCGCTCTTCTCAAAACAGCCCCAGTGGCCATTTGGGGACCAAGACCAAAACTAGCCCTTGGTAGAGACTTGTGGGACGCTTTAAATGATAGCTAATGCAATAATTATATAATCATACGTTCTTTTGTGTGTTTTTGTCAAACACGTTCTCAGCTATCTTAAACCAAGAGGAATGTAAAAAGCGAAATCGGCGATACATAAATTATGTTTGTCTCGTAGATAAAAAAAATTGACAGAAACGGTAGACATTTTCGGGCGGGATGAGGCTGGGGATATTATTGCTCCCGGTGCTCAAAACGTATCTTTTCCATCGGCAGAAAATTTATACATAACCAAAATGTAAATAATTCCATCCGTGTCTCTTCTCACCTTTACATCTTTGGCAACAGTCGAAACCAAAACTGGTGATGACCAGGGCACAGTCGTCGATGGACTTACACTTCTCCTTGAAACATTCCACCGCATTATTCTGTGGAAAAGGAAATGAAAAATAAAATAATCTCACGCTGGTGTTAAATGTCAATATTCAAAGGGTAGAGGAGATCTTGGCGTGCAGGACACCAAGAGTGGGCGGTGAATAAAGAAGAGTGTACCGTACAAATGAACACACGAAGTGTGGAACAATCTCAGAAGATAGATGGGGTTGGCTCGTGGTACTTTAGAATCAGTGATCCATATCAGAGCCAATTGAAGGGATATTGCCTGTAACTTAAATATGCTTTCATTACTTTTTTTCATAAAATTCGTTTCCATATTCTTCTCCCAAAGTTTGCGAAATACAAAGTATTAGACGTGGAAACACATTGCATTACGTCAGTATAGTAGGCTTGATGTCCGTAGCAACATCCATTTGTCATCAACAGTATTGAAAGGTATTGGACGTTACATAGCAAAAGGCTGTATCATAATATTCACTGCACTGCATTTACATTCAAACTATGGTGCTGACTGGGCCGAGGCAGTAGATCGTGATACCACAAACGTAGAACAAAACGCTAAAATATATCACATGTTGCAGCAGCTTATCCCGTTAAAAAATTGAATCAAACAGCTTATCGGCAACCCCGTCCTCTCTTGTTCAATGATGTGAATCAAATTCAATGAAAACAATATTTATTCATTTGTTTGTCCAATGTGGTGAATATTTATCCAATATTTATCCAGCATTCACTCTCATAAAATCACTGAGTATGATTTGTAAAGAAAACACAGCTCTCCGCCTCTTTTGCTTTCCCAAAGGATCAATATTTCAGTCTGTCTGACAGAACTTTCTGTTCATTACGCATGTCTCCTACGCCCATTTCTTCAACAACTTTCGTTTTGTATTGAACTGGAATCGTGAAAATCATTCCTAAGTACCTGTCTCATGTAAATTTTTGTTGAAATTTTATATTTCCATACAACTGACAGTGAAAAAATAACTGAACAGATAGTGATCAAGGGGTCAAGTATGTGACCTTTGACCTGGAGCGTGTACACTGACCACATTTGAGTTAATCCATCATCAAAAGCTCTTGTGGAAACGCACAGGACGTTGGGAAATCTCTCTCTTTACATTAAAAGACGAAAGGCCTGTAATCTGTTTAACTATTATCGATAATGACCCGCGTAAGTAGACGAACATGTTCATTATGCAAATGAGTGTGTATCCATATGCGCTAAGGGAGCCTTCCGTCCTGGCGTTGCAAAATTATAGACTCGTTCCGTTCATGGAGGCACGGAGTCTCGCTTCTAGAACTGTGATGGAGGCAAAAGATATCTATCGTGTTGATCGAGAGTTAACCGAGATGTCAAGTTTTACATGCAGTGTATAGCACAGTCGGTTAGCTTTGGGGAAAAGTCAACTACTTTACGACATGCGGACAACCAGAAGCTATCCGGTCGCGTGGCTTGTGATGCAATTTTATTTAAATAGGCAATTACAAGCAGAATTCTGATGATTGTATCGATAGTGAATTCGAACAAAGTCATTTTTTTTATTTTGAAGAAGCTCCCTTAACCAGGAAGGGAGGCGGGATTCCAATTACAACTCCGTTACTGCTAAGAAATTTGTCGTTTGTTAGTTTAGCAAGCTTATGTCACAGTCCCCTCCACTGTATATAAAGCTCTCAAATCTTATCTCAGTCTCGCTTTCAATCCACAGTCAAAATAAAAATAGATGGTAAGTAGCCGATACCGGGCACTTCAGTATACATTACGAGGGATTACGCTTTCCAGTTTTTCAAAGGTCAAAGATTCCTGAATAAGTGTTCTGCTCGGGCACAAACCTCGTTTTGAATCGGTGAGGGCGAAAATGACCTGTTCTGGTGTTACGTGTAAAATGTTTTATTCCATGCGTTTGTTACCATGACAACGCATATTAATCCATCTTAATCGCCCTGGAACTGTTTTTTGTGTTCGTGTGCATTAACCAAAGCCTCATTTATTATATCAGACATAGGCTTCCGACTGGTGCGACATATATTGACTTTCATTGGGGGTGGTGTCTGTTTGAACGAGTTCCGGAGTGGATCACGTTAGATCATGCCGTCGTTGTTGTATAGCGTACTTCAGAGCGTACCGTTCGCCAATATTGTCGTTGTCGTTCAACGGTTGTCAGGAGGTGTTGCGCTAGCTCTACTGTGCCGTATCGAGCCTGCATATGAGACCGAAAGCGCTGAAGTACAACGGAGTCCGGTCTGGCTTGTTCAATCTCTTTCGAGCGAGATCTATATCACCCCTAACACACTCAGCAGATGCAAATAGCTCGACCTGCATCAGATAGTTGTCTTCAACTGTATAATCACTTAAGTGATATTGTCCCCCAGAAGAAAAATAAAGCAATGAAATCGTCATTACAATAATTACACAGTGACTCATCTTGGCTTTGTCCTTCGAGTGACTCTGCAATTATCATTTCGGAAGTGTCATTCAGGAAACTTGTTTTGAGCGCGATACGTTCGTGACGGAATGTTTGTGATTGTCGAATGATGTTCAAAAAGCAATTTGGATGAACCATTTCCGCTATTCTGAATAGCAGAAACAAATATTATCGTTTTACGAGCTTTAAACATCGTACTATTATTGTACAATTTAATTTGTTGCCACGTGTGACCTTGAAATGAAGTCATAAAAGTATGAAAATTCATTACGACATCATGATAGCCCTTTAAACTGGGCTGGTAAATTGTTTCACTCTCGGGGTTGCACGGCCGGAGGCAAATTACAAACCTTGACAAAGTTATCTTGTTCCGCAACACTTCGCTCAAATGCGGAGAACATATTTTGGTGTTTACAGGTTCAAAATATGGCAGTTCGGGGTCGGCGACGCAAATTATTTGTCTAATGATGCATCGTTGATTTTCGATTCCGTAATGGAAATCATTAAGTCATTAAACTACAAGATAAGTCAAGTAATCTTTTAAAGTTGTTTTTTTAATCGGAGTACCTATAATTGAATGAGACCAGAGAGAATGTCTATTATTTCATTTCAGCTGAACATTAATTCAGCTATAACCTTAGATTAGATTTATATATGTTCATTATCTGTGTTACATTAAAACAAGCACATTTCTTCTTCTTCTTCTCTCTAAAGTTTTTTAATGTTAGTTTCGCTGACGGACACAATGCATTTAGTATAATATGCAATGTTATTCGTGACGAATGAATTCTGGTCGAGTACATCGAACATTACACTCATTTACTGACACAGGTCATGTAGATAAGTTGCATGTTGGAATTTCCGTATTTTCGACATTATTTTTTGGAGTAGAAACTTGACTTAATGGACAGTGCCAAAGCATTGTTAAAAAAATATCAAAAGTAGCCACAAAAAGTGTAAATTTAGTTTGTCTTCGATTTTAAAGGAAAAAAATCCTTAAAAACATGGCACATAGTCCGAAAATGACTCCGTCAACTGTAAACTCTGTGTCAACATTAGAAGATAATCATGCTTTCGACCTAATATGCTTTGATTACAGTCAGATATTAAGTTCATAGATCAATTGTGTCAACAATTTCCTAGAGAATGTTTTTAAGTTCACCGACACTCGAAAACAGAATGAATGTCTTTTGCACAAAATGCAGACGTTTAAGCCAAGCAACCTCCTACTTGACCAAATTCCCATGCGAATTCAAACTTCGAAAATTCCTGTTGTACGGAGTATGTGGCGTGGATTGTTTTGTCTTTTACAGGGAACAAACAGCAGATTTGATCACAAGGAACGCGCGTTGTGCCAATTTTGGAGTATAATTCCGTCTAATTTAAATTCTTTGCCACTAAAGACTTCCCAAAGTTGCTTTCTGTTTAAGAATATTGGAGTTGTCTGCTTCGTTCCAACCACAAAACCCTTACCCCTAGGCCTTCTTTTCCCTTTCTCGTTATCCCTATACGATTTCTTACATTAAAGATATTTACATTCAAGCAATTGTAAAACTTATTTTTGTTTCACCACTAACCATGGTATTTCGTCATGAAAGCGGTTTTAAAGGACTTTGTCGGATAATCCGTTCGCAAATTTGACAAAATCACTCTGTAATGTGTCAATCGCTGATTGTACTTAACACAAATCACGTTTCATCATAAAACAACGGCTAATAAAGACATCACCGGGCTTACAAGTTACAGGACAGCTGTCGATTCGTTCTGTTCTCGTGCCAAAACTTCTTTTGCAATATGTCAATGGGTCGTCTAAAGCATATCCAGGGCAGGCATTTGTCTGAGCCATGTGGCATCCTCGGCATGTTAAACACTCATAGTTTTTTGATCTCATGTATTGTTTCAAAATTTCGGCCATGTTACACATTGAAAACTTAATTTACATAAACTATAGTTCGCAAAAACCTTGGATGTTAATAAAATTTATAGGAAATTGGATGTCATAGAAATATTTTTCCTGACATATTGTAGAAACGGGTCAGTTTAGAACTGGCAATGACATTTGCTTTACTACAGCACAGTTTGACGTGACATTCCAGCGACCGTGGTTAGTGACAGATGATTGGCTGGGCAAGATTTACGTAAACCGAATCTTGGCATCAATTCTAACGATCTGCTCACTTTCTAATCGCTACTGCGTGTGCGACTAAACATCACCCATTTACGGCGTTTTTGACGTCAGCAAGCATAGTTCAGACAAACCGATCATGATGTTGTAGATGTTATTTTTCCGCCAAGTAATAAAACCAACATAGAAAGGAGCCTGACCTCATCGTATGTTCAACAGTGGAGGCAGGAATGTGACCTGATGGGGAAATGCTGCTAGACTAGAAGTCTGGACAAAACGCTTCATTTTGACGCATTTAGTGATAAGAAGAGTAGTATCAAGGCAACCGTCAGGCAGACGTTAAATAAACTCGTTTCCGAGTCTCTGAATGGCTCGAGACACCAACAATCTTTGCAGTGACTAACATTCAAAAGAATACTAACATTTATTTTGTAACTATGTTTACGTGTTTCATTGGTATTTTAAATAAGCACTAATTCTGCTTTTGCGAGTTCTGCGTCGATGGAATATTTAGACGGGTAAAATTCAATCAGCAAGTTTGTTACACCACTGGAAAAACAACGATCATAGACCAAAAAGCACAGTGAATACAGTATTGTTTTCACGTCGACGCATTTCACATATTTGCCAGTTTCGGCGTGAAAGAAACACGCGAATTCCAAATGCCTGGGCAGAATCGGAAAACAGCGGTCGACCCAAACAATTGTCAAAGAAAGAAAGTGTTGGCAATGAAAGCGGCTTACTTCCGCTACGTAATGTATCATTTGTGGTTTAAAACCTGGTCAAAATTTAATGAATCAGAAGAGAGAAAGCGGGTGCGAAATCGTCGCTGTGGGGCAGAATTTCATTGTGTGAAGCTACGCGGTTTGGTCTTTTACATTCTAACGGCAGTCCAAAGCATATTTGCCATTAAAATGGTCGGAATACCGTCGTAGGCAGCCACTCCATGTTACAAATTGGTGGACAAACATAAATATTTTGCTATTGAATAAGCGGGTCTTCTGTGCACAGAGGTTTAGTCAGACAGCCTCTCTGCTCCAAGCACACAAATAATAGTTTTGCCTTTAGCTTCGTTGCCAGTCAATTCAAGTGTCGGTCCGATACACGGTGAAAACACGCCTTGGATACTTGGAAATTTTAAGTGAACTCGACCGAAGGGAGCCGACGAAGAATGGTCCTGTAACGTTTCAAACCCGGTGGAATGTTCGAAGTTTTCATACATGGAAGCTGTGTTTTCGTTTCGCAAAATATCTAACCTCCCAACAACTCGGAGTCACGGTTCCTGGTGATTTTCGTATGTCCCAAAAATATGAAATAATCTTTATTAAAAGAATGCGTTGAGTTTCTTGACAAGAGTATTTTAACCATGCCAGTAGGCAAGGCTTTCAGATTGTCAGAGATGCCTCTATTCCATTTATACCATGTATCCCTGGTAGATACTAGAAATCACTACTCCTCTATGTCAGTCAGTCTGTCTGTCTGTCTCTCCGGGGAGCTGAAGTCATGCATTTTCGACCGTTCTTTTACTGTGTTTCGAAGTGTCAAATGATCACTATATGTAGAACTAACCCTTCCAATGATAAGAGAAAGAAAGATTGTCAAAGACCGACTTTGTAACGTTTACGTACACGCCGCCCATTTTTACCGCAAAAGTCCGTTGTTGTGCGCATGGGGTTATGGGTGACCCTTACAGTACGCCAGCTCGGACACTGAAACTGTGTCAGATTACATGCATTACTACAAATACACCATCAAACCGATAAAAAGAATGCATAGATAGTTTTAAAAAAACGCCACCAAATTTAATCGCCCGCGTGCACCTGTTCACGCTGCTTATCGGCTATTGGTTTGTATTGGGCCAAAACCAGGATTACTCGGCTTAATTGTATGTATTAGATCACCATCGCGGCCAGGAAAATGCATACCTGAATGGTGGGAGAAGATTTTACTGATCTCACCCCGCAGGCTTACAACACTGTGAGAGAAAAAAAACAATATCTCGTGCCGCTAAGACCATAACGTGCAAATGAAAAGGCTCAATCTGATTGGTCGCTCAACTTGAAACGCCTTTTCATCGACCGATTAGCACACGGTTCTTGATTTCACCCAGGTGGATGAAATATGTCAAATGTTTTTTAAGCTCTTGTAATAACAGCTGCTGTGACAATGACGATCTTTTCGGGCTAAGTTACCGGTGTGCAGGTGTTAAAAAGGCTTGAATTTTTGAAACCAGCTAGGTGATGGTTATTGCGTCACTGTCCATGAGATGGAGAGAACAAATCGAAAAAAGATATCGGTTTGCGAACTGACCAAAAAAAAAACTGTTTCTCTACTGTCTATGATCGAACCTTCCGTTCGAACAATACCCGGAGGTCTCTCATACCAGAACGGCAATTGTGTATTCGCGAGGCGAGTGAGACATTCATCGTCTCGGTAGATAACAAACAGCTCATCCGACATATTGGCGATGTTTTTGTCCCAATTTCATACTTAAGTTATCTTTCGAGCCATCTTATCTCCATTGTAAAGCAATACAGGGAGTGAGTCACCAAGTGTTTTTCTCAAAAAACTCCAAAAAGCGAGATCAAATATTCATCGCCTTGCCATTTAAATCAGTTTCGGACAGCTGTCTCAGGCCATTAACCTTCGACGACGTGGGATTCATTCACCGAACGCGTAGCAGTGACTTTAATTTGGTTTGAATACTAATAGATTGTTTTTTTCTCGAAGGACGACTGAATTATAAATTATTCAAAAGGGGTGACAAATTGCTGACGTCCACTGTGAGATAAATGTTTATCTGAAATCCGGTTGGTATCGTTGCGTAAAGTGTGATACTAATTCTGCATTTCCTATTTGGCACGGTCGTAGAACCCTCTCGAAATATTTGGTATTATTATCCGAATGTAATAAAACCTATGTATCACTATATGCATCAACGACTGCTATGATATTTTGACGATCTATCTATTCGACATTGCCTCGTTTAAAACTGGCCATCATGTTGGCAATTTATCGAAGAGTGAAAGTCGAATACATTTACAAATAAAAATTAAGAGTTGAGTTGAATAAGCAGCACGTGCAAAACACTGAAGTGCGTCGAAAAGCCGCTTTTCTGACTAAAATCATAATAGTCACCAAAAATATTTCATAGGTTATAGAAGGGGTAATTTCATATTATTTATTATAATCGTATGAAAAATACATTGAGTTCTTTAATTCGTAGTTATAAACCATGGAGATTTTGAAGGCCGACTAATTCATTAATATTTTTACCAAATTGAAATTGAGGTCATCTAAATTTCATGTCGTCATTTCCATTCACGTGCTTCACGAGAAATCAAAAGTCTTAATCGAGAATTTCCATTGGATTCCAGTCGGGTCGGCATTTAAATCCGTCATAAGCTTCGTAGACGGCTATATGTATATTCTCGGCCAGGCAACGCACCGACCCTTGGTCGCCCAGAAACCACTAAAAATATCTCTTGTGAAGACTCACTAATCTTCGATTAACTTCAATCAACACAACGAATGTTTGTTTACGGCCATTCACAGGTCTGTTTTGCTGCCAAAATTCATGGAGAAAAATTAGATTCAAATAGCCCGGTATCTTATCTTGAAGTGGGTTGGAAAATTACTTTAACGCTTTTGGAATACAGACATCTGCATCAGTGACTATGCACAGGCAGTAGAAACGGCCGAACTTTACTGGGTTTCGCTGCACATTTTTCATCTGCTCATCTTTCAATCAACAATAACGCATTCATACCACAGGAGATTAGTGTCTCTGAGACTATTGATATTGTTAGATGAACTCTGTATTGCCTCCGTAATTTCAATTTATTTCAATATTCCATTTTATCATTTTGTCTAACATTTTGTTTCTCGGCCTCTGCTCGCAATAGATCGAAAAAAAAATGTATGAGAGAGCGGGGAGGGAGGGATTTTGTCCATCTATTGATACTCTTCAACTGCCTTATTTGCCTTTAAGAGGTGCTGAATATGACATTCTACTTAATATTTGAGCATACCAAGAATATCCCCACAAGCACTGAATGTACCCTATTCTCAGACAACTACTACAGGTAGTTGCCTTAGCCTTGCAAGCAAACCAACGCCCGTACTTTGTGTCTTTGTCCTTCAGTAGTCGCCGATAACGCGTGGTCACCCTTCCAATAATTCGTTCAGACACACACAAACTCTCTCTGCCTGCCCTTTCTCCCTACCCCCTCTCCCCCCCCCCTCTCTCTCTCTCTCTCCTCTCTCTCTCTATCTCTCTCTCTCTCTCTCTCTCTCTCTCTCTCTCTCTCTCTCTCTCTCTCTCTCTCTCTCTCTCTCTCTCTCTCTCATATTAACGGTCATGCGCCCCCGTCGCCCCAGTTATTAGTACGCGCGACTCAGAATCAATCAAAACACCTCATATCGTATATAACTGTCGCCGCCATCTATTCGGCCAGTGTCCTTGAAGTAAAGGCATTTATTACAAGATGGTTGGCGATAACTGCAGGGGCATAAATTGACAAAAACCTGCAGGTGTGAAAACGGCTTCCTTGCGGAGTTTACTCATCGGCGGTAATTTACACCAAGTTAATACAGCGGTTCCATTGACGCCATTTATCCTGGCATTACCGAATTATCGTATTATTGTCAGGATTACACCGCCGCGATGTCCGCTCTAATCCGGATTAGGGAGGTCCGCTGACTTATGGCTTTGCGAATCAGTGAGGTTTCGGACGGTTCTCTCTGAAACCTGCGATAAAAATTCACCGCTCGGGACTCTGTAGCTCGGCACCCTGGAATGGAGTACGTGATTGCGCAGCCCTGATGATGATCACCGGTCCCGTCGTTCAACCACAGTGTCTCCAAACACGAGGGACTGTTTTAACGTTCGAAGGGCTCATCTGATTGACACAGCCGAGTTCAGTCGGTTAATGGTCAAATGAAACATATGTACAAAGACGCGTATATCTCAAAAAAGCTTGCTCTTTCGTCATTAATGGGTATAAAGGAGCATGATCAATCATTTTATAAACTTGGTGGTGCGGAATTAATGGACCATTAAATTCACGTATGAGAGACTGGCCGTCTTCAATGGAATATACCTACCAAGAATGCGCTGTTATACATGCAGTCATTAAACTGAAACACCCCACCCTACCAATTATCAATTCGATAAACATCATTATTCGTTGGTTCACGGACTACTTGCAAACTACTACGCACGTGTGATGATCAACCTGGGTCAGTGATAGACGTTCGGAATACAGTTGAGTGTTACTTGGCTGAAATCAAATCACTGTCTCTCATGCAAATGTATCTGGAGTTATTGCATATCTTGAGTATGTGCATCAATTTTTTTAATTGTATTTACATGTTCATTTATTTTTATTGATGTTATGGTTTTACGCGTTTTTGTTTTGTTTTGTTTGTTTGTTTGTTTGTTTATGTCTTTGTTTGTTTCTTTGTTTGTTTACATTTATTAAGAGTAGACAGACAACTTAAATATCCGTGACGCATTTGATCCAGACCCTGCCAAATTCTTTTTACGTGTGTCACTGTGCGTGTGTATAACTGAGCATTTTTGGACAGTCAGGAAAGAAATGCAATTAGGTGTATTCAACGACACCAGAGAACGGTGGGTGGAAGGTGATGTTAATCTGACATAATCTGCCCCTAAATTTACCAACTTAGCACACACAAAAGACAGACAGTCTCTGACGAGTCGAGAAATGGGGGCTCGGCGAGCGGCAATCATGAGATAGACCTCTTACGCGCAAAATGGGGAAAGTTGTAGACTCCCGATACTGCCTTAGCCTCTTCACTTGGCGCCTAAACTCCGCGCTAGCGAACAGAATGGCAGCCGCTTAATTGGCCAATTTCAAGACGAAGAAAAGATGGCTTTTAAATTCAGCCAACTGCTAATAGGAGCAGTTACCTCTATAAGGTGTGAAGAAACATCCTATATTATCGCAACTCGTGAAATTGCCCTCAGAACTGGAAAGAGACTGGAGACTAAACATTCTTGCTCGGGAATTTAGGGTAATTTGGAGGCTGAGTAATGATCGACTGCATGGTAGAGTATAACAAATAGGTATCTGTGTGGTCTCGTCAAAATTAGGTCCCGGAGTTCAAGGGCATTCGGATACCTCAAATTGTCAAAGCTTTGTGCAAACTGAAGTTGTGTTTATAACTAATTAATTACATCAGCGGGGTATGAAACAACATCCGAAAGGTTGTGGTCATGCAGCACATTTTCAAGGTCAACTGAAGCACATCGCTGTTATTGGTGGACAAATCATTGCTTCGTGGGCCTGATTGGCTTGACATCACGTATTCATTTACCATTTTGATTATTTGATATGGGAAAAGCCTATTAAATGTTGTGTTCAATTAGCTGGTTCGTTATTTGATGATAAATGTGGCCAGCCTGTGATACATATCGAGCAATATTAATTAGTTTTGATCAGTCCAATGTTAATGAATGTCTTCACTGTGCGACTGACATCCCTGATTTTTAATGTGAAAAATTCAAGTTAGAAGATAATCAATCATGGGTGTAGTTTGATAATAAGTTTATTGAGGAGACGCATCAAATCAAATACTATGAAATATAAAATGAAATATGTAGAAGATGGCTCTACTTGCAAAGTTCATCAAACATTCGGCAAACCGTCAACTAAAGTCCAGTGTGACTATTGTACAGAGTCTCCCCTTGGAGAAAAACGACTGATTTAAACAACGGTCCGCAAGCACTGTTTCGCTTTCAGAATAAAGTACAGCTTCTCTTCAGCAACGGAAGGGCTTGTAGTTCAGTTGCAAGATGGGGAACAATTCAAATCATTTGATCTATTAAGGACTCTTCACGAGAAACATGTCCGGTGCAATTCACCCGCTATTTGTTTTGTACGTCAGTCGGGTAATTTTGCTGTGCTGATGGTGTTTCTAATTCTGGCACCGATTTCGAACTACTAAAGACGCACTCCTTTGGGCCAGTAGTTCTACTTACGAAAACGTTTTTGCAACTTTGCTCCTGCGTAGCGTGGGCAACACACCTGTTCCTTCTCTACAACTAGTTCTGCTATCAGTTCGTCCCGGAGCTAGCCGGCTCGCCGGTCGATACAATTGGCACTTACATTTTTATTCGCCTAGTTTTCGTTTCCAGTTTTCGGTATAGCCTGCTTTTCATCGAAAAAACAACGTTGGGTAAGAGGTAGGAATATTTTCCACCTTTTTCTCACAAAAAATACTTTAAAACATTATACTATTCGCAAATTGACGTACAATGGAGTGATAATTATTCGTCACATATTAATGGAATCTTCAATCAAACTTCAAACATGACATAATTGCTTAGAAAAAACATATTATTACAACTTTGAAGGATATTCCTAGTATAATCTTTCAAGTGTAAATTAAAAGAAGAAAACGGGTAATGTCGAGTGTATTTGAACTTTGAACTTGATGTTGAAGGTTATATGCAGCTGGCGTAATGGAGAACATACCAGCCTTTTAAAACTCTAAAAATGAGGAGCCACGGCGAGGCTATAAAACAGTTTGTCCTCCAACTTGTTTCTGGCAAATGTCACCACTGAAAGTGATCCTAAGCAGCGCAAATGACTCTACGCAGTTTGTACACTAATATCCTGTGCATAGATGCTGATTCGCGTCGCCACACCCTAAAGCCTGGAAAATTAGTTTGGCATTCGGGCATTATCGGCGCGCGTGACGTCAGAGAAACGCGCATAACTTTCTCCCAGGCCGTCAGTGTGAACGTCTACCGCTTTTATCTGATGAGCTCGTCAGGTCAACCAAAAGCGATGGCACACCGCCTTCACGACAGATGTGCGACCGAAAGCAACTGGTCGAGATTCGGCAGACTTTTTGCTACGTGGTGCTAATTTCAGCGGTTACACCTTTTCAAGAAACACTTGTTTTATAAGTCATGCGACAATAATACCTATTGATCCTGATGTGCTATGCTGCTTGGGAAAAAGAATCTTCTCAAGGTGGTTGAACTAAGTTTTGACATGAAAACCTCACACTCTTTCCTCTTTTTTGTATGGGGTCTTCAACGCCCTTTGTTTTAACTATCTTGCATGGGCGGAATATTTTCTGTAATTTACGTATTAGCACCTTTTTACTAATCAATTCTTCTGAAGACGTTCGGCCATATTTTCTCATTAGTGCGGCGTACAATGTAGATTGTTTAATCCCCCGGACAAAAAATTGTATAACTGACAATTACCTTCATGAATGCGGTGTTGTAACTTTTTCCCGAGTCCCTGAAACGATCCATAGTCTCAGTGGATCGAACTCTAACAACATCAAAGGTACTGATAGTTTGTTGGACCTCAGACGACTACTAGAAGTCGTTTGAGGTTAGGCGATGACACCCAAATCATTACAGTGTCAATACTTTTAACTCGCTATGGGGGACCCCGGTTTTGTTTGTCAAACCTTTGTATTATTTAACCGTTGCACGATGCGTTGGATAAACTTTGGATATTTTGTTGTGAAAAGCCCAACACGTGCACCTTGATTTCTTAATAAATTTATCAGAGTCGCTTAGATATCCGTCGACCTGACATGAAATGGTGTGCGTGTGGTGTGTGTTTTCAGACCCGTTCACGGTGTATTACACGACATAATTATACACTGCGTTTATCTATCTTTCTATGTCTTTATTGAGCTGTTCCGTGGACCAGAATAATCTCTTGGTTGCATTCAGGGAGCTTACTTTTGTTCTAGCGAATTTTCACAAGGCCGGAGGACACAAAATTCAGTAGGAAGCGTGTGAAGCCAGTTTACCAGGCCCAACGGGGGACAATGGCGACGTCAAGTGGAATCTGAACTGTAGTTTGCTGGTTAAATAGAAAAGTCCCGAAAGCGATGTACTGTTCAAATGTGAAACGTCATCTTGTGACAAAGGTTAGCTAAAATCGATAGGCAAAATTGGCAGCAGATATTCGTGTAGTATATGTCAAGATAAATGCAATAAGCTTCTAACTCCGGCCCTTCGATATACGGTATTTGACATATTCTGGTCACTACAATATTGGTACTTCTAGGTCCGGAACAATATGACATACAGACATACATGCGTTTCCGAAGTTTAAATTGGCCTATGGTGTTGTTGGAAGCAAGGTTCCCCATATGATATCAATATCGAATTTCGAATGATGTGGCGGTTCTTCAACTTTGGCTCAGTACTCTGCAGGATTTCTGGACAGGCAAATAGCCTTGATATCGTACTTCTCGGAACTTTGTTCGTTTGCGTGCCAAACGAAACGGGCGACGATAAGAAAACACTGACACAAGGACGAAACGTGAGATCTCTGTTGTTATCGCGAAATAACTCCCGTTTGAAGTGGAGGCAGTTTCAAAGTGTTAGTCTTGCACAGGACCTGACATTCGCATCACAGTGCCAATACATAGAGTCTGCTTCAGAGTCACAAGGTGTCATTTCCAACACAAATATCTTCTGCTCGAAATATCATTCTACCGTGAACGAGAGTGTATAAAATTTCACTGGCTAACTGAAGAGACCAATGAACTTTCTCCCGTCGTAGTGATATGCGGAGCATAATTGTTTCAAACCGTCACTTTATCAAACTAAATAGAATTTTCAACATTAATTCAATTTTACCAACAACCATATCACCATAAACCAAACGAAAGTTGACATACAAACAAACCAACTTTAATTTGAGATTTCATTCGGGAAAATAGCCGTTCCATTTTACGATGGGAGCTAAAATATTTGTCGCTTGCTTCTTGTGGGAGCAGTTTACCTGCAATGGATTGCGAGGAAGATTTTTTTGTAAATACGCACCGGCCAACAAAATCTTTCTCTACATAAGCTACGAGCACTATCGTTTTGCCGAGTGTTTGGAACATATTTATTCGAGCGGTGGAAAATCGGCACCAAGTATCAGAGCTTCATTCGGCAGCTGGGGTACCAATAAACGTGTGGAGTAAATCTACAATAATCCCGTTCCTAAGTCCTGCCCCGTGGTGTAGTGCACGAAGGAAGGCCCCACGATTGTAAACCGGGTTAGAAGATTTCTCTCAGAGCTCGTCCACATTATGAGCTATAGTGCCAATAGTTTGGCGGACGACTGCGATAACCTTTGTTAACTTTGTTCAGAGGTGTGTATAGAGTATCTCATTTTCGTCTACCAGTTCAGCTATATATAGCAGAAGTGCAATTCACACTAAATTGCAGTTCGTATCACCATTTTCGCACATACAAGGATAAACCGAGGCGTGATTGGCGAATTAGAAACGGTTTAGACTGAACAGGCGGGGATATTGGATCCTAAGATGATAGCCAGGCGAACCACTGCTGGGTTTTTTCCGTATACGTGTCACGATTTTTTCACATAACCTTTAGCTCTGATTGTGCCATGCGTTACAACTTGCACAAGTGTCAAGCTAGAGAGGGTGACAACGATGAGAGACATAATGTGTTTCGTGATAAAATGTAATAGTTGTGTCATATCGTAAAGTGCACCTTTGGCCTTGTATGGCGCGGTTGAGAGAAACAGCTAAGTCGCGTACCAGGTTCCCGGCCGATATGTAGTATCATCATAGAATTTGGAAGTGCGTATAGCAAACACAAATTATGCCATAGACTTGTTATGCCAGTGATCACCGGGTTTCTCGGAAAATGCACCGCTGATTTTACATCACCATAGCACTCACACACAGCAAGGACCCCTTTAGACCTTTTCCTGGAGTCTACTTAAACAGGCACCAAACTGTCACAGATGTGTGCGATAGTTGTAGCCGGAGTTGTGACCAGGTCGCGGGCTACTCTCGCGACAGGTGATAACTCGTCATCTCATTGTACCCGAAGCCCCACAAGAATCCTTTGCATATTTTTTGTTTATCTCAATGTCCCCCTTAGAATGACAAGTCCACTTGAGGTCTAACTGTAAATCTGTCGAAAGATTCTCCGGTTCTTGAGTGGGTGTCTTGCAGCGCAACGCAGCCTGTCTTCTCTAGCTCCAATGAAAACCAAGCACGCGTGTGCAAACCTTCAACCGTAGCGTAAAATAAGAGAAAGAACTCTAAAAAACCGCCGTTGTCCCGAATCATTTTCCTAGACCACAGTAAAAACCACATTTGTGAAATCTCAGGGCGGATTTCTATTCGTTTAAAAGCTAGCAATGACTGCGTCTCAGGTGTGGTGGTTGGTATAAATTGCCGGCTGGTAAGTTGTCGGCAAGGAGTTATCCATGTGAATCGAAGAAGCTTTCTCCACATTCTACCTCCGTGATAGGGGACGGTGTCTGTCATGGATAAAGCAAACTTTGTCGATTTGCGTCGGAGCTACTATTTCGGAAGCAGTGCCCGTCTGCCAGAACGAAACCTGGCTTCCAAAGGACCAGGAGCTTCATCAAGGCGCTGATCGGGTTACTCACAAGGTATTCCTGGACTTCGAGGGGGAAAATGTTGTTTTTCCCACAGCCTTTGTTGACTCATGCGAGCATAGAAGTAGTGAATGTTTTGCTTACCTGACAATAACACGATATGCAGGGATCCACGGTTATGAGAGGAATTTCCACTTTTTCGCCGTCCTCGCTGCAGGAGAGGGGACCACCTGTTCAAGAAAATGGACAAATAGGAAGAAACACGGTTCACCGGTGTTTGCGAAAACGCTCAACCATAACAAAAGCTGTCTCGTGGGCGGACACTACAAGCTTGCGCAAGGTATGGCTTGGCGGTCTGCGTTACGGCGTTTCTAACAGGCAAGCACGCTTTGTCGACCATTAGATCTTTCGTGATATCATACACAAATATTGCGAACAAGCCGAACAATTACAGCACTTGAAACACCGGCATGAAGGTCCATAACGTGGGCGCCGATTGTTTGCTCGACGTCCGTCTCGACTCCACAGCCATGCAATGAAGCCCTTCAAACCAATGAATAGAAAAAAGTTTACGTTTGATAAAAAAAAGTGTGATAAAGTTTGTCAACTCACCACTCAATGGCTGGGCCAGGTTTTGACAGATTGTAAGCGTTGAAATCAACAGACATAAAAATTGTCCTGGCGACATGGCGACACTGACAGTTTCGACGTAATTGCTGCAGCCGCCGCTGATCGAATTATGGCAGTACTAAGTTGTCATCGCCACCTTTGTAGAAAGGAGACGGGTATGTCTGGGCCCTTCGGATGCGTTTGACTTGCGCTCTCATCCAAAGTTCTTGCCCCTTCCCTTAGTCCGGTGAAGCAGCGTAAACCCTCTCTCAAGCTCGTTTATAAATGCCTGATATGGACCAACCACTCCGTTCAGAAGGCAAGGAGCGTTATTCGGCGAGCAGAGGCTATAAACACTGTCTCGTGGGTTCTAAACTTGGTTATTCGCCGCACGGAGCACCAAAAAGAATGGTATCTTCATTCATTCAGCGTCTAAGTGAATATGTAATTACAAAAGCACCACCATGGTAAATATCCTCTTAAGGCATTGTTGCCAACTGGGTGATGATGTACAATTGAATGGGCATAATTAGCCTTAGACAACGGCGGAGGCTGGCCCGTGTACTCAACGCCACCCCCATCGCATAATAGAATTGTCCCGTGGCGTCAGAAGTGACGACCAGAAGAATACGTTACTTCCAATGCCATTCATGGGGTTTTTGACAGGTTTTCGCTAATGCCGAACGGTTGGCTCCAAAACTCGGGTGAGTTTTTAGCGCCTGCACTCAGGGCAATTGTAAAAAGCAAAACCCCCTATCCGTTGCTGTTCCCGTGCCAGACTATGTATTAGCAGTTTAGCGATGTCGTCGATATAAACAAAACAAAAGCTGCCAAGATGATGGACTGCACTATCTCAACTTGTTCATAAAATCTTGGCGAGGTACATAGTCAATACAAACCAACGTGACTTCATCAATGTATGTTGAGATTCCTCACCAATCGGTCCAGACTACTAATTACAATAGTATTGTCATGTATCTATTTCTAATGGAGTTTAAAGTCCAGCTTTTTCTCTGACGTAATGTGTTGAATCTTCGATAAGCTGGCGACATGAGCACAACACCGCCTCACGTTATCAGGGTGTTCGAAACACCAATGTTTCCTACGTTTTGAAGTCTACGCTTTCTGTGACTTACAACTTCACTTAGTTCAATCATGGAGGGAGACCCCCCTCCCCCGACCAAAGCATAGAGGAGACCTTAGTGCGAAGTTGTATGTATGTATGTATGTATGTATGTATGTATGTATGTATGTATGTATGTATGTATGTATGTATGTATGTATGTATGTATGTATGTATGTATGTATGTATGTATGTATGTATGTATGTATGTATGTATGTATGTATGTATGTATGTATGTATGTATGTATGTATGTATGTATGTATGTATGTATGTATGTATGTATGTATGTATGTATGTATGTATGTATGTATGTATGTATGTATGTATTTGTCCTCGAATGTTTCACGCTAGACTAGTTTGGTGATCTCCATGGATTCTGATAGATGTGCTTCCATTGTTTACGTTTTTGAAGAAAGTGAAGGTTTCCAAGAAGCTAAATCAAATAAATTTCTGTAAAATGAGGAAATATAGATTCTATAAATAGTTCGGAGAAACATTAGTAACGTACGTAAAGTTACCTGAAAAGACACAGTAATCTATCAATTAAGTGGATGAATATAATCAACATTGATATTTTGATTAAACAAACGGACACGTGCAGTGCAAGTACATGTCGAGCGATTCAGCCTACAATTGCCATCCATGATTTTATCTGTCACTACATCGTGCCGATTTCAGGGTATCAAGAATTGAAGTGAATATAAGTATGACCAAGAAATGTTTCTAATTTTGGTACTAATTTACCATTCCCTGCGAAACGGTTCAGGAATGCGGCAGAAAATTCCCGTAAAAATGGGAAACTTTACTCTCCTTCTTCAAGTTGAGTAAGATATATCCAAATCAAATTATACCCTTTTCAGAGCCTGAAGCCATATTAATTGAAACGCAATCGTATATTTATATTCGTTGCACCACTGACAAATTCCACGCACCTGAAATGTGTATTCTTTTTACCTGTATTAATTATGCGTCTGTTTGATGGTCACGGTGAAATAAATATCACAATTTCGAACGCTTTGGTTAAGCATATCATGGAATCCAAGGGTTAAGTTACCGAAGTGTGACCTGACTGGCTCCCGTTAGCTCTCAATAGACAAATCTATAATAATTATATTCCTCCAGTTTATCTAAATGTGACGCACAGTCGCTACCCAAACCAAAAACATCAACATCAGAAGACTGTAAAAACCTGACGGTTTGGAGGAGGTCACACGGCAAATTGCTGTATAATATCACAGGTAGTAGAAGTGAGACTATCTATGGCTATATCGACTGCTTTGACCAGAGATGCGTTTGGATGTCATGCAGTCTTTGCTGTGGATGCAAATTGGAAGGAGTGTGACTAACTCGAGCGGCCAAGTGCGAGCCATAACCAGCATCACCTGAGTACCTAAATCACATGTCTTTTTACGAAATTTTCCAACGAACTTTGTTAAGAGCCAGACTCCTTTACGCTGAATTGGCTGGTAGAATGAAAGACGCGTCCCTTGCGGTATTGACTATACATGAGTTCGCCTTGTTGGACTGGGGCATATATCTAGGCCTATAAATGTGCTGACCGATGGACAATAACCGTATTCACAGATGACTTCAAGCTTCAAAGGTTACCTCGCGCTGTGGTGTTCTACAGGTGACGATTTTTGACAGGAAGGTTGATCTAACTTACACTTTGACAGCTGTCTCTATAGTTGTCGTTTATAATGAAAACTGGCGACAAGACGGTCAAAATACTTCAGGATGACTGAAATAGAAAATACCTGTGTTATGCGATCACACGGGAGAAGAAACGGCGCCACCACAGTCCAACCTTCACAATCATAAAAGCCCTTTTGTTTATTTCCGCCGACAGCGATTGAAACCTCAGTCTGAAAAGATTCGGAAGGTTGCTTCTACATGCCTTTTAAAGTAATCTTCGGACTTTTTCCACAGAAAGAAAATAAATATTTGCAAAGCGCACTACCACTGAAAAATCCACCGTCGCCAATACTAAAACATAGGAAGGTATTGAAAGATCCCTTTGCGACGTGCTGCTGTTGCATGGATACCACTTGTTAGCTGAAGGTTTGTAAATCACCGGTAGTTTGTTCATTCTCAGGGAGTGTTAAACGATTTCCTAATACCTGTTTGAGGCTAGTTTGATATATGATTATTTCCACTTCAAAGTGATATGGTCCCACAGAGAGTTTGCATCACTCTGGTAACGCTATTCTTGATCAGGAAAAACTTCGGTGACATCAGAGGCGGTATTCTATTGCATCGTAACTTTCATGCCAACATCGAGTTCCGGTCTTCCACAAAATAATTAAAAATCTACTGCAAGTGTTCATCAAACCTGCTGCTTTAAACAGTTAATTCAATGTGTAATACAAATCATTTCATCTCCTACGTCGGATGTTCTATCATAGTAATTAATTTAACCAAAAACTCCGAAGTTGCCGGACATTGTGTCGGCACTAAGACACATCTGTATCTTCAAACTCCATCACTTCCAGAAGCTTTGCATGATGCAAAATAAATAATTAATATGGTACGTACGACATCTTCCATATCAACAGCCTGTGAAGTGATAGCTCCATGAACATCTACATTGTTCTGCGCGTGACTTCAATTTTTTTTCCGATCCGACAGCTTCAAATTTCTTGGCTTCTGGCTCCTTCTCTGTGTCTAATTGGTTTCAGGGTCAGTAGATCTCTCTCTCTCTCTCTCTCTCTCTCTCTCTCTCTCTCTCTCTCTCTCTCTCTCTCTCTCTCTCTCTCTCTCTCTCTCTCTCTCTCTCTCTCTCTCAATTTATGCGTCCGGACTAGTCACGTGACTAATTCAAGTTTACAGACGACGTTGATTTTTTTTCCCAAAAATTGTTACAGTAGAGGCGCGGGATAACCAAAAGTCTCGATTTGTCCTCTTTGTGTCATGTGTAAACGTGATGTGAAAACGAACACATCCGCAGGTCAATCAACAGTCAGGTAGCGGCTGAGACGTCACAAGGGCGCCAGTGTGTCTGCACGTGGTTGGAGTTTTTGCCGCGGAAACACATTGCAGGGTATGGAATGAAGTTCTCCAGAAGCCCTGGATACTTGGGAATGTGGCTGAGCTTATTGTACAGTACTCAATATTTCAACTCTTCGCGTACGACAGTGAAGGGCAGCAGCTTCGGCCTAGATTACAGGAGAAGTATGAAGCATGACAGTGGTTGATACGAACGAATGATTCAATTTGGTTGCGTTACTTTTCTCGTGTGTTTCAATTAGAACAGTTCATGTCGTGTGGTTTTGAAGTTCTTGGAACAATCCAGCTAAATGATTTATGCCTGAGTGATTTCAATCGACCATAGTCAACCTCACATACCCACCTGTTGCGCATGTGGTAATTTTTGAGCAAATGTTTACTTTTAGAGCGGTAGATCATCATGAAATGGTTCTCCGGTCATTGTCTCTTTTCTGCTTACCCATATCTGACGCCATATGGAAGACTTGATTTGCAGGGGCATGCAAAACGGGAAACATTGAGGTAGCATCTGTGCAAATTTGATATTGCCACGGTCAAACTGATCACCACGTACATTTGTAAAGAACGCATATCGAAGCTGCTGAGGGAGATGTGCCCAGGATACTGTAGGAATGTGCGCAGGGTGAATTAAACACTTATCGAAATATCGATTTTAGTGGCACGGAACCTTAAAGCTGAGGGGATGGGGTCAGAGTTGCCTGCAACATTTTCTATTATGTGAGGTGCCAGAAATGTGTCATACAATTTCGCTTTTTGAACTCATGCGACAATCTGAGACGGTTCCTAATGACAAGGCCGTCTTCGACACATCTATGTAGCTGCAATCATAGCTGATATTTGATTGCGTTACATGACTGTCAATCATGGCTGATCTAGGAGCATAGGGTCATGAAGCTTAAAGTGATTACCTCGAATATAGTCCTCGCACTATTAGAATGAAAGTTCCAAGCATTCCCTTTTAAGGCAGGGATACATCAGTGGTCTTTTTGCCACAATTAGTAGATCAGAGAACCCAAGAGTTTAAAACATTCATTCATATTTTGAAATTCAAGATGACCACCAATCATCATTACTCATCGCCGAGGAAAGAATATCAAGGTCATTTTCCGAAGAGGGAACCATTTACTCCCTTCCGAAGTTGTCATAATTAAAGTTACCGAATAAATTCTGAAACAAAAGAAACTCTAGAGGAGTTTAGATTGTCCGTCTGTACCAGTCATATGCTATTACACGTACTGTCAGACTTGATAAAGAGATTTCATGTTGTTATCAACGTTAGTGAAAGATTAAACTTTAGATCCGCGATAAGACTTGTGAATCAGCGTTTATTTTATTTCATATTTGTGCTGCTACTTTTTATCGGGCTAAAGCTCTTCACCAAACATCCACGCACAAAATGTCTTTAATGAGAAAATTCAAATCGTCCGATATCGCAACATAAATAAGAAAGGCATACCAATTTGCCTTAGCTTTTATTTGGCTAAGATTAGTCATATGTCTTCTTGAAGGTCTTGCCAGGATTAACAGGAAGCCGTGTTGGTACACCGCATGCATTATCTCCGAAAATTTGACAGCTGACACATCGAAACATGTTCAGCAGACTTGCTTTGGTCGACCATATTGCATTGATTTTCGCGCATGCGCACAAGGCCCGGGAACTCAATGGCCCGAAAAAGTAATCATGTCTGAGTCCGGGGCCTGAGTTGTCTGTTTGATACTATCTTCTTTTTGCTGAAATTCTGCCTGTCGAAAAATGAGATCATGCTTGATGAATTGTCGATCAACAGCACATGTCTGAAAATTTTCCATTCAAGCCATCATTATTTCTAATATCGGTTTTTATCAAATAGGGGCAAACTCGAAGCGCAGTCTCTTCGGTTCAAGGTACAACTTTATCTCTACACACAGTGTTATCCCTCAGGTCAATCGCGGATGTTCCTTCACAATCAGAGCAGGGCTAACCTTGTCACTGTTCAATTTACAGGTCTAAAGTCTGGTCAATAAACCTTTACCCAAGTACAAACTTTTAATGTAACACACGCACATATGCGTGAGTTCTATGTGATCTCCCTGAATGTGGTCACCGACATGTAAAAGCCTATCTTCCCCTCTTTCGATGTTGGGTAGGTCAAGTGAATGATGCAAGCAATTGATCCTAAAACCAGAGTACACTGATCTACCTTTCAAATAAGGGAATGTGCCCATTTCAACAGTAAGGCACTGTCTTGCTTGGCCACGCAGTGTGCGAGCTGCGTTCGCCAGTAAACTTCACGAGGACTAATTGGGTACTCTTATATCGTTAGAGGGCGCACACTGTTTCCTTTTGCTTACATTTAAATTATCCATTCTACGTCAGGGCGATTTCGACCGAAATAACATTACTATGAATCAAATGACGCAATTTGAGTTAATAAAAATGGGTATTCCCTTGTTCCCTTAATACGGATTTCCCTCTGTTGACCACTTGAAGATTTAGCGAGAGACGACACAACAGGAAAGAGATTTATCTCCAGTACCCGACTAAGATATATCTGCCACTCATGTGAAGATCAGCTATTGTCGATAGTTACTACACCAATTAAAGTCCGCAGATACAAAGAAGGGGCGAATCAAATTATTGTGTAATACGATTTTAATGGCAAAGCAAACTAAGACGTTGATCAGCTGCCCGGGATCAGCTGCTGCCGTGCACTGCGTAATATTCCAACACATGTTGATCGCTTACTTTTGTGCGTGACCGCTCTTGATAACGCAATACGCGCATGTGGGTGCGTATGTTCGTGTGTGCATGCCTTGAGCCGATTCTTCCGCTCTTTTTCTTATTTCTTTCTTATGTTCGCAAGCTTTGCCAGTTTTAGTAAAAAGGAATCATTGTCAATTATCCACAGACCAGATTACGCGGAATATATTGTTTCCGCGTTGTCCGGTCCGCTGTGGGCACTGGCAGTTTGATACTTGTGGAGCCACGACTGTCATCAAATGATTGATCTGTGGCTATCTTGGTTGACCAATTGGCAGTAATTTTAGAGGGATGACCTTATCAATTTCAACAGAACAACAAACTCCGGAAGAGTACACCTCACCGCCCGGTACTGGATATCTTATAAAACAGGTATGTACTGGATCAGAATTTTACACATGGCCAACATTTCTTGAAATCGAAACAGTCAGTCTCTAGACCAAAATTCGCTGAATCTTCGCCACATATACAAGCAGTGTGTAGCTACCGTATCAAGGGACGACAAAAACCATCAAGGTGCCATTTTGTTGACATGAAACCGCTGAGAGCGTTGTCGGTTGTGAGGAAAATACAGCTTGAAATAACTGTGACCTTACTCCTGCGTTTTGGTAAGTTTAACACTGATGTTACATATTTCGAGATATATGTTAAAGGTATGTATTGTCAAGATGCATATGCATACAGAATCGATAATATCCTTGAAATAGTTGTAAAAATGGTTATTACATTAACTATTTGTTCCCCTGTGCCAATCGTTACAGCAATCACTCAACATTACTCAGAGTACGTTTATATCACATAATTCAAACTTTTTTCCATTTTCAAACGAGATCGATGCAATGAGGCTACCAGATAAAATACACACTCAACTAAAAACATCGCAGAATCATGTTTCCCTAGTTACCAACAACAACAATGCGCAACATAACAACGCAGTAGTCGTTTTTAGCAGATGGGTAAATAATTTATCTCAGTTATGTGACCTCTGTTCCCCAGGTATGCCGATGTCACACTGTTGCAGGTTTGCGAGATAGGTTATTTACTTAAGGTAGAATGCACCTTTGGGACAGATATCGGACTCTCAAATTTTTACAATAATCTTTTTGCTAGGGGCTTATTTAAAGCTGATTTAATGAAAATGTGTTTTACAGGCTGTATCACCGCAGCGCAGAAGACATCAAAAAGTAATCGAGGAAGCAGTGCGTGATTTTTTGGGAAAACTTCATATTTACAGTTGTAACTTTGCAACTGAACATTTTTACCATATTCAACACTTTGCATGCTTTTGTACAGTTCAACACAGTATTGACAGAAATCAATCCATTTGTCTGAGAAGCGCAACAAACGTGTCCTTGTTGAAGATTACGTTTTTCTGTGCATCAGATCATGTGACAAAACTTGCGGATGATAAATGCGCCAAAAGTCAAACTGTATACGCGTTTCAAACATCGGATTTTTGATAATTCACCGTGCATAAAATATTCAGTGTAGACCTATTCGAAAGGCACAGGACATTTCTCGCGACTTTAAGTGTGAAATATGGGTTTCAAATTTTCAAATTATTCAATATTAACACAAATATCAAGACCGAACCACAGGGTCCGACAGGGTACCAGTATACCTCACCTGTTACTTGTACCCTCAACGTAGGGAAGAAAATTTGGGACCTTCGGCCGCCCAAAAACTGTTTCCGTCATATAGCCCTATCTAGACAAAGGCAATTACATTATGAATACTGGTCCCTGTTAAATTTGCCGTCGATTTATTTTTAATCGTTAAATTTCGTGTTATTTCGAAAACTGTGGCGGTGTACGTACATGTATGCTCTCAATTTGTATCTTGCTCGAGTGCTGACTCGGAAATTACAAGTTCGCCGATGGGTTTCGCGATTACTCGGCCATGATGACCATGAACCATGTGTGCAACCTCCATGTATGAACATACCCTGGAATTAAGGCAATTGCTTCCGTCTATTCGGTGAACACACAAGTCTAGTATCTGCCTTTTCTCAGCGATAAGAAAATTGTGCAAACATGACTAAGAGGTACGCTCTGAACTATATCTCGTCTGTTTGGTTCCTTTTTCAGCTTTTTCCCTCAGAAGGAAAATTCTTTGACATTTCTTGTTAATAATAAACTACACCTATTGTTTATCCGGAAATCCCCACTTCGAACACCTAGTTGACATAGAATGTTGACGTATGTGAGCTGGTTCAAGTAATGGGCTACTCACTCAGGACAATGGGCTCAATTTGCGGTTATAGCGGTGCGGTTTACGAGGTAAATAACAGTAGGCGGCAAAATGCTTGTTATACCATGCCTCGTGTTTGAACTCCTCTCAAAGTTTAATTACCAATGTACACCGGAAAATCAGTAAATTAAGTCAATTAGAATCAATCTTTTCGAGTGTTAAAAGCCAACAAAGACGTGATTTCGATAAAAGACATTTCTGTTGAAATGAAACGATCACGACAAACGGCCACACGGAAATTAATGTTTGTTTGACCCGAGCAGTCAAAGAATCTTAGTTGCAACGACGAACTTAATGCACAACATTTAAAGCTCCATTAGCTGTAACTTAAATTTTGTACGATTTTCTATCATGTGTGTTGTGTTTGGAAAACACAATTACACATTCTACACCTAACATAATGTCGAAATGTCTGTATTCAGCTCGTCAATACGTGCATGTGTGAAATGGGCATTTCATATCATTGAGACGTGAATGATCAGGTTGTCCGACAATTGTATTTTCAAGAATTTAATATTTGTATTTCCACATGTATTTTGGAAAAGAATAAAAAAACTTATTGTTTCCAAAAACTTAAGTCTCTCCTGTTAATTTGAAAAACTCAAAAGAGAGGCTTATTAATTTCGAGGATGGCAAGTTCAACACTCTTACTCAATTCAACGTACCGCAAAAGGAAACAATAATTGCCCCAAAATAATAGAAGTCATGGGTGGTATACTGTGGCCGTCAGGCGCAATGCAATTTAGCTCACAACAGCGATGACCTGATATGGAGTCACAAACGGTTGACATTAACTTTGACAATTATATTGCACCTGTTCAGTGCATTGTCTGTGGTAAACATAAGATTAGAGGGAGTTTACCACAACGAAAGCATCCCGGACACGTGAAATGAAATCATGATAATGATATTCAAAAACAATTCCTGGTGGAAGAGGTGAGTCATCTTCACTATAAACATATCACAAAAGGACGTCAACATTAAACACAACGGAGATGGACAAAAATAGTATTTCGCGTAATAGGCATTTTGAGTAGAAATACTGTGTCAATGGTTTCGAAAGAAGTATTTAATGTTGTATGCACAGTGATGAATGAAACATCACTGGGCTGGTATATTTGCATAAAAAACATGTGAGTGTCCAGAGATAAGCATATTGCGTTACGAGATAATTAAAAGGACAACAAGGACAAGGACAAGCAGTGCAAAAAGGCAGAGAGATGGACACAGAGAGAAAGATGGATATATGGGATATATGGGATATATATATATATATATATATATATATATATATATATATATATATATATATATAATGATAGATATTTACTCAAGTATATGTTTTACATATACGCACATACTACGTACACTAATATACTTATCATACATGATACTGTATATTGGAAATATACTATCACTGCGATTGACAGAAGACGAAAGTGTCTCCAAAATATCGACATATCATTGATGGTATCAATTTCATTTTGTGATACTGATTTTCAATTGAAAACCTTTGATTCATTGCTGGTGATATCACAGTAAAATATGGAAAGGCCCAAAAATCGATCTCTAAGTTACCGAAGTCGACTTGAAGGTCTAAAAGTAGGTAGTGATTACAAATTTTTAGATTGGGGAACTGAGATCTTAAGAAACTTACCAATATTCAAGTTGTACAACTTATTGAACATTTAATCTTTCTGTACAGGTTTCAAAGCGAACCGCGAGCAGCAAATACTTGCACATTGTAAGATTTAAGTCTCACGGATGCGTTCTGTCTTAGCAACATCATCATCATCATCATCATCATCATCATCATCATCATCATCATCATCATCATCATCATCATCATCATCATCAACATCACCATCATCTGAAAGAAGATGTAAGCGTTCTTCTGTTAAACATCCTGTATGGTGTAAGAGAAAGTAATGTAGAGCAAGCTATACTGTACATGCATGGCGTTTTTAACCCACGTCGCTCATAACTGCAGCCGACTTCATTCCATGAGAAGCACTGAATGCAGCCAAAATCCAACGATCTCGAAATCTTTGTTCTGCGAGAAGTGAACCTTAGTAACAGTACTTTACCGGGCACCGACATTTTTATCCAAGAAAATTAACAACCTGCTTGTTTTCAAGGGAACATCTTCTTATCTTCTGATAACCCTATTTATGATGTTCAAATTCTCACTCGTAGTAAAGACAATGTCTTGCCAATTCACAAATTTGTATTTGTCATTCCTCTCTTCACTTTACCTCGTCCACTCGTTGTAGCAATCCAACTTTATAAAGACTTCACGTCTCTTTCAGATCTGCAGTGTATACTCTTTGGCCCTCCACTGAAGTACAGAAAATGTCAGATATTGAAGATTTTTCGGACGAGGAATTCCAGCACCCGAATTTTGCTGTCGTTGAAAGTATTAGGCTGGCATCAAACTCCGGCATATCAAACTTAAACCTCTCGGGAAATTCTCTAACTGAGCTTCCAAAGGAACTGTCTGATTTTGCTGACCGATTGGAAGAGCTCAATATAAGTAGCAATGATCTTACAGCCCTGCCTACCCCCGTGTGCCAGCTTGTTAAACTCAGAGTCCTGGATGTGGGGAATGTCAGTCATCGGGGAAACAAGTTAAACTGCCTTCCATTGGGCATTCTGAAGCTCCAGGAGCTGGAGAAGATTTTCCTGAACCGTAATGCCTTTGTCGATTTTCCAGTCGAGCTCTGTCATCTTCCAAAATTGGACGAGATTGATCTGGAAGGCAATTCTATCCGCGCATTGCCTACCGAAATTAGACATCTTGAACGTTTAGAAAGATTAAATATCGCTGGAAACAAGATCGAGCAACTACCGGATGCGATATGTGAGTTAAACAACTTAAAAGAATTGTTTGCAAGCGGAAACAATCTCAAAGGGTTACCAACAGACATTAGTAAACTCAAACAGCTTCAAGTCTTAGACATCGGACACAACAAAGCCTTACGGTTCCCTTACGTGATCCTTGAGTTGACAAATCTCGAAATTTTGCGAGTCAATGGCAATAATATCGAGAAATTGCCTTCAGGAATTGGCGATAAACTCCAAAAGTTGACCGAATTGAGTTTAGAAAAGAACAAATTATCCGAATTACCAGAAAGTGTTTGTAGCATTTGTGATCTGGCGACTCTCAACATATCCAACAACTTGATCTCCGTTTTACCAAAAGAGTTTGGCAACAGCCTCGCCAACTTGCAGCGCTTTGAAGCAAGCTGTAACTGGATATCCTCACTCCCGAACTCGTTTTGCAATCTTTCGAAGCTGTCAGAATTTATAGGTGACCAGAATAGTATCAGGAGACTTCCCAATGGGTTCTTCATCAAGCTGACGAATTTGGTGTCCCTGTCTCTGAAGCAAAACCCACTCGAGCATCCGCCCCGTGAGATTCTTGAAATGGGGCTGGAGAGTTGCCGGGCATATGAAATGCAACGCTGTGTACGTTCACGAGGTGATCGACGTCCCTCGACATCGAGGATCTCCCGACATCGCTTTAGACCGCCTACTCCTCAAGACACCGGACCTGTTGGAAGAGAAGCTAATACTACTGGAAGACCCTGGTCCAGCGGTGCAAGAACCATCGCCAGACCATCGACGGCAAGGGAAAGACCGTTAGCACACGATGCCGAACTACCGAAAAAGGAAAGCCCCAGACCCGTTCCCGGTGCCGCTCATGACGCCGAGCCAGGTGATGGGAATGACGCTGTGGCAGAAATGCCAGGACATGAATCGCCTCCAAGGCGGACACCGACGCCACCAAGCCGTCCAGACGATGGCGATGACGTGGTGTATAGTATGGGCAAAAAACCTCACGGCTTAGCGGTAATTTTCAGCAACGAACACTTCACTTCCAACAATTATCCAAGGCGGGAAGGAACACAAGTAGATATAGGTGAGAACAAAAGACTCGTTCTATAGTTAATATCATAATTAATTGCTAAGGTACTGTAGATGCTTGGGCATTAACCCGAGGAACTGACAAACTTCACAGGTATTAACGACTTCATTTAGAAGGGAGACTTTATTCCTTTCATGCTTTAAAAAATCGCCAACGTGAGATTCGAATTCAGCAAAAGAGATTATAGTATACTTGTCATAGCACTGCGGTAAAATAATGCTTTCATTCAATCTCTCTCTCTTTCTCTCTCTCTCTCTCTCTCTCTCTCTCTCTCTCTCTCTCAAACTAAACCATCCAATGTTAACCAGTGTTCATTTCTCTGTTCGACAGACCGATTAACAGGTGTGTTCCATTACCTCGGTTATAAGGTGCGTGTTCACAAAGACCTGACTCTGCACGAGATGATGTTCCACTTAGAAGACATTAGGTGCGAGGACCATTCTAACTACGATTCCTTCGTTTGTTGCGTCCTCTCGCACGGTAAGCCCGGCGTTGTCGTCACTAGCGATTGTCAAAGCCTACCAATTCAAGCAATCCAGGGTAGCTTCAACGCTAGGCTTTGCCCTCCACTGCGAGGTAAACCGAAAATATTCATCATCCAGGCTTGTCGTGGCGCGCGACGACAGAGTGGTTATGAAGTAGATGCTGGGGAGACAGAGGAAGCTCTGCCTCCGTCTTCGCCAACGTCACATTTGGGACCACCCTCGCTTCTGGCCAGGCCGAAAACTGTTCCGGAAATGGCCGACTTCGTAATCGGGTATGCCACTATAGAGAACTGTGTTTCGTATCGCAGCGCCACTGATGGGTCCATCTACATTGAAAAGCTCGCAGACTGTCTACAACGGTTGGCTGGAACGAACCACCTACTGGATATTCTTACCGAGGTTAACAAACTGGTATCAGAAGTTATCATTAACGAAGAGCATGGTGGTTGGTTATTTGAATCCAGACAGGTCCCAGCGCCAGTCACCACCCTACGGGGAAAAGTTTATTTCAAACCATGACTACATTCCATGTAGAGAAAAGGCCATGGGAAACAAACTAACCTTTTTTTTAGAAATTGTAACCATGGGTGCTGTTATTTTTTAATATGCTATACTTAACAGTATTGTGAACAAACGTAAGATTTGAAGGGGGAAATAACGGCTGTATGTAACTGCTGTCCTGCTACCGTTCACGATTTGAAACTTTCCCTCCCGCCAAACCGTTTTCCCGTCTTCTCGCTTCCGCCCAGGAAATATCCAATCATCTTCTTCCTACCAACAAAAAACTCCCCAATGCTCTCTCCACGCCATGCTATCCCTTTGCCACAATCATACTTTAATTTCTGCAGCCCGTCGGCAAAATCCCGACTGAAAACAACCGAATCATAATGTCTCCATTCCCGCCCGATTGACTTTTTTCAAGTTGCTCGCTGGACAGTAGAATGAAATTTCCCCTCCTCCCCGCCTGGCCATGAGGGGAAAACTACACGCCGAATGACGAATACGGAGAAAACATTTGCCCGTCCACCAAGAAATCGCTTAACAACTGTACAATAGCTCTTTTAAGAACATTAATTTATCAGCGCCATTTAAAGTTTAAAAAATGCGCCGATAAATAGGATATAGGGTCTAGTGGCCTGGAACTTTTTGTTTGGTTAAACTTGCTCTGTCGGTGTACGAAAGAAACCCATCCAAATGTGAACATTGGGGCGTCATTCTCTGTTATTGTCAACGAGATCCAGCAACACGCGTAATTTTTTGTTTCTCCATTCGCCGCTATTCTGATGCAAATCAGTTTTATTTATCAACATACGAGAGTTCATAGTAATGCAGTTTGTTATCTGTCAAAGGGACTATACTCGCTCTTGACCGAAACCAAGGTATTGCCTACACTGAAAATTACTATAGAATTTGACAAAAACATACCTTGACAGAGTCGAGGAGGATACGTACACGCTGATATCGATGCTTATATGCGATGTTTCTGGTTTCTCCTTATCTGTCTCTTCAGTTGTTTACAAATATCACTAAACATCTTCAAGAAAAACACAAACATTTCCTTTTTAACGCAATTCTGACGTGCTTAACTTGCGTACAGCAGTGTTGTTCTTGTCTTACCCCACGTCAAAAAGTTGTGCACGACAATTTGTTATGCGCAGAAACAGTGCGCATTGTATCAAAATGATTTGGTAGACCCGGTTTGGCAGACGATCTAATATCATCACACGCTACCATGCAAATAGTCTGCCAGAGAGCCTACGATTCGCGTTCTTGCCTACCAATCGCGCGCCCTTCAGAAACGCGCATCCTCTCACAGCTGCACAGCGTAGCCTTCGAATGCAGGCCCATCGCGCGCGGCGCGCACAAAACAAGGCAAAGCGACTGTGGAGAGTCTACCTTGCAAACTGCAGTATCTTTACCAAAAGATTGCCTGCCTTTGACTACGCCACTCGCAAGGGCGCGAGACTAATTAATTGTAATATGACGAATAATACTCTTCGAGTCTGTGTCCAAACCTACCTGGCTTCCTACACTATTTGCGGAATCATGCATTTTATCTTCTCTGCTGTCGTATATGATAATCAGCGAGGGGACGTGCCTTGAATCGAATTAAGGGCTCTTGGGGTTCACACGTCACGGTACCACATGGCACAAAACGTTAGATGCCATCTCTTTATCCCCAAATAAAGGTGACATAAAAACCGGAGATACTCTTGAACCTGAGGCGCGAGCACCACTTCCATACACAAGACTTTGTATAATTTTATAACTAGACTGAAGTTACTAATATCTAAAGATAGTTTACGTTTTTACTTTCAAAAGTGGGACTTTACCTCAGACATTCAATTTATTCAACATGAACTTCTTACGAAAACTCAGTTTTTGTCTGTTTTCCAATGACATTCTTTACACTACTCAGGCTGTTATAATTCTGGGTTACATCCATATTCAAATGTTTGGTTCAAACATAGTTGCTTCGTCACAGATTGAATTAACGTTATGACGACTATGTGCCGAACCAGACTGAAACTTTAAAGAACAATTTCATTTTTTCCTCCACTCTGTATATTCTCGATATTTAGACACCCGATTTCTGACTTTTTCCCGTTTCTAGGCCTACATGTCGTTTATACGTTTACACGTTCATGACACCGTGTATGCGCATGCTCATAAAGTATTTTACCTTCACGTACAATGATTGTGTCAAACTCCAGAAACTACTTCCTTGTTAATTATGTATCAACTACTTTGGCTTCAATCGAGTGAGTACATCTGTTGTTTTACTTATGAAGTGAACATTGTATAATTGTCTGAACACTCACGGCGTATTAAGTACTTTACCGGACTCAGTTACATGTATTTTCATTGCAGGTCTCTTTTTCAACGTTTGGCATTTTGGAACGCATTCAAGTATTCCACAGCCATTTCAACTGTAAAGCATACTGTTAACATGTGTACATCGAATACAATCAACGCTGACTGAAACAATAAAACCCGAAGTAAATCCCGTTTGAATCTTTGCACTTGCCACAACCCCACCACATCCTTGTTGTTCTGGTTATAGTGCGGCAATGTTAGTCACCGAAGAAACAAGTTAAACTGCCTTCCATTGGGCATTATTTTAAAGCTCCAGGAGCTGCATTTTCTATACAAGTATATTGTAAGGCATCATTTTCAGCACACAGCAACTTGCTAAAATTTCCTCTTTCAAAAAGTCAACTTCTATAGCCCTTTTTTCCGGGTTCGGCCCACAGACCAATAGACTTGACAGAGTTGCCAATGCTTTTTAACGGGCGATTCTTGACTTTAAGAAGAAGAAGCATGCCCATCACATCGAGGCTGACAGTTTAAAAGAAACCTGTTAAGGTCATTGAACTCAAACCCGTAAATCAATACAGGTGTAAACAGCCTCAGATATTCTTGGAGATTATAAAACGAACACGATCGCCCTGTTTCTTTAACTTCCGCCGATGACTAAATATCACAGAAACAAATTGACATACTCTCCTAAATTCCATTATGCAACCAGCGAAACATGCATGCAACTGACTTTATCTTCTTGACTGACAGGCGAAGCTTCTAGACTTATCGATATCGCGTCGATAAGTTTGACTGCCTCACGATTGTCTATCACAAAGATGGGCGAATGAAAACAAATCGTCCGGTCAAGACATGGGCGGTGTGCCCTCCAACTTTCTGGAATTCTGAACTCTGCACAGTGAATGTCGGAATTTCTTGAACTTCTTTGAATCTATCAGACTTTTATTCTTTTAATTGTGAAATTATTTTGAGCCATAGACAAGTCTCACGCCTCTTTGACACATCAGTTTGGCCTATGGATTCGACGTGAGCGTTTTATTGACAGCTTACGTTTACCTGTAATACAACTTGGTTTCTAAAACTGTCACCCAGTTCAGCCTGCTTTCTAGAGATCTGTCTCGCACTGGTAGAACGTCAGCACTTTCACATAACAACTTGTAATCGGTTCAGTTAGTAACTGCACACGATGACAACAACAGTCCCCCAGGGCTATTGTATTGGCATATTGCATTTTCAATTACCGTTAGAAAGACCCGGACCACACTGAGTCATTCCTAAACATCGATTGCGATCGTTCAGGTTCACTACCGGCTAACAATAACACCAATGACCGTGTTGCATTTTTTAAAACTCGAACATCAGTCTTGGATTGCAAAGCTTTCAACAGTTGACAGACTTGAATTTCAAAAGCCCTTACTCAAACGGGCGCAAAGCAAAGTATTCGTCACTAAAGGTCACGAAAAATCGCTTATACACACAAATTCATAGACTTGATTCAAGTCGGTGAATTTCTGAAAACATTCACAGACTTGAACCAAGTCTAACAAATTCAGTAACATACATTTCTAATTATTATAACATTTTCCTGTAAATAGTACAAATTATTTGCCTATCTTTTGAGAACCACTACGAATTCAGCTCATCTGAAGAATACTTTGCCATGTCCTTCTTGTGGTAGTAGTCAGTTTTTGTCTTTTGTCTGAGAGCGCCTTTCACGATGAATAAATCCACTCATATCGGCCCCCCCAAATAGGTAATAGAGTATAGCATGAGGGCGCCTTTCATGATTAATAAACCCACACGTCACCAAGATAATGTAGAATTGTAATACAGTTTAGCATGGGTACAGCATCATTCAGTTTTGCCATGACGGCTGTTTGAGGTCGACTTGACATAATTTTGAGTTTATCTGGAACATTTCAACTCAACGTACAGCGCCACATCACGTCACAAGTTTCAAACAAAAGCCCAACAAATCAACCTTTAGAGAGGTGAATAATTTATTTGGTCTATAGTAGAGTGTACAGTAACAGGGAAATCAAAACAACACTTCACTTTGGAATAAATATTACTACACATGTGTAGATGGGGTCGTTAAATATAAAGTCTACAAAGATATAGAAAATTTGTTTTGTTGCATACGCATGTAAAAGGTTTTTTATAAATATCTTTGTTCCATAAGTCTTTGCATAGAAACAAGAATCACCCCTGAAAAAATTCAAGAAGAAACATCTCGCAAACATTTTGCTTTTGAAAATTAGTTTCAGTGTACAATAAAAGTGTGGAAATTTAACAATATAAAATACTTTCTCTATACCCATAAGACCTGATAAAGTTCTGATAGTGTACATTGCACTGCTTCTCTCTTCTCCTTGGGACAACAAACCTTTTTTTTCCATAACTTGTGTTCCGATAGAGTGCGCCCTCACTGGTACAAAATGCAGATCCCTTCAGCCAGAGCTGGTACAACTTGTCTCACGGTGGATGTGATTTCCATGATACTTTTCAAAAACAACTACCACATAATCCTATGTTATACATCATGGTGGAACCTCTGTGGAACCACAGTCCCTTTGATGCATGATTCAGATTCTATGTTGACTGTGAAACAGAAGTTTTGCATACTGCAAACAAGTGCTTATTTGGCAAACTTCTAAATGATACAGAGGAGTCCAAATTTTTGTTCTCTCAATAGGGGAGGAATGAAAATTTGCTTTTACGAAGTAAATGCAGAATTATTAATACAGGTATGCCTGTCGTCCACCATCTTGAACACAAACCTCACTCATGCAAGTGATTAGTGTTATTGTCCATCATGACTGTAACTGGGCATGTGCAAACTGAAATCATGACTGTGATTGGCCAATTGTCTAGATCACTGAGCAGACCACACCTCCTTCAGCCATTGTTCTTACATGTAGGATGAATGAATCTACACCCTAAACGGCAACATCATTATTAATTCCTTTGTAATTCAACATCACCACCTGCCAATGATTGTATCTTCATTCCCTTCAATTGCTCAAATGGTCATATCCCATTTAGTACCATGAAGTCACGCACAGACAATGAAACATAATTTTCAAGACACAGTGGTGTGTGTACACATTACATACTCACAAAATACCAAAGAAAAATATAGATCTCTCAAAGTTCATAAAATATGTAAATCTTTAAGAATGTATTCTCTCAGCGTATTATACCCTGTTTGCCCATGAAACAAAAAGATGAATTTCTTACGGTCAATGCAAGATTAATCTCATATCTCATAAAATGTACATTTTCTCATTGTAATACACTTTAACTGAATGTCTTAGTGGAAAGATCTTGTCATTTACGCATCAAATTGAAAAAAAATCTTTATGTGATTGAGCAATAAATAAATTGTAAAAATGTAAAAATGTTGAAAGACATATGACTGCTCCAGGTAATCAGTTAGTGCCTGATGGTATCAACACTGGTATCTTATTGTTGCCATGAACTTCACACAAATCTATCACAAAACCTACCCTGGTGCTTCTGCAGTCAGTAAATGGTGAAACAGGGGAAATAACATTTTTAAATAAATAAACATACATTAATATTGCCTTAGTAATCTATTGTGATGTGATGTGTTGAACCCAAGTAGACTGGAAATGTCTCAACATACTGAAATTCTAATCAAACTGTCATAACACAGCACTCTGAGTTAAAAAAAAATTGAATGGAAGAATAGGGATTTTTTTGGAATTTGATACTCTTTAATTTGGTGTTACCAATGTCTCTACCACTCATCCGCTACCTCCTGCACTTGGAGAAGAAGCACCTGCTGCACTGGTAAATCCTCGTACTGTTCTCAGGTATCGGTTGTAGTCCGTCCCCATGTAAAGCTGCGGGTGTTTGTCTACGGTGAAGAGCAGGTTGAGAGAGGTCTTGTGTTCGTCTGTGGTGGCACCCACAGCTTGGTACAGAGTCTGCAAGCCATTGCTGTGCGCGGCTTCCAGAACTGCGAAGGCGTTCGCCTCTCCGGTTTTGACTATCCTCTCGGATGTTGCAGTCGCGTTTTCATTGATCTCCCTCACTGCAGGTATAGAAATTGCACAACACACCTAGCTTTAACTGAAATCTTACACAAGAAGTTCAATTCCTGAGAGAAAAGCTGCATTACCCCATCCCATCTACCCCACAACTTTTAAAAATCTGCCCTTCTTCCTTGATACAGAGCCACTGAAACATTTTGGGAATCTTAGTACAATAATTCAGTGTCTTTTTTATCTGTGACAGTTTTATACAGACACAGCACTTAGTATGTTGCATAAAAATAACTATGAAATCCAAAGCAACTTGTGTTATGGCTATGCAAACAAAAGTTTGATGTTAGATGTTTCTGAGTTTTGTGCATGTCATGGAAATGTAATGAGAAGGAATAATATTGACATCATGTCCCATTAAACTTAATATTTATGGTGAATAAAGTTTTACTGAATGTTGAAGGTATTCTGAAGGTATGGAGACATTTTGAACAGTGAAGTGGATCAGACTGTACTCTGAAATACACTTTGTGATAGCACCCTCTACAGACTTTTCGCACGCATTCTACTCTGCTGGTCCGCCTTACCTTCGTTGAGTTTTGCCTCCTTCAGTGCTTCCGTGACTTTCAGTGCAACAGCATACTCCTGCTGGTACACTTCCATCTCCCCATGGATGAGAATAAGTTGCTGTGTTATGTATTTGTTCAGCAGCACCTCGGTGAATTCCAGTCTCCCCAGCTGAAAGTACCTCACGTCCACATGCAGACCCTTGTCACAGTCAGCAGCCATGCTGCACGTCTCACAGTCGTCAAACTGCTCGCACTGGGCTGGGTCTTTGGGACAGCAGTTTCCTGTGAGTTCATAAATTGCAATTACAACTACAATAAAAATTCTGAAAGCATCATTTAAGGCTGTTTTTTTGCAATTTTTACCTTGTGATATCATAAAATGTACATACTGGTAGTTTTAAAACTTGCCAGATGTGCTGCATTCTCATACATTGTTTTTATTTTAAAACTTTCAAGGAAGAATTTTAATTTTATTACAAATTCCCAAACAACACAAAGTTTGCATAACTCTTTTAAAATGTTTTTAAGTCTTTTAAAACTGTGCATATTATCTAATTCTGATCCATTCAAAAGCTATTGGAGCCTGAGACAGACAGAGGGCATTGAGTTGGTGAGTTCTGCATCTTTTTTTAATTGTTACATCATCAAAAAGAAGCCCATTCACATGATGAGGTGCCAATCACAAACCAGTGAAAGGTAAAGTGCCATGTTCAAGGGCACAATACCATAGCAGAATCTCAAACTCACCATCCTCAGATAGTGAGTAAGTTACTGAGGCCATAGCAAGGTCTCGCACTCACCACTGGGATTGTGAATCTGGTACCCTTGTGTCAATGGTGTCTTCAGTTGTGGTTATCAAATGATACTGCAGACACTAGAACTACTGCACATTGCATGGACTAGTGCAAATCAGGTGATGTTTACAGGACACTGACCATCTTCAAAGAAAGTTCTACCCATGCAAACTTTGAGGCATTTAATTACAACAATACAAAGCTGGGGACAATCATGTGTCTGACAAATTCAAGGGGGCACAACTATGCAACACAAGTATTTAACCCCTTCGATCCCTCAAATGCAAGATAATCCAAGTATTGCATTAAATTGCTGTATATCCTGAGTGCCGGAAAATTCAAGTGCGACCCTATATGTGTTCTCAATGTGTTTGATGTATATTTAGCAACAGGAAGGTAGTCAAAGGGTTAGGTAAATGTGTCGTAACTATGGCTACCTGTGACTTACCTCCAAGTTTGAGTCTTACAGCTCTGTGCAGTGATTCTTCTGTCTTCCTTCTTTCTTGGATGAACTCATCGATTGAAAACTCCGTGGCTGCATTCTTCACTGCAGCATTGGCAACACTCTCGATCACTGGTTCAAAGTCGTCATCATATTTTTCAAACAGAAGACCAAGTTCATCTGGCCTAGAAAGAAGAATGCACAAATGTAATATAGTTTTAAAATATATTTTCCTCTGATTTTAGAAGAGCCAGTAAGGATTGATGATTTTTTTACTATTTTTATTTTTAATGTCACCCATAACTTCTTCTTCTACTCCCAAAAGCGTGTTGAGATACACAGTATTCAGCTTGTTGATTAAGCCTGTACTTGTAAATACTGCATTGTTATTGTTGGCAAATAAATTCTGGTCTGGACTAGAATTCAGACATAAACAGTGACAATGCATTAACACATATATAAACACTATGTTGACAACCTAAATAGTGCATGTATCAACATTCTTTTGGAAGTAGGAAAAGAAAGTGCAATTAAACTTTGAATAACATAAAGACCTAAAATCAAAATGGTGAAAAAAATCACTGAAAGTGACAGCTACTGGCTCCTTAAGTAAGTCATACACTCAATAGATTTCTCTGATGAGTTTTACTTGATTTGTCGCCCATTACACAATCAATATTCTTGAGTATATATGGTTTTATTTTTCAATTCTAAAATATAAATATGTGTGTGAGTCATATAGTAAAGCATTACATGCAAATCTTGATGAGAAAGTATTCCAGAAATTTTTTTTTTCTAATGGAGGCTTTTATGAGCCAATAGCCTGCAGACATTTACCAAACTTCTTAACATGGGTGTCCAATTTACAAGAAGTGTGGTGTTCCATGTTTTGTACATTCTGTATGAGTGCAGTAAAGTTGCAACTGTGGGAATTTGTTTTTCACATCTGGTAACATAGATAAATCTTTTGGCTTTAAATATGAGAAAATTAACCTTTCGGCCGTAAATATTCAAACTTGGTAATGACAACCAATTTATACATGCAGAAATTGATCACCAGACTTGAGTAGGAAACTGGTTTTCAATCGGATTACACTTTGCTGAATGACAATCAATATTTTATCAGATTTCAATTACAGTCTTGAAATCAGAGTACAACATTGCAGTTTCCAGGTTTCAAAATCCTGATAAAATCTCATTACACAGATTTTCATACTCACTTGAGAAAATACTGGAATGTGCAGTTGAGTACAAATTCCAGCTTTTCAGTCGATGTCACTTCCAAATTTTCCAGCGATACCATGTGAACTGTGCCATAGAATTCCCGGAATTTATAATCTGGCCCTATGCCGTGCCTGCCTGACATGTATGTTTTCATTTCATCAATTTCACCTGTGGACTTCTGCTCTTTCAAGCCAACCTACAATATTGAATGTCAAGTTTGAAAAAATGGTATCTGCTGACAAAATAAATGCTACAGCACAAATACTGAAATATGAGATGTATATTTTGTATGCCTCCACATATCAACACGCAGGATTTACTAGCCATGTTTGGCAATTATGAGATTACCTAAATACTCTGTGCATCAGCTACATGTACACATTTATAGACTCAATACATGCTGCACGGTGTTCTCACTAGCTAGGTAAAAACACAGGGGCAACCATTTACATAAAAATTCATATCATAATTTGCATATTTTTCTAATAAATTTTGTATGGTTATTAGCATATTAATAAATTGCTTGAACAACAGACGGGCCTCTTCCCAAATTCCCTTGTGGACAACCCTGATGCAAGATCAATCAAAAATTTGATAGTCTAAAAAAAAATTTTTGCACCAAAATGTCACAATCATTCTTGCGGACTGGGAGACATGCTGATGGGTTTCTGAGTACTTAGCATGGATGAAAAAAAGTATTTTATGAGCGAATTGTGAAATATCAAGTATTTTGCTATGTACAGTAAAACCTGTCGAAACCGAACGCTAAAGGGACTGAGAAAACTGTTCAGTTTACATAGGTGTTTGGTTTATAGAGGTTCCTTAAACATGACATTCTATGTGGAAGGGACAAGAAAAAGTGTTCAGTATAGACAGGTTTCCAGTTTAGACAGGGTTTGGTTTAGATGGGTTGCACTGTATATCATGAGATTCAATGGACTGTAAACACGAGCCACAATACATGGCAGAACATTGTAAGGCATACTGTGCATGTCATAAAAATCATGGACGGTGCATGACTCACCCTGTAATAGTCCAGATACTTGAAAGTCATCGGTACCAGAATCAAAATCAGTAGAATTCCAATGGCTATCATTGCTGCGATCAAATATGTAAACACTAGAACTGCGACTGATCTCTCACTCTTGGGTTCAACGTCTTCAATTTCATCAACCTCTCCCTTCGGCTTCTCATAATGTACGTCAGGGACGTCTGACAGATCAGAGTAAACCGCCTCCCTGCTCACTCTCTCTTCTTCAACATCTGCATTGCCTGATAGTACAAAATATTTCTGATCATTTCAAGCAAAAGTTTTTGATCAGAACTGAATGAATGGTCGGTTAATCATTGAGTGCTGTACGTCTCTGATTCTTAAAAATTTTGTATAGAGCGCCATAGACATGATAGGGAATGACAGTAGTTTTCCACTGATAATTACAATGGGAAATCCAGGAACTCTGAGCAAACTCTGATAATATTTTTGTTAATCGACAAGTTTCTCTAAAAAAGTTTAAGAAACTGAATTCAAAGTCCCTGCGAGTATATCTGATGAACAAACACTGAACATTATTAACGACAAATTTTTCCACCGTGTACTTTCATTGATTCAGCACAAAGACACACAGACATGCAACCTTCACTTACTGAGTGTTAATAGTTGCGCACGCATGCTGAATACATTTAAGAAGTTCAAACTCACGTGCATCCGCCAATGATGTTTCTGTGTACTCGTGGTCCACTGGAATATTTATAGTGTTCACACCATTTGCCCCATCAGCAGCATCTGTTGGATCAAAGAAATATAAATTTTTGTAGAATATTTTAAGAATGGTTTAAAGTTTCCTTGAGGAAAGTTTGAACAAGTCTTTCAATTTTGAGATGCATACTACCTTAACCCCAAGTGGTCTACAACCTGGCTTTCCCATGTAATGGAAAGCGCCCTCTTAAGGCTGCAGAACACCTGAATCTTTTTCCACAGTACCAGTAAGCGTGAACCTACCTTGCTGCAGTTAACACTTGAGCACTGATTTTTGTCAAGAGACAAGGCTGTTTTCTGAGAGAGGGAGTTGTAACATCAGATGATTTTCCTGACAGACGGTGTAACATTGTATTGTGATTGGTTTCGCATGTATGATTGAAATGATGAAATGTATGATATACCTGGAGACAGTGTCCTCAATTCTACCATTGGTGGTGTTAGGACTGAACGACCTGTTTTCGCTGAAGCTCTAGATACTGGCACTGCATCCTGAAAAACAAAATAACTTTCTCTGGTTACCTTTTAAATACCGTATTTTCTACGTATTCATAAATGCTTTCAGAAATCTAAAATTTCAAATGACTTTGTAGGTATAACTAACCATGTACATGTAGTTGGATTTCTATTAAAAATTAATTAAAGCCACCATTCATTCGATTGGATATTACCTCATATGCCGGTGGTGGCCTAGGGGCTTTCCAGTTCTCCACGATTTCTCCCTCTTCCAGGGATATTGGTCTCCTTCTCCACGGATGCCTTGGGGTTTCAGACTCCCCAGATGACACGGAGGGATTACTGTCTTCAGATATCTCACTGACTTGATCTTCAGCATACTACACAGAGAGTGGTGCAAGTGATTGTTGAAACAGATAAAAACGTTTATTTCTGATTGACGGAATTGGTTGCTTTTGATTAGTGAAATTGTACAGCTGGTAATTTCAGCATCTACTTTTGAGCAAAATTGTTGAGCAAAAAATGTATTTCAGTTCAGAATATCAGGATGACAAATTTAAACTTTGTACAAATATTCTGATGAGACTTTCAAGAGCTATATTTATGAGAACTTGTATCCTCCCTGCTGCTGTGCATAGAATATACAGTTGAAGTATCACATTGAAAACATTGAATTTTATACATTGAAAAATATTAGAACACACGTTATTGAACTCAACTCTTTGTAAAGTGCAGTGGTGTTTATTGGAATTATTGTGTACCGGAGACAAAGACATGATCATGTTTTGTTGCTGATGTCATATCTGCATAAACCAACATCTTGGGTAAGTAAACCACGCGGATACCCTGTTTCTACTGTTGGTACTGAAATCTCTTTTACACCTCAAATATATAAGTTGTTTTTGTTCCAAGATACTATCTGAATAGAATTTGACATGGGTGTCCCTTAGTGAAAGTTTCAGTGTTATTTATGTCATTTTTGCCTCTTCTTTCTTTCTTTTCTATCTTTCCTTTTCATTCTTTCTTTCCTGTTTTATTCCTTCTTTCTAAGATGTCAGTAACTGAGGACAATAATTTTCCATGATTTTCCTTTGATATATCAACCACAATCATGTCGTGGCTAACAGTCATTGTCGGAGATGAAAATTCTGTCCACAGAGAAATTCTTTATCATAATCACTGAAAGCAGTTCTGGCATCCATGTGCAGGCAATTTTGACATGCCAAGCACTGGGTATCTCAATATGCAAGAGGGAACTGAGGTTGATAAATGGAACAAATAATGCTGAGAAGACTGTAAAAAGTTGCAATTGCTGGCAACTGAAAAAGGTCCTTTTAAAAACAATGCTACATATTGTACATAAATGATTTGACTGCAGAGATAAGTCTTAAAGGGGCATTAGCTGTAATATTTGATGATTTTTTCCAAAATTTTTGTTAAATTTAAATTGCTAGTTCGTGTTCTAGTCCCGAAGCATGTTGATAACCTACTGCATGATTATGTACCTTGTAAACATTGCACCTATGCATGTAAAATGCAGTTACTTGTTTTTGCATTTGAATTCTAGTCTGAACCAGAATTCATTTGTCACCAATAACAACGCAGTCTAACCATGTACAAACTGAGTTGACAAGCTGACACTGTTTATATCAACATGTTTTGGGGAGTAGCACAAGAATTTGCATCATTTTGGCATTTTTGAATTCTAGTCCAGACCAGAATTCACTTGTCAACATAACCATGCAGTCTACACATAACTGACTAAGTTGACAAGCTGAATACTGTGTATCTCGATATGTTTTAGTTATGGAATAAGAAACTGTAATGACAATAAAATTCACCAAAAATTACAGCTACTGGCCCCTTTTACATACATGTACATGTATGCATCAAAACATGATCATGGCTTCTGTGTTTAACTCACGTTAGACGAACTCGGAACGTGTCCATGCATTAGTTTGTCAGTTTCATTGTTAGAGGAAGAACTGCTTGCCGCATCATCCAGAATTTCACCAAGTTCAAGATCAGGAAACATTTGACGAAGGAGGAGAGTCTGGACATGCCGATGGAAGATAGGGGTAAAAATAATACAAAAATCCCAAAGATAAAATCGTGCAGAAATGAACACCATGAATGTGAAGACGGGTGTTACCATTGCCAACTGTTGCAACAACAACAATGTAATCATAACAATGACAATGATGTGATGGCTGAGACAGAAAACATTATTGGTCAATGATGCTGACCATTTGATTGATGATAACGACAATGATGATCACAAAGATTGTTTTGTGCTGGAAGAAGACAGAATGTAAATCATGACAGTTGGGATGAAAGACACATACAAGAATATTTTCCAACATAAACAATACATAATCCTACTGAAAGATTCAGCCGTGTGAGGGCGCTGCAGCACTCTGCTATCTATGAAGGTTACCAAGCACCTACACATGGTTGAATTTTTCAGTCTACACATAATCCTTTATGTTTCCCCATGTGCAAGTGATATTTTTTCTGTTTTAAACTCAGGATAAATTGGTACAGGGGACCTCACACATACACACAAAGTGAATAATGAGTTGTGCGGTGGAAACTTTGTGACAAAGAATTTCGATAAAGGCATACCTCTGGAGAATTATGTTCCACATCCTCCTCTTCCTCATCAGCAAACGGTCTTGGTGGCACTGGGGGAGGTTCTGGAGCCAGTGTAAAGCCTCTGTTTTGTTCTCCTGGTAAACAAAATGTAAAATTAATGATGGTGGGTTGATGGAGCCATGTTCTGTAGAACCTTATTGTCTCTGTTTTCAAAGAGAGCTAGTAAAGCAAGTGAAAGGGAGAAAACGCTAGGATTGCTTGGGAATGGGCTACATGGCAATTTTAGTTGCGGTAACAGCGGGCTTTGACTTCTTCATCCCTGGCCACTCCACAAAGTGAGTGACTGTAATTCATCAAAGTCAAATAGGTTGTTACAATATAGAGTGCTGAGCAAAATCATTTTCCTATAACTGATTGGAAAAATTTTCCTGTGAACAAAATACCACATTGTAACATATGGGGAAAATCTAATTTCCCTTCTAGCATATTGGCACACAGACCTTAATCATAATGTAAATGCAAATAAATGGATATATGTGACATGCAAAGTTCAAAGGCCAAAGGTCACAAAAACGATGGGTTTTATGACTTTGAGAGAAAGTGCAAATACATTCAAGTGCATGCATTTATTAATACACAGAGTTAAAGGTTAGGAAAGTTCATGCATTTAAACCCAGCCACAAATTTAGATTTGCTCAATTCTTGATAAGTGTATGGTATTCCTATCACATTGCAGGTCTGCAGGCATACCTAATTCACCACATCAATCTTTGAAGGAACACAGTGTACATGTAGGAAAACCAAACTGGTAATGCTGTATCGAGCTATCCAAGTCTATCTACATGGGTGTAGAGACTGTGGTCTCGCATACAATAATGTCACTTCATCATGCAGTACACAAGCAACTTTCCACCAGCAAACTTCAACATTCCCTGCACCATAGAAATAGAGCAGACGTCATATCAGCAGCAACCATTCCAGATTGCGATCCCATGGGTTATTCCATTATGCAGGGGAAGGCATGAGCTTAAAGGGGCAAATACACTATACCTACCTTTGCGTCTGTCCGTGTATTGTTTAGGCATGGGGGGAGTTGATGGGACTCTACCTGCCAAACGTTTTGGGGAGAGTCTCCTCCCTTGCCATGACGAAAGAGAATTACATTAAAAGTGTAAGCAAGGGAAAGGGTTTCATTTCAATGCAAGCTTTGTACAGTAGGTCCAGAAACATGTTACACCACTGAGGAAAAGGTGAGCTAGACCAAAATTTTGAGATGGAAATGATCAAAGATCCCTCACATTTACGCACAGCTATAAACATGGCCCAAAAATTATTTTAACATTCACGAGCATGTGTAAAACTGCTGACGTAAGAACATTTAATTTGATAATATGAATTAAGTGACCATGAAATCCACTTAATAACATTTAAGTCTTTGTATGGAAATAGAAAGACAAAGTACACACTATAACAAGGACTGACTGTACAACTGTAGCTGTCTATTGTAGGCAGAATGGTAACTGATAATTTCTTCTGACATTTGGCCATTTCAGAACAATGGATTCGGTGGTAATTCTGTACATAAAGCAGTTTATACACAGCATTGTACAACCTACTTGTACAACCTCCTAAATACACATAACTGTACCCAAAGTGTGTTCTAACTGAAAGTACGGTCAGCGTGATATGTGTGTACTAATTACACAGTTCAAGGCGCTTGGGAGACATTTGGATACAGTGTATCACATTACACATCATCACATATTACCCATGCTGCAGTGCTGCAGACATAACACTTTGTACTCTGAAATGCATATGTAACAGATATGTTCAAGTAAACACAAAAGATAGACTGTGAACTATAAATCATAAACATTGGCCACTGCCTATGTAGAAATCTGTGAAGATTTTTATCATGTTGTTTCTCAAATAGTGGAAGAAGTTAGGAATAAAGCAGTGTTGCAGCCAGGACGCGCCATTGCAACAATGACCCCAAAATAAAACCCATTGTCCCGCATTCTTGCATGTGGTGGGGGGGGGGGGGGGGGGTCTGCGGGTCATCTCAGGCGCACTGATGAGTCTATGACCTTTGTTTTGCATGATTATTTTGAGGCTTATATTTTCGTACTTTCGGAGCACAGACTAAACTTGAAGAGTAATTAAAATGCTGCACTTTATATTATATTAGCTGCTACAATTACTTGCCTGAAATTGAAGCATTTTAGTGAAGTGGTCCCGGTAGCTTGAATTTCAATTTGTGAGACTAATTTGTTACAATATAATACAAAATTTGATTAACAACTGATGCATGTATGTCCCCAAAATGTGCAAAATGCCCCAAAAAATAAACATTAGGGGGACGCAGAGTGTCCCCTGGTGTAAAATTCCTGGCTGCAACACTGAATTGTACATAATGTTGGCAGCATGTGAATAGACAAGAAATGGGATGAGAATAATTGGTCTTCCCATTTCACTCTTTGAGATTCCCTATACATAATTACATTGCACCCTTTGATTTTATGCGGCTGATATTGCATACAACACACTGCACCCTTCAAAGATGTTGGAAGCAAAATGAGATTGAAATATTGTCATTTCTTTTAAGTGTGGATTTCTGAAACATTCCAATACAGATGACTTGTGAATGTCTGAAGACAAACTGGCTTATTTAATGAGTAACGAATATGCATAATAATATAATAATAATATTTGGTTCTTATATAGCGCACATATCCACAAGTAGATGTGATCAAGGCGCTTTACAATTATTATTACCCCTGGTCACTGGACCTAATATTATACCACTCAACTCCCTGGGGAGCAGACAACAGCTCACATGTGCAGCCAATAAGCGCAGCAGAGCTAAACGCACACATAACAACCTCTGTCCTACCAGGTACCCATCACTCTGGGTGGGGAGAAGCAATGAGGAATAAAGTGCCTTGCCCAAGGACACAACACCACAGCCATGCCGGGGCTCGAACTCACCATCCTTTGATCGTGAGTCCACTGCTCTAGCCACTGGCCCATGATGCCAACAACGAAGATGCACAATGATTAATGTCAATATAGAGCATTCAGAAAACCTACTTGATCAGCATTTTTTTTCATGTTTCATTTATAAAGAAAGAAACAATCTTGACTATTTGCCTTTAGTCTGGAACAGTGACACATTTTTTGAAAACATATTTTTTGAGTGGCTTCTCTCACAAAGCCCTTTGTGAGAGTTCAAAGAAGATGACAATATTACAATGTCACATTCCTGCATTTCCATGAGCAAGCTCATGGAATTGGCTGACAAACCCGGAATTCGAATCGACCACGGTACAAACAAAGCCATGTGCGCAAACGCGCACAGACGTACGTGTATTTCCATACGCGTTAGTACACATGTGGGTTTGTTTGTACCGGCATCACATGATTATTTGGGCGTACTGAGTATGTAGAAGGGCGTACGCATCGCGTCCTTTTTATTCCGGAGTAGAACCATTGGCTGACAATGCTCTACTCACAGTGTCCTCTACCTCAGCCTTACAGCTGATCCCGTATTTCCCAAAACTGAGAAATCAGAATGTAAATTGAAGTCTACCAGCTCACTACTAATTCCACAAAGATGTGCCCCACTTGATCACCTATTTCATTAGACATTACGTACCAGGTTACCAGGACAGTACTCTACAGGAGCAACATGGGTCTAGGATGAAATGCAATGTGGCATGAAGCAAGGTTGGATTTAGACAAGAGCAGAGAAAGAAATAAGACGTCCTACCTCTGATTCTATCGACATAACGCCAAGGAAGAGATGGAATAGGAGGAACTGAGTCATCCAGCTCTGACTGAAGATCAGATGTATTCTCAATGTCATCTGATATGCGTTACAGAAGATGAAGAAGGACAGATAAGTGATGATGAAGATGATGTTGGCATGGCAGAATGAACCTTGGTTGAATATCTTATGTGTAGATCTTTCAAAATATTTTTTAATCTTCCACAACTGGTGCACTGTCATGTTGAAGGTACTGAAACGTGCATTTTTTGCTAAACCTGTACTTCCCTAAATCCCAGTAAACAGGTCCACACTCACTATTATAACAATGTGTTTGGGTCAAACCATGACGATGAATGGGTTAAACTTTTAGTGACTGGGAGCAACATTGAACTAAATGAATCACACAAAAGTTCACTTCACCTTGTCTAATCATGGACCATTGGTGAATCTGAGATAATATTTTGGGTATTTTCAAAATTTGTATGGCAACCCCTGCTTTTGCTTTCATTTGGATGTTTCTGATTTCTTGTATTTTATCTCTCATTCCATTTTGAAGGAAAACACATTCTAGGTTGAGATTCAGTAAAAAGCATTTGATTTCATTTTTTACATCATTTATTTTCAACCTTACACGGCAAAGATTTGCTTGTGCTGCCTGCAACACACAAACATGTATAAATATACATGTATGTGTGTATAAATGTATAAAAGAAATAACTGTAGTTGTGAGACATGGAAATAGAATAGGACACAGAAATAGAACATATCCATGGTACAAAGGTCTGAATCTTTGACCAACTATACATCAGTGAAGCAATATCCCAGGTGTAAAAGTACAAGTGTTATTCAGTAGAAGTATTGTACTGTCAAGTTACTTTCATAAATTCAAATGAAATTCAGTCATGTTTCAAACCTGTGTGTAGGACATGAAGAAGACTTGGAACAAATTTAATGATTGTTTGAAAGAAGAACTTGTATGTATGTATGTATGTACACTGATCAGTGACTCCTTCCAGCAAGCAACCGTTATTTTCCTTTGTCATTGTACAAGCACTGATCTCACCAAAAGATGTAGTCAGGGGTCAATGAGATGGCTTCTGTGGCCAGTGGTTGGTGGCTTGCATTCACGCGCCACAATCATTGCGGCTACAAATGTAGATCAGTGATAGTTCCATGTACAGGTGCATGAATGAAGGAACCGGCGAGTCATTGGCACACACACATGTGCATTACCCAATACCATAGCAGTATGTCATTGGTGCAAATACAGCAATCTGATTGGTCAAGACGTGAAAATAACAGAGCTATGTTTGTGCTATAGCACAGTTGGAACATGTGCAAGCTCTTAGGCAGAGAAAAATTCCTTTTTTGACATTTCACCCCAGAATTTCAATAAAGTATCAATCATGATATAATAGCAATGCACCACCTTAGCAATGGGTAAACCACTTAGTATGTATACATTTGCAAACTGGTCCAAATCTCATGATATAACCATCACTGGTGCAGTTTAGAGCTTTTAAAATAATCTACCTACTAACTTGCAATCCAGTATTAGAAGGTGGAGATGGGTGCAGATGCCTCAAATGCTGTTTTAGCAGACATTATCAGTTAAAATCCATAATATTCTTCAAGGGGGAGACAGTGGCTAGTTCCAAAATGCTGTATCATTTGCTGCATGCTTTTTACCTCGCGTGCGCATGCGCGCAGCGAGGTTATGGTTTAGGCATTTCTGTGTGTGTGTGTGTCTGTCTGTCTGTTAGCAAGATATCTCAAAACGGCTTGGCAGATTCCGATCACATTTCGCACACAATTTGTTCTTCAAATTTGCAAGAACTGATTAGTTTTTGGTGGTTGTGCTTTGCGAATTTATCAAGTTATGAGTAAAAGAAAATTTGTGGCCTGTATAAGTCTATGGGAGGCTAAATAAGTATGTTTGAGGGCGCTATACTAAAACATTTTACACAAAGTGATTTCTGAATTCAGTCACTCGGCCGCGCTGATCGCTAATCTTGAGTTTTGACTGTTGATGTCGTCGTGTCGACGTTTGACTTTAAGAATCGTGTGGGTTACTCTGGACATAGCGAACCAAAAGCTAGATTATCGAAGGTAAGCGTCATAATATTTGATCAATGCATTTTTCTCTGAGAATGAGATGTAGAGTGACACTTTTCAATCTTGTGTGTGTCAGCGAATTTATATTCCGGCATGGTTCCGCTGAGATCAGCATAATATTATGGCGACGTATTGACAGTCTGTGTCTTTTAAGTTGCTTTTCAAGATTGTATTAGCTACAGAACCAACAATGACAAATTTTCATGAGATTTCCATGTTGGCATTGATGTTAAATCAGCAGCAGTAGGCTAGCTCCTGCGTACAATAGGTCTGCGTTTCCCGGCGGTACGGTGGTAGGCCGACAGCTTGTACCACACTGTCCACAGGACACCACGTGGTAGAGGCCGTGTGCACAACCTGTACGCAGAGCTTCGAATACACTAGACAGAGTTCGTGTTTCCTTAAATTAGGCATTGAACTTGACAATATAGGCAATAACCAGAATCATCGACCATCGCCTGACAAGTGCACCATAGTCAGCTGTACATGAGTTATGTGGCGTGGTGAGCAGGTTCCCATGGGTATTTATTTTTTGAAACGCGTACTTCAAAGGTCACGAACTCATTTTGCTGCTACACGGCGCGGCACAGATGATTTTGAGAATTCGGGAACAAATTTTGTCATCTATTGACACATTTTCCTTTTCATAAAAGCCAATACCCCAAGAAGTACTTTACAAAATGTGCACGCGAGGCCATTCAGTTCATATCTGGTTATAAGATAATATTGTATGATGTCTTGTTAGAAGTAAATGCGTCAAGTTTGTATGTTTATAATTTACATTCTGGTTTTTACAATAATGTATCAAACAACATGATGGGCAATCTCTGACTTAAAAGTTAGAAGATATTATCAATTGTATCAACAATAATATCTAACAACAAAGCATCTTGGGTATCTGCACCATTTCTCTCTCCTTGACCTGACCTTCTAGTAGCTACCGGTAGGTTTGAGTCTAATATTAAAAGGGGGTTGGTGGTGTCATGCCCAAAATACTGATTTATTTGCGATAATATCCAACAAATTGATAACATTGTCTATGTTAGATAGCTTGGGTCTCCTAAAACTTAGACAAATATGGTGCCATATTAATCTTTACGGCCCTGATACGGCTTTTGCGGCCCAGGTCGTACGGCGGAAGGGCCCGAGCGTGCGAGGGCCCGTATGCCGTACGACCAAGGGCCGCAAAAGCCGTATCAGGGCCGTAAAGGTTTTATCATATACCTTATGAAATGGTAAATATGTAGTTTACATAATATTCAACATTGTTTAGGAGATAAAAATGCGTGCGATATCAAAGATTCATCGCCATTTGTGTAAGTTTTTCAGAAATACGATGACCGCTTCCCGTCGCGGATTGACATACATAATGACGTCATTTGTTTACCTGCAGAATTCTAGAACGCGCAAAGCAACATCCGTACTGCACGTGACCAACAGAGATCAAGGTTGAAATCGAGGTGTATGGAGGGCAAAAACATGTTGTCAGTTTCTGGTAATTTTTACTGAACAAGCACGCACTTAGTATACACAGGATTTCACTAGAATTTAGAATAAAAGCCGATGTCACCTGCGCGGCTCCATTGTCGCCACGCGCAACTACGATCTGAGTGAGCAGACGTTTCCTAATCTTGCGCTGGCTTTGTGTACGAATGGAACGTTTGCAGATAGCAACGCTTGTAGTAACCAGAATAGAAATAGTTCAGAATGCACGCGATTGCCCATATTTGGGCACCAGGCCGGGGCGTGATACGTAAAAAAAATGCACGGATCTGAGGGCGCTTTCTCCCATAGCTTTACACAGGCACGTGAATGTAGGTATATGATATCATCTGATAATAAATATAATGCAAATGTTGCACCTTCATTTGCATTTTATGGCATCCACGCTAGGAATGCAGAAACCAATAAATACGGCCAGGTCAGTGACCATGTGACTTAGCCCTTTCTCTGAAGTTTGTTCACAATTGTGCAAGTACAGACACTGAAAAACAAACTTGTTATGATGAGAAGATTCCCTTCTTTTTAACTAATATTATAACAAGGTTGAAAATTTAGCGTTCTTTAAAAAGTCGTAAATACTTACTAAAATTGTCTCCAGCTATTTGTTCATATTCAGGACTGTGTGGTCTTGTTGGTCTCTCAGACTCAAGATCCAAAATTTCTTCGATACCGGATTCATTTTCATCTGTAAAGGGCTTCCTCCGACTGGAGCGGGTTTCCTGTGCTGCGTCTCTGCTGTGATCATCTAAATCGGCCACGTCTCTCTGGTTTTGATCGGACGCCATGATTATGCTATATGTAGTCTCAGCTGTGGAAAGGTATGTTGAAAATGAAGCTGAAATTCGCCCTTTGATAAGGCATGGACACTTCTTCGAGGCTATGGTTACCTCAATACTTAGTGCTTTGAAAGGCTTGCTCAGTTGATGTAGGGTATGACTCTGGGAGAGACTTGATATTTGGACTAAGCGTTCAAGAGGTGATATTTACCTTGTACAGCCTTCATGTGAAACAAGGCCTGGAGAGGACAGTGCGCGGAATTGAAATTTGTTATTTTTATATATAATCCCATGGTATTTTTCTCTGTTTGACGTCATCGTATACGAGTGTTTTTCACGGAGCCGTACAACAACAACAAGTTGTGCAGCTCCCCGAAAAACACGAGTATACGATGACGTCAAACAGAGAAAAATTCCATGGGATTATATATTTATCACATGAACAGTCTTCTTATTTTTCTTTGATGTGGCTGGATCAAATTATTGTAACAAATTGCATGATTTTTATCGCGATTTTGTGTTTTATTTACGCGGATTACTTACATTTAATGAGTAAAGCGGTCCGTCACCCAGGAGATGTGCAAATGTTTACAGGTATACTTTCATTCATAAATCCCATTAAGCTAAAAATTTGATACATGGAATGGTATCTCCACCAATCAGACATATGGATTCGGTCACGTGCGCGTGTCAATCATTGTCTCGCGCTGGAGCGATGCCAAGGCAAGTCTGCCATCGGCGGACATAGCTTTCACCGCGCTGGCGACGGATAACGATAGTATTTTGAGTTATTTAGAATATTTACAATTATATTTATAAAGCGAATGCAACGGCACGATCGAAACAGTAGTGATCATTCTTAGAGATGCTGTGGCTTTTAAAATATCACAAGTTTACGGCCTTGGCGAGCCCGAAAGTTTCAGATCGATGACACAGTACACACACAGTGTACGCTTGTACAGTGGGCACTGCGCGTCACCGGTCTCCGCCGGTGGCCATCTCAGTCGTCAATGTTTTCGTCATACGGACTTTGATATTTGCTGTGACACATATATCCCCCGTAGGTACTTCCCAATTTTGTTACTTGACGGGAACTCTGTTCTGTTGTGAGTGTTGTCTGAGTCAACTTTCGATATGCATCGGATTCTACAGCGCTGCACTGCAGAGTTTACGCTACAGGTCGACAGCTGCAGGTTTGATTCCAATCGAGAAACAATGGAATAATTTGTGTGATGAAGGAAATTTATCATTGTTCGTCGATATTTGTGCCTTCTATGTCTGAATTAATTGAACTTTCGTTGAGGTGTGTCTTTCGAGTTTATCGCCAACCGGGATCGCCAGGTACGACGTCGCTTGGCGATCGCCAGGTATAGTACGACGCGATGATGTCCACGTCCACATTGAGCCTTGTGACTGGAGCCGTGACGTTACTGAGCCAAACGATCGACGGTATCCTACTTCGATTCTTTGGGATAGCTAAAGCTTTAGCGACTCGAAATTTCATTGGGCATGCCTTCTATGTTTCTGTATCTGGATTTGTCGGGTCACCTTTTTGTCAAATGTCATGAGAGCACGGTATCGATCACGACAAATCGGTCTGTGTTGCGACGTGCACGTACGAACGGTACATTGCAGGAAAAAAGTTCCGGTTGATGACGTACAACAGCATATGGATTTCTTATCCGTGCTGGTGTACGTCACACAGGTGGAGATACGGGCCAGTTCATGTGATAAGTGTGTAATATCCAACAACCAAGACATGTGCTATAGAATGGACGGGAATATTACTTGGGATTGTCGTCTTAACTTCAGATAGCCGATCGCCATCATGGGCTACCGCGCTTTGTCTATGACAGGTATGACATCATCCATTTGTAGTCTGGTTCCCTGACCCATTTCCCCGGTAGAGGGCGGGGGAAATATAGGGTCAGGAAGGCCATCTTGAACAGAATTTTGTTCAAGATGGCGGAGGTTAGTCACCTGACAGAACATGCTACAACAAATATGGCTGCTACCATGAAAACACCGGTCAAAATTCGACTGAATCAGAATTATGTTCGAACACTGGTATCCGAACAAAAAACATTGGCACACGAGACGGGAAACATAAATGAAAGGGTTAATCCAGTAGTACGGGGAAATAGAGGTGATTGAAAGCTGGCTGTGATATTGCAGCAGTACTTGTGGCGTGTATCGAACGCGCTAGGGTCATTGAGGTCATCGCCGACTGTGGCGTGACCCCAATGACCCTAGCACGTTCGATACACGCCACAAGTAATGCTGCGATATCACAGCTCATTGAAAGCAAACTTTGTTGGAAGTGCAAACGACGATTGATTTCGATGGATAGAATGGTGTCCGAATTTCGCGAAAAATGCCAGGCATCATGTCGACGTTCTAAAAGTATCAAGAGGTGTGCTAAATCACAGTGGCTAAATCATGGAGGTAGAAAGTCTTTCTTTCTACCTCCAAGGCTTTGTGGTACAAACAAGAAGTTGGTGTCAAGTGAGCCTGATAGTGCGAAACCAAGAAAGATGAGAAAAAGTTACAAGTGTTACTTTCATATAATCACAGCTTGTTTTATTTTAACCCAATAGCATCCATGTTTACATTAGCCGGTACCTGACCCTATATTTCCCCCCGCCCTCTATACCGGGGAAATGGGTCAGGGAAACCAGACTACATCCATTTGTAGGGATTATCAATTCAAATTCAGGTCTCTTTATTATATTTTTAGCTTGGACTACAGCTCCCTACAACCCCTCCACATCACAGTCGCTTTTGGTTACTATACCATCGATGTACAATTTGTACAGTGTATATCCATGCTAATAACAGGCCCGCGACGAAGGCCTCTAGGCTCTGTGCCCCAGAAGCAGAAGTGGGTTACCGGTGCCTTCGTCTTGTCAAAGCGACAGCGACGTAATCACCCAAAAGTCGAGTTAGACATCCCTCCGAGCTCCTCCCCTGTACTGTACGAGGGAAGTCGTGTAACCTATCACATCAAGCGCATGGACCACAGTCACTTGTGCATCGAACGATACACGATAACCGCTGGGTGGTATGAATTACAAAAGCAGGGATATTGTTTACCAGTGGCCATGTATGACACTGCATCGATTCACAAGTGACCGTGAAGCGACTGTCTAGAGTCTGTATGTCAATCCATAGCTGTTGGCTCGGCTCTGGGAATAACAACAAACATTGATATACGATCGATTTTGAACATGGAATTCTTACCTTCTACTCTCCCTACATCGTTTGTGGGATCAAAATAGCAATCCTTAAAAACTAAAACAGTGGGTGTCAGTTACGCCATTTTGTCAACGCCTTTACAAGTCAACATCGATGCCATAAATAAATAAATGCCATGTTTGACGTAAGATGGCGCTCTTCACTTCCCACAGAGTAGGCATCGCAGGGGAACCACTACACTGGCCCCCACAGGCGCTCCTTAGCTCCTCCACCGTATTAGTCTGCTAAATAGATCGATTTTCGGCTCGATCTCTCGATCCCGTAGTCGATATTTAGGTTGCAGTGGGGGGCATATCGACCACGGGATCGAGAGATCGGCTAATTAGCAGACTAGCCAGCTAAGGAGCGCCTATGACTGCCCCCCCCCCCCCCGTCGCAGACCCCCCCCCCAGGATATCAAATGTGATATCCTGGGGGGGGGGGTTCTGGAAGATTTAAGAAGTTGCTTTTTTTTCGTACTGATCCATTGCTAATTTTTTTTTAAACTCTCTGCTTACCGGTAATATATATATTTATTTATTTATAATTTTTGGGTTATATTTTAAACATACAATTATTCTGTGTGTTAATGAATTGTTGCCATGTCATTTGTAAAATAGGAACTTAAAAGTGTCAGTTCTCAGTGTCAGTATTTTGAATGAGCTGTAAATGTATTCCGCACTTTTTATGCATAACCAGATGTCCTAAACTGTTGTAAGAAAAATGTGATTGTGAAATATTAGTGCATGTTGCTTTCTAATGCTGAATTCTCAAAGAGAAAACAGAAAAGTATCAGTAACTTGTTAGGCTTTTCATATGAACTGCAAATTTCATTATGTTTAGTACACTTTTCGCAAACAGACTTTCAATTTACAGACATCAAGATATTTCTTACATAAGCTTATATCTCTGTTATATTAAAGTTCTGCGCCTGAACAGCGGGCCGAAAAATATTAAACGTCCAGAAATCTTTGATATTTATATCTGATATATGAACGTCATGTGGCTGAAGGGCATGCTGAAAAATATGTTTGATATTTTTAAAGTAACGCGCCCAAAGAGCGCGCCGAAAAAAATTCAAAATACAGATATTTCTGATATATATGTCTGATATATTAAAGTTTCGCGCTTGGAACTTGGGCTCTGAAATATATGTCTTATTATTATTAAAGTTACGCGCCTGAAGGGCGCGTCGAAAAATGCAACTGAATGATGAAATTTGTGGGTTGCACGATGTATTTTAGGCAACTTATGAGCTATCTTTTTTTTTCTCAAGCCCCCTTTGGCTGAATTTTTTGTCATTGACATTCGCTGAGAATAATTTTTTTTAAATCTTCCGGACCCCCAGGATATCAAATGGTCTACCCCTTAGCTTCAAGTTGGCTAGCCAGCAAGGGCAAGGCCTTCACTCGTGACTCCACGATCTACTAAAGCACCAGCCTACCACCTAGCCTTTCAGTCTGCTGAGGTTCATTCCGTTAATTTATTATGTTTTGATATTTATATGCCCACAGACTTGGAGCACGTCTAGGGCGCTAACTACGCTCGCGCCTGGCATGCAGTGTTGTGACCGCACATCAGAAGTTTACTGTGCAGTGCTACAGCTTAAACTACATTGACTATATTTCTGCGGTTCTGTACTACAACTGCATGAATTTGGCATTAAATACTGATCACCATTCAAGATTCGAGTGCATTAGGTTACTTTTGTAAGTATGCAATAATAACGGAAATGTTAAATTTCTATCAACAGTATTCATAATCATAAATTAATCATTTTCTAACATAAACACTCTTGCTATGACTAATAACGCCTTGGAGAGCCGTCATTATTTAGGGCCAAGAGGTGGGGGTCTGAGGAATTTCATCGCAAAATCAGAGATTTTGGTCGGACTAACGCCCGGAGCCCCCTGCCAACCATTATGCATTTGATTAACCCCCTCTCTAACACACTGAGAAATTTGGCTGACCCCCCCCCCACCCCGGCGAGTTAAATACATGTATTTATTTTTTTTAAATTTACAAAAGTACAGCAATAGTGAAGATCTTTCAAATCCTGGTGTACCCTGCTGGATTATCATCAGTTATGTCATAGCGGTTGGAAGAGGTGAAACCAACAAAAATGGAATTCAAAGTCACAACAAAATATAGATATAAAAGCTCATACTATAGCAGTATATAGTGTTGTTTAATTTTAATGGGGGTTATGACAGGGTTTTCACTATATCTGACAGGGCAGAATTTGAAAGTAAGGGGTAACACGTGAGGGGCTGAGGTGGAAAGTGTAAGAGGGGTGTTCCCTCTCTTGCGTGGAAAATTTTGAGATATTGATGTGTGCGTGTGCAATGGTGCAGTCTGGTGCTATCTGAGAGGTGTTTTCAATTTTTTGACTGAGTAAAATTCTTATAACACTCTAAGGGGAAGGGCACGGGAGAAATTGATGTATGCAATGGTGCAATCTGAGAGGTGTTTCATTTTATTTTGTACCAAATCGAGTACTCCTACTTTCTCTCCACATTTTGAGCAACCCCTTGTAGCTTCCTTTTTTTTGAGTGACGCCCTTCATATATCTTCGACCCTCCGGCCGTAAATAATGACGGCTGCCTTATGGCCCTGTGGTGCCTATGGGTACAGCCACACTCGCTGGTTGTTCCATACACACAGCGAAGGCCTCTAAAAGCACCAAAATGATTTCAAATGCTTACAGGGGCCTTCACCGTGTATCGAACCATAGACGATTGTGGGTGCAACGGATCGTAGGCTGACATATGTTGCACACTCAAAATGATACTGTGCACTCGACACTCCAAGTACCTATTTGCCTGCACACCGCGTACTATATAATCCCTGATGCTGGGCCGTAACACCGGGTAAGACAAGGCTCTGTTCACAAAACACCCAGAGAGAAGATTTGAGGGGAAAGCCACTAGAGGGGACTTACCGGGGGTATGGTGTGCTAAATGTTGCAAAATATTCGTTTATATAAAAAGATGAACCAATATAAAGATAAAAATATAGATATACGAATAAAAAGTTTAGGTAAAATGTGTAAAAATATAACTGTTCCAATATGCGTAAAGACGAGAGTTGAAAACTATAGGGCTAAATGTTCAACTTTAGGACAGAGTAGTAGTTCGAGTACGATCAGCTTATAGTTACAGTTTAGGAGATCTAGACTGTGACCATGCAATAAACTACCGATCAGCATACATTGGAAACCGAAGACCAGTAACATTTTAGTGTAAAAGAGCAATTACGGCTTTGAAAAACAAAAATCAATAATAGAAATGCTTGAGATGAAGTGATGAAAACGATGCAAAGAAAATTATATAAAAACAAATAAGTTTACTTCTCATATGGAAGGGGAACAGCAACCGTTTGTACGACACGCATATTATTCAGTTTTAAACTTTACATTGTGCAGACTCAACGGAAAAATAACGTGTTGAGCAAAATAACTACCCTTGTAAAAGGCAAAATATGTTCACATATACAAGCAGGGTGGCCAAGCCATTTTTTTCTCTTGTTTATACACACAGTTTAAATGGATTTTTGGCAAGAATGGGATAAAAGAAGAAAAAAAAAAAAATTATGCAAATAGCTGTATCCAATCAAAAGTTATGAAGTTTTAAAGCAAAAAAAATGCCATTTTTTCGCGGACAATTTTCGGCAAATTTTAAAATTATTTCAATGAATGCCGATTCCTTCAAGTTTGGCAACCGATAATTTTTTATTTACTTCACATGGAATCATTAAACTATGTGTCTTGTGCACAGATTTACCCAATATTACGGAAAAATCAAGATTTGACTGATGCACAGTCTTGGATTTTGAAACTGTGAGTGTTGAAAATTGAAAATATTTTGTCTGACTTAGTCAAAATTGCGGCGGCACCGTACCATCGAAAAATGGATGGATTTTTGTTTTTATGAATTTTGAATTCACATAACTTAAAAACTAGAGCTCACAATACAATGAAATTTTGTCACAATGTTATTTAATAACACTCAATTCTAACAAATCACAATTGTCTTTTAATGCAGTTCATTTTCAGCCATGAAATTGTAAGAAATAGCTGTCCCTAACTTCAGCCTCAGGCAGGCTGTCAATGGTGTGTGACTGCCTTCCGCCGCCATCTTGAGTCACACTGTACTGAGGTCTATGAATGAACATGATTTTGTTTTTATGATTCGTACTTGTGCTCGTGGACAGATTTTCGTCATATTTCACAGAAATGTTGGAATGATGTTTAAAAAGAGCATGCTACAAGTTTTATGGCAAAAATATGTATCGAAATGGGAAAAATCTACACCGAATTTACCGTACTCACTTTACCTCGTGTTAGCTGGCTAAAATTCCCAGAATATAACAAAAACTCACCACTACATGTAAATGGGATGGTCTGCCACTTCCTGGCCAAGTTTCACAGTTCTATGACAGCGTGCACAGGGCCCGAAAGCAGTTCCGTTGCGAAATAGGTATTGACTGGATTCAGAAGTGCGTGCCATGAGCGGCGACCGCTCGAGCGCTGTGGCCGGTCAGTACAAAGTGGCATTTTTGGAGAGGAAAAACACTATTTTTCTATCGTTTTTTCTTCAGTTTTTTAATGAAACCTGCCTCATACATCGATTTTAATTGGAAATATCCATTTTTTCAGTAACTGAGCTACTTACTTTCAGAAAAAATGGCGTTTAAAATTTCACGAAAATCAAATTTCACTTTCAGTGTGCGTGAGTTGCGTATAATGTCGCAACATTTTAGCTTAACTTTGGCCACCCTAATAAAAGCATCATGACTGCTATATATATATAACCAACACCTTGTCTCGATCATATTAGAACCATCAGCTTGCCTGGTAAATTTTAAGACTAAGATTACACAATCTGATCGATTGATCGCATATGTCCTCTTAGTCTCTACTCTGTTGGCGTTCCACGGTGCTTCTCTATATCACTGAGGTGAGTTCCTCGAGAAAGACAACGACTAGAGACTGCATTATATCTTTTCTTTATTTTTTCATGGTTTGAGTTTGTAGAATGGCACACGTATACTTTGCCAAATGCACTTACTAAACAACAACACTGCTCCAACTGTACTACGTGTACGTGAACCAATAAATACTTGGACGGAGAGGTCAAAGCGACTGCAGCAAAATGTGCTTCTCGTTGTCTAAGATCCGAATATATGGCTGAAAGCAGACAGTGAAAGTATGCGTGTTTTTAAGATCATGAAAACGTTTGTTCCAAATAGAGGTTAGAGTATTTAAATATTTTTCACTTCAAAGTTTCATCACCCCTTCGAACGGTTAAGTGATCACTCCTGAATTGTATTGATTGTTCAAAAGTTTGTTCCAAAAATATATGTCATAGAATTAGACGAATCATTGGGGGAGTTGACATTGCTTACCCTCTTGGTAAAGCCACAGACAGGAGAGTCGCTTCCATACTATGCATGATGGAACACAGATGTTGCGCTGGTGGGATTATAGGGAATATAAAACAGTGTAGAGTGAAAATGTTATATCTTTCGATCAATTGTGCCGCAAAGATGTTACCTTCTATAAAAAAATAAAGTTTTAACGTCTGAATACAAATTAAACTGTGTGGTGCGCATGCGCACATAAACAACGCAATAAAATAAGCCTCTTCTTTACTCATCTATTAGCGGCACTGTCTGTCATGTACAACGATAACTAGGACTTTTCTTGCCAATTCCCAAAACTACCGTGTTCCTGCTTTATGTTTAAAACCAAGATTAACTCAATCACTTGTCATTCCATTATCATGAAAATGCGGACTGGAGTTTTGATTTTAATATCGAAGGTACAGCTCTGTGTACAACACCAAAGCCATTTTGTCCATAGCAAATTTTTACTTGAAGCACTCGACATGATAGCGTCAGAGCGACATTGTGTCGAAGAATAGGTCTTAAACTGTGTGTCTAGTCTTACAGCTCTCCCCAGCCCTTTTTTTCTTGGAATGCAGTTCCTGTGCAGTTTGGATACATTTCGTATTTCCGTGGGCTAAGAACATACTAAGCGTACTCAGACCATTGTCTACTATGTTTGCCGTGCTTGCAGTTTCAGACTGTGCAATTGCTGGAAAGAAACGTTCAAAATAAACACGACTAACAAAATTGTTGGAAATATTACCAGAATGTTGTAAATTGTTCGAAATTATTAGGGATCGTCGGCAATTAAGCCTAAAAGGCAATCTGTGGCAATGACTTTGAACGTTAGAATGAAGTGTACCCTCTTCTCGATCTCCATATCCATTTCTTTGGAGAAACTTTCCACGGTATTCATTTATGGCTTCGCAACCGTGTTCATGCAAGCTGCTGAATAGATAGATTAAGGTAATGTAATAAGGTGTACTTAATTAAGATGCCTGTTTATTTACCATACCTGTTTAAAAGCTTACGCGTACCTCACCTAACCTATGACCTGTTTTGTTAGTTGTGTGTTTCCAATGAATTGCCTACAATATTTTACCCAAACTCGCCACAGTCTTATAAATTTGACTGATTTACGTGACGTCAGTGTATCAAGATCACAACACATAATTATGCATCAAATGCCCGAGTTTTTTCCTTCCCAGAGTAACGACCAATTTTAGATAAATCTTTGGCGAAACATCATATCCACTAAAAGTGCAGTGAGCCTGCAATATTGCATTCATGTCGGGGAAGCTTATCAAGTACTTCGTGTGCTCGTGTCAACTCTTCTAAATATTCAGATATCAAAAATGCTCGTGACTTTACTCTGACACTTCGAATTTGTTCTCATTTGAAAAAAGACATTACTTGGCTGATCGTTCGCAATCATATGTCACTAAATTTATCCATGTTGCCAGGAATCGTCACATAAATAACGCTTTCAAATATTGCTCTGTTGTCGAACAGCTTTAACTTTTCTGTAAATCTCGAGGTAAGTTGCTGATAATATTAAAGGGAAAAAGACTTACTGAATGGTATCTACGAATGGTAAGTTTGTATTGTCATGTGATCGTGTCTGTGTACATGTACACAGCCGAAGTTGTCTTGTACGAGGTGGTGCGGCTTGTGGTCAGCCACACTCCCTCCGTGAGTGGAGGGACTGGTCAACATTTCCAGCAATGTAATCATGTAACTTTGTGTGGTGTCTGTATTTGTACGTGTATATAAGGCATGTGGCTGTTCTTTAGTGAATCCTAAAAGTTGTCCTGGCAACAGATACAGACACTCTCTGTTCAGGTTTTTCTTAACATGTCGACCTTGAACACATGGTCTGCATGATGTTGACATGCGCAATGACTATCTGTATACAAATGCATTCACAGCCTATATGATGCTTGATCCGATGCGGATAGTTGCAATAAGCCTCCGACTAAAATTTGTCCTGGTGTTACAAGCTTGATATTCATAGCTTGTAGTCAACAAAATTGTTGTGCGGCAATGTCTGTACATGCCTGTTCATAGGCTATAGCTTTTCTTCTTGTTGTCGAACGTTGTCGAATGTTGTAAGTCTGAAGATTGTACAGTTCATACCTACCCACCATTTGTAGTATGTAGTCACAAAACCAGGAATGGGAGTGTATGGTCATTGTTTGTGTGATTGATCATAGCCAATGTGGTTATGCTCTGACTAGTAAAACGTAGTAAGAACTGGTCAAGCCAACAAATTGACCTGACAATACAAACTTGGCATTTATAGCTTCTGGTCAAAGTATTGTCAGTTTTGCAAGCATATGACAATCCCCTTGTGCCTGTACACATCCTACGGCGCGCCAAATGTTTCAAAAATATTTATCGTCATAGAGTAAAATAAACTGTCAAATTTTCTTTCTAAAAATTTAAGTCTTAAACGTGTATGAATAATAAAGAAAAAAGTTCTTTCGTCCATATCATTGCATTTTATTAATGTACCTTTTCATAAAAATAGCATTCATTTGAAAATACGTGTCATTAAATATTTGAATGTGTCTGTACAGATAAAGATGACGTGCAACCGTCTTTCTTGATTGAAATAAAAATTCGATGGAATTACGGAAGAAAATAAACGAGAAAAGTATTATTGCAAAAAAGGGCAGAATGTTATGTAATGCTTAATTTTAAAATATTCTTTAAACCGTAATGAGAAGATAAACTTTTCAAAAATTTGGAAATACCACACTCCCATACTTATTGACGTACACATACACGTGTATTTGATATAAAGGTGCAATGAATGCTGATTATAAGGGAAAAAAGAAAAAAAATCAAGCACACACACAAAAAATATTGAAATGATTAAAAACAAAACCACAAATAGTACTTGCACTACTACCAAAAAACAAAACGAACCACCATCAGGTCTGATTAAAAAAGAAAGAGAATCACAATTGAAAAGTCGACCGAGATCGCGCCGGCGTTGAGGCTGTAAAGAAACCAAAACGAGGTCAGCTTGGGAAAAAACCAAAGCGAGGTTACAAAAAAAAAGAGGTTACCAAAAAAAAAAAAAAAAAAACCTCAGTAGAAAAAAAGAGGCCCGTTCGAGAAAAGAAAACAGAGTGGGACACCCCGCAGAAAAAGCCCAGCATGAAAATTGAATAATTGTCAACGTCATGATTGTTACAGTTTAATGCCAGAGGGTTTTTGATCATCACACTCGGATGTTGGACCGATATTTGGGGTATTTCAGCGATAACTCTCAGCTTCTAGTCTTCAATATCATCTCATGGACGTCCAAGCTATCGACATGTCCCATTCTATATTAAACAGTTACCAGTTTGGTTAAAAATGGACAAAACACTCTTGGTGGTTCGTCGGCTGCCAGCGGTCCCCTCGCTCCAATGTACACTCGAGGTGGTAAGCCAGCGGCCGGCGGTCCTGTCGCTAGTACAGTAGGCCTACACGCCGGCAACCAGCGATCCCCTCGCTGTAAAGTGTAGGGCCGCCTCTCCCAAACCATAGACAGTCTGTGCCCAACCCCAACAAAACGATGGCTTGCCGCTAGCCCACGGTTACGTGTGGTTCGATACACAGCGGCCGCCGTGTGGGTATGCATAGTAAAATTGCATACTGCGCAGCACTCTGCGGCCTAGTTCTGCATGGCAGGGCTGTGTGTTACCGGTGTGACACGGCCTCCCGTATAACGCCGGTAACACGTACACAGCCCTGCCATGCAAAGCTAGCAGCAGCCGCTATGTATCGAGCCACACACGTATCCCATGGGTTTAGCCTCTAAACGGAGTGTGGCAAAGGCGAAAATAATCGGGCTGAAACACTCCGTCTAAATTCGAGGCAACGTTTTCACTAGTAGTAGTAGTACCTGTAGAACGCGAACGCGCCCGACTTGACAAACACTGATCAAGCAGCCGCTATTTCTCTGTACACTGTAGCTCAACACAACCAGCAAAGGGAGTGGTAGGGCTACGGAACCGCAGCAAGGCCGGTCTGTGAGTTACCGGATACGGCCAGGCCGTATAACGCCGGTAACTCACTGGATACGGCCAGGCCGTATAACGCCGGTAACTCACAGCCCGCCCTGCCACCCAGAGCTATGTATAGGCTACTGCACAATATCGTAGCTCCATATATTGGACTGTGTGGATATAAAGATTTCTGCAATGGGGATCGACATGTCGTGTATAGCGCTGCGAGTATAGTGAGAGTGTCTGGCGTTGCGAAGGCCGGACACTCTCGCCATACTCGTAGTCGTAAGGCTTGTACAGTTGCGTCGCTCGTCTTGTCGAACACGGAAAACGATGGACGTTCTCTCAACACGCGGCAGATTTCTTCAAAACTATTCATTTTATCATGATTTGGGTGATCTTTGAGGATAGACGAGGAATTAGCAAACAACGAGGTGGTTTATTATCATGGTATTTGAACCCGATGTATCGAACCATACGTATAAAACTGTGTAGAAATCATGTAGGCCAAACGGCGATGACAGTGCGGCTCGGTGGAAGGCCTGCAGTGGGCTCCCTGCCATACCGCGCCTAAGGCATCGATTTGTTCGCAGTGTTGCTATGAAGGGTCATGGGTTGTACGTCTCGCTCGTGATCTGACCTGTGGACTGCCTGAAATTGGCTCAGTTAACTTGACTCTCTGGAACTATTCACTGTTACCTTGGACGTTCTTTAGAAAATATTGCCCACTTCATTTCATCAAGTATGGTTTCAAGTAGAGCAGGGCCCAGCCAAACAGAGCTAGGTTTCAAGATGTCACGTTATCACTGAAATGCTCAATTAATATTTCGTCAAACATTTCGTCAAACATTCGTGAACCATGAGTTTTTTGAATAAAATAATGTAATTTCGGGCTTGTTGTTTTTTTTCTGTGGCGAGTGCTCGTTTTTTCTTTTTTTTTCTTTTTTTTTCTTTTTTTTTGCTGTAGCAAGTCCTCATTTATTTTTTCTTTCCACAGGCCCACGCGTTTTTTTGTATCTCTGTCATGGCATTTTTATTTTTTCGTTTTTATTTTATTTTATTTTATTTTTTGTAGATGAGATCCACTTTTGTCTAGAGCCATCACTGCCGAATTTTTTCACCGATTTTCTCTCTTTACTCACAAAGCGGCTGGTGATTCATATTATATTTTTGATTATCTATAATACGTTTATTATGAGACGTAGTGCTTTTTAATTTTCTTAAGTACATAAATAATTTTATGTATGCATGGCTTTTTTGTCTGATTCTTTTACAATTATTTTCTGTATGTGGTTCACGTTTTTATTTTTTGTACTATTTTTTTCCGGGTGGTAGTAGTGATTTTTAGTGATTTTCTTGTGAATTTTGTGGACCTATCACTGTATAACATATTTTTCTTTTTTCTTTTTGTAAAATCAGCACTCATTGCACCTTTTTCGCGAACTATTATACGTGTCTGTATGTCGATAAGTATGGATGTATGACTTTTTCAAATCGTTGAAAATTGTTTATTTCCTAATTACGCTTAAAAGATTTTTTCTCAAGTTAAAATGAAGTATTAAATGACATTTCTGTCTTTTGTTTTTTAATTATACTTTTCTTACTTTTTCCTTCCTAATGAGACCGAATTTTTATTTCAATTGAGAAAGACAGTTTATTTTTGCACTGAATCGATAAATATTTTTGTAACATTTGGCGCGCCGTACTTATACATATCCAACGTGGCTGTGTTCAACATTGTAAGAACTTGGAAGTCATGGTCGAGCAGAGACATTGCCCTCATGCTACAAACGTTGTTGGAAATGTAGCCAACATGATTAGCTTTCTAAGCGTGTGGTTATGTCTGTGTATATACACACAGCCGACGTTGTTTGTGCGAGGTGGTTCGCAGGGTTATAAGGGACGATTCAGAATTTACTTCCAGGGGGGTGGAGGATATTCAGGGGGGCCACCCATTCTTCCCACGAAAATTTAGGGGGGGGCCAGACAAAAATACCACAATCTTTTAGGGGGGCCAAGGAAAAAAACATCAATATTTGCCCAGAATTTCTGATCTCTACAAAAGAGAACCATAGACGCTACCTGGGTGACAGATAAACTCAACATGTTTAGTTACATGTAAACTCCTTTAGCTGCCAAATTCGGTAATATTCACAGTGGTTTTGTTTTATGCATCTACTGCAGTATCTTGTTCTCCTCCCTAAAGCGTCATGAAATGTCCAGTATTTAGCATGTCAACACAAACCATACAGTGAACAGTCAGGGTTGTTTTTGTTGAAAAGAGATCTCGGATCAAGTCCAGACTAGAATTCATTTATCAACAATAACAATGGTCATTTATGTTCACACTGGTATGTTGCTAAATACAGCATTGGGTGTTCTATGTAGTGATAGAATAACAAACAAATGCTGATACACAGAGATGAACATTGAACAAATGCTAAAAATTACAGCAAATGTCTTTTTAAGGTTGGGTTTACCTTGTAGCAGTTGAAAGTTGCATGATAAAGAAGTGTTAATTTATGCAAATGTATGCAAATCACCCGATTTCTTGGCTTCTTTTGCCTCCCAATTTCAAAATTTCCAAAGAATTTAACTCCACTCCGGCAGGGTCAAATTTTCTGAAATTTCACATTATGTTTTTTAAATGCTATATAACAAAACGACTATCAATTGGTTTTGTTTGGCAATAAAGCTCTTACATTTTTAATGAATAAGAGGCATTTTAATTTTGCTGATCATGATTTTAATCAATTATTAGTGTGTCAGTCTTTAAACCCCTATAATTTTAAAATGAGGATGGATAATGCCAAATAAAATAGTTGTTTTTTTCTACATGTACTCTTTCAAGTGAAATATTACATTTCAGAAAATTCTGTCTAGTTTTTGACTTAAATTAATTTTTATCATTAATACCAAAATTGAGGTTTTTACCCCAAATATACACCCTCTTCATCCTTTGAGTAAACTACTGCTACCATACTAAACTTTAGAGTCTCTGCTTTTTGAAAATATATGGTATGAGGGGGTTTCCTTGTCATCTTTGATGAGAAATATTGCTTTGAAAAAACTGTATTGGCAACATACAGCTCCACCTTAATTCAAAACAAAACGACTTGCTACTCTGCCACTTCTTAAAGTAACATGGTCACGTTGGTTCTCTGGGATTTTGTCAGTGTCAGTGTCTGTGTCACTATCATATTCAGAACCAACACCATCATCATCACTCTCAATGACTCCATTGACAGAGGTTTCCAATTCAGAGTCACTGCTATCTGACTCTGACTCATCTGTGACATAAGTTGTTACAATATCTTTCCCTGACAGCTTTCTTAAATTGAATGAAGGTTGTGCATGTATATGTGCGGTTATAATTTGAACTTTTTCAGCTTTCAATTTTGTTTTGTTTTGGTAATTTATGTGTATCAAGGTATTTTTTAATTCTTTTACGTTTAAATTTTGAAGGTTCCCACTCAAGAGCAACTTTAACCAGTCTTAGTCCTCGTATTTTTATCCTCTCTTCTTTTCTGCTCCTTTTTTCTATGTTTCATTCTCATCAATTTCTTTCTAAATTTTTTAAATGTTCTACATAACTTTTTACAGTGCTTACATCTACTGTAAACTTTTTTGAAAATAAATTTATGGCCGTCTCATCTTCAAGTTGCTTTTCTGCGAATAGTTTTTTAATGTTTAAAATAAAAATATTATGTATTACTGTCAAAAATATATGGTGATAAATTTACAAAAGGGTTGATTTCAATAATCCTGTATGGGCATCCAGAAGATCATGTGGCACTGCATCAATGCTATGGTGTCGGATTGTTGAAATATTGTGTACACAAGAAATTTGCTGTAGTCCAAGAAGTGATCTCAGTGTGTATGAGGCTAGGAGAAATGTGGATAGGCTCACACATTGTGTATTGATGCTAATACTTTTGTGTCCCATTCATTCTGATATGTATAATCAAAGATTTCACAGTGGCGGCTGGCAGAAAAGGCAAAAAACCAAATTAACATGTATTGTTTCGTGTCATCTGAAAACATGTGCATCATGACTATTTTAAATTAAAGTTTGTTAAAAAAATTTGAAATATGAATGCTCTGTCAAACTTGAAAAATACTGCTGACAAAATGTGAACTTTGACTTACACAGGGTAATCTGCATTTTAATATGAACATTGGATTGTGAATGGAATGAGCAGAATAACATGTGAATTCATTCTTTTGGATAAGGTGTTTTGTTCAAGAAATGTTCTAAAATATTCCTCAGCAATTGTTGCTTTCAGTGGCAGCTACTTGGTCTTATGACAACCAAATTAGAAAAAAAGAGAAAATTAAAAATAAGTTGGCTTTCACCAATTTTAATTCCTAATGTTTAAAACTTTCACCGTGAGTCTGCAAATATTCAGCATCATCAAATGAAAATGTATGCTGAACTTGTGTGCATGTACATCTCACTTTCCAGAAATATCTGGATATCTGCAAATGATGTACCATTAAACTTCAAGATATATATCACTCTGCCAATTATCTGCTCCTCTGATTTTCTGTTCACTATCTCTAACTGACATCTTTGCTTGTCTTTGTGTGCATCATATTTATCAGTGAGACATAACGAAAAAAGTATTCATATTTAGTAATTAACTTTTCTTCAGAAATTTACAACCAGATATGTTTATTGCTACCCTTTCCAAAAGTGTGCCACTTGCAGTCCCTGCAAATCATTCTTTTTATAGTCACATAACCCTGAAATGATTTGTTATATCATCGATTATATGTCCACTACAGTTCCTGCAACTTGTTAGATTGGATGTGTCTATAATGTATAAGCATGCATGTATATATTAGGGGGGGGGGGGCATGAAAAAAACAGGAAAGATGAGGGGGGCCATAGATTTTTATATAATTTACTAGGGGGGGGCCATGGAAAAAAATCACCCAGAAAATAGAAAATCCTCCACCCTCCCCCTGGAAGTAAATTCTGAATCGTCCTAAGCCGTGATTCCTGAAAACTGTCCTGACCTCAGAAACTTACCATTCGTAGATACCATTCAGTAACTCCTTTTCTCTTTATTGCATGCGATCAGAGGTGTAACTTCTTTTTTCAAATGAGAACAAATTCGAAGTGTCAGAGTAAAGTCACGAGCATTTTTGATATCTGAATATTTAGAAGAGATGACACGAGCACAAGAAGTATTTGATGTGCGTAACTGACACGAATGCAATATTACAGCCTCACCGCACTTTTTAGCGGATGACTTCGCCAAAATATTTCTTTAAACTTGATCTTTCCTTTAAGAAGGAAATCTGAGGCAATTTGATGCACATGTGGTATGATCTTGAATACCGTATTTCCTACCCTGGGTTGATAGCTCTGCTGGCGGACCGAATTGTCCCAGAGGCCTCTTTGTATTCCTTCGATAAAGTTTCTGTGCGATCGATGTTTGACAGTGAGTATTACAGTGGTTTGCTTTGAAGCATTGGCATTACGCGAAGTAAGCTTAGACATCTTGTCTAAATTGAGGTGTTGCCAACTCTGTCGGGTGCAATTAACAGCTAAGCAGTAACATGAGTCGATCATAAAAGAATCGACTCTGCAAAAGTTGAAACATTGACTAGCAGGAGGTCAGACGTGGTCTAAACAAAACCATGACATATGTCCAAGCACTGTCTAATCTTTACGGCCCTGATACGGCTTTTGCGGCACGAGGTCGTACGGCGGAAGGGCCCGAACGTGCGAGGGCCCGTACGCCGTACGACCAAGGGCCGCAAAAGCCGTATCAGGGCCGTAAAGGTTTTATCATACACCTTATGGAATGATAAAATATGTAGTTTACATTGTTTAGGAGATAAAAATGCGTGCGATATCAAAAATTCATCGCCTTTGTGTCAGTTTTTCATAAATACGATGGCCGCTTCACGTCGCGGATTGACATAAAGGGGAAGTTCACCAAGGATGATTTTTACATATGTGGTAGCTCTGTGGTCATTTACCCAGGAAAAACTATTTTCACCATTTATAACTTGCAGGATTTTTTACAAAAAACGATAAAATAGTACAGGAAGTTGCCCATGTAATTTGAATCATGGGAAAAAAGCTCCAAACTTGGAGCTTGCATAATGTGATATGGAAGGGACCATCTTCGGACGGGTATGGCCCCCACATCGTCCACTCACAGTAAAACAGTAGTAAACAGCAACACAAAATCTGACAGTGGAAAGTTTATTATAAGTGATTCATTGTTTATGCAAGAATAAACAGTATAAACAAAAATTATGTAAATACGCACAGCCTGGTTCAAGCATGGGTGAGTGGGCAATGCCATACGCATGGGACAATGGTCCCTTCCATATCAAATTATGCAAGCTCCAAGCTTGGCGCTTTTCCCATGATTCAAATTACATGGGCAACTTCCTGTACTATTTCTATTATTTTTTGTAAAAAATCTTGCAAGTTATAATTGGCGAAAATAGCTTTCCCGGGGTAAGTGACCACAAAGCTAGCACATATGTAAAAATCATCCTTGGTGAACTTCCCTTTAAGCTTTCATAATGACGTCATTTGTTTACCTGCAGAATTCTAGAACGCGCAAAGCAATATGGTATTATATTACGTGACTAACAGCGATCAAGGCTGAAATCGAGGAGTAAGAAGGACAAAAGCGTGATGTCAGTTCTTGTAATTTATACTGAACAGGCACGCACTTAGTATACACAGGATTTCACTAGAATTCAGAAATAAAAGCCGATGTTACCAGCGCGACTCCACTGTCGCCACGCGTGTGTTCCGCTACAGCTAATCGCCCGCTCACCATAGCCCTGCAAAGACCCGTACCTAGGGTCGGTGACTTCAAATCCATTTTGGGACTTGACGTAAAAAGCCAAATTACTGCCGAAATTCAGCGTTCTTGGGCCCAAGTCGTATCCCTGCCTACCTTGACTACTCGATCGCTTCCAAAAATGCCAGTCTTTTATTCACTTCTCGTAAATAACCGTCGATGTCGGCAACTCTCTCGCTAGCCCTGCGTACGATGCTGTGTGTTTGCTGTAGCGGCCAACACAATGTTACCCTATCGGGTGCAATTAAGAGCTAAGCGGTAACATGACTCGATCATAAAAATCAACTCTGCAAAAGTTGAAACATTGTCTAGCAGACAGTCAGATGTAGTCTAAACAACACCACCACATATGTCAAAGCAGTGTCTAAGTCTTATCACTTGCTTTCAGGTGTAGTGGTATTGACTACATCTGACCTGCTGTAAGGGAGCATTCGTTATTACGGGGAGGGGGGGGTGGAATTTGAGCGACAAATGAAACGTAAAAAGCGACCCCCCTCAAAATCAAATTTCTAAAATTTGACCCCCCCCTCAATTCATCAATTGTAAAATGTGACCCCCCCCCATGAAAAAAAAAATTCATCAGATTTGATTCATTAACCCTTCGCACCCTGTGCGGCCCCGGGCTGAAAAAGTTTCCTCACATACTAGAGAATCAACATTTTTGGTGAAATGCCAAAATCAAATTTTTGCACACACATGAACTTGTAATCGCTCTAGTCTAATCAAGTACACTAATATCAATAATCAAGAGTACATAAATACACAGATTTACCTAGTTTTATATTGGAAAAAATTATCATAGTTTCCATATAGACAAGATAGTGAATCAACATTTCGGTGACATTCTAAAATCAAATTTCTTGCACAAACATCCACTTGTTACCACCCTAGTCTAATCAAGTAAATTAATATCAATAATCAAGCGTACATAAATACACAGATTTAACTAGTTTTGTAATGGAAAAAAATTATTCATAGTTTCCTCTGACAAGATAGTGAATTAACAATTCGGTGAAATTCCAAAATCAAATTTCTTGCTCACACATGCACTGGTAACTACCCTAGTCTTATCAAGTACATTAATATCAATAATCTAGAGTCTATAAACACACAGATTTAGCTAGTTTGTATTTAAAAGAAATTATTCATAGCTTCTCATAGATTATGTATGGAGGATCTGTGTATTTTCTATTTTGCCTGGGAGTTCTTGTGTGTTTATCACTGTATACCTAGGAGTCCAAGACGGGAACGTTCCAGAGAGTGTTTTACGTTTTATGCGGCACTGGCACTGGAAGGTTTGAGTGTCAGCGTGTGCTTTTTAAGTCAGATATTTCTCTATTTTGAGTCTTACTCAAGTCAGCAGATATGTAAAGAAACTGGTGAGTGGCAGAGATCGAATTTTATGCGGATCGGACTGTTTATTTAAACCCTACGCCATCCTCTACTTTAGTCGATGGAACGAACATTGCTCACACAAGTGAAAGCCGTGCCGTAGCACTGCTAAGATGATAATATCACCACAAGTTGAAAGCTGATCTTTCTGCAGCAAATTGTGTGTTAACTGTGAACTTTATTCCGTTTATGAGTTCAGTCAGATGTCTGAGATTGTCATGAGAACATTATTTGTGACCGTTCCACTGAACTTTTGTCGATGCGCGGAGTTAGCAGAGGAAGACTTCAGATTATTTCGGCATGTCCCGACCGGAAGTAAACAAAAGATCTGGCTGCTCCCGGCCGTGGTAGCTGAACTGGACGCTGCTTAGCAGTGAATTGCGTGTGTTGTCGCCGACTTTCATGTGCAGACATTACACGGGACTTACAATTGTGCTCATCATCGAACATTAGTTAAAGTCGCGTGTGAACTATTTGTGTTTCCCAGCCGCGTGGTCAAGTCTGAGGTACCTCTGCGGTAACGTTAAGTTTTCCATAGAAATTGTTAAGCATTTAGAAAGGGTTTGAACAGAGTTTTGTTCTGAAAGTGTGTTCGACTCCTGCTGTCGGGAGGTCGATCAGTACAGTTACTGTTACATGGAGTAATATTTATAGTTTTGAAGTACGGTTTTACTATTTTATATGTAGACCCCGATATTTGACACAATATAGTAATATAGGCTACAGAAGTTGTTTGTTACATTATATGACTGTGTGCAATGGTTCCTCATTTCATGCCCCATGCTGTGTAGCCCTGCGTACAGGTGTGTGCACGTGTGTTCCCAGCAGCATTATATGGCCTCTACCAAAGCCCTGCAATGGTCTTTGAACAGACTTGAGGTTCTGCGGCCTGGATCTGGACCGCAATGAAGACTAAAGGGTCTTTTTGGCCAAAATTCTGCTCTATTGGGGCAAAATCCTTCCCTGCCTACCTTTACCTCCTAACCAATCCCAGAAAAGATGCGATTGACTTCTCCTAACGTCCAAAACGCTCATTTTCTGAAACATAACATATTCAACAAGTTGTTTACCCATGGAGATCCCCATTTTGAATCTCGCTGCAGAGACCCAGTTATCTCCACAGACCATTGCAGGGCTGTGGTGGAGGCCGTATACGCCAGGAACACACAGACCTGTACTCATGAGGGCTACATGCTCTGTTGCTGCTCTAGAGAGGTTAACGCCAGTCTCGGACTTGTTGGCCCTGCTAGAGAAATAAATTTGGCTGAGCTTCGGTCGGTTATTATTCTGCCGTCTCGAAACATCGGTTACACAAGCAACATTTCGGTGAAATTCCAAAGTCAATTTTGTTTTCCATAACTGAGGCAAACCTTTGTAAAATTTGACCCCCCCTTCAATCATTGATTGTAAAATTTGACCCCCCAAAAAAGCGGTTTTGTAAAAGTCAACCCCCCCTGATTTCCACCACCCCCCTCCCCGTAAATAACGAATGCTCCCTAAGACATGTTTCAACTTTGACAGAGATGATTTCACTGTGATCGACTTGAATTACTGCTCAGCTAATAATTACACCTGACAGTGTTGGCAACACCTCAATTTAGACAATATGTCTACTTCGCGTAATGCCAATGCTTCAAAGCAAACCACTGTAAAGTGTGAGTGCTCCATGAACTCTACAGCAGTGTGGAGTGGTCGCAGTCAGAGAAATTGTAACAACTTACGGGCCGTGGATAATTAAAACATGCTCACGGTAAACGAATCTGAGTGCGTTTGTCCTCAACCCGTCCCCCCTCCCCTAAACGAAAGTTTGGAAGTGCGAAAATCCAACCTAGCCTCATTTTGTATCTGCAACCAACAATCGGTGATTACGTCGCTATGAAAATCACGCACACGCTACAGATACCGAAAGCCCGCATACCCCCTCTAAAACCAAAAGCATCCCTTTAATTTATTCGTCGTAACCGACACCAATTTATTTGATTACAAACGCTGCAAATTTCATTTTACAGGTTTTATAGACACTTTGAAAGTAGGTGCTCATTTATAAAAAAGTTCCGGCTGTCAATAATGTCAAGTGTAAGATAGAGAAAAAAGTCCGGCTTTTCTATTATGTAATACAATCGTTAAAACTTGTACCAGCGTACTAATACATCATTACGGCTAGAAATATATTTATTTCAAGATTATTTGGTTTCCGCTACCCCGATACCGATCGATACGTAGCGGAGACCTCGGCGAAAAAAAAATTGTGCCCCGAATCCTGCATTGTATACGTGATGAGGCACAAGGTGTTATTATTCCTGAGATATTGTGGAGCTTGTCCATTTAGGGCTTTGTAAGTAATCAGCAAAAGTTTGTATACAATGCGATGATGTACTGGAAGCCAGTGAAGTTGCATAAGTATGGGGGGTAATGTGGTCGAATTTCCTGGTCTTTGTAACAATTCTAGCTGCTGTGTTTTGGGCACGTTGTAACCGCTGTAATTGTGTATCGGGCAAGCCATATAGTAGAGCATTGCAGTAGTCAAGCTTTGAAGATATAACGGCATGGACGAGGGTGGCACAGGAATCTCTGGACAAGTACTTTCTGATACGACCAATTTTGCGAAGGAGGAAGTGAATAGCACTGCAAGTGGCACCAATATGTTGTTGGAATGTATGGCTGTCATCAAATATTACACCGATGTTCCTCGCAAATGAAGTGGTTTCAATAACAGTGGAACAGATGTTGATGTCAGTGAAAGGCGCTGGTGAATGGTCAAATTTAGATCGAATTAAAATGACCTCCGTTTTAGAGTTGTTTAACTTCAGCTTGTTTTGTGTCATCCAGCTCATAATATCATTGACAGTTTCTTCAACAGAAGATACGGCAGACGTGGTATTGGATTTCTTGAAAGACAGGTACAGCTGATTGTCATCAGCAAATTGATGGAACTGGAGTTTATGGCGGTGGATGAGCTGTCCGAGTGGTGATATGTAGATTAGAAACAAGAGAGGTCCAAGAACAGACCCCTGAGGACCTCCGTATTGCAATATTTGAGACAGTGATCTTTGTCCATTTAATGTAACGGACTAAGATCTGTCTATGAGATATGAAGGAAGCCATTGAAGAGGAGTAGATTTGATCCCAAGATTTGATAAACGCTGTAAAAGTATGTCGTGATCAATGGTATCAAAAGCTGCAGATAGATCCAATAGAACCAGTAAAACAATTTGTCCAGAGTCAAGAGCAGTGAGGATGTCGTTATGAACAAGAAGGAGGCCTCTCTATGTTCATAAAATGCATGTTGCGTACGAATAATATCTCTTCATTTCTGAGTATCCTGTATAACTTGTATTGAGACGATCAAATTCGTTCTCCATTTCTTCACGGTCACTCGACAAAGTTTGTGGGGCGACCGATATTTAAAAAGTATTTTTATCATCATGAGAGATTGCCTCACTTAATTGTCGCATTCACGCGGGCTATTTTGACACCTAAGTTGTAGCACCGTGATGAATGTAAATATTGAACATGTATTTGCCGAAACCATCTGTCAAGATACGGGCAAGGGTCGAGTGGCCACACCTTTCATCCCGCACATTCCATTTTTGTTAAACTGAACGCAAAGAATATATCAAATTTCCGTGAGCAGCCTATTGATTAAGTTGACAGTCCTGCGGGGCCAAGAGAAATTCACAAATTTGATTATGGTAAATATTTCCACTGCTCAGTTCCAGCATGAATACTTAAATTTATTGTGAACAAGTCATCGTTGATGACACAGTCCCCACTTGTTAATGGGTACTTAAATTACAAGTCCTCAGAGAAGATAGAGTCCTCTTCATTAACTAGGTCTGTGATTAAAAATACTGCGATACAGATTGGGGCTCAATATTAGCTGAGAATTAGTTCCATGGGTAGTGGAAATATAAACCAATGTAGGCCGCCATCCTAATTACAAAAGGTCAATAAAAAAGTCAGTTAGTAATAAATCGACAGGATGCTGCCAAACATTTTTGCATCCTATCCTAACACTACACATTATCACCGGTACTATATTTCATAAAGTTTGATGCCGTGTTTCTGGACACTCCACCTAAAAACAAACATTCATTACGTAAATGTAAACTAGTAATTAATTTCAATGATACCGCTAAGTGTCATTGAATTGATTTACAACACTATAAGATCATCATCTGTAACAAGTTCCATCAAATTTGACGCAGTATTTGTGAATATACCACTCTAATTAGGAAAGTTTATTACTTATGCAATTACAAATTAATTAACATGACACTGATAAATGTCTGTTTTACTGTTAAAGCAATGTGAGCTTGACATTTGTACCGAGTTTCATGAAATTTATGCAGTATTTCCTCAGTGACATATCAGCCTAATTACGAAAATTCAATAATTGACATGATACTGCTACATGCCGTGAAACAAATTGATGTGCATATGCATAACATGGGTCAATATCCCTGTACTAGCGTTTGAATGGTACTGGTGGAAATATGTCTGAGCTATGGCTCTGTACATGAAAAAATCGTAACAAAATGGCCGCCACGCCAGCCATATTTGATCTGACAATCTACAAATTAACATGCAAATGTATGACATAAGTCAATGTCCATGTACCACCTTTGAATAAAAACTGTTGAGACTTGCCAGAGTTATGGCTCTCAACATGAAAAAAAACCATAAAAAATGGCTGCCATGTGGCCATATTTGATCATATGATGAACAAATCGACGTACATATGTATAACATAAGTCAATGTCCTAATACCAACTTTGAATAAAATCAGTTGATACATTTCTGAGGTATGATCCCGGATATGGAAAAAATTGTAACAAAATGGTCGCCCTGCATCCATATTCAATCTTATCGTAAAACAAATCTATGTGCATATGCATGACATAAGTCAATGTCCTTGTACCAACTTTGAATAAAATCTGTTGAGATATGCCTGAGTTATGGCTCCGTACATGAACAAATCGTATCACAAAACAAATCGACGTGCATATGTATAACATATGAAGTAATCCTTGTACCAAGTTTGAATGAAATCATTCCAGGTATCACTGAGATACCTGCGTGAACGGACTGACGGACGCATGGACATGACCAAACCTGTAAGTCCCCCGGACGGTGTCCGTGGGGACTAAAATCAGTACGGAGGTGTGTTCAGTCCACGTAATCTCAGCGATCGTGTACTCGGGGTAACTTTTCAGACACTCGCACATGTCAGAACACCGCGAGTAGCGTAAAATGAGATATGTTTTAGATCGAGCAATGAATCTAAACTTATTTATGATACGGCTAGATAGAATAATGATGCGCTTTTATAGAAGTAAAGTACACTGGCATATATAATTACAATGGCCCATCAAAACCGTAAACCTTTACACCTTATAAATGTCATGCACACTTTGGAAAATTGTTGAGGGATCTTATTCCATGCAATACAAATAGGTAAAAACTGTCCCCGACCGACCTTCCCGTTTACTAGAGGGGCACATTTTGGAGCTGATTAACAAGTGTCGCCTCAAAAATGGCAAATCATAACCATGATATTTTGCTTGGACTTTGACGTCTTCGGTTATTTGGCGATAACATTACTTGTCTTGTCAACTGGCCGGTAAGGGATACCAAGTGAATACAAGCGTTCTATCCTCCCTTTACAATCTTTGATATTTCCAAATAAATATGTGTGTTAGCTATAAACGGTCTCCTTCTTTTTTAACCTAACGTTAGCAATTTTTTGACATCTCGGCTACGTATTTTGAACTATATTGTTATAAGTCAACAAAATTTAATTATTAATTTCGTCAAAATCAGATGTTGAACGAATGACTCATCATATTAATTTTTATGATTGGAAGTATCGAAATCATGTTTATTTTAAAACATTCTTTTAAATCCATGCGCTTTCCTGATTTGCTTGTTGCCCCAGTAACTTTTGTAATAGGTCTTGTTCGTGTAATGATAAATTGTACCGTCAAATCCTCTAACACAACTGTTCTCTTCATCGTCTAGACGTCTAGAAATGCATATACTAAACAACAATTAGGGCAAAGTACTGTCAAAACGAAAAAACCGACAAGATCAATATAACATTAGTAATAGGCTTGGTGGTCACGATACATACATTAAATGTAGACAAGATGAAAAAAATATGAACTTAACTGAAAAACCAGAAATTACTTCACTTAAGTAATTTTCTTCCGATATCTAACTAAGGTATTCAGCGCGATCGACAATGAGGCGTCAGGTGAGGGAAACCATCATAGCATTCTATTGCGAAATGTCAGTTGTTATTCAAAGATATATGTCAACCATTCTATTTACACAAGATTTCCACCAATTTTTCTTACAATAATATTATAAAGGCAGAAATTTTTATGTCTTGCTTGTTTGTCAACAAAAGAAGTATTTACTTATTTCCATTGCTTTAGAGAATTTGCGAGTTATTTTCCCTTCGATTACGAAATTATTTTTGTTATCTGATCAATCTAGATCAATTATTATTAGTGACTTTTAGTAGATGGATGTCAAACCAGATGATATCAAATGTGATTCGTTGCGATAAGCTAGCGCACATAACAAACGCGCCCTTGTTTTTCCAAGGTGAACTTCCATGTGGCCTTATGCCAACCATTGTAGTAGGGTACCAGGAGAAAACTTCAACGTTCATCTACTGGTCGGAAAAATGTGGGATAAAAATTGCTTTTGCAGTGAGTATTATGTTTATTTCACAGAGTCATCGTATAACCACACCTCAATACATGTCACCCAGCTCCTTAGTTAGCTTATTGAAAGACATAATATTAAAGAAATTAACAAAAATCATCGACGGACGACGAATTTAATCGCAAACCTTTGCCGCTTGCAAGCCAATGGGACTACATATTCTTAGCTGTATTCTTAGGCTCCTTTTTTTCTTACACTTATTCTTCCTTTATAAACAATTCTCTCTTCAAAGTATACTTTTTGATATTCACTGAGCTTTACACTCAATCCCAGCGATCTGGCTTTTCATGCCGGTTTACTTTAAGTCTTTCCCCATTGAAGTTGCATCTCATATCACACAAGGAACACTCTATCAATAGAACATTAAAAGTCTTTGCCTCTAAATTCAGAATTCAGAAATCTTTACAGGTGTATGTTCTATTTTTTTCCGACGAAGTGTTTCTCCGTACTATTTGATCTTACTAACTGTGGGCGCTGTAACGCTTACCTTACTGTGTAAGGTACTCTAACGATGAAACAAAGACAGACTGATTATACGCGCTTACAAAAAAGTGGTATTATTATTTTCAGGACCATTTACTTTTAACGTGTTTGATTAATTAAAACATTTTATTATAAATCTGAAATACACCCCTTCCTCGATAAGTGAGGCGTTATGTAAAGCCATTAGAATGCGGCGATCTTATCAGGGTCAGATCTGAATTCCATATTTGGTCTCATCTAATATCGTCACGCCCAACAATTTACAATGAACGTATTCAGACCCTGCGTGCCGACATATTGACTGATTATGCTTTTTTAAACGAAACCCGCGCCTGTTTCCTCGGCAACTTGCATAAACAAAGACAAACACCGTTTAATAAAAGGACGCCCAGTTTGATTCGCTCCAAACTCCATCAAACTTCGAACATTACACATCTCATACTTAATTAGTCCGTGGGCTGGAGGGGCCCACCGTGCACCCCCCCCCCCATAAACCTACTACATGGGTATTTTTTTGTTCTTTGGGATCTGCTGAACTAGAAAAAAGATGTTAACATTGGATATTTTGGGATGCACTACCTGTCTGCACTGGTTTTTGATTTGTATGTACCGCAAAAAATGGCGAAAAAATGGGTAGGGGTAAGGGGTACTATATCCTCCCCTAAATTGAGTAAACTAGCATGAAATAGCACAAACCTTACATTTTTGGAAAGCTCAGATACTGCTCTTTCTGAGGGATACCAACTTTAGCAAAATTAATTTGTGTACATAGAATAGGACGACTTTAAAATGAATTTTTTTGACAATTTTGAAATTTTTTACCCAAAATACCATGTAACAATTGTGATCTACTTTTTATTAAGCAAAATTTTCACAACTTTTTGTGTTTAAATTATTCATTCCGACATATTAAACAAGAAAAAAAGTGTTAACATCAGATATTTAACTATACACTACTTCTCTGGCGTCAATTTTGAATTGCGTGTATCTGTATGGGGTGTGCAAAAGCTAGGGGTAGGGGTACAACATTCTTTCCTTGATGAAGTAAACTGGCATGAAATGCCATATACCTTATAGTTTTAGAAAGCTTAGATACTGGCCTTTCTAAAATGCATAAGTTTTTAGTAAAAAAATATGACGTCATAGAATTGGATAACTTTAAATCGATTTTTTCTGGTAATTCAGCAATTTTAACCGGAAGAAAATACGATAACTATTGTTTCCTCCCAATGAAGCAAATCAAACAGATTTATGGATGTTATTTACTAATTGCAATGTGCTGAAGAAGAAAATAAATGTCAAAATTGGGTATTTACAATCCATTATTGTCCCTGCTCACTCAAATTGCAAGTTTTGCTACATTGGTATATCGTGAATGGGCATTTTATTGTTATGCAATGAACTAATGCACAGCCTTAAAAAGAAGACTTTAAAACGCACACACATAGTCATATTGCCATTTTCTCCTTAAAGTAAATAGATTGTTGATGACTGTCTATTTTTATAATTTACTTTTTAAATATTTTCTATGAAATAATTTTGATAAGACGTATTTGGAAAATTGTGTATGCCTCCTTGTCTTACTTATACAGCAAGCATTACTAACAATCTATTAGGCCGTGGGCTAGAGGGGGCGTCTACGTGCACCTCCCCCCCCCCACCCGCACAGGATAACAAACCTGTATTTTTCAGAAGCCTTGGGATCCCTAGAATAAGAAATAGGATTTTAACAGACAAAATATAGGGACTCAATAGCTGTTACGGTCATGTTTTGAAGGGTACCGCAAAATCACGATTTTGTGACCCACATGGATTTTTGTCAAACCTGTCTTCATGTACGTCATCTGCTGAGCTTACTGTTTAACATGACCTGGCTTATGGGGTATCATTAGAAAGGTGATGTATTCTTCTTGATAATGTTATATAGCAATGTGCAATATCTTCTATAGTTTTTATGAAATAGGGCCATAATTTACCCCATACCCCAAAGTTTATGTCGCAAATTACTGTCAAAACTAATCTAAATTCTACCAATTATTTACCTAGACATAATACAAAGGGTAATGTTGTGTATTAACTTTGTGTTATTTGCTACAGGTACATGTTAGAAACCTGAAATAAACTTTTGACAGAAAAAATATTGGGATCCTGTAGCTGTAACAGTCATATTTTGAAGGGTTCCGCAAAATCACAGTATTACTGAATCACATTCGTTTTTGTTAAACCTGTCTTCTTGTAAGTCTTCTGCTGAGCTTATTTTGAACATAAAGAGGCATATGCGATATCATTTGAAAGTTAATTAACTTTTCTTCAAAATGATATATTGCAATATGCAATATCTTCTATAGTTTTTATGAAATGAGACCTAAACTTACCCTATACCCCAAAGTTTTATGTCGTAAATTACTGTCAAAACTAATCTTAAATTCTACCAATTATTTACCTAGACATTATACAAAAGGCAATGCTTTGTATCAAATTGTTTTATTTGATACAGGTACATGTTAGAAACTTGAAATAAACTTTTAACACAAAAAATATCGGGATGCTGTAGCTGTAACAGTCATATTTTGAATGGTACTGCAAAATCACAGTATTGCCAACTCGCATACATTTTCGTTAAACCTGTCTTCTTTAAGTCGTCTACTGAGCTTATTTTTATTATAACGTGGCAAGTTGGGCATCATTAGAAAGTTAATTTACTCTTCTTTAAAATAATATATTGCAATATGCAATATCTTTTACAGTTTTCATGAAATAGGACCACAACTTACCCCACACCCCAAAGTTTTATGTTCCAAATTACAGTCAAAACTCATCTCAAATTCTGCCAACTATTTACCGGGACATAATACAAAGGGCAATAATTTGTATTAAATTTAGTTTATTTGCTACAGGTTCATGTTAGAAACTTGAAACGAACTTTTAACAGAAAAAATATTGTGATGCTGTAACTGTAACAGTAAATTTTGAAGGGTACCACAAAATCATGGTATTGCCAACTCGCATACATTTTTGTTTAACCTGTCTTATTGTAAGTCATCTTCTGAGCTTATTTTTTAACATAAGTTGGCTATCCGGGTATCATTAAAAAGTTTGTTTTCCTTTGATATAATTTTTTTGCCAGAAAGCGACTGACATATTGTAATATGCATTGTAATATTGTAATATCATCTTAAGTTGTAATGAAATAGCAAACATCTCATCACCCCAGCCCTTAGTTTGATTTGCAAACTACATCTGTTCTAAAACTTTGCAGTTTGCGAATTTGGGATATGGGGTAAGTGTTGGTCCTATTTCATGAAAACTATTGAAGATATTGCATATTACAATATGTCGGTCGCTTTCTGGCAAAAATTGTCTTTCCAATGATAGCCCATTAGATAGGTTAGAGTAAAAAGTAAGCTCATCAGATGACTTACAAGATAACACATTTAACAAAAACACATACGAGTGGGCAAGACTGTGACTTTACGGTACCCTTCAAAACATGACAGCAGCAACCATTCAATCCCAGTATTTTGTCTGTTAAAAGTCTATCTCATATTTGTGACATGTCTATGTAGCAAATAAAACAAATTTCATACAAATCACTGTCTTTTGTAATATGTCTAGGTAAAAGCTTGGTAGAATTTGAAATCAGTAGTGACAGTAATTTGCAATATAAACTTAGGGGTATGAGGTAAGTTTTGGTCTTATTTCCTGAACACTAAAGAAGATATTGTATATTACAATATGTTATATCAAAGGAAAAAAACCTTTTTAATGATACCCCAATAGCCAACTTATGTTTAATAAAAAGCTCAGCAGATGACTTACAATAAGACAGGTTAAACAAAAATGTATGCGAGTTGGCAATACCATGATTTTGTGGTACCCTTCAAAATTTACTGTTACAGTTACAGCATCACAATATTTTTTCTGTTAAAAGTTCGTTTCAAGTTTCTAACATGAACCTGTAGCAAATAAAGTAAATTTAATACAAATTATTGCCCTTCGTATTATGTCCCGGTAAATAGTTGGCAGAATTTGAGATGAGTTTTGACTGTAATTTGGAACATAAAACTTTGGGGTGTGGGGTAAGTTGTGGTGCTATTTCATGAAAACTGTAAAAGATATTGCATATTGCAATATATCATTTTAAAGAAGAGTAAATTAACTTTCTAATGATGCCCAACTTGCCACGTTATAATAAAATAAGCTCAGTAGACGACTTAAAGAAGACAGGTTTAACGAAAATGTATGCGAGTTGGCAATACTGTGATTTTGCAGTACCATTCAAAATATAACTGTTACAGCTACAGCATCCCGATATTTTTGTGTTAAAAGTTTATTTCAAGTTTCTAACATGTACCTGTACCAAATAAAACAATTTGATACAAAGCATTGCCTTTTGTATAATGTCTAGGTAAATAATTGGTAGAATTTAAGATTAGTTTTGACAGTAATTTACGACATAAAACTTTGGGGTATGGGGTAAGTTTTGGTCTCATTTCATGAAAACTATAGAAGATATTGTATATTGCAATATGTCATTTTCAAGCCCAATAAATTGTCTTTCTAATTGCAGCCCATAAGTTAGGTTATGGTGAGAAGTAAGCTCAGCAGATGACTTACAAGACGACACATTTAACAAAAACATATGCGAATCGGTAATACTCTGCCTTCACGGTACCCTTCAAAACATGCAAGTAACAGTCATTCAACCCCAATATTTTGTCTGTTAAAAGTCTAACTCATATTTTTGACATGTCCTTGTACCAAATAAAATATATTTTACACAAAGCATTGCCTTTTGTAAAGTGTCTAGGAAAATAATTGGTAGAATTTGACATTAGTTTTGACTGTAACTTGTGACATAAAACTTTGGGGTATGGGGTAAGTTTTGGTCTCATTTCATGAAAACTATAGAAGATATTGCATATTGCAATATATCATTTTGAAGAAAAGTTAATTAACTTTCAAATGATATCGCATATGCCTCTTTATGTTCAAAATAAGCTCAGCAGAAGACTTACAAGAAGCCAGGTTTAACAAAAATGAATGTCATTCAGTAATACTGTGATTTTGCGGAACCCTTCAAAATATGACTGTTACAGCTACAGGATCCCAATATTTTTTCTGTCAAAAGTTTATTTCAGGTTTCTAACATGTACCTGTAGCAAATAACACGAAGTTAATACACAACATTACCCTTTGTATTATGTCTAGGTAAATAATTGGTAGAATTTAGATTAGTTTTGACAGTAATTTGCGACATAAACTTTGGGGTATGGGGTAAATTATGGCCCTATTTCATGAAAACTATAGAAGATATTGCATATTGCTATATACCATTTTCAAGAAGAATACATCACCTTTCTAATGATACCCCATAAGCCAGGTCATGTTAAACAGTAAGCTCAGCAGATGACGTACATGAAGACAGGTTTGACAAAAATCCATGTGGGTCACAAAATCGTGATTTTGCGGTACCCTTCAAAACATGACCGTAACAGCTATTGAGTCCCTATATTTTGTCTGTTAAAATCCTATTTCTTATTCTAAGGATCCCAAGGCTTCTGAAAAATACAGATTTGTTATCCTGTGCGGTTGGGGGGGGGGAGGTGCACGTAGACGCCCCCTCTAGCCCACGGCCTAATAGATTGTTAGTAATGCTTGCTGTATAAGTAAGACAAGGAGGCATACACAATTTTCCAAATACGTCTTATGAAAATTATTTCATAGAAAATATTTAAAAAGTAAATTATAAAAATAGACAGTCATCAACAATCTATTTACTTTAAGGAGAAAATGGCAATATGACTATGTGTATGCGTTTTAAAGTCTTCTTTTTAAGGCTGTGCATTAGTTCATTGCATAACAATAAAATGCCCATTCACGATATACCAATGTAGCAAAACTTGCAATTTGAGTGAGCAGGGACAATAATGGATTGTAAATACCCAATTTTGACATTTATTTTCTTCTTCAGCACATTGCAATTAGTAAATAACATCCATAAATCTGTTTGATTTGCTTTATTGGGAGGAAACAATAGTTATCGTATTTTCTTCCGGTTAAAATTGCTGAATTACCAGAAAAAATCGATTTAAAGTTATCCAATTCTATGACGTCATATTTTTTTTACTAAAACTTATGCATTTTAGAAAGGCCAGTATCAAAGCTTTCTAAAACTATAAGGTATATGGCATTTCATGCCAGTTTACTTCATCAAGGAAAGAATGTTGTACCCCTACCCCTAGCGTTTGCACACCCCATACAGATACACGCAATTCAAAATTGACGCCAGAGAAGTAGTGTATAGTTAAATATCTGATGTTAACACTTTTTTTCTTGTTTAATATGTCGGAATGAATAATTTAAACACAAAAGTTGTGAAAATTTTGCTTAATAAAAAGTAGATCACAATTGTTACATGGTATTTTGGGTAAAAAATTTCAAATTGTCAAAAAAATTCATTTTAAAGTCGTCCTATTCTATGTACACAAATTAATTTTGCTAAAGTTGGTATCCCTCAGAAAGAACAGCATCTGAGCTTTCCAAAAATGTAAGGTTTTGTGCTATTTAATGCTAGTTGACTTAATGTAGGGGAGGATATAGTAACCCTTACCCCTACCCATTTTTCGCCATTTTTCGCGGTACATGCAAATCAAAAAACCAGTGCAGCAAGGTAGTGAATCCCAAAATATCCAAATTCAGCAGATCACAAAGAACAAAAAATACCCATGTAGTAGGTTTATGGGGGGGGTGCACGGTGGGCCCCTCCAGCCCACGGACTAAATGATTGTCGAGGGGACTGAGGCCGCAACATTGACTATTTACGTCACATCTGGTTAGATCAAAGTCCAGCAGTGAGTAGCAATTCACACCACATAACTTGTAATTGGTAGCTACACCATTCCAACAAATTCTGTTATTTTCCTTCTTTCTACATGATGACATTGTTTCGATCTTTTCGTGATATATAGAGGTGTCAAGTTGCTTTGTCGATTACTCTTTCAGCATTTACAAGATTCTAACCAATAGGATTATAGCTTACTTATCAAGCATCACAAAAAACAGTTTTGAGCAAAGGTAATGACTCATCTCCTTTCATGAATGTTACTTTTTCATATCACAAAAGATGATAACATAAAATGAAGTACGATGAAGAAAATTTGTGCAGATATTTTATAATGTCATTACTTAAACCGTGCAGGTATTTTTCCATTATTGTTGTTTTGTATCTAAAATATATTAACTTGTTCCTATTTATTATATCGAATTAACACGAACAGTTAACCTTGACAATGTGCAAAACTCGTTGTAAGTGCAACGCCGATTTACATTTTAGCACCTGAAGCTTAGTCACTTGTAAAATTCATATGTCAACTGTAATATTGCATGTAACATGGCGCTTTGTGCTGGCAAGGTTAAAGGGTAAGTTGGCTGTTTTCGTTTGACTAAAGACCCATACTCTACATAAGAAAACCCCTTATCACAAACTCTGTTGCTAGACACATGTTTATAATCTTGCACAGGGGGAGTGGTAAGAACCAGAGTAACTTTAAAATGAAACAAGAGTGCACTTAATCACCTAGACAGTATGCTTTGATAACCAACCTTCGAAATGAACCTTGGTGTTCACGTCATCGGTAATTAATTTGAGGGCAAGTAACCACCGGCCAGATTCTTGGCATAGAGCTTCGCAAAGTGAGTCGCACGATGGATTCTTTATGTAACAAAGTGACAAAAACTGTTGGCCTTCCCTTTTTATACAGTATGCCGGCCGTAAATTTTACTGGCTTTTCCTCTGGAGGTCACATTATCAAGGAATGCCCACATAAACGTTTCGCACAACAATCTGTTACTAAATAAGAACTGAGTTTCTTTTGTCATGAATATAGCAATTGCAACGCCAGAAAACGAGATGAAAGGCTCGAAAGGCACCATTGCTAAGGCACTTTCTTTGGCCGGGATGGAACCTGCAAGGGAGACCCACCTGTACCGCGCTGCTTTTATTACGGGGAAGCATTACCCAAATCAATTCTGTTGAAAAGTGATGGTAAATATCTGACGTGGATAGCAGTGTAAAATCATTCTGCTTGATGACAATTAATAACGTTCATTTACCAAATAATTAAGTAATGATGGGCTCGCACTCTTATAAAGTACCCCAGTCGCTTGTTTTCCGAAACACGCAGGCCGGCCGTGCTGAAGTAAACACAGCACCGTATTTACTACATTACGGCCGGCGTGTATCGCTGTGTTTGCTGCAGCGCGAACGGCCAGCGCGTATGGAAAACAAGCGACTGAGTAACGTACCAAGTAATTCGCCACGCATAACATAACACAAGATACAGACGATGTGCGATAGATGAAATACGGAGAGAGTTGGTATTGAGATGTTTATGCATTTTTGCGGCATCTGCTTGTCACAGAATTTTATCCATTCATGAGTATCATTCATTGCTGTGTCTTTTTTACCTTTGTCGGCACGAGTCGAATATTATACCATGTCAATCTGGGTGTGACGCGTGCCACACCATGATCCCATTAAACATGTCGATCATGACAAGATGTTGAAAACATAGCAGTCGCCAAGTGTGACCATCTTTTGTTACGTTATCAAAATTTCTCTCCGGGACGTTCCTTGTGTTGATCAACTCGTTTTCCCTTTGACTGTAATCCGGCAAAACGGCGGTTTTTCACCGCCATTTGGGGGATCAGGCGAGATTATGAACCTACAACGTTTTTGTCGGCTTGGTTTGGCATGCACTGAAGCTAATATTAGCGACTTTTAGACAGTTGTAAACGTTATTTTGACGAAAACAAGTGAAAACTAAGTTACACGTTTTGACTTCAATCATGGCGACATTTCCGGAAATTGCCGAACTCGCCCCGTTTTGGCGTAAGTAGCTGTGAACGCGTGATGGCGATTTAGTGCATTGGCTATGATGATTTGTGATAATTTCAGTGGCGAAATCAGTGCAACTGAGAATGTCATCATCACCGAAGAAGACAATGCCTAGTCGCATTACATAATGCTCGTTCACCAGCAGGGAGGGCGAGTGGACCACACGATTTGGCAAATGGAGTCTCCCACCCCCACCCCCCCACCTGAGCAAGGGCGTTCCCCTTGAACGTATTGTTTCTGTGTTTTGAATCCCCATGGCCAATGCAAGCATAAGGAGTGCTCCAGGGAAGGCCAATCACCCTTGCCCGCCCAGGCTCTCCTCAAGTTGTGCGTGTGCCGACATATCCCTCTTAAAGCGCAGTGGTCGTCGCGCTGCGCATGCTTCTGAGGGGGTTCCCCATTGTTGACAGCATATCCGAGAATGCCGCATGAGGTTACGAGTTGATTATTATGTTTGCGATATTGCCGCTGATATTGCGGCTGATTTTTCACAAGCATACAAACTTACCAAATCTAACACGCAATAAAAGGTCAATTAAACTAAGTTAAATATCTGCTGAATATTGAACAGTAATTACACGCTGGATTGAGATCACATTTGATCATGATTTTCTTGAATCAGTTGAATGGGGCTCGCTCTAGCCATGGAGCTAAACACTTACCCGTACGCGTGCATATGCCAGTAGACTATCAATGACCGGGGTCTGGTCTACGACATCGCCAGCAAGGACGAGAACTTTCATTTCAAGAGGCCCAACAGGAGTACAATTGACATAATTCGTTCTCCATTTCATCACGCTCACTCGACAAAGTTTGTGGAGCTACCGATATTTAAAAATATTTTTATGAGAGATTGCTTCACTAACTGTCGCATTTAAGTAGGTGATTTTAACATATAAGTGGTAGCACCGTGCTGTATGTAAATATTGAGCATGTGTTTGCCGAAACCATCTATCCGGATACGGGCAAGTGGTCACACGTTTGCTTAAACATAATGCAAAGAATATATCAAATTTCCGTGAGCAGCCTATTGATTTATTTGACAGCCCTGCGGGCCGAAATAAATTGACAAAATATTGATTTTGGTAAATATTTCCGTTGCTCAGTTGCAGTATCGATACTTAAATTTATTGTGAAAAAATCAATACGGAGGTGTGTTCAGTCCAGTGGTCTCAGAGGTCGTGGACTCGGGGTAACTTTTCAGGCACCGTCGTATGTCGGAACACCGCATATAGCATTAAAATGAGACATCTTTTAGATCGAACAATGAATCTGAAGTTATTTATGATACTGCTACAACAGAATAATGATCCGTCTTTATACAAGTATAATACACTGGCATATATACCTACAATGGCCAACCCAACCCTAAACCTTTACATCTTTTAAATGTCATGCATACTTTCGAAATTTTGCTGTTTTCGAGGGGTCTTATTCAATGCAAGTATACAAATAGGTAAAACTGTCCCCGACCGACCTGCCCGTTTACAAGAGGGGGACATTTTGGAGCTGATTAACAAGTGTCGCCTCAAAAAGGCAAATCATAACCATGATATTTTGCTTGTATTTTGACGTCATCGGTTTTTTCGCGATAACATTACCTTGTCTTGTCAACGGGCCTGTAAGGGGGACCAAGTGAATAAATGCGTTCTACCCTCCCTTTACAATCTTCGATATTTCCAAATAAAAATGTGTATTAGCTATGTACGGTCTCCTTCCTTTTTAACCTAACACTAGCAATTTCTTGACCTCTCAGCTATGTACTTTAGAACAATTACTGTTATTGTTATTTGTCAAAATCAGATATTGCAGATATTGCACGCATGACTCATGATATTTATTTTTATGACTGGAAAGTATAAAATGTTTAATTTAAAATATTTTCAAAACGTACTTTTCTCTATTTGTTGCCTCAGTAATTTTTGTAATAGGTCTTGTTCGCGTAATGATAAATTGTACCGTCAAATCTTCTAACACATACTGTTTTCGGCTAGACGTCTAGAAACACATATACTAAACAACAATTAGGGAAAAGTGCTGTCAAAACGAAAAAACCGACAAGATCAATATAACATTAGTAATAAGCTTGGTGTTTACGATACACACATTAAATGCAGAGCAGTCGAACAAATATGAACTCTACTGAAAAACCACAAAATAACTTCACCCAACTGTTTTCTTCCGATTTCAAATTCTAGTATTTAGCGCGATCGACAATGAGGGGTCAGGTGCGAGGAAACCGTCGACAACGTTAACCGTTCCACATAGCATTCTATTGCGATATTGTAATTGTTATACAAGAACAGTGATGTCTACCAATCTATTTACACAAGATTGCCACCGATTACTAGCTCACGTGTGTAAACACGTGGGCTAATGTCATAGCGATGTCTGTCTGTCTGTCCGTGTGTGTGTGTGTGTGTGTGTCTGTCTGTCTGTCTGTCTGTTTACACGATAACTCAAAAACGCCTGAACGGATTCAAGTCAGATTTGGTAGACAGGTACCATATGCTACTTGCAAGAACTGATTAGATTTTGGTTAGTGTGGCTTGCATATTAATGAAGTTATGCAATATCGTTTTTTCCGTACGATGGTTTCCCTATGGAGACGGTAATGAGAGTGTAGGCGTATCTTAAGAAATACTGCACCAAATTTCATAAAACTTTTTACAGATGACAATCTCAGAACATTTTCGTGATACTGTGAGTGTAATGTCAATTATCTTCTCATTTGCATATTTAATGAATTTTTGTTATTAGTGAGATAACTCTGAAATTCCTGTACCAAACTTTATGATACTTGCAACAAATATTTATCTGATATATATATAATTATACTTAGAAGCATTAGGCAGTGTAAGGTTAATAAATAGCTCATTTGCATATTTTATGAAGTTTTGTAATTAGTCATATAACTCCGATATAACTGAACCAAATGTGATGAAATCTGCTGCAGATACTGATCCGACTGATATCTAACTGTGGTGTAAAGCATTTAGTAATGTGAAGTTAATTAAGGGTTCATTTGAATATTAAATGAACTTTGTAATTAGGTTTATAACTCTGAAACTACGGCACCCAAGTCAGTGATATTGGGTACAGATATTGTTCCGATAAATATCTAATTATACTGAGAAGCATTTGGCAGTGTCAAGTTAACAAATAGGTCATTTGCATATTTTATGAAGTTTTGTAATCAGTCATATAACTCCAAAATAACTGCACCAAATGTGACGAAATCTGCTGCAGATACTGATCTACAGATCTCTACTTGTGGTGTAAAGCATTTAGTTACGTGGAGTTAATTAAGGGTTCATTTGCATATTTAATGAACTTTGTAATTAATGATATTACTCCAAAATTACAGCATTAAGTTTGATGAAACATGCTACAGATGTTGATCTGATAAATATTCAATGTACTGAGAAGCATTGAGCATTGTCAAGTTAAGAATTCGCTAATTTGCATATTTCAAGACGTTTTATAATTAGTCATATAACTGCGAAATAACTGCATCAAATGTTATGAAAACTTCTGTATATACTGATCCGACAGATATCTAACTGTGTTGTAAAGCATTTAGTAGTGTGAAGTTAATTAAGGATTCATGTGCATATTTAATTAACTTTATAGGTATATAATTCTGAATTACGGCACCAAATTTGGTGAAACGTGCTACAGATATTGATTTGATAAATATTTTAATTGTGCTATGAAACATTGAACAGTGTCAAGCTAATTTAGGGCTCATTTGCATATTTAATGAACTTTGTAATTAGTGACATTACTCTAAAATTACAGCATTAAATTAAATGAAACGTGCTACAAATGATGGATATCTAATTGTCATGAAGCATTGAGCAGTGTCAAGTTAATTAACAGCTCATTTGCATATTAAATAAAGTTTTGTAATTAGTGATTAAACTCTGAGAGTACTGTGCGAAGTTGATAAAACCTGCTACATATAGTGATATAACATATATCTTATTGTTCTGTGAAGTATGTGTGCGTACTACCATTAATGAATCTGTTGTAAAACACGTGAGAATACTGAGTTAATATCTGGTTCTACAATTATATTCATTACGAAGGCAGAATCTCAGAAAATGAAATTTAATCGCAAACCTTTGTCGCTTGCAAGCCAATCGGACTAGTTATTGGCTGTATTCTGTATTCTGTATAACTGTATTCTTAGCGTCCATATTTTCTCACAATTATTCTTTCGAAATAAACAATTCTCTCTTAAAAGAATACTTTTTGATATTCACTGAGCTTTACACATCGATCCCAGCGATCTGGCTTTTCATCCCGTATCCTTAAAGTCTTTCCCCATTCAAGTTGCATCTCAATATCACAAAAGAAACACTCTATCAATAGAAAATCAAAGGTCATTGCCTCTAATTTCAGAAATTTAGAAATCTTTACACGTGTATGTTCTGTTTTGTTTTGTCGTAGAGTTTCTCCGTACTTTTGATCTTACTGGGCGCTGTAACGCTAACCTTACTGTGTGAGGTACTATAACGATGAAACAAAGACATACTGATCACACGCGCACACACAAAGTGGTATACCTCACATCGACTGTTCAGCTTTTGGGTGTTTTATCAAAGATTAACATTGTGTTACTATAATTCTGAAATACATCCCCCTCTTGATAAATGAGATGATGTGTATTTAGTCATTGGAATGCGGCGGTCTTACCCGTGTCTGAATTCCATTGGCCTTATCTAATATCCCCACGCCTTTGATATCTGCTCAACAATTAGGGGGAGCCTGTTTAATCAGTACCGATCGCGATGCGACGTGCCCCGTGTCTGCCTACTGTATTACTTACGTTTTGCAAATGCGATCAGGACAAGGAAGGTCGTTGTTATCTGCTCTGAATCGGAAAGGGACTTTCGAACAAATTCTTGGGCAAATATTCGACTACAATTTTTCTCGATGTTAAAAAACAATCATTCCACTTGGGCTCAGTTTGTCAGTATTGCGGCTTGGCCGTGATTTGAAGTCCTGCAGATAAATGTCCAAGTTTGCGACGCTACAATGAACTTCAAAGTGAAAACATTCTCTTAGTGACCGTGATTCACTTTTATTTTGAGGGACTGCGAAAGTTGAGGAATTACGAGAGCAAAGAAAACCGTTGACAAATTTCAAGTTCTATTGGTAAGCGATCGGCAGTTTGCACTACCAATTAATTAATCACTGGTGGGATTTAAATCGAATCCGGAAATATGCCGAACTCGCCCCGTTTTTGGCGTAAGTAGCTGTGACGTCACTAATAGAACGCGTGATGGTGACTTTGTGCATTGGCTATGATGATTGTGATAATTTCATGGGCAAAATCAGTGCAACTGAGAATGTCATCGTCACCGAAAAAGACAATGCCTACTCGCATTACATAGTGCTCGTACAGCAACAGGGAGAGCGAGTGGACATAACGATTTGGCAAATTGAGTCTCCAACCTCCCTCCTCCGCAAGGGCGTCCCCCCTTGAAATTGTTTTTTCTGCGTTTTGAATCCTTATGGCCAATGCAAGCATAAGGAGTGCCCAAGAGAAGGCCAAGAATCCTCGCCGGCCCAGGCTCTCCTTGTGCGTGCGGGCCACATATCATTCTTAGACCTATACCCTCTGGATATATATCTGGTAGTTAATTGTTTTTGATAAGCAATAAAGAATATAGACATCCGTGAAGGTGCGCGGTTGTATCAAATTAACATTCTTTTTTCACAAAACTGTCATTGCGATGGAAGATATCCAGGAGGCATGGGAGACTGGCATTGGTATGGTAGAAGGGGCGCTGCCCATAATTCCCTGCCAAAAAGTTATACATCTCTGGCAATTGCAGGTTTGTGTGTGGGACTTCACCGAATAGCAAACGGGATGGGAGACGCGAGGCAACCGGGTTTTCCTGCAGCTTCTCCCACAGCAGAATCCAGACAGCACAGTCAGATGTTGCTATTGGGCGACAAAAGGCCTACCTAAATTCTTTACACAATGTGTGGGGACTCCCAGTGAGAAGGCCCGCAGAAGATCAATTGCTATAAGCGATCAGCGAATCCACAAAATTTAGCCATTACATACAGCCACATCATACGTAATTTAGAAGCTTATTATCTCTTCTTTAAGAAAATTGACGATGTTAAGCTGCAAATTAGAGCCATATCCCCCTAATTTGCATAATTCACAGGGGTACCCAATTTGCATATATGCGATATAAAATTAGAAAATTCATCGCTAACTACTTAATATACTTTTAAACTATCAGGTAATATATCAAACGAAATGTATTTGCTTGTAGAATACAAAATGGATATCCAAAGAGATATTTAAATTGATATAAATGAAATATTTACATATCTACATGGAAAAAATATTTTCCCCTTTTGAATAACAATATTTAACAAATTCTAGCACATACAGCCACATCATACTTCAAAATCGTACGTCATTTAACAGCTTATTATCTCTACTTTAATAAAACTGACGATGTTGAGCTGCAAAGTACGGCCATACCCCCTAATATGCATAATTCACAAGGTACCGAATTGCATAAACACGATATAAAATTAGAAAATTCATCGCTAACTACTTAACATACTTTTAAACTATCAGGTAATATATCAAACGAGATATTTAAATTAATATAAATGAAATATTTACATATCTATATGGAAAAAATATTTTCCCCTTTTGAATAACAATATTTAACAAATTCTAGCACATACAGCCACATCATACTTCAAAATCGTACGTCATTTAACAGCTTATTATCTCTACTTCAATAAAACTGACGATGTTGAGCTGCAAAGTACGGCCATACCCCTAATATGCATAATTCACAAGGGGACCGAATTGCATAAACACGATATAAAATTAGAAATTCATCGCTAACTACTTAACATACTTTTAAACTATCAGGTAATATATCAAACGAAATGTATTTGCTTGTAGAATACAAAATGGATATCCAACGAGATATTTAAATTAATATAAATGAAATATTTACATATCTATATGGAAAAAATATTTTCCCCTTTTGAATAACAATATTTAACAAATTGTAGCACATACAGCCACATCATACTTCAAAATCGTACGTCATTTAACAACTTATTATCTCTACTTCAAGAAACTGACGATGTTGAGCTGCAAAGTACGGCCGTACCCCCGAATGTGCATAATTCACAAGGGTACCGAATTGCATAAACACGATATAAAATTAGAAAATTCATTGTTAACTATTCTAAACATAGTACATTTAAACTATCGAATGATATATCAAATGTAATGTATTTACATGTAAAACTCAAATTGATATCCAAAGAGATATTTAAAGTGATTTTACTGAAATATTTTCCTTATTTATTTTGAAAAATATGTTTTCTTCTTTTGAATAACGTTACTTTTTAAACATTTATTTCATGTATGATTTAACACGAAACATTACTAATTTTCCAGCCGGCAAATCTCCAGATTCAGATGTTATTTCAATTGAAGTTTACAAGATTTTCTTTTCAAAGTAATGTACCCCTTTGCTTCAGCGTTTCAATTATCCATATGATAATAGAATGTTATCTTTGCCTCAAAGGGAAGGTTTATTATCACTTTTTTAAAACAGGATGCACAGGGTAATGAAAAAGACCCAATTTTTCTAAAAAAAAATTGGAGACCTTTGACGCTGCTTTGTTGCGATACTCGCATTTTATTGAAGCGTCTTGCCTTACGTGTCAACATGTCATTGCAGATATTAACGAAGACAAAACTGGTTTCATCCATGGTAGATATATTGATGATAATATCCGTACTCTATTTGAAATTATAGAGCTTTAAGAAAATGAAAAAGAACCTGGCCTGATTTATATCGCCGATAATGAGAAAGCATTTGAGAAAGTGAGATGGGACTTTATTATCAAGAGTTTGGATTTTTTCAATTTTGGTTCATCCTTTGTATCATGCGTGACAGTAATGTACAATAATATATACAGTCGTATAATTAAGTATGGTCTCATTTCTGATAATTTACTCTCTCCTGGGGAGTTCGCCAGGGTTGTCAATTGTCACCATAATTATTTGTCATTCCTGTAAAATTGTAGGCAATCCGATTGAGAAACTGTGAGGCTGTGAAAGGTTTAACTATGGATTTCATAGAGGACAAAATATCACAATATGCTGATGACACGAACTTTCCAGTCCAGACAACGTCGGATTCATTTAATGCTTTCTTGATATTTTAAATGCTTTTTCAACGGTTTCTGGCTTGAAACCTAACTACAATAAATGCAAGGTGTTAAGCATAGGCTTTCTTAAGTACACTAATTTCGATATCAAAACTACATGTCCCTTAAAACTGACTGATGGCACAGTTTATGTTCTTGGTGTACACATTCCAGTAAATTTATCACAACTAGTTAAAGTGGCACTCCCACTTGGTAACATTTTTAAAACACATATTTTTAGTGCCAACGGTCGATATTAGACGTGGCGACTGCGCGCGGATTGTGAGATATCGATAAAAACATGTCTTCAAAAAAGTAAAAGTTTGAATTCCGATGGCCCACCTAAATTCAGCTTCCGAATATCGTACGGCACTAGGGCCACTGTCAACTAAGCTATGGAGCACGCGGGCGAACCACACGTACTGTGTGGCATACGACAAATGTAGTCATCGGAGGCGGGCTAATATTTAACTTTAAACTTTTATTAATATTTTCGAAACACCTGACATCACTTCTCGGTCTTCTGCCCGGAGGTCCATATATCTTTCTTTCATGAATATGACTTTGTTTGTGTACCATCTATTTACTCTCTGTTCTGTGCTGTTTCGTGTCTATGTTTACAACTATTGTCTTGCGAATTCTGACTTACTGTCATTGGATTATGGATTGGTATGGTTGCGATTATTTAAGAAGTAAAAACTGATGTTTATGTGGTATTGGTCAAAAATATAATACAACTAATTTAGAATAATGAAAACGACAAAAATAAGAAGAAGTTTTAAAAACTTACCTGAGGTAAAGGCATAATGTTGTACATAAAGTATTTGCAGTGGAAAATAAATTAATTGGGTCGTTCGAACTTATTGTAGACTCTCTAGAATATCGTCAATCATCACAACAACAAACCTTCGGGGGATTTCGGGTCAAAATGAGAAACGATCGTAAAAGTTCGGGATGGGAAAAATACGCTCGGAAATGACATGTTTTTATCGATATCTCGCGATCCGCGCGCAGTCGCCACGTCAAATATCGACCGTTGGCATTAAAATGTGTTTTAAAAATGTTACCAAGTAGGAATGCCTCTTTAATCTCAACTTTATCCCTCGTCTTGAAAAGCAATGAAGATACTGCAGCCATGGCAGGGTCAGGTGCTCACCCTGGAGAGGAAAATTGCTCTTGTCAAATCTTTAGTCACTTCACAATTTATATTATCTCTTTATTTTTTAAGGAATACGATTCTTTTGTTTTTAGGTTTCTATGGGAAGGTAAGCGAGATTGGGTAAAGAGAAATACTGTACACAATACTTATGAGTTTGGTGATCACAAGATCAAATTCATCAAAGTATTTGTTTGTAAACCAAACCTTCGGAATGATAATGGATGTCAGGTGAAAAGATTCATAGAAATATGTACATTTATTTTATGAATTTAGAAACACCTATTCGTATTCCTTCTCACATCTTAATGTACTGGCATAATATTGTGGATATTGCTATTCCACTTGACAATTTGAAGGTTATTTTGCTTCCTTCCAAATAACCTTCCAAATAACCAAACTTATTATGAAGATCTTACCCACTAATCGTTTATTAGACCTTGGAGATTGATTAAATCGCCAATGTGTTCATTTAGTAAACAAGTAGAAGAAGACTATTATCATTTATTTGGGATTGTGTACACACAGCTCAATTTTAAACATTATGCAAGGTCAGTGTACAATACAGAAAAATGTATAGCATTGTCGAATGACGCACTGCAAAAACATACACAAAAGTGGGGGACATTTAGTACACATTTTGCACATAGTTTTGATTTTTAAATGTTTGTTTTTTTCTGTCTTCGTTTGTTTGCTCTGTTTTTTTTTTGTTTCTGTGTTAAATGTTCAATAACGGTATTTTAAAAGTTTTAACAGAAGTATCGATGCAACCACAAGAATTATGATGTGCAAAAAGTGCATAGAACAATGTTCTGAAAATTGACATTTTTTGTTGAATGTATGTTTCAAAGCACATGAACGCCTCTTATTGTTTGCAATATTATCCGATACTGCTGTCTAGTTATAGGTCAGAGTCTCTTTCTCCAAACATGGCTTATGGTTGAAGTATGATATATACCCAGTCACAACATATGAAAACGTTTTTATGATACTAAATAATACCAATATTCTCCTGTAATGTTGTTACTGAGGCAACAGGACGAAGTATATATATATATATATATATATATATATATATATATATATATATATATATATATATATAGTTGAAAAGATCTGTAGAATATTCACGTGACCCAAAAGGAGACCAATAGCACGAAAGCAACTAATTTTGAATTCCCGTAGGCTCGTAATCATTCAACCCTGAGGATACACCGTTTCCGCTTTATTATCCATAAACTTTCTGGCTGTTTCAAAAGTTGTGTGTTAGGATCTGGTAATCGGCAGAGAATTACGGATGTCAAAGCATTATCTGACAATGAATGACCAGGCAGCCTAAAATGAGGCACTACATAAGGAGACCTGTCCTTACGATTTGTTTTGATATTAGAACGATGGCCATTCATTCTCTTATGGAAAGGTTGTGTTGTCTGCCCTATATATTGCATATTACATGTACGACAGGTTAAGGCGTATATAACGTTGTTTGATTTACAATTAACGTCATCTTTAATTTGGAAGGATTTACCAGACACTGTAGATATGAAATACTTTGTGTCCTGTGTAATAGAACAGCAAGCACATCGTTCTCTTTTACAAGGTTTGCAACCCCAGGTAATACGTTCAGATTTAGCATGTTTAAGTTTATTTTGACGTAGAATGTTACCGATCGTCGCTGGTTTGCGGTACGCGATAATTGGTGGCAATGGCATCACTTGTCTCATGCGAGATGATGATTGGAGGATGATCTGGTTTTTATCGCTGATTTCCTTCAGAAATATACATACATACATACAAACATATATATATATATATATATATATATATATATATATATATATATATATATATATATATATATATATATATACTTCAGGGTTGACTGGAGTGACAAAGAACTGAGTTGTAACTCTGAGTTTCGCGCTCTATGCGGTCATCAGACAACTGAAGAATCCTAGCTCCCGGCATACAGAATGTTCGTTGGCACCCAGGTGGCGAAGGTGTTGGAATGTAGTTGGCAGTTCCATTTTTCTAGGTGGGATCGCAGGGATAGTTCATTAAGTAAAATTTATTTTCATGACGGCATTTGGAAACAAGTTCTGACCTTTTGTTGAGTAGACTGTTCTTGTCTGCGTTGATTATGCAGAATTTTTCTGCGAGGCACAAGTTGCAGCGTTTTGTTTCGTTGGTCGTGCCTCGCAGAAAAATTCTGCATAATCAACGCAGACAAGAACAGTCTACTCAACAAAAGGTCAGAACTTGTTTCCAAATGCCGTCATGAAAATAAATTTTACTTAATGAACTATCCCTGCGATCCCACCTAGAAAAATGGAACTGCCAACCACATTCCAACACCTTCGCCACCTGGGTGCCAACGAACATTCTGTATGCCGGGAGCTAGGATTCTTCAGTTGTCTGATGACCGCATAGAGCGCGAAACTCAGAGTTACAACTCAGTTCTTTGTCACTCCAGTCAACCCTGAAGTACAAATCGCTCTGTGGAATGACCGCATCGAGCACTTTCTCAACCAGCGAGTACAACCTAACCTACCTATATATATATATATATATATATATATATATATATATATATATATATATATATATATATATATATATATATATATATATATATATATATATATATATATATATATATATATATATATATGGTAAATGATTTGAACGCCGCATTCGACATTTTTTCCAAAAGATGTGCTGGTAAAATATCGCCAATTACCTTCAGTACTGACATAAAGAGTGATCCAAATGAACGACACAATTGCAGCTTTGAAAAGTAACTCTGTAGCCGAAACAATGTGTTAGAGTACGCTGCAGTCAAAGTTCTGCCAGGGTTCATGATGCAAATAATTCATTGCTATACAGTATGATTCATTTCGAGTAAATCTAGTAATTCTAGAAATCCATCTTCTCTTCTTCATCTGCATTGTCATGAGTAAAAGGGGTGCCACAGTTATCTCTGCCTTGGCAGGAACAAAGGTCTGTGCAGGGAAGATTAATTTGAGAGCAGAAACAATTTGTGACCTGTAAGAAAACAAAGCCAATCCATACATCGTTCATATCTTAGTTTTTTGAGTTTTCTCTATGATATTGTGTATATTGTAAATGTATGTTGTGTTTGGCTGTTTTACATTATGTAAAGTGTTGATTTGTCATAGCGAGACGTACCCCTAATCTACGTGTCCTGCCTTGAACTCGCAATGAGGTGCAAAGACTAGTGTGAAACTGCAGTCCTTTGATGCTATCTTTCGAGAGAAGAGTTGTCTTCATCAAACTCTTAAAATTCATTTTCTGTTGGTAAAACGTGTGCACTGATTGACTGATTGTATGTGTTACCATGTTGTTCCACTGAAGTTCGAGTTGTTCAAGTAGGGAAGCTAGAATGTCTACCGTTAGATCTGGTTGCATTTATGTATGCTCATGTGAATCGGAGATCGAACTGTTGTAGGTTTTGTGAAATTTGGCATAGGCGTTACTGTCCGTGGCTAATGGCGGTCAAAAAAATCTAATATTTCCTGACCCCCCCCCCCAGAATTGTGGGGCCCTCCGGGCCATCTAATGCCCCACTCGTGCAAAGGTTAGACCCCCTCTACCATCCCGTACGTGTGAAGGCTAGGTGATATCCCCTTTTCATAGACTTGACACAAGGCCATATCCTTCATAAGAGTCGCTTGAATTTGAGGGTGGGGCAATGAGTCGTGGTAGTGAACGAGCACGTTCAGTACGAATTAAAGTCTCAGAGGGATGGCCAGTGGGACTAGTTCGGAATCGCTTTTATTTACTATCTGATGCTCTCATACCTTAGTCAGAGGGGTTGCTGAAAGAGCTTTGGAAGGTAATATCAACCTAAGGTCACTGTTGCACTGAGGGAAGGCAACGACTCATGATAGATTTCGATTGTTTGGTACGAAATGAAATCTTATAGAGATGGCAAGCAGGACTAGTGGGTACTCGCTGTTATTTTCAATTTTCGGGTTTAAAATAACTGAGGGTTCAAATAGTTTGCTTGAGTGATGAAGAAGTTTTGAAAGCGATCTATAGACACTCTCCGACGTTGGAAGACTAAATAAGTCTATGTGAATACTGCGAATGGTTATACTCATTTGCAGGGTGGCCAGATATGAGTAGGTAACTAAATAAACATTATGCGCACTGACTTCGAGGGCGCAAATAGCCCTCAAAGCAAAGAACGACCCACTAGACTCTATTGTCGTGCCTTTAGGAACAAGGATATCCAGGTATGTTATACTTAAGACAGGCTTTTAAGTTCCATGGGCATATATATATATATATATATATATATATATATATATATATATATATATATATATAATATATATATATATATATATATATATATATGTGTGTGTGTGTGTGTGTGTGTGTGGTGTGGTTGTGTGTGTATATATTATATATATCTAATATCTATATCTATCTATCTATCTATCTATCTATCTATCTATCTATCTATCTATCTATCTATCTATCTATCTATCTATCTATCTATGTGTGTATGATAATCTGGATTAATAGTAAATACTGGGCAACTGGAGTGGTCCACTTTGACCCCGGCATGGACATGTCAGGGCTCATCGTCATATTGCTGTTGCGCTGCACTGTGTGGAAATGTAGGTACTAAAGGACAGAAAAGAACAATACCATCACCCATCGCATTTCAACCGCGCAATAGAAAAAAAGGGCGATGGGACCTGACAATTACAACATCGACACCCAAACTGAGGGCATCGGTCTGCCAGAAAGATCATCTTCCTGAAAATAAAGGCAACGGGCAAAGTCTATCTAGATCTGGCCAAAGATTGGAAGATTGACCTAAGCACTGACAAGAGTTTCTCACCCCTGCTTGTTTCAAAAAGATGATTGTGTACTAAAGCAGAGAGAGCCACAGGAGGGCGGATTTTATCTATAAAGTGGTCTATGACATCAGCAATCCCTAGCGATGCCTCTCAAGAGGGAGAGCAACCTTAGCAGTATAAGGCTATGGATTACAGATCAGAATGGCCAGCTTGTCGACTGCACCTTTTTTTCTAGAGTTGGTATAGCATGGCCCACAGGAGATTCAGACGCAGCATTTGAGGCCAAGAAGCGCCTCAGACAGATCTATTATGACACAGCAGACTAAGTTTGTCAATTGAAAAAGAAGTCGCCGCGCTCACGAGCATGGGCCCTCAGCACCCCGTGATCTTGTCAGGGTGCCTCATCCTGAACACAGCTTGACGTGTTCCTACTCCTTCAGCTGGCTGAGCAGCTTCTTCAGTTGATTTTAGTCCAGCTCCGTCCTGTATTCTGTGATGATGCTGTCATTGTCTGTCTTGCTTGTATTGTAGAAAAGCATTAGTATCCGAATGTTCTATGTAAACTCCTTGATGATGCTGGTGTATTGCTGTGTCAGGACCCACACCGAGGCTGTTGTACTGGGCTCTGAACCGAGCCCAAAGTTGACCAGCTCATCGCTCTGCCTCTTCACACCTTTTGATGCTGCGCAGTTATCTAAAACGATCGGCATTTTCGTCCCTTCATATGCTTGTGGGCCGTCTTCACCTGTGCAGGAGACCAGGAAGATGATGACACCATCAGTGAAAAAGGGCCTCTTGTTGTAGGCTTTGTTGTTCAGGTAAGTGTGGCACAAGAAAATGGTGTACTCAAAATCCAGACAATAGGGCCTCGTCTACAAGCTCATCAGGTACTCTGTCTTACCACAATAGATGGGCCTTGTTATGATCATATAGAGGGCGGATCTACCAACAAACTGTAATCCATCTCTCTTCCATCCGCTGTAAGCTCCACGTGCCTATACTTAGAAGAGGAAAGTGGTTTGTTTCAGTAAAACTAGTGCATCGGCCAGCACATAGACTTGCACCAGCAGCCTGTCGTCACGATCTGCTGTAGCTGTGTTTTTAGCAGATATCCAACTTAACCTCATTTTCCCCAATCTTGTAATCAACATTTAAGAGTGTTATGGGCCTCCAGATTCTAACAAAGCGCTAATCCTTTCCTTTTTCAATAAGAGTGATAACCCCTTGTTTCTGACTATTTGACATTCACCATTACCATACACTTTGTTAAAAGCATTAACAACATAGCGACCTATAAGAGGCCAACATGTAACAAAAATTCGACACAGATGACATCATTACCTGGAGTTTTATTTAGAGGCATACTAAAGAGGGCCTGTAAATCTTCATCGTAGGTAATAAGGCCATGACAAGAAGAACAGTCCAGATCAGTTAATTTGGGTAACTTTAGCGTGGTAAAAAAGTCAGTTATAGAATTCGAATTTCAACAATTTTGTTTGCTGTGATAGAGCTTGGAATAAATGACGTAAGCTCTCCTGAATCTCTTGAAAGTCCGTAATGCTCCTCCCTTCATCATTGATAATTTGGGTGGTGTTGGACTGTTTAGCATTGGCTTTTTCCAAACTGAGAAAATACTTTGTATTCTTCTCCCCAACTCATACCAGTTGGCTCTTGAACGGATTATGCTACCTTTGACAACATGATCTAATGCTATCTGCAATTCCTTTCTAATACCTTTCATATATCTTATATGAATAGCATATATCTCCATATATCTTTCTTTCATGAATATGACTTTGTTTGTGTACCGTCTATTTACTGTCTGTTCTGTGCTGTTTTGTGTCTATGTTTACAACTATTGTCTTACAAATTTTGACCTAGTGTTATTGGATTATGGATTGGTATGATTGCGATTATTTTGATATCGTCTCTAATTTCATCAGACGGATTAGAAGCTAGTGCTACCTCCAATAAAGTAAGTTTGGACTCAAGGTCAGAGATATTATCTCTCCTGGCTTTTGCGTTTTGTTTCAACAAAACAAGAGAGAGACTTTATCTTGTATTTTAAGAAATCCCAAATCTGAACTGGATCCCGTGAGTGATATTCATCTACCAAATTTTCATAGCTAGTTGCTGTAAATAAAATTGATCAACTGATCATCTAGAAGAAAGATATTATTGAACTTCCAGTAAGAACGTCCAACACTGGCTCGACTATTACCATCATATCCCCGCCCATGCCTCGCCAGGATTAGATCAGTAGCTATAGTTGTCGAGATTCAGTTCCGTTGCCGATTACGGCCCCGTCACAAAATCAAAGTTATTCTTAGCCTGCGTTCACAAAAAATGAAGAGGAAAGGGGGTTTCGAAATTGCTTGGGGTAGTAGTGCGGGGACTTGAAAGTTTAGCTCTGTTAAAAGGGGGTGGGCCGAAAATATTTTTGCTCCTTTCACTTTTTACATTTTCCGAACAAAGGTCTGGTACCTTGTTAATTCAATGAAAAAAAATAACATTCATGTTTATTTCATTTTTATGCCATTCAATGGTTCTAATGTTAGTTATAATCGTGTTTTGTGAAAGATACTATTTCGATTGTTTCATTTGATGAGGATATGATTGTCACTCAAACTGCCATTACAAATTCCATTGCAAAATTGGCAAGTGGTAAATCTGCTGGTTCAGATGGCATTACAGCTGATCATCTAAAGTTTGCGCATTTACGCCTGCATGTTCTTCTCTTAGTGAGTTTACTGTAGCACATATTCATGGTTACTTGCCATCTCGCATGATGGACACCACCTTTGGTCCACTTGTAAAGAATAAAATTGGTGATGTTACTAATTCTGGGAATTATCGCCCAATTGCTATTGCCACTGCCATTTTAAGATGTATGAATTATTCATTCTTGATAAGTGTGATAGTCTACTGTACAAAAGTGATCATCAATTTGGTTTAAAGAAGTCACTCAACTGATATGTGTGTGTTTTTGATAAAAGAAATAATTGATTTTATAAGCGTCATAATACCCCTGTTTTCCTTTGCTTTCTTGATGCGACAAAAGCTTCCGATAAAGTGAATCATTGGACACTATTTCGCAAATTGATTGATAGAGATTTTTCCGAATGTTATAGTTCGTATGTTGGTTTATTGGTATAGGCATCAAGAATTTGCTGTAAGGTGGGGTTCTGTTTTATCGAATAAGTTTAAAACATGTAATGGTGTGAGACAAGGAGATATACTTTCTCCACGTCTTTTTTCAGTTTATGTTGATAAACTTAGTCAATTACTTGTAAAGAAAAATATCGGCTGCTTCCTTGGTGGAAAGTGCATGAATCACCTGTTATATGCTGATGACATAGTACTGATTTGTCCTAGTGTAAAGGATATCAACAACCTCTTGAATATTTGTAATCAATATGCCTATGACCATGATATTGTCTCTAATGTATTGAAATCTAAGTGTCTTGCCATTTTGCCTAATATGCTAAATATTTGTAAGATTCCGCATGTGTACTTGTATGACAAAGAGCTTTCTTTTGTAGATAAGCATTCTTACCTTGGTGTCATTTTCAACTGCAATGGCGATGATAATGATGATATTAAGCGTCAAATGAGGTTCGTACTCTGTCAAAGCTAGACATTTAAAACTTTTTGTACTTCTGTGTATTGCTCATATCTTTGGAGTAAGTTCACAAATCAGTGTATCAATAATGTTCGCGTTGCTTATAACAACGGTTTTAGAATTTTGTTTGGTATTGACAGAAGATTAAGTATCTCGAACACTTTTGTTCAGAGCAACAGTTTGACTTTCGAAAAAAAAAAACGCTCGAAATTTTATATGAGGTTGATGAATAGTGAAAATTCTCTTATTAGTGCTGGTATCAATACATATATTATGTTTGGTAGCCTGTTCTGGAAAAGACTTTTTCTGATTGCTTTTAAAGTTTTCTCTGTCTGATATTTTTCATTTCCATTGTGTATTAGTTTTTTATAGTTTGTGTCCCCCTTTTTTCTGTATATTTTTGGTGTACGAGCTGGCTCTCGAAATAAATAAGTCAATAAAAAAATAAAAAAATTATCGAACAAAATCTAGAACAGTTTTTTGTGTCAAAAAATCTAAAAAACTCATGAATGCCGTAGATTTACTAAAATAAAATAAAAAAGGCTTCGTAATGGGGCAGAAGCTGCAACTGTTGGTAGCTTTTTTTAAATTTCTGTGAAATGTATCACATACAGTTTCTTGTTGTCTCTCTACAACATGCTGAAACACACAATGTTTATTTGGCAACAAAGCCTGCATATATTAATACTTATGATAATTGAATTAAAAAGGTCACGGTGTAGAGCTTTTTACTATTTGGCACTTCAGGAATTCAGAATTCGCGTACACTCACATGATCGTCATTTAGTGTGCTTTTCAGCAAGTGCCGCGCGGATCTGGACAGAGTCGGATTAACTGAAGCCTGCGCTGACTATCGATTCTTTGATGACTATTACATTATTTATGTTATTGTATGTTCTTGTTGACAGTGCGACTGACCATATCTATTTTTCGAAATGTCAGCATTTTTCTGACTTAGAGGACAGAGATCCAAGAAAACACACAATTTTTTTAACATGTACATGAATGTACATGAACTAGTTACGACGCTACACATTGTACTCACTTCACGTTTCCCCTAATCTGCTCGGCATATTTTACATCTACGGACATGTGTAATTCTTGGAGATAACCTGACTGGTACGGCTTCCATTTTGCATTCACAGATGTTGTAGAACTGCTTGCCCTATTCTCTGCTGTTCATACTCGATCTAGCTTGAAATCAAACGCTGGCGCGAGTATTTTGACTCAATTTTGGTGGGCCTCATAACTTTCTCGATGATGTTTCAAACCAACACTCATTTTACACACTCCAGTCTATGCTTTACATTTACAACCCTACTAAGATGATACATAAACGCTCTTCAAATTATGAAAACATGTGTCGACATTAGATTGTTCTCTCTCAAAGTGTACATAAACGCTCCCTTGAAGTGGAATGGCCAAAAGGTGCAATAATATCAACAAGTCATACGGTTGCCATAACTCCAGAAACCTATTTTTTATCACCGAGTACAGTGATGAGCGAGCAAGGTCAATTTCAGTTGATTTCGTCACTAATCCCGGAACGTCCCTAGGAAATCAGTCATCACACAGTATGCATGTATTATAAAAGGGTTACTACACGAAGTTTGGTCGATACCGCGCCGTGTTCTGGTGATGTGTCCGCCTTTTGACTCGTTGCTGTGCAACTCGTCAAAATACGGACGCATCACTCGAATACGACTCGGTATTGACCAAACTTCATGAAATAAGATATTACAATAGGTGATAACATAATAAGGAGTATGCTATCAGAAATTTGTACAGATATTATTATAACTTCATCTTTCGTCTGCAAAGTAAACGTTCTTGTTTCATTCCTAACCTTATCGAATTAAATCCAATCATTCAGCTGTAAATGTACACAAAAGTTTTTAAGCGCAATCTCAATTTGCATTTTAGCAACCGAAGCTTAGTCCGTTGTAAAATTCATTTGTCAACTGATGCATGTGTACATCGCGATTTATGCTTGCAAGGTTAACGCTGATGCTGTGAAATAATCTTCAGTAAGAAGTTCGAAATGAGCTGTTCGTGTCTCCTACAATTCAGCTGAGGAAACTATAATTTGAGTCACAGTTATGGTTTCTTTCATGCGTAGATAAATGCGTCGCAACTGACTTCTCGTTTAACACAGTTCACTTGATCGCACGACCCCGCTACTTTAATAAACCATATGTATTTTTTATAAATATAAAGATAGATACTAACGATAGTATGTTTTCCAAAAGCATTAATAATGATGATGAATAAGGGGATTTTTGATGGGTTCAGTCCAGCATCGAATGAAATATATTTTTTCCAGTTTATCGTGAAGTTTAGCGCAGTGAAACAATTTTATGAGTACTTTTTCAGAATGACTCCTCTCACCTGGTCTTTTGTTAAAGATTTAGGAAAACTAACATCATTTTCTATGAATATCTGACATATCCTTAAATTTTAGTAGATATTTACCCCGAAAGAGCTACATCTTCGATCATATTTTTGAGAAAAAACTTGACGTCATCACCACAAAAAGGAGTGTGGTAGAAAGTCTTACCATGAGATTGCGAGGTCAATATCTGTTTCGACGAGCAAGCACATTTTTGCAATACTATAACGATTCTTAATGAATTACACTCATTCTTTCACTTTGTTTTTCCTTTTTTTCTGACAGGAAATAAAGTTAACCATTTTCGAGAATGGCAGAAAACACCACCGACCATGAACATTGCGAGAACGTTAAGCACTCTTGTAGTAATACTTCATCAATTGGCGAAACGAGACCCTTCTCATTGAATCTCAGTCACCGCTCGTTACAGAACCTGCAACCCTCACTTGATTCGTACGATATAAGTCACGTAAATCTGAGTGGAAACAGGTTCCGTGAATTTCCGTCGATTCTTTGCGACTTTAATGTCTCCTGCCTTACGGAAATCAATATTTCTTCCAATAAATTGTCGAATATCTCACCCGCGATTACAAAGTTAGCAAATATACGCACTTTCATTGTGGACTACAATAATTTGAAAGAATTCCCCGCGGAACTTTGTAAATTGCAATCACTGACAAAACTGACGTTGTCGCATAATTGTATCAGTCGCGTTCCGAAGGAGATAGGGAGACTGAAATCACTAAAAATATTCGATATCTCTCACAATTCTTTAAGTGAGGCTCTTCCACAGGAAATGTGCAATCTAGTCGACTTAGAGGATTTTAGAGCAGAGTCTTGTAAACTATCGTCCCTGCCAACAGATTTCCACCGACTTGTAAAGTTAAAGGTATTGATTATAGGTAACAATTCTAGTTTAGGTCTTCCTGACACGATAGAACGGCTGACAAATTTGGAAATTTTGTTTTTGAATAAAAATAGAATAAGCACCTTAAGGGAAATGGCTGGTAAAATGAGTATTCGTAAAAAATACGATAATAAGGATGTCCTTGATTTTTATTTGGCGGAGGGAACTTTTAAAAGGTTGCAGGGTTTAAGACTCCTGAGTATTGCTGAAAATGACGTGGACAACATAACAGCAATATCGGAGCTAAACTGTATTGAACAGCTTGACATAACTAAAAATCCGGGCTAACACTTCCGGATTTCATTTGTGAAATGAAATGCCTTAAAGATCTGAGAACTGATATCGAAAACTTGCCAAAGTCATTAGATATATCGCGTGTTAAAGTACGGAAATATCCGTTAAATATCCCAATACAAGCGACAGACGTGGATACAGATTCAAGTACAGATCTGCTACTCGATTCTTCCAAACGCACACTGTCAACTGCTAAGGATGTAAACATGAACTACTCAATGGACCGTACTCCGCACGGCTTTGCCGTAATTTTCAACTTTGAAAACTTTGGCAGTGAGGACAAGAGAAGAGTTGGCGCAAAGAAAGATGTCGGTATGCTATTTACACTCATATAAAATTGGTAAATGTCTGCTATTATCATGAATAATCGATAAGGGTTGTCTAAACAAATATTGGGTATAGTCTGTCTTGCTGATTAGAATTCAGATCCACAGACATTCAGACTCTTCAACACAAATAAACGGAGCTTGCGGGAAATTCGTAAGGATTTGTTCATAGTCCTGTACCTTTCAAGGATCTCCGCTTAGCCTTTCGACAGTGTAAGGCAAGCATATTGCTCTCAATTGCAAAGGCAAGTAAAACTTTAACATGTTCGAGATATTGTTGAATCAGCCATTATGCGGAATAAGCAGTCTTCACAATTGTGGTACTTGTTCTTTGCTACTCATTGAACTGATGTTCAGCCAGCGTGTGAGAGATGTAATTGCTATTGATCGAGACAAAGCAAGAAGACAGCACAGATGATGCACTTGAGAGATATGTTACCTTAAATACACACATTCAGACGATATATTAGTAAACGTTAGTCGACCAACATGCGAAGTAACTGAGACATCTACCTTCTACTTACAGAAAGTGTACAGTATGTGTTTTCCGAGTATCTCAAGTACAAAGTGGAGCTCCATGAGGACCTGAACTACGAAGATCTCATGTCTAAACTGAAGCGCTATCGTGAAGACAACCACAAAGACTATGACTCCTTCGTTTGTTTCTTTATGTCTCATGGAAATGAGAACGGAGTCATAACAAGTGACCACAAGAATGTGAAGATGGAAGATATACGTAATATGTTCGTCGGCAGTAAGTGCCCCTCCCTTGAGGGAAAACCTAAAATGTTCTTCATTCAAGCATGCAGAGGGGACAGACAACACCAAACGCAATATAAAGAAGAAGCCTCTACACCCAATGTGGAAAATGAAAGCCGCAGAGCGCTTAGAATGAAAATAGCCAATGAAACAGACTTTCTCTTTGCATATGCTTCCCAACCAAACGCCATCTGCTACCGGGATCCGGAAAAAGGAAGCGTGTACATTCAAACGCTTACTGAAACTCTGAAAAAATATACAAGTGAGGAACACCTTTTAGACATGCTCACAATGGTACGAGATGTAGTGTTTAAAAAACCCATTAAGTTAGACAATGGACAAGAAGTTGACCAAATCCCTCACGAAGATCATTCATTGACCAAGAAAGTTTATTTTTCAGTGAAACCAAGAGAGTGAATGTAAAATACGAAATTCGATCTAGAATTCGATGATCTTAAATTTAAAGTAAAATGATAGATGGACTCTGATTACATAGTCAAATTGTCGTAAATGAATCGTATACTCTATTTATCAGACTGTTTAAAGTGACAGACGTAGACCAGTGTATATGGTAGGTCACAAGATGACAGACAACTACGTTTGCACTTATCACATATCTGTGTTTTCGTACAAAGTATGTAGCATGTGTAGTGTAGTATCGGTACTTGGCTTTCAATTCTAATCAATTTTATAAAACCAATCAATAGTAGGGAGCACCAGACTTATTGTAAAAATTTGTTATTTACGTCTATGCCATAGATTTTACGACATTGTATATGATAAATAATTTTAAGCTTTTACATGAACAACTTTCTAACTTTCACCAATTAAGGAACGAGTGTAAAACATTATGAGTGAATTAGTACGGAGATTTTGTGCACATTATCTTTGCATAGATACCAAGAAAAGAGTAAATAATTTGCAATATAATGTAAGCTAGAAAGTTATGTGGCGTACTTGTATTTTGTAAATTTGCAGATGATCACATACAATAGCATCATCGACATTTTATGATCTTCCAAAATTATTTGTCTTGTCAACTTGCCGCATTATCAACACGCTGTAGTACCAGTGTTACCAATATCAGGACGTGATAAAGCGGCTTGTCCGCGCTGGTTTAATATTGGTTCATAAATCGATCACTTTGTTTGTAACGTCATGTGGCTTTTATATGAAATCACAGGCAAATAGAAAGACAGATTAGTAACGGGTATTGTTCAAGGTGTGATGCGCTTACGTAAGCCCTCAATGTTCGCCTTGCCTCAGGTTGCTCTCGCCTTTCTTTTCCGAAGAGTGCCAACCATGTATCCTTCAGTAATTTTCGGATTTTCGCAAATTTTTCAGCGAAAGTATGTTCGGCAAAGTTTGTGGAGTTGTTGTCGTGTGGTGCTGAGCGGAATTGGCATGCTGGTGAAAACGGGAAAGTTTTGAGCTTCAGGAAAGTGAGTTTTACCATTTTAAAATTCTCTCACATTTTTATGAATGTATAATGAGTGTTTGAACCAAATTTAAAAGTCTTTTGTCGATACTGTTGGTTTTACTCAATAGTTTTCGGTCAGTCATATCGTCTTTTAAAAGTTGGTCATGGAAGGATGTGGTTTATGAAACTGCTGGCGTGTTATGTTTTGATTGGCGTGAAGCACTGTTCTGCCCTGAGAGCACACAGTAAGTATGGTTACTACACGACTGCAGCACGATGCCATCTCGTCGTACTTTTCGCATAACTTCATGCAATTATCAACCACGAACAAAGTCTCAAAAAATCTAACCTGTGAAGCTCATTTTATTATGAAAAGGCCATAGTCTACCGAGACGATCATGGAAAAAAGGCATGCGCATTGCTAGTCTGTCTTTCTATTTGTCTGTGATGAAATGTATATACGACACCATGAAAAACACTGCTTTCAATATCACATATGCAGACACTATAAATAGAGTTGTAATGTATGCAACATTGACCTTTTTCAATTTTTAAATGTTTTTCAGGCTGTGTGAGTGAGATTCAACCATCCAAACAATCGTAATCATTGTTTTCTGTTAGGTTAGGTTGGGTTTTTTCCTTTCCTTTTCTTCATTGAAATGTTCTCCAATGCTTCCATATGGGGTATAACAGTTATATTTTAATTGTAAGTTCGATTTTTTACTTTTGTTTTTATTTTAAGCAGGATAACTTTTGGGTTCATAACTAAATCGAAGTCTCAGAGATATCTAGGGAACGGATCATACATTGACTAAAACTTTCAAATCTCGCTGTCATTTTCAACATGTTTTACAAGTCGTATAGAGTAGATGTAAAGTAGTGATTTCAGAGTTCAGAGTATATTCATGGCAAATGTTTGTATGTAATCGTTAGTTATTTGCAAAGTATTTAGCTCTTTTGTGAATGGTATTCATGACAGATACATTCTACTCATACTCAGGAGGATTTTATGATAATTTTGCATAAAAATCATCATAAACTTACAACATGCCCTAAGTTTACATCGATTACATGTTCTTGATCAAATACAAGTGAAATAAATCAATACCTATACAATGGAAATAATAACTGTTTTTTTCTTTCTGCATTGAGTTTGCTGTTGGCCGTTTACAGTGAAACATTGAAGCAATTCAAAACGTTTTTGGAACGACATTTTTCAAAGTTTAATTATTTCTTGATAGGACTGCATACGTGTTGCAGAAGTCACTTTCCTCTTTTTTTAGTACGACCAATGGAAATTCGCTAAACAGTCATCGCTGATTGGGATACATACGCGATAAACGATTGGATTGTTGTCATTATTCACATTTACAGGTGCAACTGAATCGTGCTCATTCGTAGTCGAAACATTTAAAAGTCCAGGCAAAACCTAAATATCGTTTATTCTATTTGTGTTCCACTATTGTTTGTCACCAGTATCACGGCAGAATACTCTTTCGAAACTTAATCGACGGGAATTGTCGAGGATTTTGAACATATATACTTAGTCACAGATAGATTTCGACAAAATCAGGATTCCAAAGTGACGAACATTCCTAAAGAACATATACCTACCGACAGTCACCAGAGTTCTCTTTCCGCGTAAACATATCAACCAACGATCAACGCACCAGTCTTTATTCTTCGGTTCATGCAGCACACGCCCACAAGGATAGTCATACTGTTGAACATACTGGTGCATGGAAATTCGGGTAACCTGTCCTCACCACTTATCTCATACTAGTCAGTGTGAGCTGTTTAGCATAAATTATTTTGACCTTTTTTTAGACTTTACCAAAATCTAATCGCCTTCCCCCTACATTCCAAGACTGCCGCAAGAAAATCGAGGGTACTTATAAACGTTTGAGTTTTGTTCATAGAAGTGAACCAGGATGAAAACACCATACATTGATCATTTTAGTTTATGACAAACTTAGACAAAGATCCGTCGCACGAGGGCGCTATGAGGAGGGAGCCTAGAGAGCGCCCTCGAGCGATGGATATTTCTGTCTATGACAACGGTGTTACAGCCAGAAAGGGCAAAATGCACGTTTTTCGTCCTCGTGCATGTTGATCTAGACAAGTCGTGTCAGCCTTTTTATTTTCACTTGTAAACCTTATATTTACAAATAACAATTTGTTACGAACAATAGAAAACGTAACATTTATTGCCTGTGAGATCTTATACTTACTTCGTACAGTTCTGAACAGTAAAGTAATCGTCGTAATCATGCAGGTTCTCTGAATTACAAGTGCATGTAAGAATTCCTGATTTGTTTTTCCTCGTGGCTGTTAAATCTTCCAACCTACAAAACCATTAAAATAAAATTTGAAAAGGGCGCAGTCACATCATTTTTGTGAGAGACCTATGAGAAACAAACCTATTTTGGCCTTGGGAATGTTGTTGAAAATAGCCGAGAGGCAGCGGTACTTCTTGAAGCTGATCGACGGCTCAATACGGTTGTTCAACTTTTAAAATTTATATACATTTTTACGTAGCCAATGTCTTTTAAAATTTTGATACTCTCTGATATCGGTTTTTTTAAGTATGAGACATTTCCGTAGACATAAACTCAATGATTTTGGCAAGACAACTTGTGACCATTCGACTCTTTTGGGTCTAGCTCATTAGAAGGGTAGGGGTAGAGGGGATAAATAGAAAACAATATTCTTATAGTACAACTAGTACTAGTGAGGACTAGAGTGTATATTAAATTTTGACTGGTTTTATTTTTAATTCAACTTTAAACATGACCCAGAAAAAATGCGCTACAACAAAAATAGTAGTGGGTGTTTCAATCTCTTTTCTGTCAATGCGACTACCATTTGACGGGACATTGTTGACATGCAGTGTGTTTCTCTGCAATATTTTGGAAAGCAAACACAAACGAACTGAAACGTGAATTTTATGTAAGAAATTCGAAAGGTAGTCAAAATTGTACACTTAGAAAATGGAAAAGGGACCCTCAGAATCAATAAATGGACATACATTTACTCTCAGCGGAATGCTCTCCAAAGTCCCTTGATGTGCAGAAGTCGTGTTAAGTTTTCAACTTGAACACGACCCTTGGTCTTGAAATGACGCTATAGTATCCATTATATGCATACTTTTGTTGAGAATGGGGAATTGTATTTGTTGCATGGGCCTAATAGATCTAAAAGGATCTTGAAAATATTTTTTTTTCCGTTCATTATTTTGTCAGCTTCCCCGTAGCGACAACAAATGAAAAAATAATCAACGCGAGTTGAATCCCTCTAGACGAGAAGATCATGAAGAAACACACGTTTAATCGTAAATGGACGAATGATACAACATATCTATTTTCAGCGTGTCGACCGTGATATATACCTAAATTACTGTAGTATTTGTACATTCATTGTCGTTTTTGGTTTGAGTTTTGTAGCTAGAGTGACCCTTTTGAGAATGGTACTTTCCGCGGGCTAATCTAAGTTTGCTTTGAAATCTTCATTGAATACTTAAAAATCCCATCGTAAGACGCTGTTTAGTAAATCCTTCTTTTCAATTTTTAACTCTTAACACGATTGGAACTAATTTGGGATATTGCATTTTCATACATTTTTCAAATTTCTCAACAATGTCAGGTGCCCTATATTTGAATGTTGTGTGTAACGTAAAAAGGAAAGCAGATAAGGTTACATTTCGACATTACTTCACCATCCAATCATCCCAAATTAGTTCCAATTGTGTTTCTTTAAGGCTCTTTTGTCAATCGCATTTGAAATTATCGTTGTCCGATTGGCCACATACCATGTTGACAAGCCAACAACAAATTCGATCCGAAATTCTAATTTCTCTTTGAGTGTAGGCGTGGTCGATAGGGATTTTACTTTGACGTAAATGAGGAAACCTTGAAAAAGCCAATCCAACGAACCAAACAGTGACAAGGAGGCGATTGACATATCACTTGATTGAACAAAATTAACCTTTTCTTTATAAATGCTTTTCAAATGAGATCCTTAATTGCATTGAATTTAAGTTAGCTGTCATATGCCTTCTCCCTCCTACCAAATAATAGGCAGCAACATGATTAATGGTCATTAGAGTGTGCGGCGAATTTCACTGCGTCTGTGTGGAGAAATTCCGGACCAATAAAAAAAGTTACGTACTTTGTACGATTTGGTACTTTGCTTTGCTTGGCAAGACCTGTCCCACATCAAAGCTACATACTTGCACTCTGCAAAGTTATAAACTGAATCTATCGCTCGAGGTAATGTGAGGGCATTTTACATGCCAATAAATTTGATGCAAACGTCTTTGCCGAAGAATTAAGTTTTATTTGACTAGGTAACAAGTGAATACGTTCACATCAGCGAGCGTGGTGTGTGTGGATCGGGCGGTGTTGTTTTGATCACAAATCTGACTTTTTGCTAGACAATATTTCAACTTTGCTAAGTTTATTCCTTTGTGATCGACTGATATTTCCGCTTTGCTAATAATTACAGCTGACAATGTTGACAACTCGATTAAGACAGCTAATGATTCAACGTAAACCAGGAGCAGCAACAGGAACATAAGGTGTACAACAGTCCCGATGATGAATATCTTGACCGGCATGATATTTCAAGATATGAAAACTCCCTGTGGCCGAATAAACTTAGTTAAATTAATCTGACTTGTGAAATACATTTATGAATCAATTTTTGTTCGCTCGTCACAGTATTAAGATACGAAAGGGGCGCTTGGATTGTACTAGAGTGATAGACCTCGACGCGTTGATCAACTTCATATATTAATTATGCCACCGGAGTAAATGTATGGACATACTATGCTATGAAGGTGGACAAAATAAATAATTCAAATTTGTCAGTCTTTCATTTCGATCAGGAATATTTCCAGAAAAAGTACAGGAATAGGCTGATTTAAAATTAGGTCGCGAACTGCCAAAAATGTAACAATCAAACACCCGTGAAATTGTGAATAGCCTAATCGTAATTTTCACGGGAATAATTGCTCATATATCAAATTAAGCCGCTTAGATGTCATGATCACTCACCTTGTTCCCGCCTCTCCTTATCATAGACCATGCCTGCACTCAAGTAGAAATTCTTAAAATGTCATATTGGAAATTGGTTGCAGTCGCCAATCCCTACTTACAGTTTTGAAAGATGAACACCCCACTCCTAAGAGTTTCTAACATAAATGGTCACATGATTTTGCGGCCATACTGCATTGCCAAAAATATATGGTAACCATGGAATAATGTTAAACAATCTTCTTCAAAGCAATGAACCATTTGAATTCAAATTTTACACCTATCATCTGCAGTGTGTACGCCTTTGTATGTCCCAATCACTGTTTAGCTGCTTAAGCCCCGGCAATTCTGCTTACAGCTTTGCCACTTTCTTTGTGACTAAACAGATTTAAGATATTGACTCGGATATCATCAGCTTACAGTAATAATGAATCAATAAATGAATAAATGAATAATGAATAAATAAATGAATAATAAATGATAATAAATGAATTTAGAAGACTTAGAATGTGGCAATAAACAAAGTACCGATCAGCATACACTGGACAACGAAGACCGACGTTGAGCGGAAATAACATTAAAGCGTTTGTAAGCTTTGAAAAACAACAATCAATGACAGGAATATTTGAGTTGAGTCATGAAAATGAAGCAAAGAAAACTAACGAATATTTGTACTGCTCATTTGGAGGAAAAGCAGCAATTTCTTGCAGAATAATATAGGTATGAGACGTGCGGAATAAATTTTAATATACATGTAACGTTGATAAAATACAAAGTATATACCGTCATGGCGTTCGTGCCTCGAAAGTGAAAGACTTAAACTTTTGCTCAAACGTTCCTGAAGGAATCTTTCAACCATGATTCCCTTTCAAAAATCAAGAATAAAATCGGGGGTTACCGTGCAAATTTTTGCACTAGGGAAACAAATAACTCAAGATTTACAGATGTTTAAAATTCAAAATGGCCGCAATCCCTGTATTAACTCTATCGAGAAAAATAAAATTTTCGAATTTCAAAAAAACGAAGCCGATAAAAAGTTTTCTTACACCAAGAGCTTTAAGTGAACTCCCACAAGTGGTAGATCAAAAAAGAATTGTGAAAGTTTGAGAGTCCAAATATCTGTTCCCTAGGCGCGTTCTACCTTAGACCTTTCTTATCAATGATTTCCATACTATCCGTTCGATTGATAACTGTACAGCAAAAATTGAAAACATCTTCTTTATTTATATACATCCTATTATGAAAAGTTAGATACACATTAATATTCGATCTCATTGCACGATAAGCGACTGGATGGCTGGTATAGCTTCGCTGGCTGTTATTTCAATCAAAACAATATCGAATCCGGTTCATAATTCCGCAAATAATGTTAACCAAAACTTTAATGAAAGCGAACAAATTTGAGGGAATGTACATCATAGAATCCGCAAACAAATGTCATCATTGATCAAATCGAGATACCATCATCTCCCGCCCAGGGACCAACATGAACATGTATAAGCCAATTGTGAAATAATTGCTTTTAGAGAAGACAAACTTTAAAAAAATACGAGAATTTTACCATTTGTTTAAGACTGCAGACTTCACCATCATTTGAACAAATCTGAATGATGCCATCTAAAGAGAGGTTCAAATTTTATTTCAAAGCTACAAAGCTATCGAACCACATTCGAAGTTCCAGGGAAAAATTTTATTGAAGAAAAATGAGAGAAACCTCAAACATTAACAGAAAGCAACTTTTCAAGTTTAACAAATTCGGAAAAGGGCGTCACCGTTGCTAGCTTCAACTTCAACGTAAAAGCTGTCGAATCAGCAGTATCAGAGCAGGATATGTCTGACAAAACGGGAGAAATTGGTCCCCTGAAAATTTCATATCTTACATATATCACCCTCATTTGTACAAACACGAGTGACTTGTTCATGGAAATCCCAGAGAGCCGTCACTATTTATGGCCTGGGGGATTAGAGGAATTTAATCGTAAACTCAGAAATTTCGAGTAACTCCCCTCCCTGCAAACCATGACAAATTTGAGTAACCCTCCCTCTCTAATACATCAATTTTGACTGGCCCCTTAGAAACGTGAAATATCAATACAGTATATGTAAAATTTACAAATACTGCAATAGTAAAGACCTTTCAAATCAATTATAGCCTGCTAGATTATCACCGGTTATCTCATTTAAAATCAATTCGTGTGCTCTTCACCAGGTGCCATTGACCTTGCCAGAGTTGGATTGACTCAATTTGGCTTAGACCGATAAATCCAAAAAGTTCACTGATGCGTTCAAAAATGAATTAATTTGACAACTTGCCTAGAAATATGGCTCTACAAACTGCTGATAACAGGTAGTGTCGAACTTCTTCGAGAAAAAGTGCGCAATCCATGTCTATTTCTTTATTTCTTTATTTCTTTTTTTTTTTTTATTTCTTTATTTCTTGCGTGCATCTCTAATACATATGTGGCTATATGATAATTTGTGAAGGGGTCTTGAAAACTTTGGATCATATAGACGGGGAACTTGAACATTTTTAAGGGTATTTAGAAGGGAAAAAAAATAAGATTTCAATTGCGATTACTTCCCCATCGTTATTTGTGAACGCAGCCTGAACGATGTCAGTGGAGCATCTAGGAAAATCACACAGGTTTCTTGAAACTTAAGGATCATTTCGTCGTGCCAGTTTACGTGTCACCCTTTCAAATTTGAAAACTTTGTAAGCATGTAGAGTGTTTTCAGGATCATGACATTCAAGCTGACAAAACATTTTCCATACTAACTGCGAACCCAAAGGGGAACGGTAGGCTGAAGCAGTAGATCTCATATAGACGTTGTATGTTGTACGGAAGACGCCAGTTACGACAGTTTTCGACAAAATATTAACTCCAGAATGGCTTGAACGGGTACGCAGTTGATGTTGTGTGATTACAAATTTTAATATAGAATGGCCGTGTTTATTTTAACACTGACATTTTCATATAGCGCCCTTCGAACCATTTCGTTAATACTTTGAGTTTGGTGTCGGTCGGCGGGAAAAGAACATCCTGAACAATGGCGTCATACTTCTACGAAATCGGTTACACAGACTATAGCTCTGGGTGGCAGGGCTGCGAGTTACCGGCCATAAGCCTGTGGTGGGAGGCCTTGTTACAGCCGATACGTAGTAACTAACCGATAACGTAGTAAAAGTTTATCGATAACGTAGTAATTTTTCCTAACCGATAACGTATCAACAAATTTACCGATAACTTATCGAATCAACGTATCAATGTATTGGATCAAGTGATTCATGGGAATAGATTCACATGGATAGATCTATCCTCGATCAATCTACCAATCAATTGATCAAATGATAGATCGACCGATTGAGCGATCGATGCACTAATCCAATCGATCGTAGCTATTGTTCATCAAAGAGAGATGCTAAGGACCATTATGTTGTGGTCTGATCGTTGCGTGAATTTTTACTCAGACCGTTGATTTGTACTCTCCTTGTATTTGATTTTTGCTTGAAGGAGGATATCTGGTATGTTTTTCTTCTTTGTATACACTATGATAGGTTTTCTTGAAAACTATGGCCAGTGTTTGATCGGCCTTCATGATTTTCTAGTTTGTTATCACATTGTTTGATTAGGCTGTTTTTGATGAGATGATAAAGGTTGTGCTGACAAGTTTTTTGTTATATCATTACTCTTATTTTTGTTGATGTTGACGTTTTGTTACATTAACTTCTCTTCGATACAAGCTATGTCTTTCTTTTTGTAATCTCGTCGTTGAATTTTTTGCGTTAAGAAATTGATCTTTTAGAAGTCCACACTGTTGTCGCATGTATGAACATATCCGAGTAATTCACTTCTAATGAAGCCCTTGAAGGTGTGTGGCAGGAATTTCCGTCTCTCTCAACTGCGTCTCTGGCATTTGAAGACCACTAGGTCAAGGTATGAGATTTTGTCGATAGAATTTTCAAATATGAATTCCAAAGTTGACGTAGAGTGCAGGGTGTTGCACTCCTCGATAAATGTTCTGAATGTTAGAAGTTAATATTCTCTTCCGGAGTAAATCATAAAATTGTCACCTTTTAAACATTTCAACACGAGTATTTGACCGGATTTGAGATTTAATGTAACTTTCTCCGTTTCAAGGTATGTGATGTCAGTTATTTCTGGTGAGCCCATGCTGCATTGTTTGTATTTTTCTCAGCTGAATTAAATTATGCTGTGTTTCAGAATAATCGTCAGAGAGGCTTTCATGTGCGTTGTTGCTGTTTGTTTGGTATCGTATGTGTGGCTGATACTGTTTCGGAGTCCAACGCTACAATCTATGGCTTCATTTTGTTGCATGTTTTTCTACATTGATAGCACGTCTTTTAATATCAGAATAAATTTTTCTGGTATTTTTATTGATTCCTAACTAGCTTATGAAGTTTTTCTGCCCTTGACATTATGTTATTCGTCTTTGGTCTATTGGTTTTATGACAAAGTCTAGAAATTCCGATATTTGGTTTGTTGGGCTCTAGCAGCCACTTCTAATGGCAGATGGGATAATGATTGTTCCTTCTGCTTGGGTTTTGTTTATTTTTGGCAGGAGATACCATCGTGGTGGTACAAATTATTCTACTTACGGGAATAGGGAAACTGTAAGTCACCTCATTAATGATCTTCTTGTCGCACATAAATCATTTCATACACCATTTCCACCATATAGTTAATGTCGCAAAGTATTGTCTTTATGTATAGTAATAGTGTACATTTCGCAGCTGTCTACAACTTTCTTTAATGTCATGTGTCATATGCACAATTGCTATGCCTCTTCCTTTATTGTGAGTTTTTTAGTGTGATTGTTTGTTTTTGGACAGATTCTTAAGAGCAGTCTTTTCTGCTAGAGTCCATGTTCTTTTTGATGTTGGTTACGAACGAAATTTCCTTTATCGATATAAGTTGCTTCGAGATAGCTTTACAATTTTGGGTTTTCCGCTGATAGTAGTGTTCAACATGGACTTATCGTAGAATGGATGTCTGATTGATTGGTTGTTTGTTTTGTTTCTCATGATATCTTTCGATGCGAATGAAGTTGTTTATATCTCATATGGCAATTTCTCTATATAGACACTTCGGAGTGGGAATACCTTTCAAGCCTTGGCTTAATGCTTTGATTTCAACATTTGTTAAGGTTTGATTGCAAAGTTTTTATGAGCCTGAGAATCTTTCAAAGTTCCTGTTTTTGTTTAACCTGCTATTTCTGTTTATGTGCTTCCTGGCGTTTTTTTTTTGTTTCCAAACAGCGAAACGAGACCAAAAACGAAAGGCAAAGACGCTTTTCATAAAATTCACGCTAGCTGCAAAAAATTAAGATAAGCTAGCTGCCAAAGGCAAGAAAAACTAGTCTTCTCTTTGTTCAAAAACCCCTAATTACCAAACGGTCTTTTTAGGCCAGCACATCCTCCAAAAAGAGAACTACTGTAGCACAAAACTATGTGTCTGTCACCTCACACCGAGACATAAAAACCCAGAAAAGTTAACAAACGAAAAAGGCTTCTCAATAAAGGAAGCAAAAGACCAAAATCACAAACAGAAAACTTTCTTTCGCGGATCAAGGTCACATGATCAGGGTCAAAGCAATATTAATTCACCGGTTTCTCGCCATATATTTCGTTGTCACGAAATCACACTAATACTGGTCTACTAACTATACGTAACACTTTCAAAGGTAGAACTGATGAGTAAAGTTGCCTTCATTTCCTTTATATCGATTCAGTTTTTCAGACAGAGGTCATTGTTAAATAATCAATAATTTCATAATAGTTTGTAACTTGTCTTTAGCTTATTGGCTAAGTTTTGTTACATTTATCATTTATTTGAGATTATGGAATACAAATACAAATTGTACATTACCTTTATACTATCATTTCGTTACGTAAATGAGCTATTGTACTAAGTATACTGAACTTCATAATCTGCCATTTTGTAACTTTCGGTTGCCATTTTGGATTTATGACGTCATCACAATAATTTATTTGCATCAATTATGTGTTTTATCTGTAATTTTGGGTATTAATATCAGTTTAGGCAATAAAATGCTGAAAATAGTATTTTAACATTATCTGACAATATTAGGGGGATATTTTGAATTTAGTCGGCCATTTCGGTTTTATGACGTCATCATCATTATGGATTTGCATCTATTTTACGTTGTATTTGTAATATGAAATGTTTGTGTCTGTTTATTCAAAAATATTGAAAACTGCCAGAATTAAATGTAATTTGATATTTTAAGCAATATAATGGTGGCCATTTTGAATTTATGACGTCGTCGAGCCTTTCCGGTGGCCAAAATTTTTGGAGCAATAGCTAATTTTGATTGATACATATATGCGATCGCGAACATCTGTAGCAAATTTGGTACTTTTGTCATCCGTGAAACGTTATTTGCAAGCCATCTGACTATAGACATGGGATTACTACAACTGTGACGAAAAGTTGTGCATAGACTGTGCTGCCCGATTCAGCGGGAGCTGGACGCTGACACTGCTTGTCGCATCGGCTGTTGACTTTCATCGCAGACGCCAGGAGTCATCGCATTATTTTGATTTTCTTGGTCTACATCGTTGGAACACTCTGGTCTGTTGTAGCCCAAACTTTGGGAAATAATATGGGACATACCTTTACACTGAGGAAGTGTCAATTTAAACCTTAGCTTCATTTTAAAGAGCGATATGTCGCGTCTTGACTGAATCTGGCAAGGTGCATTGTGCGCTGTTATGCTATGCAATGCAATGATTTGTGTCCACCATACTAAAATGTGTTGCCTCAGAGATTTCTTTCATCATCGACCTTAACTTATTTTCACCAAGAGGTGAGTTACAGACTTATAATTTATCTGACTGTGTATCGAAATTCTAACGGTCTTTGAAACAAGGCGGACTGTTTCGGATTAATATGCACCGACTGGGCAATTTTCGAATTTTAGGTTTAGGGGCCCGTTTTAGCACAACTGTCAGTGGTAAAACAATTTTTTAGCATAGATGGAATGAGCTCTTGTCCAATCAGAATGGCGCATGGTAGCATGATATAATGTAATAAAAAAGCGCATTATTGAATCGATAGCCGGCCGGGTGATAAGAGCATAAAAGCGCCCCGGATGATCAACGAGTCTCTGACTAAAACAGCAGGAATTTCTATTTCAACGGCGTAGGAACTTGAAGAGCTCATTGAAAACGAAAATTCATGTGCAAACAATGACTTTGTGCGTTATACTAACGCGACTAAGGACATTTTTGCTTGCTTTCTGAAAGCAATTTGCACACGTGTACTCGCTGTGAAGAATCGCCAGTCGGCCTAAACTTCTTTTTATGTATTGTCTCGATGCCTACGTTAAGACAATGATATATAAGAGGATGAACCTTTTGGTGTGTTATAAAGCACGTGACCTATGGCCTGGTTAGAACACCTGTTTATTACCCTTGGTGGCAATGCGTTCCAAGAAACAACGTCATTATATATACCCCTCGGCCTATGGCCTCGGGGGGATAGCGGTGTATTTCTGGTAACGCATGACCCCCCTCGAGGTAATAAACGGGTGCCATAACCCCCATGACCAGGTAATAGGTATGTCTCCACACTAGTTTGATAATTTTATAATTATGTAAGTTTAGAAAGGTATATAGCTTCGTAGAGAATGTACACTGAAGATCAAAATTGGATACTGGCGTGTTACGTACATACATACATACATACATACATACATACATACATACATACATACATACATACATACATACATACATACATACATACATACATACATACATACATACATACATACATACATACATACATACATACATACATACATACATACATACATACATACATACATACATACATACATACTAATATTTTATATCCACATATGGTTCTGAAGAAATAATGCAGTAAAATGGTAATGCATGCTGAATATAATATTTATTTTAATATCAAAATGAGTAACATTGTAATCATTTCCTCTGACAGGAATATAATGTTTGACTGGTTTGGCTCCTGCGCTGTCCCCATCAAGGAAAATGTGATGGGTGGATTAGAATTGCAATCAAGTGAGTTGGCCGTTCGAAATTCTTCATGGAAACGTTTGTGTATATGATTTTGAGATGCAGGTTGTGACTCTCGGGAACTTTGACGACAGGAGCTCTCAGACTGTTAGCGTTTCCTCGTATTAAGAAGAAAAATTGCAGACAATTAAACGTTTACGAACTGAATAGGCTAGCAACGAGTAAATAACAACCTTCTTGAATCAGACTGGCTAAAGCTGAGAAATTGTCGCTGTGTCATAACATTCGAAATAATAATTAAAAGGTAGGCCCTAATGATAGTTTTTACTGGCGGTCGCGAAACATCGTTTGAGTGTATCGCAGTGCCGTCCATGTGATCACAAGATAAGGTGAAAAAGTGCTGATATTAAAATTTCGATCAAAATAGCAAAATGCTGATTTCCATTTATTTCATTTTAATCTACTTTCGTGTATTTAGCTAAGCCATATGATAGTATCTTGACGTGTATAGTACATTGCCATCCTTTTCAGATATAACCTGGATTGTTGTGGGCATGCGCGGTCTGGTTAGGTTCTGCTTCAACTCGTGTTTCTTCAATATCGCTTTTTCATTTTTCTTCGATCGCCTCATCACAATTATCAACACTGAGACTGTGAATATGGCAGCTATGACCGCGACAACCATCAAACAGATAAGCAATATCTCCCATCCTGCCAACCCGTCGTCATCAACGATCGGAGTCGGGACAATAGTGTTCTGTGCGATGTTCGAGACAGCGCCCTCATTGCCGGCGGCGTCAACAGCTCGGACGGCGAAGTAGTGGGTCATTCCCGCACCGCTTGCATTGGTCAACACAACGTACTTTTTTAAAGAGCCCGCCGGCAAAGGTGATGTCAGGTTTCCGACGACAAGATCGTCGTTGGTGACCAAAGTGATATTTTCAAAGTCACTTAAGATGTCATCGAAGGTATTGGAACAACGCAAGTCAACTTCATAAACATTTAATAAGTCTTGAGCCACACAAAATTTACTAGTTGATGAATGTCGGCAAAAGCGTTCCTTAACGACTCTCAACATTTTCCCCAGTCAAATACAAGGTTAAGAGAGAAGCATTATGCTTTGTATATGAAAGTGAATAAACGTAGATCAGTCTAGTATAAAGACCGTCAGAATGAAAGCAAACAACGTATACACACCTATTCCCATGTTCGAAATCATCTCCCACAGCTGTCCACTCCAGAGTGATTGTCTGATTCTCGTAGTCTGAACTGGGACTTTCAAGATCCACGATTCTTGACGGGGGATAGAAGTCATCGTCCTCACTCGGTATTTCGACGTCATTATCAACTTGGAACGACCCACCCGAAGCTATGCGATCAAAGTCTCCGACGGGTTCAGGGTCGCCCTTCTCAGGATTAATGCTGGAATCATAAAGAACACGATTGGAACTAATTTGGGATAATTGGATTTTCATATTTTTCAAATTTCTCAAAAGTATTAGGTTGCCGTATAGCTGAGTGTTGCAACATTTCAAATTATCATACAAACAAGTGTGTAACGTAAAAAGAAAAGCAGATGAGATTACATTTACATGAAATTGACATTACTTTACCATCCATTATCCCAAATTAGTTCCAATCGTGTTTCATAAAGAAAAGTGTGTAATGTAAAAAGAAAAGCAGATGAGCTTTCATTTGTAGATGAAATTGACATTACTTCACCATCCAATTATCCCAAATCAGTTCCAATCGTGTTTAAGATGAAAGACTTTTAATTTCATTTAAGTTGTTATGAAAAACTACTCTTCTTTGAATGAACTGCCAACCAAAACAAACTAGGTTGAATAATCTGCAAATATTTTATAAACATTGTCTATCATCAGACGTCTATTGTTTTAAGAATAGAAAGTTTGAAAATAAAATTTTGGTAGAGAAGGGAAAAAACTCACAGTAATCAGCTGGCATGGCAGCGGAATTCGCAGCCGTGCCAGTGATAGCAGCCGTGCCATCCTCATCATTGGCCATGACTTGTATCCCAAAGCGACAAGACCTCTGGCATTTCGCGTCGACATAATCCAGGAAATAGGCAGAGTAGGTGCCATCATCTTTTGTGATATCAGCACCGAAAACCATACATGTAGAGAATTTCAATTTGACAACCGATCCTTGATAAATATCCCTCGGATATACAAAGTGCAAAAATCCGCGAGATTTTGTTTCTGGGCATCCAAAACGTCACGGAATGACGTCGGTAGCACTAATTTTGATGTAGCTTATTTACATAATGACAAAGAATGGAAGACAAAATGTGCCAATCTAGCCGTAACAACATATGTTACAACTCTCGAATGAATCCACTGGGGTATTGTAATCTATGATGCATCCCCTTTAGGCCAACGTCATAAAATAAAATTAGCAAGTTCATGTAAATTTTTCGTTTTCAGATTTTCGATCGTTTGCTCATGAAAGTCAGCCCTGGTTATTGAGAACGATAGTATGAACGACAAAGTACCTACCAACACCACTGTCTAGAAGGGGCAGCTCAACGGCACCGTACGAACTTGGCCTTTCAACTATGGCCGTGACCTTGGCATTGTTGACCTGCTGGTAGCCTTGGAGGAGGTCAGCGTGTATTACGATCATTGGCGGTGATTCTGTGATTAGACCAGAACTGCTGCTTGACGATAATCTCAGTGGAGCAGAAGTCGAACTGGCAGACTTCGATTCTATTGATATTTCCACCACCTGATCTCTCGAGTCAGTGTTTTTAATGTGGTACAACCAGTGCCCTGGCTGAGAGAAGAAAACGCACAGTTGTTTTGATTCGCGCAGACTCTCTGTAAAGAATGGTTTTACAGTCACAATGCCAGATTGAAATAAGTAATAATCTGATGTAATGGATGAAAAGAGATAAGCGTTGAGATAAGTCTTGACATAGTAAAATATGTTATCTTGAAAATCTTACATCTCGAACCTCGATGCACGATGTTACATCTTGAGAAAGATTAATTATCAAATAAATAATATATTTTTAAGAACTTTAGATACAATGAAGCGACCTTCTTAATATTTATAGCATTACCAAACTGGTTAGCATTTCTTTAAAAACTACGTAATTGGTAATTGTTACTCTAAAGTAAAAGAAATATGTTTTGTTGAGAAATTTTAATGGTATCATGTCTAAAAACTTCCCTGAGTATGGCATCAATAACTTGCGATGTAAAGTGAAGTAATATCCCCGGAAGATTATATTTTCCTATATTTGGCTGCTGCATACACCATGCTTTTAAAAACTTATATATCGGTCCGCTATCCATGGTCAATTGGCACTGTATTTCAACGTTTTGACTTCAGCGAGAGACCGTGGTAACGCCATGGCAGATTATTTGCAACACAAGTTCAGTATGTAAAATAGAGTTTCTTACTCCCCATTTCCCTAAACTTCACTTCAAACCGCCCATTGTTCAACTTTTCAATTCACTGTGTATTCGTTTAATGTTCAGTTATTGCTGATATCTTAACTTGAGTCCAAACCAGAATTCACCAGTCGACAATGATATAATATATATATGTTGTGACCAAACATAGTCGTGTTTGCAAGATATAGTCTTTCTGTTTCAATATACGTCGAGGAGACATGAGCTACTTATTCATTATCAATACGTACAGTTATTAAACGTTTACGATTATATAACATGCATTAAAAGCGACAACGACTGTCATTTGTAGCAAAAAGTGACTTTTGTGTTTCCTGCAGTGGACAAAATCAAAAATGAAAACATATCAAACTGTCACATATCCGTAACGACATCAAAGATGCAAATGGGACGTCGAATACAAGTAAGTTGATTTACTAAAGTCTGTTATGTCAAAGTTTAAAATGACCCCGGCTGCAAAACAGAAGTTTACAATATCTCAGAATTGTCTAAATGACGTGGGTGGTATATGAAAGCTACATTGTTTTCAACTTATGTGCACATGTTTATATTATTAGCCAGGAACTTTTTACGATTTACTACAAACAATCCAAATAACTGACTTTTGTGTTTGGCTGTGTATAGGCGTGTGTGTGCATCTTATGCTGACAAAAAGTTATCCACGTTATTATAGCAACAAGTTGCAGTTCGAACAAATGAAAAACATTATTTACTTAATCAATTTAAAAGCAGACAGAAGAACTGTAGTTTAAATCAAATCAGACTTTAAGAGACCTAATCGTCAAAGTCGTTGAAATACTGTGGAAGACTCAAATATCAGTACTGAATATTGTGATAACTGTAATAAGACTGCAACTTTGATCTAAAATTCAATTTTCTAAAAACGCTCGTCAATACAATGGCTGATTGGGAAATTATCAGTGTGATGAAAATAAAAATGATATTTTACTTGAAAATCAAGAGATGCAAAACATGATTACACGACTCGTCGGAAAAAGGCGTCTTATTAAAATTGTTCATGATTTTGATCAGTACTAGACATGTTTCATGCTGTTCGTCACATTTAAACCGTGGACGTACTTTACCTCACCTGGCTCCTTGACCTCTTCTCTAAAGGTATTTAACTAATAATAAGAGAAAATGTCAGTTATCGACAAATAGATTAAATAAACATATTGTAATCAAGCTACAGGAATTTATGACCGTCAATTGACCCGGATACCACAGTGACCTCAGGTTGAGCAAGTAAAGTGTCTCTTGAGGTGTAAGTGAGAGACCGAGATATCCTCGGCTCCAGGGTCCATCATGTTTGATGTGATGTAATTTCAAAGCAAAGTTAAGGTATTTGGTATCTTAATCTCAAACTTCCTCTATTTCCTATTGTGAACGTACTCCCAGGGTACAAAAGGATATTATGACAGTCATGTGTCCACGGCCTATCTTATCAATTTTTGATCAGCACATTTTTATGAAATGAAAATAAATAAATATTGATTGTCGTCTCCATCGTCACAAACTGAGAGGTTTAAGCTTAGTAACTTTCAAATATGCGACTTTTCCCCATAAAGCTATATATTTTTAGAAAAGCCTGATTCAGCACCTTCAAAAATGTAACATTTTATAGTTTCGTCATTCATGATTCGAAACAGAAAGGGAAACATTACCCCTACCCCTTATATTAAACACGGATATGTGGCATACCAGCTATTAAGAAACAAGCCCATGCACCTTATTAAGAAAACAAGCTCATGCACCTACTAAATCTCAAGACATATACTTTTAATGTTAATTTTCTTTTTTATTGCAATTAGTTCTTCCAAAAAGTAAATAAATACCTCATGAAAAATTGTTTGGAGGAACGGGAACTTAATTATTGGGTTTGAAATTTAGCAAATTTTACGATTTACGGTCAATGGCCGATATAAAGTCTAATCGACTTTCGAATATTAATTTATCCCCATTAAGTTATATATCAATGAAAAGGCCATAATCTGGGCTTTCTAAATATATAACGTTTGTAGTATTTTATTGTTTCTGTTTCCGTCGAGCGGTAAATATGTGACCCCTACCCCATTGTTGAAATCCAAGATGGCGGCCAAGATGGCGGCCAAGATGGCGCCAAATGAACCCCATGGGACAATATTTGATTTTGGGAACATCAAAATTCATTAACTATAGACCCTAAGGATTACAAAAATGTAGGTTAAAAATATATCCATGGGGTGCATGGGAACCCTACCTTCCGACCCGACTATAAGGACCTTTAACCCAGCCTGCCATCTTGTGTGTTGTATGCGATTGATTTTCTGCTCTATGCAATCTACAGTTTCATTGTGTTTCATTTTTTTTTGCATCCAGCGTGATGAATATTATATACTAGTGAATTGAGCTCTCCAGACAATGAGTTGAATTGTGACGCAAAGCTTTTGTTAATTTCCTAACCATACGACAAACCATTAACGCAGCCTCTCATCTTGCATGTTATAGGATTTTTGTCAAGTTTATCGTTGTAATGAAAGAAGCCGACATGATATTTCGACAATTTCTGAAGTCTGATGTGTTCTGTGTTCGCACACAAGCCAACTACCAACAACAAGCATTTCGCCGATGCAGTACCTTTGCTGAAAAGCGAGCTGCAAATCGTGACCCGACGTGATTGTGGATATTGTTACCTCATCCTGCTTACTGGATGGTGTTAACCTAAGGACCGCTGACTCTAGCGTACGATTTTGTAGTTTGACAAGAAATGTACAGAACTGTTCGGCATCGGGATAGCTGGCTGTATGTTCACAGCATTTTTGAGCTGGTTGTGAGGATTATCGTTAGCTAAAATTTGTCTTTAAAAAGTAACTTTTATTTTACCTGTTCCATGTTTGGTTATTGCATATTAATAAGCGGGGCTTGTATTGCATTTTCTTTTGTTTATGCAATGCATATGTTTCAAATTTAAATATTAATTGTAGCCTTTGTAGACGTTGCCAATTACTTAAGGAATAACCCCCGCTGAGGACGGGTGTATTACAAGATATAGCACAATTCACGACTTATGTGCACGAGCCGCAGGCGAGTGCATATATGGAGTGAATTGTGCTATATCGAGTGGTATACCTGTCCTCAGCGGGGTTATTGCTATTATATTATATCAAGTTCATGTTATTACTTTTGTAGACATTAATATTGATAAAAGGGGGCGTATTCAAATATTTATTGGGAACGTTCTTTGCTCAAAACAGTGTTTAAGTGAAATGGGCCCCGGAACAAGCATTTTAACCTTCTTCAGAAACATCCAACACTCACAATATACGTAGACTTGCGCAACTGTGAGTTTCGTATCACATCGTCAAACGAATATTTATTTTTAAATAATATGGCAGAACAAACGTAACTGTCAACAGGTACAACACGCGTGTACAACTCTCTGAAAGGTAAATTCAATAAAATATTTACATATGAATGCGACCTGAATCATGTGAATGAAATTATATCACCTATATGTAACCCTGCGTACTTGGTGCCGCCATATTTCAATATCGCGAGATTGATCGATAGTGTACAGAGTGTATTTTTCTCTAATTTGTGTTTATTATACTGCCATTCGCGGGACCACTTTAAATGTAACTGTGAAACAACGATGCAGCACTCTGATTATGAATATTTGAAATGTCTTCGATGCTCGATTCTGCAGGAGCTTGTCGAGATGCCATGGGCACGACAGCAGAATTACGATCTATTTCAACACTTACCACCCCGTTGTGTTCTTGGCAACCCAGGCTTTTAGATAGGATACCAGATATTCCATGGCTCTGATCAGAGGTGAGTTTGTTTGTATATGATCTGAAACTAGCTTCGTTTTTATGAGCGTGAAGTACATGATGTGCCTAGTCTCAACTCCAGCAGAATCTAGCACAGTGCACGCAGTTGCCCTGGCACAGTGATTTGTGTAGGTTGTCGACAATTTGCCGCTTTTGAGATATCTCTCATCATGGAGCGTAATTTATTTTCGCCCAATGGTGAATTACAGTACCATACTTTGTCATCCGGGTTTACATTGACGTGAGGCCTCTGAAATAATGCATTTTCTCCCGGATTTAACTTTGACAGATATTTTGCGAATACTGCAATTGGGTAATTTTCGCCGCCGATGGCGAACATTTTGGCTTGTGTTTTGTAGAATCACGTCCGTCCGCCTTGAGCTGCTTGCACAAAGCTACAAGGATGTTGTTGGCGGCTTTGAATTCTCGATCGCGTATGATGTTTAAATTGCATGGTACGGCAGGGAATTCAGATGTCGGTTGACTGAAGCACGGATTCCGGTCAGGCTAGATTTTGAGTACCGTTCCCCGGTCTTGCTTCGTGCCTCGTCATAAAATCGCCTCAAAACTACCGCCAATCCTTCTGGGGGAGTGTTCGAACGCCGGGTTTTCATTTTTTCGATCAGTCAGTCTAGAAAAATTGAAATCAAGAAACCGATTAGTGACATGTCTGAGGTCATGTTAAAAGGTCAAAAACCGTAATCGGTTTTTTTTTGTAAACATAGGCGTGACCGTACCGATATATTAATCTCCGATCTATCGACTCACCTCGCAGAAGTTTTACACCCCATGTTGTCTGCTTTGTGGTCGCTTTCTCGTCTTTCAGTAACTCTATACTGTCGAGGTCATCTTCGGTGAAGTTACCAAATCGTGTTGGTTGCATTGGCTGGACTATTCCTCTGTTTCTTGAAGGGAATCCTTCTCCGTTAACTCTCGTGCAGCATACTCGGCCATGTTTATATTGCAGACGACATCAAAGGGGAGTACAACACAATTTTAGGTCGTGCAAAATTCTTTCATTAATTAATCCAAAAATGTAATGAATGTGTACTTATTGGTATGTATTTATTTTATTTTTACCAAAATATTTCTCTGATATCTAATCCTGCCCTCTCCTTTATTTGCTGACGCTTCACTATTATATTCATATTCTGGGGCCAACGATAGCAGTGCTTTATGGTTTATTTAACCATGGCTTGCATAAATTAAAACCGTTCTCATCCAATCATAACATTATGTCTCTGGCACAATTGCTCTGATATAATATAATTTATTGTATATTACATATTTTGGTGTGTGTATTGAATCATGGCAACTGGTGTCGCACCTGAACAATGTGTCAAGGTAGAGATATCCCTTGAATATGGCAAACAAGTGAATTCTCCTGTTAATATGTTGTTGATACCCAGGCTAGTGCTTTTTTACCTGAAAAAAACCACATCCTTCTGGTGCAATACCAACATATACAAAGCAATATCCTCATGTATCTTCTAGGGGTTTGTGGTAATGTTGACTAAGTATCAATATTTAAACAAAACATCGGCATTTTTCTGTTCCTGAATATGGAACAAATGTTCCTCCTGTTGCACACATGGCAACAGGTGAATGCACAGGTAAAACTTAACAAATTCCATTTCATCAAGAATTCAACAACAAAGAATTCCTTTTTAGTACAGCAGGTGTGGCGGAGTCCAGTTACTTTTGTATCCGCTAAGTGCAAACACTCCAAGAAATAACCACCCTCAGTTGCTTTAGTTTAGAGTAGATTTATTCAACAAGCGGTGAAAACTGGGTAAATAAAGAGATTAAAATACAAGGTCATTCATTGCTACAGCTGAGAGTCGAGGTAAATCAAGTCCAAAGTAAACGGAAGGAAAGAACTAAATTCTACAAAAATATTTAAGGACTGCATTCAAAATGGTCCTCTAAATAATCGAAAGTCATAAAGGAAGTCAACTTACATCGTTGCGCCTACAGTCCTACTTTTGGCTGGAGTGTTTGTGAGATCTACGTGGCATGTCTACTTGCTTTAAGACAGTGGAAGACAAATAGCGTCAATGACACTTTGCTCATATTTGGTAACATGGGGTTGGTCAGAGAGATCGAGGTTATGCATATTTAATAGATAGTACAGGACTGATGTGGTAGTATATGTAGGTGAGAGCAGAATTTGTACAATGTGGTGGAGTAGATGAATGCATTGACATAGAGGAAGCTACAGATGTATGCAGTTAGAAAAAATTATTTTTATTACCAAAGACTGAAAAGAAATAAATGGAAGTGTCGAAACGCAGGATTAAATATTATTACAAAAAGTATGTTAAGTAAAGGCTATAAAGCTGCATAATGAAACACAGGATTAAAGGGGCATTATAGCAATCTTTTGACCCTTTTTACACCAATGTTGTTGCAAACGTGCAGTTGCTGATGTTGTTCAATGTATTGAAAGATGTCTAAAAAATTGTCGACCATCGACAACTTCCATCCAATTACCTCTGACTCGAGGTTTTTGTACACAGTGTAGGCATAATTGGATGGAAGTTGTCTATGGTCGACCATTTTTTAGACATCTTTCAATAAGTCAAACGACATCAGCAATTTTTCGTTTGCAACTATATTGGTCTTTTTCGGTCATCATGGATACCAAGCAATGAGCGTTAGATAAGATTGACGGTGGTATGGTGAGGTCTGTTCCGGTAGCTGCTAACTGAGAATCGTTGTTAATGGAGATTCCATTGTTCCGCACGTAAATCTTGGGTCCCACAATCATTGTTTTACCTACATTGCTTTCAACAAGGGACAGTTTGTCCCGTCGTGTGAACCAAATGTAGAGGACCGTGGCAGAAGAGTGGTCCGCTATTACGGCTCTTTTGTATTTTTCGCGCCCGTCTTCGAAGTGAATAATCTTGGCAATAATTTTTACTGGGTGGTATTTGTTGATGTCCATTTCCATCACTTGAAGTAAAGACGAATAAGGCATCTGCTTGTGAAAAGGAAAATAATTAAGCAAAAGTAATAAAGAAGTAACAGGTAATAGTAAAATCATATGTTGTAAGAACCAAATATCAACGACTGTGCATATTTTACAATATGAGCTGGAAATCGCGAAAAGAGAGCAGTAGTAAATTGGCATATAATTGCCAGCATGCACTTGTTACAGTGTCTACAGCTGTCATTTCACTGTTAAAATATAGTGACGAAATCACATCAGGAAGTGTACTATCGTGATGGATAATTAATAACAGGGTATCCAAAAATTGGCATAGATCACCCGTGATCTTGTAAGAGGCGCACTTGGATTTGTTACTGTCACAGATGTAATAGAGTCGTAACGTTGAAAAGGAAGTGTTTGAAATTATTGCGCCTGGGGGCAGTAGTTCTTTATCTACTACGTCTGCTAACAATTGTGAATGGCTCAGAAGTTGTTTTGGGGGAAAGCTGTAGGTCATATTTTGTATGCTTCGTAAGGTTGAGCAAGGACCCAACGTTGTGAATATGGCAGTATGCATTTGAGAATTCCAAAGACATGCTGTGGGTGTAACATTGTCAGCATTATGTTGAACGATAAAATGATTATGCGGTGGCAAAGCAGTTCTTCTGACGAAATGCCCTGTTCCACTTGACCATGAGAGACGTGTTTCGGTATAAAGTACACAGCCGTTGATTGATTTTACAGAATGAAGCATAGTACTTGCTGTACTATACACTCTTTGTGAAGACGTACGTGAATTTACTATCAGAAATGTACCTTAGTGATAATATTACTTAATGTAAATATCTTGTTGTAGTTGTTTGTATCTTACCTTGGAATCGCTGAGGTCTGTTACAGAGGGAGACGATGTAATTGAAGTGTAATGTACGTTCGATGATTGGTGCAATGGTTGACGTCTAGCAGAGGTACTAAGGTACCGTTCAGTTTTTACGGCCGGGGGGGGGGGGGCGGCAAAATCCAGGGGGGGGTCATCATAATTTTGGAATCCGCAAAGGGGGGGGGGTCATCGCTTTTTCACTGGTAGGAAAGGGGGGTCACCATATTTTCAAAAACATAATACCAACAATAAAGTTCACTTTATGCCATGGCCATGATCGACCCTCTTTACCGGCGGGCAGCCTACGGCGGCCCACTACAATAAATATACATTATGTATTACCCATGACCCTCTTAACGGGCAGACGCCTTTGGCGGCCCACTCCAATTAGGTTTACTTCATGCAATGCCCATGATTGACCCTCTTTACCGGCGGGCCGCCTGCGGCGGCCCACTACAATAAATTGACTTTATGTAATACCCCATGGCAATCTTACCGTAAAATTCCCAATTGAAGCCGCGGCTTGTATTAGAAACATTTTTGAGGGACCCCTGGGATCACGCACTGAATAATGGTAATGGCCGCGCGCCTTCAGCGGCCCTGTCCAGTAAAGTCTACTTTATGCAATAGCCATGATCGACCCTCTTTACCGGCGTGCCACCTTTGGTGGCCCACTAGAATAAAGTTGACTTTACGTAATGGCCCATGACCCTCTTAACCGGAGGGCTGACTTTGGCGAACCACTCCAATAAAGTTTACTTTATACAATGTCCATGGACATGAGTTGTCTATGGAAATGAAGTTAAAAATTGCCTTACAGTCGTCCTAATTAACAGACGTTTCAATGGATGTGGCTGAGAAGTTTGTGCACTTGCATCGAATAAAGTGCGCCGTGTACCGGAGTTCAAATCCAAACCATGCGGGTAAATTTGACATATGGGTTTTGGTTATTTTTTAGGGGCGGTCATCAATTTGTTTCGTCTGACAAAGGGGGGGTCATCTTTTTTTCACAAAAAATGCAGGGGGGTCTATATTTTTTTGAACACCGGCGACAAGATTTTGACGCCCCCCCCCCCGGCCGTAAAAACTGAACGCTCCCTATTAAAGCGACGGACTTGACACGAGCGAAGCATTGAGTGACACTGTGTATGCTTGTAAAAGTAGTAAGTTTTACTACGGAAATTGAAAAGTTGATCATTAAACCGCTTAAAAGTCCAATTAGCCAATGACGATGACAGAGCCTGAGTAATCTTTGATAGTACAACGAGTATAGGTTGGAATACGACTGATGACAACAAGATTAAATTCCCCCGACTTTCCAGTCAGGGGGTCGAACAAAAGTCAACATGTACACCAGAACTCTTGTGAAAAGATATTATTAGCTTGCATATGTACACATGCCCTGTCAAAGCAATCAACAGGAAGCAAGTCAGTTATTGCACTGTGGTGGAGTTACTGTGGTTACGGTTACACACATATCTGGATTCAAACGTAAGAGATTCATGACAAAGAATATTGACTATGGTCCTATCTTAATACTGACAACGCAGTAGTTGCTGTGAATAGGGAAATCACATGAGAACAACACACAGTAACATTGCCTTTCTGTTGTTACTGATAATTTCTAGTGATAGCTAAGCTTGTGTCTCGCTGCAACTGCGTATGAATACGCAGTATTGTTGTGCGAAAATTAAACGACATACAAGGAGGTGCGCAGCTAGCCTTCGTCTTTGTATTCAAAGATTGCCGAATCTGTAGTCTGAAAGTTAATCAATCTTTCTGCATTATCTAGTATAAGTTTTCAATACTACGCAACAAGCTTAAGTCTCCGCGAAGTCTGACAGATGTGAAACCCGTACGAGAAGGCTATTGTATATTGAGACTAGTGTAAGGGACTGGTCAGTTTCTTCGGCCTGGGGGGGGGGGGCGGTGGATTATCTTTTGCCGACGTCAAAAAGTGGCTGACCCCCCTATTCCAAATTTTGAAAACAGGGTGACCCCCCTATTCCAAATTTTGAAAACAGGGTGACCCCCCCCTGCACGCGACAACTGTAATATGTAATAATATAATACTGTAATATATATATATATATATATATATATATATATATATATATATATATTATATATATATATGTTATATTTTACATACATTTATATTTTAAGTCATTCTGTGTTTTAATGAAATTGTTGGCATGTCAGTTGTAAGATAGGAATTTCAAAGTGTCAATCTTAAAGTTTGAATACAGTACATTTTGAATGAGCTGTGAATGTATTCACACTTTCTATGCTCAACCAGATGTCCTGAACTGTTGTACAGAAATGGAGTCAATCATTAATATCAAACAGGAAAAAGCAGTAAATCAAAAACTTTGATGGGTGTTAAGACTTGCCAGCCATCCAATTAAATCTCCTGAGGAACAATAGAGAGGCATTTTAGCCAAATCTGATGTGTGCAGAGTTTGAGATGACCTTTTCTTGTAACATTGATATTTGTGCATGTTGCTTTCTCATACTGAATTCTCATAGAGAGAACAGAAAAGTATCAGGAATTTGTCATGCTTTTCATATGAAATGCAGATTTCATAATAGTACACTTTCACTTAGCAAACATCAAGATATCTCTGGCATATATCTCTGATTTATTAAAGTATGGCGCCCGAAGGGCGCGAAGAAAAATATGAAACATCCTGATATCTCTGATATATATGTCTTGTATATTAAAGTAATGCACAGGAAGGGTGTGCTGAAAAATGTCTGATATATTAAAGTAATGCGCTTGAAGAGCACGCTGAAAAATATTAAACATACATATATCTCTGATATATGTATATCTCTGATATATGTATGCCTGATATGTTAAAGTTGGGCGTGCTGAAAATATGTCTGATTATTAAAGTTACGCGCCCGAAGGGCGCGCCGAAAAATGAAATTTGTGGCTGACACGATGCATTTTAGGCAATGATGAGCCTGTGTCGAAATTCAAAAACACACTGACCCCCCCTATTGGGCATTTCAAAAACATGGTGACCCCCCCTATCACCAAAGTCAAAAACAGGGTGACCCCCCCATGAATCCACCCCCCCCCAGGCCGAAGAAACTGACCAGTCCCTAAGACATGAGACGGTGTGCCGCGGTGAACTAATCCGTGTGCAAGTTTACTCTTTCTTTATGTGCAGCGACTTGTTTCCTGTTCAGTTGATTGTTTTGGTAGCATGAACAGGTGTATATATGCAAGCTGGTATTACATGTATCAATTACAGAGTTCTGGTGTTCTGACCCCAGACAGTGGAAAATGATGTGTGGGCAGTTGACATGTAATGTTGTCCTGTCAATTGTCCGGCGGTCATGTTGTCGCGTACATGTTTGTAACGCCAAGAGTTTTGGAGCTTGTAAGGTGAACAAAAAGTAAATACACGTTCGTTGTCATCATGTATTGAATTGCTTCAAGACATCTGGGTAGCTAATAAGCGGATATTCATCGCAGGTGGTATAAAATAGGCTTAGCAGGTTTTAAATGGAGCCGAAGGTGAAATGTGAATGGCAGGGCGGTTGTTGTCATGATACGACGATCAGTGGATTATCCCATTTATAGTATTTGGGGAAAGTGTGCATGCTTGGTGCGCGGATGTCCTACGAATACGTTGATAGAAGCAGGTCGGGTCTATGATTACTGTATAGTTACTTGTAGGAAGGTAATGTGACATTGAATACTTGTCCATGAGTACGCCTACTCCGCGTAGATGCAATGTTCTGTCCGTATACAAGGCTGTAATTTGATTCGAACGTTACGCAATAGTGCGTGTAAAGGTATTTATTACAGTCTAAAGGGAGATACGTACATTGCAGATTATGTTGATAACATACAGGATGTTGTGCTTCTGTCGGTTGCTCCATCTGTTGCGGAAGTTTATTCGAAGAGTAAGTTAATAGACTGAATACACAGGTCTCTGTACAATATTCTTGTCAGGGAAAGGTACTGCCCGTGTACATTATTTAATCGCCTGATACACATTTCCGTAGACTGTGTTGAATGACTCCATATATTGCTTTATGATCAGACCAGGAATTTTCTATCGTACCAGAAATATCAGTTGAAAAATTTACAAATATTTAATCTAAAGCAGAATGATGATCAGTAGTTTCCTCATGTATCAGTTGCTGCGATCGGAAAGTTGACATCATAAAGTTAAGGAAAGTAGCGCTGTTACTTGGTGACAAGATGTCAACGTTGAAGTCACCCAATATAAGAAGTGGTTTTGTCAAATCTAGTAATGAATGGCAGGAGATATTGGTTACATTGTTGTTTAAATCTGTGGAGAGTGCAATGTGGTGATTTGTAGATCATAACAGTTTGTAATTGGTGACACAGATGTGTTAATATATTTGCTTGTATAAATTCAAAATCTACCTTGGAGTGATTATTTATAAGAATAACTTGATATGTCTTCTTGACATACAGGACAAGACCATGATGAGGTCTTGTGACATGTACAGCATCATAACCCATGTGTTGGTCATTCCTGAAAATGAAATATTTAGGAAGATTGAATGTTTCATGGGTGTCATTACTTGTTAATCTGGACTCAGCAATACCAATAATATCTGTAGCAAGAATGCTGTGTTCACTGTATAAATCAGTAAAATGTTTATGAAGTGATCTAGCATTTTGGAAAAGCACTTTGCAACAGTTGTCAGGGAAAACATATAAAGCATAGTTTAAGTTTGGCATATGCACGCAGTCTATCCACTTCACTGCGAACTGCATCAGATATGGATATTTTGCTTTTATTCAGTTGTAGTATGCGAAGGCCATTTAATGTACGTACTCTACTTATTGCAACATAATGTATATAGTCAATTTTTCTTGTACCCAAGTGGATAACTATTTCATCAAGAGTATTACCTTGAGATTTGTAAATAGTTTTGGCAGCAGAGGCTCTGAGTGGGAACTGAATTCTCATGACGTACACATGTTTGTAGTATTTGCTTGTAGGGAATTGGCGTTTGATATCAAATATTGGAGTCCATTGTTTATTGATACCTGGTTGTTGTAAATGCTTGTATTTATGTCTTCTTAAGAGCCCAACATCTTTGTCATCGAACTGAACCCAAATTACACTTGGTCTCTTGTTTGATGTATCTGGCATCTTATGGTCTATGTGTTGTACTATACAGCTTGCACCATTTGTCGTACCGTCTTCAACATCAACATTGGCAGTGGGATTATATCGTTGTTCAACAGCAATTGGAGCTTGTGATAATAAGCCACATGTTTTGCTTGGATCTTTTGGAATGGTTTTAAGTATTTGTGCTTTTACTTGTTGCGACACATCTCAATAACAATATCTAAAGCAGGTACAACAATTTTATAGGTGTTGGTATTTTGAAATACTGCATCATTATGTGACTGAACCATCGCATTGGTAGTGTACAAATGAGGCACTGATTTATTGGTTGGTTCACCACCTGAGGGTGTAATGCCTTTCTGCAACCTGTGAAATATCATAACTGGTGTGATTTCCTTCTCTTAACCTATTCAGCAGTTTTGCAAAATCTTCATCATCTTTCTGTCGCATGATTTCAGTTAGTTCATGCATGGTGAAGTATTCTTTCCACAAATTTGTAGCCAATGGACCATACTCTTTTGTTAAATCATTAAATATCCAGCCGTCCATAACTGGCTTGAGTTGAAATAAATCACCAAATGTTATTAATGAAACACCACCAAACACTTGAGTGTTACCTCTTATTTGCTGAAGTCGAAGGTTTATGAAATTTAATAGGTCATGGCCGACCATACTGATTTCATCTATGATCACTACTGATAGGTGTCGATATTTAGCTTGCAGGGTGTTAAGGCTGTCACTATCCAGTGGTTTATATTTATAACCCTGACTTGCCGGTACTTTAAATGCAGTGTGAATAGTACTACCATTTATATTATGGGCAGCTTTCCCTGTTGGAGCACACAGAATGATACGGCAGTCATCTGGGCATTCCCCAGCTGTTGAACAGAGATAGCGATGTAGTGCTTGATATATAGCTTTGATTACAACTGATTTCCCTGTACCTGCTCCTCCCGTTATAAATATATGCATTGGGTCTTGATTAGTCTTTATTGATTTCAGTACCTGATGGAAGATTTATCTTTGCTTTTGGTTGAGAGAATTCACAAGATTAGAATATTGATGGTCAGGCATTCGACCTGGGATTGTGTTTTCAGCATTGGCACTTCCAGTATTTACACCTATGTCAAGGCCAAGGTCATAGGTAGCATTTTCGGGTTTGTCAGGTTGAAAGTAGATGTAATGAGCACTAGGTAAAATGCCTGTCTCCATATCATCTATTTCAGTCTGTTGTGTATTTGGTGCAATCTGATCAAATACATGTAGGTGACCATTATCATACTGGTTTGCGGCTTGTGTTGCTTCCTCCAGCAAGTCTGTATGATGTTCATATTTACCTATGGTTTGTACAATTATGTGTTTGTTAAGAGAATAAGATTCTTGAAATGAAGTACAACCATTTATGCGATCTGTGTTTTCATTTCTCCAAGGTATATACAACATAAGCTTTTCACGGCAGTAATTTTCATAGTCAGTTTTCTTATTGTAGCTGACATAACGTATGATACATGGGGTTTGGCGTTCTTGTATCTTTAAACCATTTTTGAAAATGATGCTGACCATGTTGGTTGTATTGTCAGAATCTGAATAGTTTGGAATATATGGGTCACCATCATTGAAATTTGGTAACTGAATACTGCTGTCTGTAGTTGGATATATAATTTTCAGTTTAGATGCATAGTCTGCAAGACACCAGTATTCCAATAATTTAGGCCTTCTAGCATAACGTTTATTAAATTATCGCTTTCTATATCTGTAGATTCAGCTGGTGTATTTTCGAGTGCCCTTTTGCTTTTGAGTAGAAATGTCTTTGACCAGGTGGTGATGTGTTAATAAATACATATTTGCTGCCTCCTGAGCACTGATTTCTACATTGTTCAGAAATTTATTCCCAATGTGTCTGACTTGAGCTTTGAGTTCCATATTACCTTTTCTGGCTTCTTTGCATGCTTGATCTAGTAATGCACTGATGCCTCTTTGAGACTTGCTGATGTATGATACAATGTACATAGCACATGCATAAGGATCCAAAATGAACTGAAGGTCATGCTTGGCACCCCATGCTTGTAATAAAGGTTTCATGTATGCATTGACACGTAAATCACATGGTTCTCGTTTAAGAAATATTATTGCAGTTTTAAGGGAACTACGAATTGATTTATATAATCATCATGACTCATCTGTATTTCATTACATAGAAAGTCCTCATAAGATATGGGTTTACCTTCTTTCATATCATCCAGTTTCAGTTTAATTTCTTCATATTTTTGTTTACAATTCTGTAGTTCATCTGGATCATCATCTAGTGGTGTAAGAATCATTGTTTCTAACATTGGAGGCATTGGGTATCCAAAACGACATACAGGTTTACCCTTTTCACGGCATGTCTTAGAGTGTTTATGTGTTCGTAGATTCAGCAACTCGGCCATTCCACCTGGTACATCAGAAGAACAAGATACATACTTGTCAATGAAATCTTTTACTTCTTTGGTCGTGTTTTGCTGATAATTTGGTGCATTCTTGATCCACATTAGCATATGTATATGTGGTGAGCCACGTTGTTGAAATTCAACTCTGTAAAAGTAGTCTGTCAGCTTTCCTAGTGGTTCATGTGGACTCTTGATAACATTAGTAATGAATTCATTGATTCTGTGCTCAAAGAAGCGAGCACATGTGACAGGGTCAGATTGTAATAACCTTGTCTTTGTAGCCCAATCCATGGTCTTAAGTTCATCAATAGAATAATTCTTACCATCTACAAGTTTACCAAGAATTCGGTGCAAGTCGATCGACTTTGTATCAGCACTGGACAAAGAGCAAAACCATGTGGCAAACCAAGTTGTCTGATCATAGCAAATACATCTTTCTTTCTCTTTTCTAAATAGGGAGGTGAATTGCGCAAATCTCTGAATATGTAGAAACCATCATCAAGTCGGAGTAATTTATTCACTTTTTCTTGATTTAATAAATCTGCAACTTTGTAAGTTTTGCCTTCAGTTTTACATCGTCTTAGTGCAAGGTGTACTGTATCACTTATTTGTTTCAGTTGCAGTTTCTTTACTTTAAAGAACATATTTGGTACAGAGTTTGCAACACGTCTGTCAACATTACGTAGTTCCCATTTGCAAAATTAATGTCACTGTAATGTACATTTGAGTTTTGAACTTTGTAAATAGTTCTGCTCTGTCCACAGAAAAATGTAAGAAAAGCTAAATATTCTGCATCTGTAGCAGCAAATTAGCCGAGAGGCCATTGACCTTCATCAGGTGCAAATGTAAGCATTTGATTGAGATAATCTGCATCATCAAGTAAAGTATCCATATTAGCAACAGGTCGCTCTTCAGGATCAGCCTTACTGAACGTATCAGAATCAGAGTCGGATTTAATTTCAGCATTATAGTTGGCTGTGGCGTTGCATTTGTATTTTCAACTAGTACTGTCTTGTTAGAATCTGTGTTTTCAAGGACATCATACAACCAATCAGAGTTAATTTGAATACCTGTATGGTACAGATCACTGTTATTCATGAGCCAGACTAATGCTGCATCACTTTGTTGGGTCTGATATTTTCAGTAAATTCACATCGTGTATATGAAACTTTCGTTTCAGTTTGACTGGTATAGTTGCAGATTCATTAGGCATTCTTGGTAAAGCATTAAAAGTAGGGATTATATCTGTTGGAATATTAACTACTGGGCCAGATAATGACCTTTGACCTCCACGTGGCAAGCTGCACAAATGCATAATGGAATTCGTAGTGCTATTAGTCCTTCCTCTAGTGGATGTAAGTGTAACTGTGGAGGAATGTCATGAAAGGTCACATGTTAGCTCTCGACAATTTTGGGATTTTGCCAGATTATATAGATCTGTACCATGTGTTGCATATCCATTCTGTATTATCGACAGACATGTATCCAGTCAAACATTTGATGTAACTTGGCAGCTTGAGTAACAGATTTTCTGAACCAAGTTTGATGGCATGAAGAACAAACATATTCCGGACCTTGTGATACTGCTTTATGAAAAATCTGTATGCATTCTTCCAATGTCTGACTGCAGGATTTTTGGTTTTCTGTATGCAGTGGTACATAATGTGACTCAGCAGAATTTGTAATTGTTCCTGATTCCGCAGCATGAGTTTTTTCATTCCCTCTCACTGTTTTTTTTTAAATTTTCTCCTCTGCAGAACTCATCATTCTGTCTCTTCATCTTTCTGTACGACTGTTGTTGTTTGCATTCCTGCTCTGTAAAACATTCCAGCCCCGCGCCCACACAAAAATTGACCAATTTGGGATTATGGCTTATCAACCAATTTCATTGTTCCTGCTGTTTTTCCTTAAATGTTTGGTTAGTCCTATGTACTTGATACCTTTCGGGAAACTTGTACCTGGTTGGTCTAAAGGGCTCTTCCGATAATTTTTTATGACCCCTCGTGCTGGTGAGGTGTTTAAACTTCTTTTAACAGTATATAGTCTCAGCTATACACAAGTGATCAGTATTTTAACAGTAGTATAGTCTCAGCTATACACAAGTGATCAGTATTACAACTGCATAGCATCGGTTGAGACACCATGGAAGGTTTCGCGCTTGCTGTAAGGTAGAAGCTCTTGACGATGGTAACTGGTGGTCCAAAGGCATTGTGAAGGAAGTGATTCAAAACGAAGGGACATGCACGTATCTATTTGGTTTGATGGCTGGTCGGCAAAAAAAGTCAAACTGGACTCCTCGAACAACAGAAAACACAAAACTCGAAAGCTATCTAGAAGCGACAAAACTCGCACTTCTAGAGATACCCTTTCACACAAGGAAACAGAACATGTCGCGTGCTCAAAGAATCGCAATAAACAAGCTTGCAAACAATAGGCTAATTACAATAAAACCCTTCGACAAGGATCGAGGCATCGTCATTGTAAACACAAAAGATTACGTACACGAATGCGAAAGACTATTACGCAACACCCAGTATTATACACAACTAGACAATGACGACACAGAACAAACAGTAAACAAAGTACACGAACTATTAAACAAAATGTACGAGAAAAAACACATCAACCATGCACGGTCCTTTTGTGGAGGGACCGTGGACCATGATACTTATAAGTATCTCGATCCAAAAAACATAAAAATCCGTACCCCGCAGTGGTACTTACTACCTAAAATTCACAAACCGCCGCCCGAAAACTCAACGTTTGCAGGGGGACCAATAATTAGCGGCTGCTCTAGTCCCACTAACAGAATCTCAGAATTCTTGGATTACTTCATAAAACCATTGGTCCAGCAACAACCAACGTATTGAAAAGATACAACAAACTTCATACAAGAAATTGAAAAACAAATGTCCCCCAACTAGTCAAACAAAATTCACAGAAGTAAAGAAACAAAAAACAAACAAACCAGACCACCAAATGGACTCACAACGAGACCCAAACATTGATATTCTTGCCTCGCTATTCGATGAGCAAGATCACTAAAACACATTAAAATAAATATTCACAAACACATAAAAATAAATATTCACAACAAAAACTAAGGAAAGAATCTACATTGCGACTGATGAGAAACCACACTCGGGTTTCGAAACGCAAGCGTCAAAGGGCCACTCTATCAACTTTGTAACACCATAGGTCCGGCTGCGTCTCGCCATAAGCTTTCCCAACACAATCAAAACATTACCGTACACACTTATCCAAACTTCCCTACAAATATCCGAGGCGAAACAAACATTTTTTATTAACACAAACAATCGGATAAGAATGTAGGAACACATTTTTGAAACGAACCAAACACAAACTCGACACAAAAACATTTGGATAGTTAGGTGGGGAGCCTCTTTCACACTTTATACAAATCTGCTGATGATGTCATGAATATGTAATTAGGTGAAAGTGGCCGTCGACGCGTCGCGACTGGCAGTGGCGCTGCACTTGATAAGTCTTAGTCGGGTGGTTAACGTATAACTGGAACAGCCATTCGTTTGCTGAGACGATCAAAAGGTGTCAAGTGCGCCTCCGATTAAAGTAGTAAAGTAAACTATGCATAACTAATAGACGGGGCCCAGAACGTCGTTTCAGGCCCAAACGACACTCTGAGCCCCGTCAAGTTCTGTGTGGGCGCAGGGCTGTCATGAAGCTAAACTTTGACGTAGTGTCTTGATCTGCACTTTCAACTTAATTTTCATGTTGCCACAAGTCCTGATTAGTTCGCAAATTTTTTCTCATATATTTTTGCTGTTTCCTTTCTCTCTCTCTGAAATCAGAATTTTGACGCACTGCTTTCAAGTAAGTTTGTATTCGTTTCTTTTCTCGTGCTCGGAACTCAGGATTTTCACGTGATGTCTGCATGCGCACTCTCATATTCTTCTGTTCTTTTTGCCAGAACTGAAAATTTTGTCGTAATGTCTTCATATGTGATTGCTTTTTTTGCTTTTCTCTGTTCTGAAACTCAGGTTTTTCACGTAATGTCTTCATGTGCAAACGATTTTTTCCTTTCTTTTTCCCTGAATTCAGCATTTTGACGCAATGTGTGCATGCGCAATCGTGTATTCTTCTTCTCTTTGTCTACATAGTCTGGATTTTTACGTAATATCTTTTTGTCTGAATTTATTTTCTTCTTTTCTTTGTCCCGAAATTAGGATGTTATTGTTATAATGTTATTATGCGCATTTTCTTTTTTCTTTTCTCTGTCTTTGAATTATTCATCTTGTCTTTTCACAAATTTTGTGTCTCTGTCCTTTGCCCTTTCCTTCCTTTTGAAAACAGAATCAAGTCTTTTCATACGTTTGCATTCTCTATAGTATATCTTTCTTGCCTTTCTTTTAAATGTAGATAATATTTGAGTATTTTGCATACTCTCTTTGTTGACTTGTAGCTGTTTTTGAGACTTAAGGTAACTTTCCATGAGTTCTTTTTGTCTGTAAATCTGCTGATACTGTGTGTGTGAACCGCTAGTTGTGCCTTGGTGGATGCTATGTTTCACACCACTTTTATTCTATACCTTTCCCAGTTAAACGTTTCACTGTTGTTAGTGACATACCGGTATGTATACTGGTTCTCCATACTGTTATCTAAATTTCCTGTCTTCTGATGTCTGTGACTGCGCGAATTATATTCTGATTGTAATCCATGAGCTGAAATCTGTGTTTCCCTATTCTGGATGCTCTGCTTGTTTACTTGTAGCTGTTTTTGAGACTCAAAGAACTGTCCTTGGGTTCATTTTGCCTGTACATCTGCTGACACTGTGTATGAGAGCTGGTAGTTTCTACTTGGATGGAAAATTCTTGAAGTTCTTACGGTGTCACCCTATCCAAGTTAAGGTCATGACATAATGAATACAAATAGTTTAACAAATCATTCAGCATGTCAAAGCACAATAACACATAGTTCCATCAGAACACTGGAAGCCATGTGAGTTCCGACTGTGGAAATCAAATAGGAAGTATTTGCTTGCATTTTTAGCGAGTGCCATACAGTATGTGACCCACCAAACATCAACAACACTGAATCACTCGAACTGAAACATTCACTATTGCATCTCTTAACACCATGCAGCCTGGTACGTCAAAATTAGTGATACAATCTAGCAGACCAAAGTAAAGTTGTCCTCTTATTATATTGTATTGGATGAACTTGATGTTACAAGTATTTGGTAATTCATCCAACAATAATATTTCAGAAAACAACGTATTACTGGCTCGAAGGCATTTGGTTGTTTCTCTGTACAAATCATCACCAACATGTAAAATACAATCTAAGTCTTCAGATGTCAGTGTGCCATCTCTATTTTGAGACATAAAAAGGTAAGCAAGGGCATTACATGTACACTGTCTACCTTGTGATTCTACGCTAAAGATGTTACTGCCTTGGTGGATGTTACCTTGCACAACACTATTATTCTGTAACTTTCCCATTTTAAAGTCTGACTATTGTTAGTGATATACATATCCTGATTCTCAATAGCGTTATCTAAACTACCTGTCATCTGATATCTGTGAGTCCGTGAATGATATTCTGATTGTAATTCAGGAGCTGAAATCTGTGTTTCCGCAGCCATTTCATGATGTTGATTAATGTCTTGTTGCATTGATAATTGAATGTGATTATAATTTACACCATTTGTGCAAGTATTGGTAGTGCAGGTTGTAGTGGTAAACGTAGTCACATCATGGTTACTTACACTGTTGCCACTGTTTGCTCTGTTGGAACTATGAGCAGTAGTACTGCACTGAAATGTGGTAAGGCATTGGTTACTGTTGCCTTTTGTAACTGCTAGTGAAGTATTAAGTGCTGTACATTGTGTACTGCCATTGAATCTGTTGTATGATGTGGACTTATCGTTTATTGATTTGCTGTACATTGACTTATTGTGGAGTGGTTTATTGCAGGTTCCTTCTTGCAAAGGGTGATTTACATTACTAGAAACACCCAAACCAGTATCAAAACCATCTGTTTTGACATCGCCATCAGCCTGTTAAGAAAAATACAGGAAAAAGAGTTACTCTACAAATCTCAGAATGTGGAAATAGGGTGTGGAGATCACAGGAACTCTACTCAAATGCCTTTTGAAAGTAACATACCATCTACAGCAAAAAGTAACAATTTGTTGCCTTCCCCAGTCTAAGGCTGTGTTGAAATAAATGGTAAGGGGGCTAGAGGAATCGTGATTGACATATTATTTTTTTTCACATCACACCCCTCAATACCCTCAAACATTTCAAGTCCCCTCTCCCCCATCTATGTGATCAAAAATTTGGAAATACCCCACCAAATTACCATATACTCCTGAAATCAACCCTCCGCCCCTTCCTATCATTTTCTTAACGCAGCCTTAGTGCTATTTATGAAATGTGCATTCATATACCTTCATGCAAACGTTCATTATTTGTTAAATAATTTTACTGGCTTTTGACCCGATGATATTAACTACATGTTTCAGGGTATATACCGTGTTGTCAAATACATTCATGAGCAACTGTTCATATGTCAGTTTTGAGTTGGAATTTGTTCAATGGAGACGAGAGAAAAATACAGACCACATACATCTTTGTATAACACATACCTGTTTTTTGACAGCTGATTTTCGCCAATACTTTTTCTTTGGCATGTTCCTCAATTACACCTAGTAAAGTAAAAAAATAGTGACAATAATCACTGTTCGCTCCCATAGAGTTATCAAAACAAACCAACAATTGTATGAAACATGGACATACACATACAGACAGACTGACATTCACAGACTGGCACAGAGTGATGACATTGACCCAAAATGTGCCTTGGCCCATGAAGAGTGATAAAGATATAAAAAAAAGCTGAATGTAATGATAAAATAGTTAAGTATAGGCCTACAGACACTGAGGGTGAATATGTTACAGCAATTTGATTAGTTTCTTTTCGTTTTCTACTTCTGTGATAATTTTTAAGACAATCAAACTGCAAGGCAGTTTTAATATGTATTGACAAACATGTTATCTTTTACAAGCACACAGCAACTGTTCATGATTTTTCATTTACAATATTTTACATAGACTGAAATACATAACATGCAACCGATATTTACATTTTGCCCATGCACCAGATACATGGAGAGATTTCAACATACAATCATCAACTCAGAAACCCTACAGGGAAAAGTAAACATTGTTTTCTTCCAGAACAGCTGGTACATCCACATCTGGAGCAACTTACAAACTTAACCAATTACACGAGGATGATGACACAAGAAATAAAGTTAAGAAATTTAACTGTGGTGAACTTGACTATTCCTTTCAAATCCTTACCTAACTTGATTGACATCTTAAACTAAAATACACTGCATGGTTAATTGCACACAAAAATACATCGGGGTGTACCATTTGATAAAAGGGGGTTGTCTGGAAGATTGATGAGGAACATTATCTTTTTTTCCGATACATTGTACATTCTTTTTTTCCCACTATCCCACCTTTTCTTTTTGACAAACCTTCTGTGGCTGATTTTTTTATTGACATTTGTTTGGAATTTTTTCAAAATCTGCCAGGACTCCCCCCTCCTCCATCACTCTTTAACATTGAAAAAAACTTTGAATATATTTGTTGGAAACCAAACCTGCTGAAATCACCTCAGCTATGTTTTTTCATTATTTTTTACCGCATTTCAACACCAAATACAGTTCACCATTTCAAATGCTTACTGAATCACCGCATTATCTTAAACATAGGGCCAATGTCCCTGAAGCTACTATAGACATGGATACAAAATTAAGTATTTCCTGACTGTATGAAATCATCTCACTAAGGTCATCCTAGGGACCTGTTAGCCAAATATTAAAGCTGTCTGACCAGCGGTTTTGAAAAATAAAAGCTACCCAATAGTCGACAGAGCTCTGCTGTGTTATGTAGAGAGCAACTTTTCGTGACATATGTATTGATGAAGAAGGTTGAGATCTTTGATAGCTCATTTCAGGATGGCCTGACCTAAAATGACAAAATTAGCTGCAAAAAATACAAAATTGATGATAATGATGTATAAAAATGTATTCCAAATATCAAAGCTATCACATGACTAACTTTTGAGAAACAAATATTTTGACCAAAAACGTCAAAAATTGACCCACAAAGACAAAAATTGAAGATTTCATCATAATTTCAATATATTACATTAAGATAAAGCCTAGGAACCTGTATACAAAATATCAAAGGCATCAGAGAAGTACTTTTTGAGAAAAGACATTTTTTGACCAAAATGGTAAAAATTGCACCAAAAATACAAAATTGCAGATTTCATCATATATTTGATATATCATATTTAGTTTATCTGTAGGAACCTGTATACCAAATATCAAAGCTGTCAGACGAGCGGTTTTGATGAAATAAAGTTTTGACCAAAAATTACAAAAAAATCCTTAAAAATACAGATTTGCATATTTCATCACAATTTGAACAAATCTAAGTTGGGTTATCCCTAGGGACCTGTTTACCAAATAACAAAGCTGTCTGACCAGCGGTTATGAAGAAGATTGTTTGCCAAAACACGCCTTTTTTGGCACTAATTTGCATATTTTCAACAATATCAAAAATAAAAAAAAGCACAATCATTTCAGGTCAGCCCAAAGTACTTACATGCAAATTTTTCATGTAATCTGCTCAGTGGTTATTGAGTTTTTCAATTTTGACTGTTTTTTACATTTTTTCATTTAATTTGCATATTTTTGGCAATGACAACTTCATTTGAACAAAATCTCATCTACAGCCCATCATCCATGTACACACCAAATATCAAGATGAAATGTGCAGCGGTTTTGGAGTTTTTGATGTTGACGGACAGACATACAGACATACAGACATACAGACATACATACATACAGACATTTTCCTAGCCTATAAGAATAGCTTCCATTGCCATATATACATATGGCTATGGGAGCTAAACAATGGGACGTCAACTATCTCATCAAAAAGATAAGTCACTATCGGAGTGTTATTCTTTTGGAGGTCAAGGCTGCATACATGTACTCATGAAGTTGTGTACAAGTATTCCACCTTGACCTGTATCACTTAGTAAAGACGAAATTTGTAAGAGGATGTTATGCAACATTTGCAGACTTAATCATGATAATCATAGCAGTAAACAGTAAAACAAAGATAGATGTATACCGGTACATAACTGCCAAAGTATCTATCTCAGAGGAAACCCTGTGTGAGACATTCAACATTACAAGATCTGCAGTGTACTAGCGTGACCTTCTGAAACTAAGTTGTCATCAATGAACCACCCAAAATATAATCTGGTGGCGGTCTAAGTAGGATAATTGGTGGTCTTCTGATTCAAGGCCACCGGTCATTTCACACCCTGATACTTAACATGTCCTCAAAATACACGTCTGAAAACAATATGTCCTTCCAATACACATGCTAAAGCAAGCTTTCCTTTGAACATAGAAAGCACACTAGTAAGACAGTACACTACTGCTACAGTGCTAGTCCCATCCCTCCATTAACACGCGTATTCAGCTCCCCACCACTGTTGGCACCCCTAAAAAATAATGGTACAGCTCGCCTTGACAAGGTCCCTTTCCGGACCAAATATACCACTGTGTCTAATGGTCCAAAATTCATATTCTAACAACTGAGGATACATCTTCAAACACATATCAATAGTCAGCTGAACACTTAAACAAGACTGTGATGTATTTACCTTCAATTTACTGGCAGTTCTTCCGTTACAAGCACAGGATTGTTCGAACACAGTCCCTCTTACTTTGTGCAGGTCCGCCAACATGTAACAGTTCATGAACAATGACAGGAAATGAATCATAAAACCTCATTTTCTTCATTAGGCTGTTTCAGTTACTGCCACCACTCCCACAAGTAATAGGTACTCTGCATACAAATAGGTTACCCATAGCAGATTCTCCAACTCAGATGTGTGGGCTGTTACCCTTCACTCCCTGTAGACCAGTACGCGCGCACTCGGAGTATGTCATGTGGTTGCAAGCCTGTCACACGAGTACCAGTAGGACGTTCGCCCTCTATGGTCACCTCTCTCGTCCGAACATGTTATGCAGAGTTGCATTGAACTTACAAGTATTACTGGTGAGACGGCGTGTGTTTTGCCTGAAAAATTTCAATAATTTTTCTGTTTTGGTAGAGCAATTGGGTGTGAATTTATTAGAATCTTTTTTTTCTCTGATGGTGAAACAAGACAGGAACAACAGTGACACAGGATCATGTTTTACTTTCCAAGATTTTATTCATTTCAACAATTCAAGATTACAACAAGTAACAACACAATTTTACATAATCAAACTTTCTAAGGTTAACAAAGGATGAAGAGTGAATAAAATTAACGTTTTCCTGTGGTAAAAATCTTACTTAGGGAGTTGTAATTATTTACGACCTTGGGGGGGGGAAGTCTGGGGAATTTCATAGTATTCTGAAATTTCGAGTAAACCCCATGCAACCCAAATGCATTTGAGTAACCCAGTCTCTAACACAGAAATTTTGACTGATCCCTCCCCTCCCCCCCCCCCCGCACTTAGACCAGTTAAATACCAAGACATGTATTTGTAACATTTACAAAACTACAGCAATAGTACAGACCTTTCATATCCTGCTGGAATATCATCGGTTACCTCATGACAGTTGATAAAGATGTGACCGGCAAAAGAAAATTCAAAGTCACAATAAAATGTAGATACAAAAGCTCATGCTGTAACCACTATCCAACCATATAGTATTGTTTACCATACAGTATTGTTTATTTTGGATGGGTATCATGACAAGGTTTCCACTAAGATATCTGACAGGGCAGAATTTGAAAGTACAGGAGAACAGTCAGGAGGCTGGGGGGGGGCAGTGTCAGAGGAGTTGTACCCTCTCGTGTTGAAAATTTGAGAGATTGATGTGTGCAATAATGCAGTCTGGTGCAATATGAGAGATGTTATCAATTTGTGTAAAACTGTTAGAACACCCAACAGGGGAAAAGTGTGAGAGGCGTGTCCCCTCTGCCACGTCGGAAATTTTGAGAAATTAATGAGTTCAATGATGCAGTCTGGTGCAATATTAGGTGTTTTCTATTTGTTTTTACTAAGTAAAACTGTCAGAACACCCAGGGGGAGAGGAAGTGACAGGGGGTCGCATTAAGAATTTTGAGAAATTGATGAAATGGTGCAATCTGAGAGGTATTTCAATTCATTTTGTAAATTGAGCAACCCCCTTCTTTCTCTCCAATTTTGAACAACCTCCTTGTAGCTTTCAATTTTTTGAGTGACTACCCTCACATTCCTCTGACCCCCCCCCCAGGCCCTTATGTTAAATTACTCTAAAAGACCCATAAAAATATTCTTGATGGCCTTTAATTTGTGAAAACATGTACAGTAAAAGTGGTCAACTTTGATGCAGTCTTGCTGATGCATTTTTATGAGGCTTGAACTCACAATATCTACATTACTAATTCGTACTAGCTTAGCAGTCATTAAAACCCCTACAAATAGGCGTTTCAACTAGCAGCGGCCTGGTATCTCATGTAGCTGTACTGTGATAATGTTCAAGAGAATCCATAGGATAGCTAGGTGTGTGCCTCAATCAGGCAAAACAACAGTTAGCAATAATAACAACAGTAATAAATATCAATTTCTGCAAGTCATTTAAAAATATACCACCAAGGGCACAGTATTGCTCCTATCTGACAAACAAAAAGAGGTATTCCTATTTCCACTTATTCACTCAAAATACTATTGTGTTTGCAAAGAGTTTGAACTTTCAATTTTCATGGCAGAATTCCGTTTTAACAGCCACTTTTCAATTTTGTAGATCAACAATAAAATTTGATGGTCCTTGCTTGAAATGTTAAGATTTACTCAGAGTCAAGTTATACACAAGTTTGTTTGTGTAAGTAAGTTTGTGTGGTGAAGTTACCTGATATTATCATTCATCACTCATCTTATTCAATCTACACATGATTTCACTCGGCTGCCTTCATCTTTGTGAAGATTTACTTAATTAAGTGATACCATGACAGGTTTTTTTGTTTATGTAACATAATGATTGGAACTGATACAAATAAACTGGAGTCTGTTTTATTGGTATGGTGCATCTTGCCATATGCCTTCTTGTGGATTGAAATCCCTCATCAGTGTATGGGGTTTCCTCCATGAAATATTTGCTAAAGTTGATCCACTACATAAAACATAAGCTCACAACTTTTTTTCTAGATCATATTTCACTACAAATTGGCATCAAATAAAACTACATTATTTTCAGTGTCTTCAAAATTGATTTACAAGGTATTCCGGGTTGGAATAGGTCATTCAAGCTTGCGGACTAATATATTGGCTCCAAAACAAAAAATCATTGGTTCCCCCAGTTTGAAAAATGATTTGGCTTAGGTAGTCTCCAGGGATTTTTATAAGAAAATGCAAAGCTATCAGATAAACACCAATGAGACAAAAGCACTTTTTGACCGAAATTGACAAAAATTGCTCCAAAAATACAAAATTGTGCATTTTCTCACTGTATAAAATATCTGACTTAAGTCACCCTAAGGACCTGTATACTGAATATCAAAAAGTCTGACAAGGAGCTTTGAAGAAAAAAATAGATCTACAATGACAAAAATAATCTCAAAAATACAAAGTTGCATATCTTGGCACGATTTTACAAATCTTATTGCTGCCATTCTAAGGGACATGTATAATCAATATTAATGTGTCTGACCAGAACTTTTGAATGATATTTTTGGTTAAATATGACAATAATTGCCTTAAAATGTAAGTTTTAAAATATTTCATAACAATATGAACAAATGTCAATAAGGTTATCCCTGCAGAACAGTATCTTTAGATTTCTGTGGCAATACTAGAGTTTATTTGCTTCTTCAAGCATAACCATTCTTTTCCTTGACATAAGGTAAACTTCAGCCTCCTCCAACAACACAATTGTGATGTAGTCTACAACAAACCTGAGTGAGAAAAATAGAAATATAAATATACTATTAATACATTTTTGTATATTTCAAATGCTATGCTGACAAGCTAAATATTGATTTTTTAGCAATCTTTTTGTAGTAAAATAACAACTTACAGTGGACAACTATAAATAATGAAAATAATATCAAAAGTAAGCATTACAGGCCCTCTAAATTTTTTTGAGTTGTAATATAATAACTTACACAATTATCCCAAAACCATTCACAGGATACAGCTCAAGTTGTAACACAAAATGGTACACCAATGTGAGTAGCAACATATGAACATAATACCCTACTTACATTGACGTTTCTTTCACATTCCTCTTCCATCTGTTGTTAAGGCAGTGTCATATCATTCAAAGATACTGTCAAAACAAACAGAAATCCATTATTAAATCAGAATGAATAAACACTGTTAACAGACGTTTCATATTAAAAAGTATTCTTTTTTAATACTCTCTGTTTTCAACAGACATGCCATAAACCTTCAAAAGACACAGTTTATGTTTTACTTTGCATATAAAAATGATATTAGTCTTGCAATGGTTATGTATAAGTGGAGCTGACAACAGTTGCCCCAAATGGGCAGTGACACATATGATTTGAATAAAATATCACTTTTAACATGGTCGTCATTTCCTTCTTTTGGCAGGTTACATCTGAACATATTTTACAGTACATGATCCTCATACAAATTGAAATGCCTCTTATTCAAAATGTAAGAACTTTATTGCCAATCAAAAAAAGTTTTGTTTAACAACATTTAAAGAAAATAATGTGAAAATTTAAGAAAGTTTGACCAAGTCAGTATGGAGTTAAATTGTTTGGAAATCTTGAAATTGGAAGAATAGTGAAGCCAGGAAATTGGGTGATTTGCAAACATTTGCAAAAATTAACACTTCTTTATCAAGCAACCTACGACTGCTTGACAGCCTTGAAGATGAACCCAAATAATAATATTTTAATCTTGGGTTAACAATTTCATTAAATTAAATGAATGTCTACAAAAAAGTGATTTTGGTGCAAAATACCCTGTGTTGGGTGCAGCGCCCCTTAATTAGCATGTTTTATACCACTGCAAAATCTCTGTGCAACCAGGTGACACATTCTGACTCAGCATGATCTAACAGCAGATTCCTGCATAAAATTTTGATTTGAAAACTTGAATCACTTTTTAATAGCATGAAAAGAGCAAAACATAGGAGAAACTTAGATGACAAAGCCTTATAAGGGAAAGAGAGATGTACCACATGACTCCGTGCAACCAGGTGACACATTGTGACTCAGCATACTCCTAAAGCAGACGACTGCATAAAATTTTGATTTTGAATCACTTTGTAATAGTATAAAAAGAGCAAAACCAATGAGAAAAATTAGCATTCACAGCCTTAGCACAGTAAGAGAGATGCACCAGAGTGTCCGTGCAACCAGGTGACACATGGTGACTCAGCATACTAAAAATGCAGTTCCTGCAAAAAATTTAGATTAGACAACTTAAATCAGTTGGCAATAGCATAGAAAGATGAAAACAAATGAGTAAACTTAGAAGTCACAGCCTTAGCACAGTAAGAGAGATGCACCAGAGTGTCCGTGCAACCAGGTGACACATGGTGACTCAGCATACTAAAAATGCAGTTCCTGCAAATAATTTAATTAGACAACTTAAATCAATTAGTGATAGCATAGAAAGATGAAAACCAATGAGAAAACTTAGAAGTCACAGCCTTAGCACAGTAAGAGAGATGCACCAGAGTGTCCGTGCAACCAGGTGACACATGGTGACTCAGCATACTAAAAATGCAGTTCCTGCAAAATATTTAGATTAGACAACTTAAATCAGTTGGCGATAGCATAGAAAGATGAAAACCAATGAGAAAACTTAGAAGTCACAGCCTTAGCACAGTAAGAGAGATGCACCAGAGTGTCCGTGCAACCATTGACACATGGTGACTCAGCATACTAAAAATGCAGTTCCTGCAAAAAATTTAGATTAGACAACTTAAATCAGTTGGCAATAGCATAGAAAGATGAAAACAAATGAGTAAACTTAGAAGTCACAGCCTTAGCACAGTAAGAGAGATGCACCAGAGTGTCCGTGCAACCAGGTGACACATGGTGACTCAGCATACTAAAAATGCAGTTCCTGCAAATAATTTAATTAGACAACCTTAATCAGTTGGCAATAGCATAGAAAGATGAAAACCAATGGGAAACTTAGAAGTCACAGCCATAGCACACTAAGAGAGATGCACCAGAGTGTCCGTGCAACCAGGTGACACATGGTGACTAGCATACTCCAAATGCAGTTCTGCAAAAAAATTTGATTAGACAACTTAAATCAGTTGGCGATAGCATAGAAAGATGAAAACCAATGAGAAAACTTAGAAGTCACAGCCTTAGCACAGTAAGAGAGATGCACCAGAGTGTCCGTGCAACCAGGTGACACATGGTGACTCAGCATACTAAAAATGCAGTTTCTGCAAAAAATTTAGATTAGACAACTTAAATCAGTTGGCGATAGCATAGAAAGATGAAAACAAATGAGTAAACTTAGAAGTCACAGCCTATGCACCAGAGTGTCTGTGCAACCAGGTGACACATGGTGACTCAGCATACTAAAAATGCAGTTCCTGCAAAAAATTTAGATTAGACAACTTAAATCAGTTGGCGATAGCATAAAAAACAAATGAGTAAACTTAGAAGTCACAGCCTTAGCACAGTCAGAGAGATGCACCAGAGTTCTGTGCAACCAGGTGACACATGGTGACTCAGCATACTCAAATGCAGATTCTGCAAACAAATTAAATTAGACAACCTTAATCAGTTGGCAATAGCATAGAAAGATGAAAACCAATGGGAAAACTTAGAAGTCACAGCCATAGCACACTAAGAGAGATGCACCAGAGTGTCCGTGCAACCAGGTGACACATGGTGACTAGCATACTCCAAATGCAGATTCTGCAAAAAAATTTGATTAGACAACTTAAATCAGTTGGCGATAGCATAGAAAGATGAAAACCAATGAGAAAACTTAGAAGTCACAGCCTTAGCACAGTAAGAGAGATGCACCAGAGTGTCTGTGCAACCAGGTGACACATGGTGACTCAGCATACTAAAAATGCAGTTCCTGCAAAATATTTAGATTAGACAACTTAAATCAGTTGGCGATAGCATAGAAAGATGAAAACCAATGAGAAAACTTAGAAGTCACAGCCTTAGCACAGTATGAGAGATGCACCAGAGTGTCCGTGCAACCAGGTGACACATGGTGACTCAGCATACTAAAAATGCAGTTCCTGCAAAATATTTAGATTAGACAACTTAAATCAGTTGGCGATAGCATAGAAAGATGAAAACCAATGAGAAAACTTAGAAGTCACAGCCTTAGCACAGTAAGAGAGATGCACCAGAGTGTCCGTGCAACCAGGTGACACATGGTGACTCAGCATACTAAAAATGCAGTTCCTGCAAAATATTTAGATTAGACAACTTAAATCAGTTGGCGATAGCATAGAAAGATGAAAACCAATGAGAAAACTTAGCATCCACAGCCTTAGCACACTAAGAGAGATGCGCCAGAGTGTCCGTGCAACCAGGTTACACATTGTGACTCAGCATACTAAAAATGCAGTTCCTGCAAATAATTTAATTAGACACCTTAAATCATTAGTGATAGCATAGAAAGATGAAAACCAATGAAAAACTTAGAAGTCACAGCCTTAGCACAGTAAGAGAGATGCACCAGAGTGTTCGTGCAACCAGGTGACACATGGTGACTAGCATACTCCAAATGCAGATTCTGCAAAAATATTTGATTAGACAACTTAAATTAGTTGGCGATAGCATAGAAAGATGATAAACCACTGGGAAAACTTAGAAGTCACAGCCATAGCACACTAAGAGAGATGCGCCGGAGTGTCCATGCAACCAGGTTTATAATGCTTTGAGCATTTTCGACCGTTGTTACTGAAGCAGTGCCATGAATACAAAAGCAAGAACAGTAGCTTTGTACGGCTTTGGACCATAACGATCAAACACTAAAGTGCTGAATCTGTCGAGTCGGAGGTCGATCATGATGACTGATGTATGTAGACACAGTCAGAGGCGAACTGTCATGTAGACCTGGTTTCGTCTGACCTCTGAATTTTAAAGACCCTTGAATTTTAAAACCGCCTGCATGCTAACACCAGAGATATATGAGAAATCGTATCCTTGTGTTACAAGCCTACGATCAAGAATCGAACAGACTACTATACTTGTACTCACTTGCTTCGAAATGGCACAATGAAAACGTGCTTTGACAACCAGAGCTGTAGCACAAGGTATCAAGAATGCAAGGAATTACCCATGCTTGGACTTTCAACTCTGATCTTTGACATCGAAACATAACCAAATATGGGTGTGTCATAGCCAACAACCACATGACATATTTACAACCAGATGACAGGACTCCCAAACGCGCGTACTCCCTCTATCTTCACTCCCGCACGTAATAGGTACACTGCATGAAAATAGATTACCCATACCAGATTCTCCATCTCAGATGTGTTTGCTGTTCCCCTTAATGGGTCCACTCCCGCACATTTGCAGGATTTCCCCTTTTTCTTACCTTATTTGCACATTTTTGACACTGGCATGTTCATTGAACAAATCACATCTCAACCCATGCATCTACCCGTACACCAAATACTGAGATGGTAGCTTTGTCGGTATGGGAGCCTTTGCGTGTGACGGACATACATGAGCACATACCCACAAATATACAGACATACAAACGCCACAGACTCATCATATGAGCTCTTTTTGGTATTTATTCATACCAAATATGAGCTAAAAACGTGTCTGCGTATGTGTAATTTAATCTGTAACCTTTTAATTGTTTTACCAAGAATTTCTTGACCTTTGTGTCAGAGGGCCTTAAGAAAGATAGAGGGCGATCTTCAGAAAATCTAGTTGGGGTCATGAAGGGTCAATTCAGCACAGCGGGCATGTCAACAATGCTACAGAAAAAACCAATCCTTGGTGTAATCCAACCTGCTTCTCAAGGCAAGCAGAATGCAAACCTTTAACTCCTGTTCAATATTCCTCTCAATATCAAAATATTAAAGTTTTAACATGACATCTTCACATAAACTTAAAAATGTTCCTACATTTACTGGAGGCCCAGACTGTAAAATTTTGCTCGAAGATTGGATTAAAGATGTCCAATATTTGCTTAATGCAGGAGGAATGCCTGCGCATTTACAGTTTATGACTATTGTTAGAAATATAGGTGGAGAGAGGCTAGAAAACTGATACGTACATACCTGCTGTAGATCAAACTCAAGAGCGAGCTGTTGATGAGTTAAGGATAGAATATGGTTGCATCTGTTGTCCATTAGATCCTATGGCAGATTTTTATGCAAGAATTTAAAAATCTTATGAGTCCGCTAGTTCTTATGGGATATCACTTGAAGCTGTCTTATGTAACGTAGAGGAGAAACAGAATTGATGAATTCCTCTTGCTGACCGAAACCGTCGTCTGAAACATCAGTTTCTGAGAGCCCTTCAGGATGATATTGTCTATAACCGGCTTTACCCCATGCAACCATGGAATTTAACTTTTGACAAGTGAAACGTTTGCCCAGTGAACAGAGGACAAACTTCATATAAGTCGAAAAAGCAAACACCCAACCACAAATTGTAAATGATTATAACAGCAATGTGAAGGAAAAACTGAGAAAAATGATAATCCCTCTACGCAGATAGCAGAGCTTACAGCTTTTATGAAGAAATGGTTTAATCAGGAAGAACAAGCCAAGAGAATGCATGATCTTTAACATGTAAGGTGGATGGCAATTTACTGTACTCGTTTAGATAGTATTTGACAATACTAAATTGACGAAATTACATTACAATTATACAAGTGGACATCAGCATTTTACTATATGGATTGCAATTATAATGTTTTTACTATTTTATCTCATTTTGTGAACAAATGAAGGGCACTGTTAGCACTCAAATAGCATGTTTTGCGCCCCCACCCCCACCCAGCCGTAGAAACTTCCTTTACTTTATTATTTCGAATGTCATGTCATTCACACCAAAAATTCACATCTTAGCTTACAGTATACTCCAAGAAAGTTGTAATTTACTCGTTCTTGGCTAATTCAGTTTCTATAGTTTTATTTGTTTGTAAAATTGTTTCTTATATATTTTGAAAATAAACGTCATGAAATGCCACAAAGCAGTGAAATTGCACAACGAAAATGTAAAAGATAAACACAGGGCACCAAATATTTCCAGTTCCACTTACAGGCAGAGCAAAACTATCAAGTCCCCCTGTACTACACAACGAATTTTAAAATCATCACCCTGATTTCCTCCAGCCCCCTCCAATAGTATTTGTGAATGCAGCCGTATATGGCTTATATACCTAAGTATCAGTATATTTTTCTCTGGGTGTCATTAATATCACAAGCTAGTAGATAAATTGAATATATCTCTCTTCGAGAAATAATCGCTGGTGGCATCAGTGTCATCAGGCCTCAGTTGGTGACCACTACCTATTTTGCCAACGGATTGAAATATGGCGGGTGCCACACATGGGGCAGGATGCGCTTACTATTTTCGAAACACCTGACGTCACTTCTCGGTCGCTGGCCAGAGATCCATATTCGTGAATTTGACTTGTTGTGTATAGCGGTAATTTACTGTCTGTTCTGTGTTGTTTGTGTCTATGTTTATAACTATTGTATTACGAATTCTGGCCTAGTGTTATCCGATTATGGATTGGTATGATTGCAATTATTTTGCTATTTGTGTCAACAATTAATTATGGCTTCATTATTGTATAGGACCACGTGACTTAACGATGACTAAACCCGATAAAGGGGCTGTTTTAAAGCTCGTTAACGTGTGTGATAACAAAATATATACTTCCAACTTTTGCAAGACGACAGTGGAAAAATGAATTTGGATTCATTAAGTCCACAAGCAAAATGGTTTGCAAATAATCATAGTTTATTTAAAATACATTATCAGTGTTCTATTCTCCGTACTAGAGTAAACAGAATGATTTCGAGAAACAGAGCAGAATACTTATATTATCTTGGTCACGCTGAAAATACATTAGTGTTTAGTTTGCTTCCCACTTGTACTATTAACGTTTATGTACGGGCAAGCATAAGAGGAAAGCGAGCCATTTGAGTGCCTGCTCGATAATTTTCCCGTAGCCCTAACATGTTAATGAACTTCAAAATTAAGTGCAGAAGATCTCATTTCGTCTACATTAATCACATGCGATTTGTGAATAACTCATAGTCTTGTACAATATTTTCTTGAGTTTTCCCTGGTGATTACTACCAGGCACTCATGATATAGAACATGAAAATTTGTTGATGAAGTTAAAATACACTCGGTTTGCATATGGCAAAGTGTGGCACAGATTTTGACAGACAAGGTAACCCGCGCCTACTTCGATCTATGCAAAAGTGGTGTGTGTAAACAAAGATTTTTTTCACCTGTCTCACCTATGGTGGGGGCACCATCTGATTATATGCAAATAAAATTTCACATAACGACCTTTAACCCAGTCTGCCATCTTGTGTGTTGTAGGTGATTGATTTTTGCTCTATGCAATTACAGTTTCGTGGTGTTTATTTTTTGCATAAATCGTTATGAATATGATGTACTAGTGAGTTGAGTATTGAATTTCAAGAAAATGTCTTCTTTAGATATTTGATCAAATAATACATGTTTTTGAGACACTTCAAAATATTCTTTTTCTCTATTGTGTCATACATGTTATCTATCCTGACAATAAGTTGAATTATGATACAAAGGTTTTGTTAATTCCTAACCATGTGACAAACCATTAACGTAGCCTGCCATCTTGTGTGTTGTAGGATTTTTGTCAAGTTTATTGTTTTAATGAAAGAAGCCAAGATGATATTTCCGTAATTTCTGAACTCGGGTGTTTTCTGATCGCATGCAAGCCACCTACGAATACGTATTCCGTCAATGCAGTACCTTTATTGAAAACCGAGCTACAAATGGTGACCCGACGTGATTGTGGATACTGTTAGCTCATCTTGCTTCTGGATGGTGTTCACCTACGCACCGCTGACTCTAGCGTACGATTTTTTGTTTAGTTTGACAAGACATGTACCAGCTGTCTGGCATCGTGGTAGCTGGCTATAACTGCATTTTTTTGAGCTGGTTGTGAGGAACAAACGAATTTTTGCTGTGCCGATGGGGAACAAGAGCCTGTGGCATTCAAGTTTTCTTCTAGCCAATGATCGCATTTTTTTCAGATGCAAGCAAGAAGCAAGTTTTGTCAAGTGTAACCATTGATCGGTATCCAATGGGGCAGAAGATTTGTTACATGCCACTTCATGTTATTTGAAGATTTGTTAGATGCCACTTATAAATGTCTTACAAAATTGACAATACTGGAAGATTAAAATATTCCATGAAATTAATGTTTTAATCTCAGAAATTTTGGGTGTAATGATGGCAAATTTTATAAAAAATAAACAATTCCCTTTAGTCACACATTTTTCCATTTAAATTAGAGGCTTTACTGTTCAAAATTTTACTATTGTGTTATTGTACAATGAGATGTGAAAATTTCATTCACTGCATGAACTTGAAATGAATGGTTTTATATATTGATTTTTGAAAACACTGACTTTCATCGTATATTTGTATACGATCAAGTATGTTGACCCCATCTTTTTTCTCTAATATTTGATTGTTCTCATATGCCAGAATTCAAAAATCCATGGTAACTGTTAGTTCCCTAGTCTTCAATGTGTTGTTTCTGGCTGGATCTTGTGTACAAGTGATGTATGTTTCACTGTCAATTGAGTGTCCTATGACCGAAACTCTTCTTAAACTACATCAGAGTCAGAGCTACATGTATCACAATCTCTGCCAGTATGTAGTAGCAGGGCAGTAGTTGTTTATTTTTTTGACAATAATTTGTTCGGTTTTACAATTGCGTTCTTATTCTACTCCCTACAGCATGTTGAGCTGTCCAGTATTCAGCTTGCCAACAAAGCCTACGTGTACCGTGCATTTGTATTATTCAATTATCACCAATATTTATACAAATATTAATGGGCTTTGTTGACAAACTGGATATTTTTTTCAGCATGCTGTAGAGAGACACCAAGAAACCGTGTTTAATACATTGCATAGAAATATTGACAAATTATCAACGGTTGCAGCTCGTGCCCCATAACAAGGCCAATTTGTTTACGAAAATTTAATGGCATTCATATATTTTTAGATTTTTCGAGATTAAAGACATAAGATGCGACAAACGGTTGTAGATTTTGTTTAATTATTACGAACATTAGAACCATTGGACGACATCAAAATGTTGGTAGTCAAAATATTTGCAGGCGTCTATAGGCAGAGCAAAATTTTCAAGTCCCCCGTCGACTACCCCAAAATTTTCGAATCCCCCCTGAATTCCTCTATCCCCCTCCTCATCATTTTTTTGAACGCGGCCTTAGTTCTACATTAGGTGTTCTTTAGGGATTTTTTGTGTCGGCATGATTTTCGAATTTGTTATTTTGTCTTCAAATAATTAACCTAAAAAAGTACTGTTCCACATTTGGCCATTGCATATTAAAAAGTGGGGCTTGTATTGTATTTTCTTTTTTTTATCCCCAACATATGTTTGAAATTTAATATAACTTGTAGCCTTTGTAGAGGTTACCGCTTACTTTATTGAGTCTTATATATTTTTGTGTGTGTATTGAACCATGGCAACTGGTGTCACACCTGAACAATTTGTTAAGGTAGAGACTCCCTTGAACAAGGCAAACAAGTGAATACTCTTGTTACTGTGTTATAAGTTTGTTGTTGACACCCAGACTAGTGCTGTTTTACCTGAAAAAACACATCCTTCTGGCGCAATACCAACATATACAACGCAATATTCTTATGTATATACGGGAGTTATTGTAATGTTGACTGTCAGCCAAGCTATCAATCTGTTCAAACAAAACAGCGGCATTTTCTGTTCCTGAATATGGAACAAATGTTCCTCCTGTTGAATACAAGGCAACAAGTGAATGCATGGGTAAAACTAAACAAATTCCATATTATCAAAGTTTTCAACAAGACAGAACTGTAGAGATTGCCAATTACTTTATTGTATCTTACATATTTTTGTGTGTTGTATTGAATCATAGCAACTGGTGTCGCACCTGAACAATTTGTCAAGGTAGAGAAAAATATAACTTCAACAAGGCAAACAAATGAATACTCCTGTTACTGAGTATGTTGTTGACACCCAGAATAGTGTTGTTTTACCTGAAAAAAACACATTCTTCTGGTGCAATACCAACATATACGACGCAATATCCTCATGTATTTTCTAGGGGTTTGTGGTAATGTTGACTATCAGTCAAACTATCAATATGTTCAAACAAAACAGCAGCATTTTTCTGTTCCTGAATATGGAACAAATCTTCTTCCTCTTGCACACATGGCAGCAGCTGAATGCACGGTTAAAACTATACAAATTCCAGGTTATCAAAGTTTTTAACAACGCAAAATTCCTTTTAGTACAGCGGGCATGTAAACAATGCTACAGAAACATCAAGCCTGGGTGTAAGCCAACCTGCCGCTCAAAGTCAAGCAGAATATCAACCTTTATTCCTGTTCAATATTCTCTCAATATCAAAATATGTCAAGTTTTAACATGAAATCTTCACATAAACTTAAAAATGTTCCTACATTTACGGGAGGCCCAGACTGTAAAATTTTGCTCGAAGATTGGATTAAAGATGTCCAATATTTGCTTAATGCAGAAGAAATGCCTGCGCATTTACAGTTTATGACTATTGTTAGAAATTTAGGTGGAGAGGCTAGAAAACAGAATGATACTTAACATACCTGCTGTAGATCAAACTCAAGAGTGAGCTGTTGATGAGTAAAGGGCAGAATATGGTGACATCAGTTGTTTCCTAGATGCTATGGCAGATTTTCATACAAGAATTCAAAATGTAATGAATCAGCTAGTTCTTACGCGATATCACTTGAAGCCATCTTACGTAATATGGAGAAGAAACAGAATGGAGGGATTCTTCTTCCTGGCGGAGACTATCATCTCACAAATCAGTTTATGAGAGGCCTGCAGGATGATGTTGTTTATAACCGGCTTTACCCCATGCAAACATGAAGTTTAAGTTTCAGTCAGTCGAGGGCACAAGTTTAATGTTTGCTCAGTGAACAGAGGGCAAACCCTTCCTATTAGCCGAAAAAGCAAACACCGAAATACAATTTGTCAATTATTATAACAGTAATGTGAAGGAAAAACTGAAACAAATGATGTCCCCTCTACACAGATAGCAGAGCTCACAGGTTTAGTAAAGAAATGGCTTAAAATCAGGAAGAGCGAGCCAAGAATATGCTTGATCTTTAACATATGAGGAGGTGTTAATTTACTATACTCGTTTAGATACAATAGGACTATAAAGCTACATTGACGAACTTACATTACAATGATACAAATGGACATCAGCATTTTACAATATATGGATCGCAATTTTAATTTTGGTACTATTTCATCTCATTTTGTGAACAAATGAAGAGCATTGTGAGCACTCAGATGGCATGTTTTGCGCCCCCCCCCCCATCCCCAGCCAGTAAAAACTCCCATAACTTATTATTCCGAATGTCATGTCAAAACAATAACTTCACATCTTAGATTACAGTATACGTCATGAAGGTTGTTATTTACTCGGTTTTGGCCACTCAGTTTCTATACTTTTATTTGTCTGTAAAATTGTTTCAGCAGTTCTGGATTTTTCCATTTTCACATATAGTAAATTATGGAAAAACTTGTGTAATTGGATTTTTTAACTCCTTTTCTGTCATTTACTTTTTATTTATCTGTTTTTGTATATGGATAATTATATCTGAAACAAACAATAATAATAATAATAATAATAATAATAATAATAATAATAATAATAATAATAATAGTCTTTCTTATACATTTTGAATATAACTGTCATGAAATGCCACAAAGCAGTGAAATCTCAAATTGAAAATGAAAAGAATAATAGGGCACCAAATATTAATATCCATGTATATAAATATTCAGTACGGCACCAAAACACCAACCACAAGTTGTCAATGATGATAACAGCAATGTGAAGGAGAAACTGAAAAACATAATGTCCCCTCTACACAGTTTGCAGAGCGTACAGCTTTGATGAAGAAAATGGCTTCAAATCAGGAAGAACAAGCCAAGAAAATGCATGATCTGGAACAAAGATTTGAAGTTTTGACGGCTAAACTAAGCAACACAGCTGCTATATCAATCAGAACTACTTTCAAAGTCGTCCTAGTTTCCCAGTTCTTTGCTATACTTGTGGTAAGGAAGACCATAAAAGCCGAGTGTGTACAGCCAGACCAAATGAGACTGCTAAAATTGGTACCCAAAAACACATTTAACGACCAAAGACTTGACGATAGGGCACGTCTGAGGCAGTAAGGAGAGGTATGGCCCTGTTATGAATTCTGACAGTAACATGAAACCGGGTAAACCTTACAAAATGCTCCAAGAAAAAGGGAATATTGAAGCAGAGACTGTTGATGGTTCTCATCACCAATTGATATGTCCAGCTAATGCAGAGTCTATAGTTGTAATGGTGTTGTCTGTAGGGTGCTTATTGACACTGGTTCACAGATTACTTCTGTAACGAGCAGTTTTGTACATGAACATCCAGAATTGTACAAACAACCTCTTCAATCCAGTATTTTTTAATAGAGGGTGCCACAGTTCAATCAGTTCCATATGATGGAGTTACTTTGCTACATTTGGAATTTCTAGATTTAAAGTTAGTGTTCCTGCATTTAAGGTTACCACTACAGATTACAGAGCAGCGGTTTCTTTACCTATTGGTACCAATGTAATTCGAGCAAGTCGTACACAACTGAAAAATTATTTTGAGTCATGCTTCTTGGAGAAGGTACAGAAGGAATCTACAGTTTAGTATGGTGCATACAAAGAGATTTGGCACATGGAATTTTACAGAGCAGATGGTCTAGTTGGTCCTGTTAATATATTGGACGCCGACCTTACGTTGTTCTTCCCTGGAGTGAAGCACATGTTTATTGTCAGGCACCAAAAACATAGGCAGGCTCGTCCATATACAGCACACCCAGAGAGTCATCAAATTCGAGGTGAACTGAAAACTCTTGTAGAAGCAAAATAATTTGACGACTGTCGAGAATGATCGTGCAGCTGTACGAGTCTGGCTTGAAGAGGGCAAGAACCAAGAACTCAAATGACGACTCTGACATTATCGTGTTTTTGATATCGTTCGCATTTGACAATTTTTGCGCTTTGTCGTAATTTTTTCGTTACAGGGTATCACCATGCGTTTATTTTTTCAGTTTGTCCTCAAGTTTTCTGAAATATTTTAGATATCCAATAATTCCCCGGTATGATTTATGCTTTTGATTCTTGACATAATGATCTACATATGTCTGTGATTAATGTCTTTTAGTGAGTGGATGTCAAGGCAGAAAATATGAAATGTGGTTCGTTGAGGAAAGTTTCTGCACATAACAAAAGAGCTTGAGTTTTAAAAAGTGAACTTCCTTGTGACCTTTTTGCCAACAATCGATAACATTGTAATAGAACACCAGCCGAGCACGGCACCGCTCGATCTACTTGTCGAAAAATATGGGATAAAAATGGCTTTAACAGTGCGTGTTGGTCATATTATAATTTCAAAACAGTTCATTCTTTCTCATATTGTTAGAGTATTGAAAGACATAATATTAAAGAAAGAAAGAAAAACTAACAAATTTAGAATGGACGACAGAATTTAACCGCAAATTTTTGCTGCTCGCATACCCTGTGGAACTAGATATTCCCAACTGTACACTTTTTTCTGTATAAACAATTCTCTCTTTAAAGTATACTTCGCGATATTCACTGAGCTTTACATCTCCATCCGAACGTTCTGTCTTCGCATCTCCATCCTTGAAGTCTTTCTCCATGCAACTCAATATCAAACAAGAAATATTCTATCAACAGAAAATTAAAAGTTATGGCGTCTGAATTCAGAAATTCAGAAACCTTCAAAGGTGCATGTTCTGTTTGTTCACCACAGAATTTATCCAAAACATTTTATTTTAGTAACTGTGGATGATGTTACGACAATGTTACTGTAGGGGTAATAAGAGGATAAAATAAAGACAGGCTTATCACACACACACACGCATCCAGTATTTCACTCCGGACAATTTAATTTTAGGCAGTTTTGTCGACGAAAAACGAGATATTATAATTCTAAAATGCACCCACCCTTGATAAATAAGATGTTATATAACGCCATTGGAATGCGAGGTCTTTCCGTGTCTGAATTCCATTCGTCTTATCTAGTATCGCCATGTATTTGGAATCCACCCAAAATTTACAATGAACGTAAGCATAGCCCGGATCCTGTGTGCAAACAATATGGTTGATTTATGCTTGTTAGAACAAAACCCTCGCCTGTTTTTTTCGACAGGTTGCATAAACAATGACAAACACCGTTTAATAAAAGGACACCCGATTTGACTCGATAATCCATACTACATCAAACTCCGAACGCGACACATCTCATACTTGTTGATTGTTGAGGAGACTGTGACTGCAACGTTAAGCATCCACGTCACCACTTGGTTGATCAGATTCCAGCTGTGAGTACATTTTCATCGTGCAAGAAATTGTTATTGGTTTCTACAACCTTACAGAGACAAATTCTGTAATTTTCCTTTTTTCTACATGATGGCAATGCTTCGAATGTGTTAAGTTGTTTTGTTGATCACTCTTTCCGCATTTACACGATTCTGATCAATATTATAGCTAACTTCTTTTAGCTTACTTCTCGAGCGTCATTTAAATAATGTTGACCTAAGGTAACGATTCATTTCCTTTAATGATTGTTACCCTATCTTATCATACATGCTTTGCCTTTATGCCATTCTGCTATTGTTTAGACTGTACTTTTATGAAACAGTATTTTAACATGTTAAAATACAAATTATATTTTCACTGTAACCGGAACAACTCACAGCTAGGCGTACGCGTGACCTTGCGGGCGGCATAAGTTGCGACTGAAAAATGACCTGAGGGCAGCGCCGCCTTCAGGGCAGTAGAGCGGAGTAAATATGCATGTGCACAAAATTCAATGACGTCACAAATTATTTGAAAATAGTCCCAGTGCGCATACCAATCTGCCGTGAGGGCAGCAATATATAAGCTGATGAGCTACCCTCAGGGCAGACTTACATTTCCCATCCTTACAGCATTGCACAGTGTTTATCAGAGCTTCCCCAGGGCAGATATTACATTTCTTATCCTATCTACAAACCTACCCTGACGGCAGCCACATATCAGAGCTTCCTTACGGCAGACATACATTTCCTATCCTTATAGCATTGCATAAGTGTATATCTACTAATCTGCCCGAGGGCAGCAATATATCAGAGCTGCCCTCAGGGCAGACATAGATTTCCAATCCTATCCATTAATCTGCTAATCTAGTCTTTACAGCAAGGTACTCCGAAGAAAATGAAACTTTTGTTTAGGGTGTTAAAGCAAGTTTATTTCTATTTAGGCAAGCCAGTAACCAAAGGATACGAGCAGGCGATGTAAATACAGTTGAAGGTTTTATTCGTACAGCAACAAAATGTACATGGACGAGTTACGACGCTATACAGTGTACTCTATTCAAATTTTCCCCTATATGCTCACAAATATCTTCTTAGATGATAAATCACTGGTGCGGCTACTATATACACTTTGCATCCATAGATGTTGTAGAACTGCTTGCTTTATTCTCTGCTGTTCATACTCGATCGAGCTTGAAATTAAACGCTGGCGCGAGTATTTCGATCCGTTTGTTTTGGCAGGCCTCATAAATTTCGCGAAGGGATGACGTTATGTTTCAAAATACTAAAAATGCTCATTTTACACACTCCAGCCTATGTTTTACATCTACCACCCTATTAAGCTAAAACATAAACCTTCTTCAAATTATGAAAACCTGTGTCGACATCTTAATTAGTTCCAGAGACCAGCTCTGGAACTGTTAGTTTTGCTCACTTTCCTCTTTCTTTCTTTCTTTCTTTCTCTATTTCCGGTTTTACTACCATAGAACATACTATACACAAATTTTACCTTAATTACCCAGAATGCATTGCGAAACGCTTATGACGTCATCGCTCAGCTCGGACGGGTTTTACGGGCATTTCTGTTTGTTTATTTATTCATTTTTTATTTGGCATTGCTCAACTATCATATTGCGTTCAGTTATTAATAATTCTAGCTTTCTTTCGCTTTGTTTTTTGTTGCTTTTTGATTTTATTTTTCTCTAAAAACTCGCCGTACGTGGCGCTATACTGTTTCGCCCGAATGCTCATGAGACAAATGGCGGCGTATCGATCGCCTCGCTCGCACACAGAGAGAAAAGTAGCCTTTCCCTAAGTTTACAAGCGCGGCTGGGCACATCGTGTACCTAGGCGAGGTGGGTGTGCTCGAAAACGATGATCAATGCAAAGTTTTGACTCAAAATCGGCTGTTTTGGCGGAGAAACTGCCCGCCGTATTTCTGAGGAGCCAACAGCGGTTTTTCCTATATCAGTCTGCGAGGCTGTTTAACGCCGGTACCACACAGCCCTGCCATGCAGAGCTAGGCATTCATAGTGAACGTACTGTCTGTCATGCACCGGCATGCATTGGCTGCACGTAAAAGCAACTCAACTTTCCAAGATCAAATGGTCAGTATCTTGTGAAAACAGCGACATAGCAATGAAAATTGTTTAGTCTGTGCTTTTAATCAAATGAAAATGCATGTGGCTCAATTTCAATGGCCGAGGTCCGATGTTTCCTCTCGTCTGATCATTGTCGTAAATGACGCGCCTCTTTATGGCAACAACTCAGCGCTACCCGTCAAGCGATTGATTTTTGGGTAGGTCAGCGGAGCGAAAATTATTGCACTGGCTCGCGAGAATGTCGTCTGATGTATCTGTTGTGTTTTTACCGTACATGTATTCATTTGTAATCTGTGTACTGTAATTCCCCGGACTGCCTTGCTTTTAGTTGTATCATGGTGTTTACTGCTATTAGCCCTAAATATTAAAATCCAAAGCACTCTTTCATTCTGCACCTATCTTTGTCACACATTCTCTTGTTTCTTCCGCTGCTCTGGTCTCTGGAACTTCGCTTTTGCTTGCAAATGCTTTCTAGTATTGAAATTGTTCGCTCTAAATGTATATCATAAACCCTTCTTTGAGGTGGAATGGAATGGCATCACGCGAATACGACTCGGTATTGACCAAACTTCATGAAATAAGATATTACAATAGGTGATAACATAATAAGGAGTATGCTATCAGAAATTTGTACAGACATTTTTATAACTTCACCACTTTTAACGTTTACGTGTTTTCCGTCACTGTTGTTTCGTCCGCAAAGTAAACGTTCTTGTTCCATTCCTATACCTTATCGAATTAAATCCAATCATTCAGTTTGTAAATGTACACAATACTTTGTAATTGCATTGTCAGTTCGCATTTTAGCAACCGAAGCTTAGTCCGTTGTAAAATTCATGAGTCAACTGTTGCATGTGTACAAGATTAACGCTAATGCTGTAAAATAATCTTCACGAAGAATTCCGAAATGAGCTGTTCATGTTTCCTACAACTTGATGAAAGTATAGTTTGAAGTTACAAAAATAGCGTCTTCCATGTGTAAATAAGTGCATCACAACTTAATTCCCGTTTAGCACTGTTCACTGGACCACACAACCCACTACTTTGATAAACCATATGTATTTTTCATTCTTTTAAATATAAAGAAATATATTAACGATAGTGTGTTTTCAAAATGCATCAAGAATAATAGTTGATGAATAAGCATTTTTGTACGAGTTGTGTCTGGCACAAATAAAATATATTTTTGCCAGTTTATCTTGAAATTTAGCGCAATGAAACAATTTTATGAGTACTTTTTCAGAATGACTCCTCTCACCTGGTTTTTTGTTAAAGACTGAGGAAAACTTACATCTTATTCTATGAATATCTGACATATCCTTAAATTTTAGTAGATATTTGCCCCGAAAGAGCTACATCGTCGATCATATTTGTGAGAAAAAAAAACTTGACGTCACCACAATAAATGGGTGTGATAGAAAGAGATTGCGAGGTCAATATCTGTTTCGACGAGCAAGCATGTTTTTGTAATTATAAAATATCAACATAAATACTGTAATGAACCTTAATTAATTACAACCATTCTTTCACTTTGTTCTTCCTTTTTTTCTGACAGGAAGTAAAGTTAGTAATTTCGAGAATGGCAGAAAACACCGACGACAATGAAAATTTCGAGAATGTTGAGCACTCTTGTAGTCATACTTCATCAATTGGCGAAACGAGACCCTTTTCATTGAATCTCAGTCACCGCTCGTTACAGAACCTGCAACCCTCACTTAATTCGTACGATATAAGTCACGTAAATCTGAGTGGAAACAGGTTCTGTGGCTTTCCGTCGACTCTTTGCGATTTTAATGCCTCCTGCCTTACAGAAATCAATATTTCTTCCAATAAATTGCCAAATATCTCAGCCGAGATTGCAAAGTTTGTGAACCTACGCACTTTCATTGCAGATTTCAATGCGTTGAACGAATTCCCCGCGAAACTCTGTGAATTGCAACGGCTAACAAAGCTGACGTTGTCGCACAATGTTATCAGTCACGTTCCGAAGGAAATAGGGAGACTGAAATCACTTAAAATATTCGATATCTCTCACAATGCTTTCAGTGAGGCTCTTCCGAGAGAAATATGCGATCTACCGAGCTTAGAAGATTTCAGAGCACAGTCTTGTAAACTATCATCCCTACCAGAAGAGTTCGACCAACTTAAAAATTTAAAGGTATTGATTATAGGTTGCAATTCTAGATTAGGTTTTTCTGAAACGATAGAAAGTCTGACAAGTTTGGAAATTTTGTGTTTGAATAGCAATGGCATGAGCACAATAAGGAAAAAGGATAGTAAAAAGACAATTCATAAAAAATACAAATTTTTGTTGGCGGAGGGAAGTTTTAAAAGGTTGGAAAATTTACGACTCCTGAATATCGCTAAGAATGACGTAGAAAGCATACCTACAATATCGGACTTAGAATATCTAGAACAGCTTGACGTGACTGGAAACAAGGAGTTAACACTTCCGGATTCCATTGGTGGAATGGCAAAACTGACAGATCTAAGAACCGATATCGAAAACTTGCCAAAATCATTAGCTGGATCGCGCGTTACAATAAAGAAAGATCCGTTAAACATCCCCATAAAAGCGACAAACGTGGATACAAGTTGGAGAACAGATCTTTTACTCGATTCATCCAAACGCACACCTAACTACTCGATGGACCGTACTCCGCACGGCTTTGCCGTCATTTTCAACTTTGAGAACTTTGGCAGTGAAGACAAGACAAGACGTGGCGCTAAGAAAGACGTCGGTATGTTGTTGACACTAATATAAATTGGGAAAAATTGCCATAAATCGTCCCAACAACAAGATATTAACAATCGCCCACTATAGATCGACAGACCTGTTTGTAATAATTTTATCGTTCAACATGCCATTTATTGTGTTACTATTAGCATGAATGATTTATAAGGGTTGTCCCCACTAATATCGGCTATACTGAGTTGCTGATGAGAGTTCAGATCCACATATTGGCGAAAAATTCATAAAGATTTTTTGCATAGTCCTTTACCTTTCAAGGATACTGTTTTGCCTTTCGACAGTCAAGCATATTGCTCCCAAAGGCCAGTAAAACTTTAATATGCTCGGTATATTGTTGAATCAGCTGATCATGTGGAGTGAGCAGTTTTCAAAATTGCGATACTGTTAAGTCTCATTTCGTCGGTCTGGGGAGGTTATTCACTGCTGAGAGGTGCGTCGGAAATTGGACAGTGTGGAGACTCACAAAGTTGTTTAATATCAATAGATGGTGATTTATTGCCGAAGTGTAAAGTTTACACATCAGAGATGCCCAGCTGAAGATAGTTGGTGATCTTCTCTATTTAAAAGAAATTGTAGCATCGTATGTAGATTAATTTAGTTAACTCTCCAATCACTAATGAATTAGTATTCCTTGATTGGCTAAAAGTGACTGATATATTCTTTCATTGGAAAATACATTACTAAACTTCCTCTCATTCGGCATCGATCATATCAAATTTTACATGATCTGCATCTGTTACACCATTTCTACCTTATGTAATCATCCCAGTACAGTCACAAGTCTGGGATTTATGTACTAAAGACGCAGATTCACTGTCTACATGCTTGATCATTAGATGTCACTGACGCAAATTTTTTTATACCTTGGTAATTAGGTATCAATAACGCAAATACATTCAATGTACCCGACACGCAAGTTTTATCCAATGTGCAGGAAAATTTGTAACGTTCATTAACCTTTACACAGACTTTGATGTTCAGTCGTATCATTCACTGACCTTTATACAGATTTCGAAATCACAAAACAATATTAAAACGCCAAAAAATAAGTCTGTAACAATTCTTGTTCTTTGCAACACGTTGAACTGATGTTCAGCCAGCGTGTGAGAGATGTAATTGCTATTGGTCGAGCTAAAGCAAGAAGACAGCACAGACAATACTTGCAATATGATGCACTTGAGAGAAACGTTACTTTTACTTCAATACACACATTCGGACAATACATAGAAACATTAGTCGACCAAAACGCCAAGTAACTGAGAAGCTACGACTCAATGACATCTACCTTATACTTACAGAATATGTAAAGGATGTGTTTTCCAATAACCTCAACTACAAAGTGGACGTCCATTGTGACCTGAAGTATGAAGATTTTATGTCTAAACTGGAGCACTATCGTGATTACGACCATAAAGACCATGACTCCTTCGTTTGTTTCATTATGTCACATGGGAATGAGAACGGAGTCTGTACAAGTGACCACAAGAATGTGAAGATGGAAGATGTCCGTGATATGTTCGTCGGCAGTAAGTGTCCCTCCCTTGAGAGAAAACCTAAAATGTTCTTCATTCAAGCATGCAGAGGGGACATAGAACATCCAACGCAATATCGTAAAGACGCCTCTAGACCCAATATGGAAAGTGAAAGCCACAGAGCGCTAAGGATGAAATAGCGAATCAAACAGACTTTCTCTTCGCATATGCTTCCCAACCAAACGCCATCTGCTACCGGCATCCAAAAGAAGGAAGCGTGTACATTCAAACGCTTACTGAAATACTGAAAAAACATACAAGCGAGGAACACCTTTTAGACATGCTCACAATGGTACGAGATATCGTGTTTAAAAAGGCCCATTAAGTTAGAAAATGGACAAGAAGTTGACCAAATCCTCACGAAGATCATCATGACCAAGAAAGTATATTTTAAGTAAAACCAAGAGAATGAATTTAAAATACGAAATTTGATCTAGATCTTAAAAGTAAAATGATAGATGAGTTGTCGTTTCTGAATCGTATTCTCTATGTCTCAGACTGTTTAACCTGAAAGACGTCGACTAGTGTACATGGTAGGTCACAAGATGACAGACAACTACGTTTGCGTTTATCACATATATTATCTGTGTTTTCGTACAAAGTATGTAACGTATGTAGTGTAGTATCGGTACTTGGTTTTCAATTCATATCAATTACAAAACCAATCAATTACGCTGTTATAGTAGAGAGCACCCAAAATCATTGTAAACAGTCGTACTTTACGTCTATGCCATAGATTTTTACGATATTGTTTTTGATAAATATCTAAGTGTAAGCTTTGACATGAACAAGTTTCTGCGTTTGTACCCTTTTATTACCAATTAAGGAACGATTGAAAGACATGAGTGAATTAGTACGGAGAATTTGTGCATATCATCTTTGCATAGCTAAGAAGGAGAAAGTGAATATAATTTGCATTATAATGGATGTTGGCTACAGAGCGATGTGGCGTACCTGTATTTTTTAAATTTGCAGAGGATCACAGACAATGGCATCGTCGACATATTTACGATCTTGCAAAAATACTGTCTGATCTTCCAAAATTATTTGTCTTGTCAACTTGCCGCATTATCAACACGCTGTAGTACCAGTGTTACCAATATCAGGACGTGATAAAGCGGCTTGTCCGCGCTGGTTTAATATTGGTTCATAAATCGATCACTTTGTTTGTAACGTCATGTGGCTTTTATATGAAATGTATTAACGACACCATGAAAAACATCCTTTTTAATATTATGTATACAGACACTATAAATAGAGTTGTAATGTATGCAACATTGACCTTTTTCAATTTTTAAATGTTTTTCAGGCTGTGTGAGTGAGATTCAACCATCCAAACAATCGTAATCATTGTTTTCTGTTAGGTTAGGTTGGGTTTTTTCCTTTCCTTTTCTTCATTGAAATGTTCTCCAATGCTTCCATATGGGGTATAACAGTTATATTTTAATTGTAAGTTCGATTTTTTACTTTTGTTTTTATTTTAAGCAGGATAACTTTTGGGTTCATAACTAAATCGAAGTCTTAGAGTTATCTAGGGAATGCATTATACATTGACTACAACTTTCAAATCTCATTTTCATTTCAACTGGTTTTACAAACGGTAGGGTAGATGTAAAGTAGTGATTTCAGAGCTCAGAGTATAGTCACGGCAAATGTTTATCTGTAGTCGATAGTTATCTGCAACGTATTAGCCCTTTTGTGAATTGTATTCATTACAGATATTTTCTATCCTTTCTTTGGGGATTTTATATCCATGAATTCATAAAATTCATCAAGAACTAACGACAAGGCAATCGTTAACTTTGGTTACGTGTTTTTGACTAAATACGAGTGAAATTAATCAATACCTATACAATGGAAATAATAGTTGCTTTTTCCTTTCGGCACTGAGTTTGCTGTTACCAGTTATCTGTGGAACATGAAAGCAGATTCATAACGTTCGAGGAACGACATTTTGCAAAGCTGAATGTCTTGATCAGGCTGCATATGTATTGCAGAAGTCGCCTAACTCTTTTTATTACGAACAATGGAAAGTCGCTAAGCAATCATAGCTAATGGTATAAAGACGCGATAAATGATTGATTATTGTTATTTTTCACATTTGCAGGTGCATCGTGCTCATTCGTCGTCGAAATATTTCAAAGTCTAGGCCAACCTAGATATCGTTTATTCTATTTGTGTTCCACTATTGTTTGTCACCAGTTTCACGGCAGACCATCCTTTCGAAACTTACTCGACGGGAATTCTCGAGGATTTTGAACATACTTAGTAACAAGTAGATTTTGACAATGTAAGGATTCCAAAGTGACGAACATCCGTAAAGAACATACCTACAAACAGTCACCAGCGTTCTCTCTCCACGTCAACAATCAATCAACGATAAACGCATCAGTCTGTATTCTTCGGCTAAGCCAGCGCACGCCCACAAGGATGGTCATACTGTTGAACATGCTGTCGCGTGGAAATTGCTTCGGGTAACCTGTCCTCACCACTTATCTCATAGTCAGTGTAAGCTGTTAGCATACATTATTTTGACCTTTTTAGACTTACCAAACATCTAATCGCCTTCCTCCTACATTCCAAGACTGCTACAAGAAAAGTGGGGTACTTATAAGCGTTTGAGTTTTGTTGACAGAAGTGAACCAAGTGATGAAAACATCATTCATTAATCATTTTTGTTTATGACAAACTTAGACAAAGATCCGTCGCTCGAGGGCGCTAAGAGAGGGAGTTTAGCGAGCGCCCTCGAGCGACGGCGGCTCTTTCTGTCTATGACAAACTGTGCCACAGCCAGAAAGGGGAAAATGCACGTTTTTCGTCCTCGCGCATGTTGATCTAGACTAGTTGTGTCAGCCTTTTTATTTTCACTTGTAAAACTTTTATTTACAAATAACAATTTGTTACGAACAACAGAAAAGGTAACATTTATTGTCTGTAAGATCTTATACTTAGCCTACTTTGTACAGTTCTGAACAGAAAAGTAACCGCCGCCATCATGCAGGTTCTCTGAATTACAATTGCATGTAAGAATTCCTGATGCGTATTTCCTCGTGGCTGTTAAATCTTCCAATCTACAAAACCATAAATAAAATTTGAAAAACACGCAGCCACATCATTTTTGTGAGAGACCTATGAGAAACAAACCTATTTTTGACCTTAGAATGTTGTTGAACATAGCCGAGAGGCAGCGGTACTCTTGAAGCTTGTCGACGGCTCCATACGCTTGTTCAACTTTGAAATTTATATACATTTGTTACGTAGCCAATATCTTAAACTTTTGATATTCTGTGATATCGTTTTATAATTATAAGACATTTCCGTAGACATAAACTCAATGATTTTGGCAAGACAACCATTGGACTCATTTGGGTCTGGTTCATTAGAGGGGTAGGGGTAAAGGGGATAAATAAAAACAATCTTCTTATAGTACAACTAGTACTAGTGAGGACTAGAGTGTATATTAATTTTGACTGGTTTTACTTTTAATCCAACTTTAAACATAACCCAGAAAAAATGTGCTATAACAAAAAGAGATTAGTGGGGTTTTCAATCTCTTTTCTGTCAACGCGACTTCCATTTCACGGGACATTGTTGACACTTGGATATCAATGTGTTTTTCTGCAATATTTCGATAAGCAAACATTAACGAATTGAAATGTGGATTTTATGTTGATATTATAGAGGTAGTCAAAATTGTACACTTAGAAAATGGAAAGGGCCCCTCTCAAAATCAATAAATGGATATACGTGTACTCTCAGCAGAATGCTCTCCAAAGTCCGTAGATGTGCAGAAGTCGTGTTAAATTTTCAACTGGAATATGACTTTTGATCTTGAAATGACACTTTAGTATACATTTTATGCATACTTTTGTTAATAATGGGGACTTTTATTTGTTTCATGGGCACAATAGATCTAAAGGTATCTTGAGGATTCATTTTCCGTTCATTATTTTGTCAGCTTTCCGTAGCGACATCAAATGAATAAATAGTCAACGCTAGTTGAATCTCTCTAATCGAGAAGATCACGAAGAAACACACGTTTAATCGTAAATGGACGAACGATACATTTTTATTTTCAATGGAGCCGACCGTGATATCTACCTAAAAATAATTGTAGTGTTTGTTCATTCATTGTCGTTTTGTTTGGGTTTTGTATCTAGAGCGACCTTTGTGAGGATGGTACTTTCCGGCTAATCAAAGGTTTGCTTTGAAAGCTTCATTGAATATGTAGAAATATACATCCTGTTCTAAAACTCTGTTTGGCAAATTCTTCTTTTCCCTTTTTAACTCTTCAAAACTCATTTGTCAAATCGCATTTAAAATTATCGATGTTCGATTGGCCAATACCATGTTGACAAGCCAACAATAAATTCTAATTTCTCTTTGAGTTTAGGCGTGGTCGATAGGGATTTCTCATTGACGTCATTGAGGAAACCTTTGAAACAGCCAATCCGATGAACCAAACATTGACAAGGAGGCGATTGACATATCACTTGATTGAACAAAATTAACTTTTTCTTTATATAAATACTTTTCAAATGAGTTCCTTCATTGTACTGAAATTAAGTTACCTGTCATATGCCTTCTCCCTCCTACCAAATAATAGGCAGCAACATATAATGGTCATTAGAGTGAGCGACGAATATCACGGCATCTGTGTGGAGAAATACCGGACCAATCACAATACTGACGTACTTTGTATATTGAAATATTTGTTGAACGATTTGCTACTTACCTTTGCTCGGCAAGACCTGTCCCACTCCAAAGTACACACTTGCATTCTGCAAAGTTATAAACTGAATATATCGCTCCAAGGTAATGTAAGGACATGTACATGTAAATAAAATGTGATGCCAGATGCCGAAGAAGTAAGTTTTATTCGACAATGTAACAAGTGAATGCGTTATCATCAGCAAACGTGGTGTGTGTGGATCGGGCGGTGTTGTTTTGATCACAAATCTGAGTTCCTGCTAGACAATATTTCAACTTTCGCAATGAGTATTCCTTTGTGATCGACTGATATTTCCGCTTTGCTAATAATTACAGCTGACAATGTTGACAACTCGATTAAGACAGCCAATGATTCAACGTAAACCAGGAGCAGCAGCAGGAACACAAGGTGTACAACAGTCCCGATGATGAATATCTTGACCGGCATATTTTGAAATATGAAAACTCCCTGTGGTCGAATAAACCTAGTTAAATTAATCTAACTTGTGAAATAAATGTATGAATCATTTATTGGTTTGCTCGTCACAGCATTAAGATTCGAAAGGGGCGCTTGGATTGTATCGGAGTGATAGACCTCGACGCGTTGATCATCTTCATATATTAATTGTGCCACTGGAGTAAATGTATGGGCATACTATGCTATAAAGGTGGAGAAAATAAACAATTCAATTTTGTCAATCCTTTCATTTCGATCATGAATATTTCCAGAAAAATTACAGGAACAGGCTGATTCATAATTAGGCCGCGAACTGCCAAAAATGTAACAATCAAACGCTCGTGCAAGCGTGATTAGCGTAATCGTAATATTCACGGGAATGCTTGCTCATATATCAAATTAAGCCGCTTAGATGTCATGATCACCATCTAGTGCAAGAAGCGATATACAAAGTTGTATGCAAATGAGAACAAGTGTCGCGAAGTGTAGCGAAGCTAAATTAACACTACAATTGAAAGCTTAATGTGTTAGAAGTGTTGGTTTGTATTGTATAAAGCATTCTGTAAAATTTGAACATTCAGTTTCGTTGACGTATTGTCGAAATAAAGCTGAGAATGGCGTACTTGATTGCTTGTCATGGAAGGATATACATGTGTAAAGCGGACCTATGTTTCGCTGACCGCACACGGTCGGCGCGGTGACCGGTACTGTGGAGGCAGAATGAAACCCTTGGCCTCGGCGAAAGTTAACTCAACGCGGCGCCGTATAGGCTACATCGTACTCAAGCCAAGTCTCACCGTTGTAGGGTAACAGCTCTGATGATAACTTATTTGCTCGAGTTGTGAAGTCCATCCTCCCACGTAAGTACTTCTGTACTGCCAATTAAAATATGTTAGTAGCTGTGCGTGCGTGCCACGAGTCGACTGTGTGTTCAACACACCACCGCCCCTCCCTCGTGGGTGGAGGGACGGTGAACACACTTACAGCCCTGCCACGCAGAGGTACGCTCGATCATATTATACTCGAATTGACTGAATTTGATATATTCATTGCACTGATTTCGGTGTATAGTCGATCATATGTGGTGTGACAGTTGTGTCAACATATGGTCATACGCTAGAACCGCCGAGGATCGAAAGAGTGAACGTTGCACGAAACCGCAGGTTATTCACGGCATGGGTATATTAGCTGTGCGTGGCAGGACTGTGTTTTACCGGGGTTATACGGCCTCCCGCCGTATAACGCCGGTAAAACATTGCCCTGCTGCCACGCAGAGCTGGGGTTTTACCCCTTTGTCAGCTGAGGTAACCTGATGATTCACTGTATAAGTATCGCCATGCGTACAGGTCTCAGGCGTGGCGGAGGCCGTAACGCCGGGAATACAGACCTGTACGCAGGCTACGTAGTGTACTTGCTTATAGTCACACTCGTTCTTTTTTCGTGTTCGTGTCTTAGATTTTTTCATATGTGGAACACGTACACGTACATACGTACGGGAGCTGAATTGCATTACATACGCTGGCGATTCAGTGTACTGTACAGAGATGTTTGATTAAAACGATATGGCATCAGCGGCCAGGAGGTATCAGATCATACGGATAGAGGTCACACTGTGAGATCATGGAGGTAGAAGAGAGATTACCTCCATGGTGAGATCAAGCTTGTTCTCACGGGATCGGAAGCAGCTGTGCCGAGCCCGTATGCTTTATGTTCGGACAGTGCATGCACTGACGAAATTTTTGTCAAGTAAAATGGTTACATGCTGTACAGTATCATGGATCGTAAGCATGAGTGTGTGTTCACAGTTTCCTTACCTATACACTCATGGAGCTAGGAACAAATACACCATTTCTAGCTCCATGCTAAACTGGTGTATAAAAACTCCGGTGTGTGCATAGTTAATATTTAACTTTGCAAATTATTGCATATTTAACTTTCATGGAGTCACAGATTTGATAATCATTTTCATTCTGTCTGAATGAAGGTCTGAAAGTCCGCTCTACAATTATTGTTTACATGTAGCGTTCAGGGAAATCAATCGAACGGGACCTTGTAAACTTCCGGTTCAGGGGAAAGGCTGGCAGGTAAATGAACAGAGGCCACATATAATCCATGTAGTGCATTTGGTGAAATTCCAAAATTTAATTTCTTGTACATAAATGCCCTTATCACAGATATTTTAACAATATTAATTAATGATTAATGTAATTAATGTTATAGAAATAATGGGTGATGCTCTGACCATTATTATTCATTTATGGCCAAGGGCGAGAGGAAAGTCAAGAATTTACAAGGCTTAGCGAGCAAGCTTATTTTGGCTTTCAGTCTTGCCAAAGCCTATAGATAAACGTTAATGGTCGGGGCAGAGCCTGTTATTTCCATGATATTACCAACAAACCCTAGAAAATCATCAATATTTACAAAAATTTCCCATGTGAAAGACAACGGAGCCCCAGAACTTGTGCAATATTGCCTGAATACATGGGTTTATGTGCCAGAGAACAGGTGACAATTTGCCAGACACCAGGATGGCAAATCGTTTCCTGCTGCGAGGGCACATAAACCCATGTATTCAGGCAACAATATTTTTATTACATGCCTCTGGTTATAAATGCTGTATGACATTTAGTTATATGCTGGACATTTTCAAACAGTTTTACCATTATTGACCAGCATCAAACGGATTTTAACGAAAGTCAAAATAGAAGTGTGCACATGTATATTTTACATCTATCATTCAGGGTCTACTTAGATGTCGAAAACATTGTAGGGCTTCACTGGCCTTGGTAACCATGGAAACCAGTCAGTACGTCGTTCACCGACCCCCTAACTCCCCGGATGTTCCTTTCAAATCAATTCATTGATTTGCACTCACATCAAGGCATGTAATAAGCAATGCACAGTCATGGCCACCTAAAAATTTGTCAAATCTGGAGATTTTTAAAAAAATGTATAACTTGGGCCACAAGTGCTTCATTTTGTTTTTGTGATTGATTATGATCTTTGTACAATTGACAATTTACATTTTTGATGAAAAGTCACAATGTTAGCAGCATTATTATATTCATGGACATCAAAACAAACCATTACTGTGTATTTGTGGTCAGTCACATGGTTTTGCTCCACCAATTAAATGAGATGTCTATAGCATGGTAATACATAATGAATGAGTGTATGATTTTACTGATCTTTTGACCCATATATCATAGATTCTATGATTAGAAAGTTGAGTATCCATTGTACAGACGGTGAGAAATAGGACTATCTGCAAGATTCTAATTCATTGTATTCGTTGACATTTGCCTACAGCTGTTAGTATACCTCGCGTAACCTGGTCGTAAAGCCTCAGAGGTACATGTATGTGAAACTTAGAAGGAACAAGAATCAAAAGATTGATAACTGCTCTTTGACAAAATCCTTCATCAGGTAAGATTTGATTTTCAATTTCCTGCACATGTCTCGTTCGTTATCAGTTAAGCTTTTCACATGTTCGGTTTTATTTGGCGGAATTGTAATACTTTCTTCAACATCAACTCCTCAATGCTCTCTACGTAACTTTAATACATGTAAGTATTTCAGAATATGCGTCTGTAGTGTGATCTCCTTGGCAAAAAATTCAACAGGACAAAATAGAGCAAGTGCAAATGAAATTCATGAAGTTCTTCTGTTTCAAACATAGCATCCTTACAGCTGAAATAATTATGGATAATTCTGCAAGCGTTTTAACTTTAGCCTCTTTATCATTAGAGATTATTTATATTTTTATACAAATATGTGAATATATGTATGATTGTCCCAATCATGTTTCATATTAATTTTGATGTTTCTCAGTAAACTACATGTACAAGAACTCGCAGTATAAAACTCGATGTTTTTAGGTACTTGGCTCTTCAAAGATGTATGGCTACTTTAAATGAATCGTGCATTTCCAACCCTGCCATTGACAACACTTTATCTTGTCAAAGTTTCAGATGCTTGGTCAGAATGCCATGCTTAAATTTGTACATTTTTAATGGTTTCATATAGTTTGTTGTTTGTTGTTTATTGTTTATTGTACTTCATGCATTCATATTATTATGTTTATTTTATGGAGCCTGTTAATGTGACTTGTTCCTGTTGGTCTTTCTTTGAAATAAATATATAAAGATATTGCTACTTGCTTGAATACACGTCTTGACCTACATTATGTACCTGTTTCCTTTAAAAAGGTCCACAATCACCAGTGATTACAATGGGTTTAGGGCAAAGTTATACCAGTGATGAAAGGTTTAATTAAAATTACAGAAGTCATAAACAATCAAGTTGTCTTATCTTGCATATAAAAAGCCATGTTTTAGAATGAACTGATGTAAACTAATGTCAGCAATTTGCAGGAGATAATATTTACATTGCATGATTCAAGTTAATGTTTCTTTTCACCAATCAGATTCAAGATCCCTTGCTGAGGCAGTGCATACTGGGCAATGACAACCAGGTGAAAAGCAACATAGTGACAATACCATCCTCCATTGCAAAGCATATACACAGTGTGTGGCTATGCAGAGAGCCAACACTGAACAGAGATGATGGTGTTGTCATCAATGCAGAGCAAAAACCTGTGGAATTGAGGGAATCTTTCATCAATATATTTATTTTCCTAAGACAATGGGTCCTTGCTGTGGCACAGGTTTGTACTTACACTGTTCAGTGTTTCCACTGGGTAAATTTTCCCTTAAACCATTCTGGCTAATTGAGACCAAAATTGATTAGCCAGAACTATAGCCATCAAAATTACATGTAATTGCATTTATGATTTTTATCCAACTGACAGTTGTATATATATACTCAGGTGGGTCCTATCAGTTGCTACAGTGGCAAGATGACATTAAACTGGTCCAATAATCATTTCTATTCAAGGTAATACATTACCAGGTCCATTGGACATTTGTGATTTAAAATTTAAGTAGGACTCATCCGACCGACTGATAATAGTGGCAATGAAAATAAACAACTATTTTTTATGGAACAAACTGCTTTCTTAATAACATTCACAACAAATTTTATTTCCTGTGTGCCACACCTTATGTGACTTAATTTTGCACTTTTGTAAATGTATCAAGATGTATTACAAGTATTGCATCATTGACAGGGTAACTTCAAGATGTTTCCTTTGAAAGATCCATAGCTTCTGCCTCAATCATCAAGTGCTTTCAGTTCTCCAATCACAGAGTCTGATTATTAAACCAACTGTTCACTTAAAGAAGGTGTACTCCAAGCAGTAAATGCTTAATAGTTTCAAAATCAAACTGGGTGTATACATGTATTTTAAAATGTCCTGTCTGGCCACTTTATATGTCTTACAGAAAAAAAAAGCTGACTCTTCTCTTATTAAAACACTAGTCATGGAAATTCAACAAACTATTCCTGGTACACTTTCTTTTTTGTAACTACTACTACCCTGCAACTCTGCGGACAACCTGTGCAATTATCTTTTTTGCTTAATTGTACTCGAACACGACTTAGCATGTCGCAGTGTGCTGCTTGTTGTTCAGCGTGGTAAACATTCAACAGGACAACATCCTGGGCATATCTTCATGCAAATATTATGACCAATGCCTATCCACAATACAGTGTTACTCAGTACGTGTACACATCATGGCAGGAGGTGACCCCTGCCTATATCCACAAATACATGTACACAGTATGGAAGATAACCCGGGCCTATCCTCAATCCAAATGCATTCACATGGTATGGAAGATGGCACAGACATATATCCACAATACACATAATATATGCAATGGAGGATGGCCTAAGCCAATACACATACATGCACACAGTATGTACATGTATGATGAATCAGCTGGCCTATATAGAATACAAAATGGGAGATGACTAAGGCCTATCATTAATACAAACAGTCTGTACCTGTATCGTATTCAGGATAGGCCCAGGTCATTTTCAAAAATGTGTACCTGTATTGTATTCAGGATAGGCCTGGGTCATCTTCCATAGCAGGTACCTGTATGTGTATTCTGGATAGTCCAGAGTCACCTGCGATGCTGAGTAATTGTTTTGTGGATAGGCCTGGGTCATTGTATTTGCATAGGTTATAACATTTGCATGAAGTTTGGCTCAGGACGTCATCCAATTGACAGTTTACCACACTGTGCTCATTAATAGCTGCCTCTGAGTTTGCTGCAGTAGTGTCCTACGGTGACGTTTTTGAAACACTGGTTTCATTTTATTCACCACCCTTGCTGTCATTGGCTGCTGTTGTCTGCTTAGTTTTTGAAAATACACTGCAATCAGTATTTCCTGACTATGTTAAAGCATTGTTTACAAAGCACTTGTCATAAAATAACAAGGTCATTGCATGCAGCCATCTGAAAGCATGGCATATAACTTCATAAGTTACTGATTATAATAGTTTTCTGAGACTGCCACACTAAAGCAAGGAAAGAATGACCAGCCAGGGATGTTGAAAAATCTCTCTGCCTTTTAAAGGTGGAGCCTCCCTTTAAAAGGACGCAAAGCTATAGCAGCGTTCATTGTGTTAGTGGACAGCAAACAGTCAACACAAGGTTACACGCTCCAGAAAATGCCACTTTTTAGTTTTCCCCGGCCACAAGAAGGCAGACAGACTGCCAAGCGGTAGGCGTGAAGTTGCTGCCGATCGGACTCTGTGGTTATATTAAAAGTCTAACGCGACTAGAAGACAATTTTTTAGGAAATTCGAGTGTTTGTTGTGACTGTTGGCGATTTAAACTGACCGTCAATCAAACGCTTGTATAAACTCTGTTTGCAGGATTAGCAAAAGGTGATAAAAGGTTGAGATCAGTTTGTGTAATTAATGTTATAGAAATCAAACATCGTACTGGCCAAGTGTTTGACTTGGAGAAGAACTCCACTAATGCGAGAACCTGGGATTGAAAAGTGCGGCTTTAACTGCACTCTCGATCAGCCCCCTGAAAAATAGCACAGACCAGTTTGGCGAAGGATAGTTGAAAAATATTTCCCAATCTGCAGACATTTCATTTGCCATTTCACGCTCTTGCGAATGGCAGCGGAAACACTGCTGTTGTCATACACATTTGTAGTCCTTTTTCTAAAATACCCTCTTGAGTAGATCAAATGTATTACACCTCTACCATACTATTTAATCAGTAACTTTGTTGTGATAATCATTGCTTACACATTTTTGGTAAAGTTATTTTCTCTTATTTAGCTGAATTTGCTAAAAAATTTTCTTGCCACTTGGCACTCTATGAATTGCCTAGTGAAATGCAGATGATATGATAAATGCACATGACTAGACATTCAATACATGTAGCTTCATTCGTAGGATCCATAAAACTGTTATGATGAAGTATATTCCAATGAGAGAATACATCTGGTATGCACACGTGATTTAGAATGTTTACATGTGTCTAATGCTTATCATCATTAGGGTTAAGGACATACAGAGTGTTTGCAATTCATTGTAGTACATCCCATCACCAAATGTATTTTAATCATTCCGGTTATCATTGTTATTAAAGAGTTATAAGTAATCACGAGTCTATGTGTTTACAATTCAGGATCAGCAGTGCATGCTGCGCAATATCAAGGATGAGAAATACCATTGACCTTGACAAAGAGCATTAAAGACAAAGTGGAAGGCTTTGGATTGGACTTGGATCATGACATTATTACGAAAGATGAATGGAAATGATCAAACAACAGGTAAATTTCCATTTTAGTCCTTGCACCACAGTATATATACACAAGTGGCTGTTGCAAAGATGTGCTGGAACTGGTATCTTGTAACTTGCACAAAGTGTTTTATGTTAGTTGTCTTTATAGCTATACACATGTTTAGCATGTTTACAATTACAAGAATACTATTTAGAATCACAGGTTCACAAAAATATTAGTGATACATTTCTGTATTTTAATTGACATTGCCAGCTGCAACTATGTAGGTACATCAGTTTTACACTAATTCATCCTGAATTATACACAACATGCATGTGACAGCAATCCTCATTCTTAAACTGTGCAGGACATTGGTTGTTGCCAATCTACATTGTATTACCTTAACCAGTCCGGGTCAGCTCCAAAATTGGAGACGCTATACCATAATATTTCCCCCTCTCATTAGCCAATCAGCGGCCAGCGCGCCATCAGTAAAAATTGTATTTCCTGGCAACCTCCACATGCGTCCTTCATTACGTACGCCATACTGTGTCGAACTCCCGCGCCGTATTCTGTCATAATGTCGAACAGTTGTGTGGCCACTCTGTCAAAACACAATTTCAAAATCGCGTACCAGTTTTATTCTGGCTAAGACAACCAAACCCCATATATCGCTGTGATTCCTAGACTCTGGCTTGAAGTCCTGCGAAATATAAATCGTGTACCTACACAGATCGTTCAGAATACCCCATTTGTATCGGAGATGGCAGCGATACAAATTCTACCGTATGGGGAACAGTTGTGTGGCCACTCTGTCAACACATTTTCAAAATCGCGTACCATTTTTAGTCTGCGTTTGACAACTACAAAACAGGCATCGTTTTAAAGCTCTGACATTGCTCTTCTTTCTTGCAAAATGTTATACGCGTACCTACACAAATAACCTTTATAACAGTATTTCTAATAGAGATGACGAACATCCACAAAATGATTCTCGGTACTTGAGCGAAATCGATAAACTGGGGGTAGAAATGAATCGTCAATATTTCGAATATTTGTTCACTAATCGGACTCCTTGTTGGACATGACCTTCTGCAGAACACGTGGATTATGTTGACTGTCGAAATTCGTCGAAATTCACAAGACGGGGGCTTAATAAGCGGCCCAAAACTGCCGATCACACTTGGTGGGTAATTTGTGACCCAGCGTGACCTGTACTTTATTAATGATGTAATCTGGTCGATGATTGGCTGAATGCCGGAATACATTATCATAATGAGTCTCCAATTTTGGAGCTGACCCGGACTGTAATATGACATGAGCAAGAAGGAAAAAGTATGGTTTAGATGTCTAGGTTAGAGAAACATGCATATAGCGGAGAGAAAAATAAATTTATTGTTCTTTACACAAGAATTCTTGGATATGTGACACACAAATAAACTAACTTTTTGTGAAGAGAAATTATTATCTTCCATGATTTGTCCATGATTATCTTCCATGAGTTTATTATTATTACTATGTTAGGGAACAGGTGTGTAATCCATGCAGAAGAGGAAGCAGGATAAATCCAAAACCGACTATAAGGCAGCATTTTACCATTCAAAGAAAGGAACCAACCACCAGGGACAGTTGTCTCAAGATGAAGACAGTGGGATTGCACCTCCATTTGGTAGAGGATTTCCTATTAGTCAGTATGGTGGAGAGACGTGCACCCTTACACTGCTCAGCACACAGATTTGTGTATGTTAGGATCAGAGGATCCTAAACCATAGCACCTACCACAGATAAAGAGTGGGCAACTTAACAGACAAAACCCTCAATACTAAGCATCATCAGATACAGCTAGTACAGAACTGTTGAAGGTATATAATTATATACCTGGATATATAATTATATAATTATATATCCAGCTCATAGAGAGGAAAAATTCAACTTTCAGAGCACTGAGAAAAGACAATTATTATTTCATGCCTCCCCTCAGTATCATGGTGATCTCTGTAGTATATTAACGGACCTGTAGCTAGTTGTCACTTGTGATGATTGTTTATAAACATTCCATTATAACTTCTTTTTCTGCTCCAGAGGGTGTACATGTCAATCAGGACCCAGATTTACATATACTTGTCAATAACATTGCAATGTGCACATGTATGATACACTTTGTTTCCCAATGAGCTTCCAGAAGAAGAACAAAAACTGGAGTTGATATCAAAAGAATTGTGAAAAATTCATCAAAAAATTACAGCAACTGGAGCCCAAATTTCATGGGGAGCTGTCATTATTTACGGAGTACAGGTCGGAGAGGAGATGTTGGAGGAATTTCGTCGGAAACTCTAAATTTTGAGTACCCCCCAAACCATGATGAATTTGAGTAACCCCCCCTCCCTTACATGGAAATTTTGACTGACCCCCACACTCAATTTTGCAAAGTTAAATTTCAATACATGTATTTCTACAATTTACATAAATACAGCATAGGAAAGACCATTCAAATCCTTGTGTACCCTGCTAGATAATCATTGGTTATCTCATGACGGTTGAAAAAGGTGAAACCAACAAAATGAAATTCAAAGTCACAACAAAACATAGATGTCAAAGGTCACACTATAACCAGTATACAACCACATACAGTTTTGTTGTATGTATGGGTATCATAACAGGGTCCTCACTAGGATATCCGACAGGGTAGACTTTGAAAGTACAGATTGAAGAACATGCAGGGCTGATGGGGAAAGTGTCCGCTTGGCTTGCTCCCCTCCCTTGCATGGAAAAGTTTGAGAAATTGTAGTGTGCATTGGTGCAGTTTGGTGTAATCTAAGAGGTATTTTCAATGTGTAATTTTACTGAGTAAAAATTTGTAGAAATGATGTGTGAAGTAGGCAATCTGAGAGGTGTTTCAATACATTTGCACCAAAAATTGAGTAACCCCCTTCTTTCTCTCAACATTTTGAATAACCTCCCTTATAGCTTTCAATATTTTGGGTGACCCCTTCACATTCCTCTGCCCCAGGCTGTAAATAATGATGGCTCCCTAGGAGATATATCTTCAAGCTTGTGCGATATGGATTTCAGGCAATGTCAACTTGTGGACAAAAGGATACAGAGAATGTTGCAGATTATTGCAAATGGGACTAACTTATGAATACAGCACACCAAGTCACATTCCATCATCAAGAAAAAAAGCTCAAAACTACATCTGAAGTTGGCTTTGGAGATAAAAACTATTGCTTGCAATCATCGACCCTCATTACTCGCAACGCGCTATGCCAGAGCAAAGTGTACATATTCAGAACATCAGTTTGATCGTTCATGAGATTCAATGTTAAGTACCAAGTATTGTTGTTGGGGACGCTTTGGCAAATAAACTTAATATATTTCAATATTACTAAGATTACACAAAGAAACCACAGCAGTTGCCTGTCCCATTTTCTCGAAGGTGTATGTTGCAATAAGTGAAAATATTTCAACAAAATTCACCTTTAGCAGTCAGACAAGCTTATGAAAAATAGAGATTTATATATGTAATAATCATCACTTGTTTATTTGTATTCTAATGGATATAACTTTAAAAGAACAGACAGGGAATCAAACTGTTTTCTATTTTAGCTCTGCAGTTAGTGTGAATGAGCCTATCTTGTGTACCCTGGTAGGTGTGTGTTGTTGTTGTGTTGTCATCTGTCAACTTTTAGCATTTTTGGGGGTGAATTTGCTTTTAAGCTTTACTATCAGCAAAGCAGAGCTAATCTAATGAGTGGATATGTATTGTTGTTTGTCAGCCTTTTAGCTCTGCTGTCAGCAATGCGGAGCTTATCAAATGGGCTGATTTTACGTCATTGCCCATCTCTCCCTCCGTCCATCATCCGTCCGTCCGTCATCCATCACAATTGCGCTCTTCTCTCAAATCACATAAATTGTCTGGTTGCTTTGAAATTTGATACTCGTGCAGAATTTGCATATTTCTATATTTTAGATATTTTTTTGCTGTTTTTGGTCACAAAATCTATTCTCTGAAGTTGCTTATCTGATTGCTTTGAAATTTTATATGCATTTCACTTGGGGTGACCTCAGTTAGGTTAATTGTTCAAATTTTAGTGAAATATGCAAATTTGTATTTTGAGGCAATTCTTGTCATTTTTTTAGTCCCCATGGACACCGTCCGGGGGACTTATAGGTTTGGCCATGTCCGTGCATCCGTCTGTCCATGCATGCGTGCGTCCATTCACGCAGATATCTCAGAGATGCCTGGAGCGATTTCACTCACACTTGGTACAAGGATTACTTCATAAATCATACATATGCAAATTGATTTGTTTTGTGATATGATCCAATATGGCTGCCATGCGGCCATTTTGTTACGATTTTTTATGTGCAGAGCCATAACTCAGGCACATCTCAACCGATTTTATTCAAAGTTGGTACAAGGACATTGACCTATATCATACATATGCACGTCAATTTGTTTCACGAAATGATCCAATATGCCGGCATGACAGCCATTTTGTTATTGGACACCGTGGTGCGAAGCACCAAAGGTGTCCTATGTCGCCACAATGTCTGTGTGTGTGTCCGTCTGTCCGTCCATCCGTCTGTCCGTCCGTCTGTCCGTCCGTCCGTCCGTCCGTCCGTAGACAGATTTTGTTCCACTCATAACTTAAGAACCCTTAGATCCAATGTCATGCAATTTGGTATTTGGTATTATCATGATGAGACTTAGATCTGATTAGATTTTGGTGGGTGTGGCTTATTAATTAATTGCTCATTTGCATATTTATGACTTTTTTCGTTCACGCAGATATCTCAGAGACGCCTGGAGCGATTTCGTTCAAACTTGGTAAAAGCATAGTACTCTACCTCATACAGATGCACGTCGATTTGTTTCACAATGCGATCAATTTGGCCGTGTTAGAGGCTTTTTAGTTTTCACCTCCATAGACTCCCATGTATAAGGCAGTCCATAGACTCCCATGTTAAGGCAGTCCATAGACTCCCATGTATAAGGCAGTCCATAGACTCCCATGTATAAGGAAGTCCATAGACTCCCATGTATAAGGCAGTCCATAGACTCCCATGTATAAGGCAGTCCATAGACTCCCATGTATAAGGCAGTCCATAGACTCCCATGTATAAGGCCAAGAAAAATAAAAATTTAGTTTCTCATCGTATTCATATTGCAAAAAGGATGCAGTGACACAGTTTTTAGTCCCCACAGATAAAGTCCAGGGGGCTCATAGATTGGGTCATGTCAGTCTGTAAGTCCATCCATGTGAGTCATCCGTTCATGCAGATATCTCAGACGCTTTGACAAAATGTCACGTGACCTTTGACCTCAAATATACATATTTGTCCATAACTCGGTAACCACAAGTGCTAAACCTTCATATATGGTATGATGGGACACCTTATGACGCCACATATTGTTCCTCGTTAATTATGCACATATCTAATTTTGAGCGAGCCAATAGAGCTAGAGGTCTGATTTTTGGTATGTAGGGATAACTTAGCAATACAATTTTTTTGAAAAAATGTCACGTGACCTCAATGACCTTTGACCTCAAATATACATATTTGTCCATAACTCAGGAACCACAAGTGCTACACCCTTCATATTTGGTATGATGGGACACCTTATGACGCCACATATTGTACCTCATTAATTATGTGCATATCTAATTTTGAGCAAGCCAATAGAGGTAAATGTATGATTTTTAGTATATAGGGACAGACTATAGGATAGAAATTTTTTTACAAAATGTCATGTGACCTCGATAACCTTTTACCTAAAATACACGATTATGTCAATAAATAAGTAACCACAAGTGCTATGTCCTTTATATTATAGTAGGATGGGAGACCTTATGACAACACATGCTTTACCTCATTAATTATGCCCATATATAATTGTGGGCAAGCCAATAGAGCTAGAGGTCTGAATTTTGGCATATATGGATTAATTAGCAATACAATGGTTTTTTTTCGCAAAATGTCACGTGACCTTGATGACCTTTGACCTTGAATATGCATATATATGCATAACTCAGTAACCACAAGTTCTTTACGCTTCAATTTTGATAGGATAGTAGACCTTAAGATGTCACATCTTGTACCTCATTTATTATGCACATATGTATTTCTTGGCAGGCCAATACAGCTGGAGGTCTGATCTTTTTTCCCGATTTAGAACCATAACTTAGACATGCCTCTTGTTTCAAAATGGGAACAATGACATAGACCTATGTGTTCATAGATCTGAACATATACACTCCAGTGATACTTCTTAATGACCTCATTTCCCTGCCCCATCAAGACTAATACTCCTATTACAAGTGGGGACTATGTCATTGTCAATGACTTGTTACTTCTAGAATATACAGAATATTATCTCACATAGTGAGTGTCTGAATATTATTCTGAATTGTATTCTAAAGCACATTCTGAAAGGACTCTTCTGGAATATACAGAATATTATCTCACATAGTGAGTGTCTGAATGTTATTCTGAATTGTATTCCTAAGCACATTCTGAAAGTAACTCTTCTGAAAATTTCACATTCTTTGCCACTGCACCATCTCCCTAATACATACTGATGACCCACGATGTCCACTCAAGTCTCACTTTGATTATAATTATTTCATGTACGGAGCCAAAAATCGGGCACTTTCAACATCAATTTTATTCAAAGTTGGTACAAGGACATTGACCTATATCACACATATGCACATCAATTTGTGTTACAATATGATCCAATATTGCCGCATGGCGACCATTTTGTTACAGTTTTTTCATGTCCTTAGCCATGACTCAAACATGTATTATTTGGGGCCGTTTTGCCATTTTTTGTGAAAAACTTTGTTTCTCAAAAACTGCTCATCTGATAGCTTTAATATTTGGCAGACATGTTCTTACGGATGATCTTATTGTGACATTGTGTATTTTTACAGCTGTCCTTAAATGAGTGAGCTAGCAAAGATTTCCACCCTCTTCATCAATAAGTGTCAGAAATAGTCTCTACACTCTACATAACACAGCTGAGCTCTATCCACTGCCATTTCACTTGCTTACAAATGAGAACTTTTAATGCTACCAATATGTCACAAACCATTAAAAGAGAGTTTCCATGTTGTTTAGAAATGAATGTATTCATGACATCAATTGTCAATTGGAAAAAGCCCTCCACTATTATGCCTGTAAAAATATGCAGCCAAGTATTAAAGCTGTGTATTGTGAAATTCTCTTGTTACACAGTAAAGACTTTTATCACAATACTTAATGCTGATTTACATGGGATAATGATCTCATCCCCAATTGGCAGGATTGACATTGTATCAGCTGTACACTGATGTATACTTGAAACTTCCTCACATATGTAAGATTTAATTGATTCCTCCAGTAGTTCAAATTACATTGCATTTGTAACCTTTGTAATTGTGGAAAATATATGTTATATGTAAGAACACTTGGTTGACTGTGTATCACTCTTTTACAATGTAATACAGATATTTAATGGTAAATAAAACCTCCTAACAAGCTTTTATACAGCATAACATGTATTTCTGTCTCTATCATATCGTAGGATGATCTACCGGGTATGTGTGTCTCTAGTGTTTTTTAAAATGTATTGAAATATATTCAAATAGATGTAAGCCATCTTGAATATCACATTCATACACTGTGCCAAATGGCAAGTTGATCAATCTTGAATCCCACCAATTTCAATGTGTCAGAGATATTATGCGTATTTTATCATAGAAAGCATTAATGTTTTCAAGAAAAATTTAAGTAAACGTTTACGTGTCATGAAAATGTATATTCTCCAAAAAAAACATCAGTTATCTTTCTATGTACAGTAAAACTTATTTTCTATATGATATTTTTCCAAAGAAATATCACATATTAGAGGTCTTGTTGCATTGTGTACACACATTAGTCCCACGGAGGTAAGTTCAGAGAGGGACTTATGGTTGCATGAGTCTGTGCATTTGTGCATGCAGGTATCTCAGACGTGCCTGAGCCAATTCTTTTCATACTTGGTACAAGGACATAAAACTATAAAATACATATGCAAAACCATTGTTTTTGGCGTGGCGTGAATAATTAGTACTAAATTGCATGATTAGTGAATTTTGAAAAAGCTAGGTTTCTAGAAAGATGGTGACGAAATTTAGTACTGGTGTTTCTCACACAATTCTGATAACAGACAAAGATTTACATCAGTATTTTGTCAATTAATTGCTAATTTGCATATTTAATGAATATTTATGATAAGTTTAATGTAAGGAATCCTGCATCAAATTTGACTAATGTGGTACAGATGTTGATCTCCCACGACTACCATAGTGTGCAATGGCATTTAGCAGTGTTAAGTCAATTACTTGCTAATTTGCATATTTGATGAATTTTCATAATTAAGATGATGTGTTTAGAAATTCTGCAAAGTTTACAAAATCTAGTCCTGTAATAGTGTTCAAGACATTTACCGGTATCATAATAATTAAGGTCTAATTTGCATATTTAATGAAATTTACTTATAAGCGTAATTAGTTAAGAAATACTGCATCAAATTTGATAACACGTCGTAGCATAGTTCCTAAAAATGATGTACAGATGTAGATCTTTCAGTGTGGAATTTCACTTGTTGAATTTTTCAATGAAAACAGCAAATTTGTTGCAATTTTTCTAAGATTTTCAGGTTTTTTTAAATTCAAAAAGCCATGGTTTTCAGGAAACAGAAACATTTTTACCTCACATTTGGTATATATATAAAATCAATGAGAGGCTATCTTATAAAGATGAATCAGTTCATTTGCATATCTGTGTATGTATGTATGTCTGTCTGTATGTGTGTTTGTGTGCGTGTGTGTGTGCGTGTGTGTGTGTGTGTGTGTGTGTATGTATGTCAATTAAGATTAGAAACTCCTAAACCGCAGCACCTACCATCTTAGCATTTCACGTACAGGTGCACCAAGGGGTGTAGTTGAGACATGTTCAAATGTCAGTGCCAAAAATATGCAAATTAGGGGAATAAAGGAAAAATGCGGCAAGCTTGCTAAACTCTGTAACCTTAGGTCATATTGGGTTGAAACGTGGTGTACGCAGGTTCCTTTAGGTATACTAAGTAAGTTACAGAGTAAGGAGTGTACAAATTGAGGTGAAACATGTATGTTTGCATTTTTGGGGTTATTAGTCCCCACGGACGAAGTCCGGGGGGACTTATAGATTGGGTCATGTCTGTCTGTCAGTGCGTCCGTCCGTGCATCTGTGCGTCAGTCCGTTAACGCAGATATCTCAGACATGCCGTGGTCACCCTTACGAAAAAATATGGCTTCTGGCACATAGTTGTGCATGCTAACCCACAATAGTTGTGGATACCAAGCTGCAACTGTTTGTGGCTTATAAGCAGGTTATTCATATTTTATCATGCAAAGATCTGTTCTGGCACAGTTTTGCGGCATACAGGCCGCTGTGATTGCAGACGATATGCCGCAAAAAAATGGGGCGGGGCTTTTAGCGGCATAGAAGCCGCTGTGATTGCAGACAATATGCCACAAAAAATGGTGGGGTAAAAGGTTTCATGGTAAAATGCTGCTATGCATGCTTCCTGTGCTACCCCCCCTCCCCAACCATACCTGCATTTGTACCTACCAGTTTTATACTAGCCAGGAGATTACCATACACTTCACATCTTCATTTGTTTTAAGGGACAGTAGCTGTAACTTATGATGTTGTTCTTTTAACTTTTGTGTGTTGAGGTAACTTTTCACTTTACTCACTTGGCAAAATAGGCAAAAATCAAGACACATAACAGTATAAAAATACTGCATAAAAATTAAGTTACAGCTACTGCCTTTTCACCTACTCACTCACTACTACCTACTCACATATGCAAACAAAAAAAACACTTACCACATATCTTCACGATAATACCCCATTGTTTATTTTGATATGTAAAACAATGATGTTGGTACACTAGGCTGGACCACTAAGAAATTAAAATAAAATCAAAATTCAATAATCTAATGAGGTTCATGTGAAAAACATAACAGAACACGTCTAAAAGTCTGCATTTGATTTTTCACATTATCCAAAGTTTGTTTTCGATGCCATCCTAATGTTTACAATCTTGTTCTGAAACTTCAGATTGAATGTTCCTGTTGATCCATTGGTCTGTTCAGCTTCATGGCCTTTGCCCATACACTGAGAATAAAAATGATAAATAACAGACAAGGATATTATTACATGTGCAAAGTGAAATTGCTTGTATTTTGTCGACTACCCTTATTATATTAATACAAATTCACGGAAAAGAGCATTCATGTGCTTGAAAGAAATTATAATAATTAATATTAAATAATTTACCTAATGATACAAACTCATGACATATCTATACATTATGTTATTGTGATTACCAAATCATTGCTTTTCAGCCTCATTTTCACTATTTACTTGTGACACACCACTCCAAACTACAACTATTGACCAGCGGTGATTGGGTTTCAGCACATCTCAAACAGAAGAAATGTAAATGGAAAACTGTCTCATAAATTGTTTTAAAACAAAAAGTATCCCTTTATAATAGCGCAGTGCACGGTTACAGGTTTGTTACTAAATATAGCTGTACGCGCGCCATATCGGACACGCAGCTTGAAATGCGGACAAATTTTATCAATGTTGCATACATTGCTGTTTTTGCAGCTTGTACTCTGAGTCGTGGATATGCCTATTGGTATTCATTGTTACACTAGCAGTTAGCCCACTAAGTTGTATTTTCGTCGTTCTTGCATTCGTAATTTTCAAAAGCGTAATCTAAAAATGCGGACGATGCTGTGTGTGGCCGCTACAGCTAACACACAGCATCGTGCGCAGGCTGGCGAGAGTTGCCGACATCGACAGTTATTTACGAGAAGTGAATAAAGGACTGGCATTTTTGGAAGCGATCGAGTAGCTGAGGAAGGCAGGGATACGACTTGGGCACATGAACGCTGAATTTCGGCAGTAATTTGGCTTTTTACATCAAGTCCCAAAATGGATTTGAAGTCACCGACCCTACCTACGCTACGGGTCTTGCAGGGCTGTGGTGAGCGGGACGATTAACTGTAGCGGAACACACAGCATCGCACGCGTAGGGCTACCAACCTCCATGATAACTTAACTACCGGTATATTATTTTTGCCAATACCGTACGTTCATTTGGCATACTTGAACAGGGTTCGCCAAGAACAACATCAATATAGCACGACCAAAGACAGTGAAAACTGCGAAAATTATAGAGACAACTCGTGGTATTGAAAATTACTTACCGAATTTTTAAACGATCTGTAGCTCTTCGATCAAACTATGGGTGTGTCCGTGACCGTTGTTCTTCGGGACGATATCGCGGTCTCAGAATCGGTCATCCAAGGGCCATCAACGCATCGCAAACGCTGTTTGTTGGTTTTAAATTCATAGCTAACCTTTACGTACCCTGAATGATAATGTCCTACGGTAATTTTACGCTAAACTGTACAAAAATCAGAGCGAAAAAACGGCGACGATATACTCCTCGCTCAAACGTCCTAACGGCCTACCAGTGCATATCAGATTTAATTTGCCGCTCAGATTTGACCCATGACCTTTTGGCAATCTGACCAATCATAAAGAAATCTTCACATGATCTACAACAATCTGACCAATCATAAAGAAGTCTTCACATGATATATGACATCATCAGGCGTGATTCTAGAGTTCCGGGTTCAAAGTCTGTTCTAACCCACGCATTGTCTCCCTGCTGTTCAGCAAGCAGCTTGATCGAGCTCGAGCTCAGCTGCATGCGAGCTTGCGTTTGAAAACCAAAACGACACAAATACATGGGAATAACCTTTCTAGATCAACACAAAACTCTACAAAAATGGCTCCGACATAGCAGTCTCGTGACTTACAAACTTTGCCCGACGATGACTTTCATCGCGCACGTCCGTATTTTGAAGCCCAGCGTGATCACTATGAAACTATGCGTACAGTATTATACGCTGGGAAAGCTTTACCGTACGTACCTCCATACCGTACGTACGCTTTCAAGACCTACTCCGTACTTGCAGTTCATTTAAAACCCGCGTGTGGAAAGGGCGTAAGAAAACACAAAAGAACAAGATATACGTTATTTTTGAGTTGCAGTTCTTTGAAAGACTAGTCTTTTCAAGGGAGATATGCACGTGAAATAAGTTCATCATACGTCGATATTTGCCCTGCGTACGATGCTGTGTGTTCCGCCACAGCTAATCGTTAATCGCCCCGCCCACCACAATTAGCTGTAGCGGAACACACAGCATCGTAAGCAGGGCTAACGTCGATATATGGTTCGCCAGAGTTAATATTTTGCAAAGCCATTTTTTATGTAGAAACAGTTACGCTGTCAGTGAGAACCAATCATTTGCAAACGTACATAAAAAGTCAGTTATTGATTTATTGCACCGATCAAAGTCAAATGGTAGTTTTTCACACAATTTGTTGAAAATCAAAGGTTTCCTGCTGTGCCAGCTGTAGTGTCACTGTCAATGGATATCTCATCTAAGAATGCGTGATCAAGTGGAGTGTCAACTCAATGTTGTGGCTTATAGTGAGCAATATCTTGCTCAAACTGTGTTTATTTAAATATTTTAGCATATCTGCCACAAAGATTTGACTGATTGTCTTTGTGTGCCTGTTAAGTGCCTCTAGTGGCACATATCGGCACATAATGAAAAATAAGTTCTGGCAGCCTTTTTTGTGTGTAGCTTATAAGCCGCAAGACAGTGGGACATATGCCACAAAAAAAAATTTCGTAAGGGCAATTTCTTTCACACTTTGCACAAGGACAGTACCCTACCCCATACAGATGCACGTCGATTTGTTTCACAATGCGATCATTTTTGGCCGTGTTAGAGGACTTTTTAGTTTACAACTCCATAGACTCCCATGTATAAGGCAGCTCTCCATAGACTCCCATGTATAAAGCAGTTCTACATAGACTCCCATGTATAAGGCCAAGAAAAATAAAATTTAGTTTCTCATCGTATTCATATTGCAAAAAGTATGGAGTGACACAGTTTTTAGTCCCCCCGGATGAAGTCAAGGGGGCTTATAGATTGGGTCATGTCAGTTCCGTTCGTCCATCTGTTCGTCCATCCGTTCACGCAGATATCTCAGATATTTAGACAAAATGTCACGTGACCTCAGTGACCTTTGACCTGAAATATACATATTTGTCCATAACTTAGTAACCACAAGTGCTACATCCTTCATATATGGTGTGATGGGACACCTTATGACGCCACATATTGTACCTCATTAATTATGCGCATATCTAATTTTGAGCGAGCCAATAGAGCTTGATGTCTGATTTTTGGTAAAAAGGGATAACTTAGCAATACAATTTTTTTGACAAAATGTCATGTGACCTGAATGACCTTTGACCTCAAATATACATATTTGTCCATAACTCAGTAACCACAAGTGGTACACCCTTCATATTTGGTATGATGGGAGACCTTATGACGGCACATACTGTACCTCATTAATTATGCACATATCTAATTTTGGGCAAGCGAATAGAGCTAGAGGTCTGATTTTTGTTATGTAGGGATTAATTAGCAATACAATTTTTTTTGAAAATGTCACGTGACCTCGATGACCTTTGACCTTGGTTATACATACACACACACATATAAATATATATATATATATATATATATATATATATATATATATATATATATATATATATATATATATATACATAACTCAGTAACTGCAAGTTCTATACCCTCCAATTTTGATAGGATGTTAGACCTTCAGATGTCACATCTTTTACCTCATTTATTATGCACATATGTATTTCTTGGCTGGCCAATACAGCTAGAGGTCTTATCTTTTTCCCGATTTAGAACCACAACTTAGACATGCCTCATGTATTTCAAATTGGAAACAACCTATGTGCCACTAGATCTCAGCATATACACCACAGTGATACTTCTTAATGACCCCATTCCCCTGCCCCATCAAGACTAATACTCCTTTTACAAGTGGGGACTATGTCATTGTCAATGACTTGTTTTTTTTCAGTGTTTAGTCAAAAATTTTTCCCTGAGACGGCTTGTCCGATTGCTTTGAAAGTTGGTATCCATGTTCCATGGGATGACTATAGTCAAGTTTATCAAAATTGTAGTGAAATTCTCTTGTTGGTAATATTCGGGATTTTCTCCAAGTTTTGGGTCAAAAAACTACTCATATGATATCTTTGATATTTTGTATAATGGTTCATAAGCTTTATCGAAATGTGATGTATTGAAAGTCTGATGATATCCACAATTTTGTATTTTGGGGAAAATTTTGTCATTTTTGGTTTAAATAATTGTTTCTCAAAAAGTACTCGTCTGATAACTTTGATATTCAGTAGACATATTCCCATGGATGATCTTAATTTAATATGTCAAAATTATGATGACATATGTAATCAAGTATTTTTGCAGCTATTTTTGCTATTTTTGGTCAGGCTAGCCTGCAATGGTTGTCAAAGATGTCCTCCTCCATCAACACATATGTCACAAAAAGTTCTCTATATAACATAAGAGGCTCAAGCTTCAGAGAAATATCTTCAATTTTGTGTTTTTGTGAAGTTTTTTTCGGAATTTTGACGGGAAAAATACAGAAATAGTTCGTTGTATTGATTGGAAATTACGTTTGCAAATCCCTACAAATGTTTTCATACATACATTGCATGTTAGAATGAGATAAACAATTCTGATATTTTTATTATTTTTCTTTGTCGATCTGGTAAAAATATCCCTACAACAATCACTTCCGATGCTGGTTGAAATTTGGCATGAAAGTTTCCATTGAGTGCAGTACCATTATATATTCAGATTGTGATGACGTGAATAAAATTAATAAATACTGTGAAAAAACTTGTTCTTATTTTATACCTTCAGGAACATAGAGTATACAATGTGGTTATTTAGTAAGCATTTTATATGGTAATTTAAAACTGTATTGGTATTGAAATAGCAAAGCTGAAGGTGATTTTAGCAGGTTTGGTCTCCAAGAAGTATATTCCATAGGTTTTTCGATTCTCTCTCTCTCTCTCTCTCTCTCTCTCTCTCTCTCTCTCTCTCTCTCTCTCTCTCAGGGATGACGAGATCGATGTTTAGGTGTATACAAGGTTGTAAATAGTTTACATATTTTACATTTTCTGCCATTTGAAATCATAATTTACATCAGAGACTTCCGAGTGCAAAGATAAGGAAAATACAAAATTTGACTTTATTTAATATAAATACGAAAGTTAACAATAACAAATGAAATCTAATCGAGCCTTTTTTCTTAAACTTATCATTTAAAAAACTACGTAACTGCGCTTTGAACTGTGGCAAACTTTCGGTATTCCTATATAGATGAAGGAATACTATATCCGATTGTAGAAGTACGTTATACAAACTACATATCTTGCTGCTGTCTGAAAAGTTGGAATGTACAAATCAGCGTTGCCAGAACTCCGAGTATTGAAGTGATACATCTAAAAACGTGGAAACTGTAAATAATCACGTGAAAAATCATTCATTATTTTAAATGTCTGAACAGCGACAAAATAATTAATAAGTAAATCCATACATAGCCCATTGACGTGAAAGAAGGAAGCGAGAAGAAACCGTAACATGTACTACCAATATAACCCTCCCAGCTCTCTTCTCAAGTTTGTATAACAGTCGTTTATTTCCCATACTGTAATAGTACAACAATAAGTAAGTACAGTAGGAAATTAAAAGTTCCATTATTCCATCTTTCTCCTATTCCTCTTCTGTAAAAAGAATAATCTCAAGTGAGGTTCCATGAAAGGAATAGACGCATTTCATTCTATAAATAAACCCATTGAGTCCTGACAGTTGAACAGATGAATGAAAACTCGTTGCTTGAGCCAACGTTACAGAAACATTGACGCTTTTATGGGCGAAAACATTGGGGCTATATCCTCCAACTTGAATAACGCAAGAAACGAAATATTATATTCGCCTTCCCTTACACACAATGCGTATCTGAGGGTGTAAATCTTACATGAAAAAACGGAACAAAAGCCGTTTTATTGTACAAGTAAAATAGCAAGGTTGCTTGTCAACTCGAAAGAACGGAGACCATACTTCGTTTTTCTAACCCACTGACGACGCTCGGCTAAACGCATGACTAGACTCTGAGTGTATAGGTTTGAAAACCATTTAAAAGTGCAAATGGAAATTGTAACGGCCGGTTTACTGTGTATTGTGTTAAACGAAAGAAAGAAAAAGGGCAAGCGCGCCGAGTATCGATCCGTGGAACTTTGCAGTCAGTTCATTTTCTAATGTAGCTATTCAATTAAAAAAATAAAACGAAGGGTAATTATCAAAATTTGATTTAAAATATTTTAGGCGAGCAGATGAAGAGCATTTCAGCCTTTTTCTAAATATATTAAATTTTGCCACAAGTTAAAGTGTGAGAAATAGGGAGGATGGTACATTGCGGCAAATCAGAATTTTGCTTGGAAAACTTCATTCAATATTTGAAAATCATATCTTTTTCAAAATGCTGCTTAGCTAACACCTGATTATTTTCTTACTTTCCAAAAGTCAACCATATCCTAATTTCTATTAGAGTTTAGGCGTGGTCTATTGGGAATTCCCTCCGGAACGTAATAATGGACACCTCGAAACAGCCAATCAGATTGAACCAAACAGTGACGTTGACATATATCACTAATAATATCAACCAGTGTGGTGGCTATCAGGTGTGCTTGGATCTAGTGTGGTGTCATCCGTTTTGACTACAAGTCTGACCTCCCGCAAGTCAATGAATGTTTCAACTTCGCAGACTTGATTTTTTGGTGGATATTACCGCTCAGTAGATGATAACAGCGGAGTGTTGGCATCTCAATTTCGACAACCAACGGTTCAACGTAAACCGGGAGGAGCAGCAGGAACTCAGTCAAGGTGAACATCTTTACAGTCCCGATGTTAAATATCTTGACCGTCATGGCATTTCAAGATAGGAAAACTTCCTGTGGCTGAATAAAATTATTTAAATTAATGTTCTTGGAAACGGTAGCCGACTGGTTTTGTGTGAGGCCTAGCAGCTAGGCGATGTTGCCGTGAGTGTGTGGGGGTTCGAATCCCATTTGGGTTATAGTAAAAAATATATTTCTAAAATATGTACAATTTATTAGTTCCCTCATCACAGTAATAGGGTACGAAAGGAGCGCTAGTATTTTAACGAAATGATAGACCGCGGCCCGTTGATCAACTTCATATATTAATTTTGCACCGGAGAAGTTGCATGAGCATACCGGTGGCGAAAATGAACAATTCAATCATGTCAATCCTTTCATTTATATCGGATATACTTCCAAATATGTACACTGTCGGGAATAGGCTGATTCATAATTAGGTGTCGAAGAGCCAGGAATGTACAGTGAAACATTCATGAAATTGTGATTAGCTTAATCGTAATATTCGCGGAATGCTTAGACATCAATCTAGTTGTCATGATAACTCGTCTCGTGCTCCGCCTCTTCTTAGCATAGACCACGCCTAAACTCAAATAGGAAGTCGGAAAATGGCAAATTGGAAATAAGGTCCCACCTGCAGTTTTGAAAGGTGATCGGCATCACACAAAGTTATCTAACATCAATGAAAATAGGCACTTTTCTAAGATAACTATCATTTACAATGACATTTGTATATGAAAATACTGACTGTCCGCAAAGTACCATCTTCACAAGAGTTTTTACCAATTTCTCAAAGTTTCACCGGCGTTGAAAACCTAATTTCTAATTTCTATTTGTATAGATTATATCGCCTTTTCTACGACAAATGCGACATTGCAGACGCTCGACAGCATGACTCATTATCAAAGAAGCTGGTCAACCATATAACTTACCGGTCGATCGGTTAATCAATGAATGCTACCCGAGGTGTGAAAGCTGTCATCTCACATATATTTCAATCTGTTTATGAAATGGTTTATTTCAGAGGCCGAACATCGCCCTAGTCGTAGAACGGAGTCATATTCGGCACACCACGGGTATTCCTGTTCCTATCCCTTCCATTCCCTCATTTGACATGGTCAACCCACCTTTATAATTTCAAGTTGTACGGAATTGAGTATGTTTTCAGCCCCTTTCAGGATCACACTAAATTTTTTGGACACAAAAAGATGAAAATGCTGTTTGCAACGACAGTTTGCTCATACGACATTAAGACTACAGCGAAAATACTTTCTTATTTTAGAATTTTTATTACTATTAGGATTATGTTTGTACAATTGCCTATTAGTTATGTCATCAACTTGGTTCAGCAAACTAGCACAACAACAACATAAAAACAAATGACAAAATTTTAAAGTCATAGAGCGATCACTCCCTACGTTTATTTGTATACCAATTGATCAACTTGGCTTTTCCTTAAACAACTTAGGTTTGCCACCCAGTAAGGCTATATTTTGGGAAAATGTAAACAAATCTTGTGGCTTTTTTTTATTAATTCTTTTCTTGTTCGAACTCAATTTCATATTTCTTGAGCCATAACATTAATATCTCAGAAAAACTGTCATAGACCAAACCTGCATGTACACTTTAAAATTAAATTTCAAGCTATTGAGTGCTGTTGTTTCAGAGAAAAACAGACACTGAGCAGGTAAGGAAACACTGAACAGCTAATACCGATCCGTGTACCACCTTCCGCAATGTTTATGATTTTATAGAGAAGTTTCATCTTTTGGTGCACGGCACTCTGATCTGAGGCTTCTTGATGTTTTCGTTGTTTTACTGCAAAACAGCTGTACATGTATTTTCCTAATTTGTTCAGTGTCTGTCTCTCTGTCCATCGTCGATGTTGCATTCTCATTGTCATTGTTTGAGTAAATTGCAAATGAAATATATATTGGAGAGCCGATTCATGACGTATGAGTGGTATTTAGGAAATTTAAAGCGCAGTGGTCGTCGCGCTGCCCGTGCGCGTTTTTTTTGTTGATAAACATAAATGTTTGTAAACATAAGTCTTGCCAACTTCAATTGGAGTGAGATGGGGCGGTCCCTCACTTTGTTAACGCCTTTGTAAGACTCAACATCATGCACTATAAAATATTAAGATCGGAAACGAACTTCAGTGGTGTATTTCTATCTATAAACTCATGTAAGGCTACGAACATTGAGAGACTCTGCACATTATGTCGCCGAGTTTACTGCACGCAGTCACAGTGAACAAATGGGTTTGATCACGCGGTCACGCTGGTTGTACACAATGCTATGTACAGCACGGTAAAAATACATCACTAAAATGATCAACACTGTATATATATGAAGACCAGGAACAAGCACAATGCCTAAACACAAAAATTAACTCAAGACCATGATCGGCAAGCCAGAGCAGCACAAGGGAGGTGTTGTTGCTTCGATAATGGAGAAGGTCACCGCGTTGACGTTTACTCAGCTCCATGGCTCGAGCGAGGCCCATTCAACTGATTCAAGGAAATCATGATCAAATGTGATCTCAATCCAGCGTG